>NC_092725.1:85065013-85666575 GCF_047496885.1 Scyliorhinus torazame | reverse complement strand
ACAAAAATGATACTACGAACAACACGCAATCCCACTCAAGCCACTGACAATAGGTGACACCATCAGAATCAGGGACCCAGAAGGAGGATGGTCTGATCCAGCCATGGTGATCAGGCAGGCAGCACTGCGGTCCTACATTGTCAAATCGGAAGCGGGAATACTCTTTCAGCGTAACCGCCGGGATCTATTAGAGATTCAACACCAAACACCAGTATTTCCTGCACTGGACCTGAACAAGTCCATTCGTCAACAGGATGTCCCTCACCACACAACGCCAGACAGCACTCTCGACGACATCAAACCATCATCACTACTCTTCAAGACGCTTCAGCAGAAGCCGCAAGGCACCCGACCGACTAGATTTATAACAAAAATGCAAAACACAAACAAGACGACAACAAACATTTCTCACAATGGACTCATAACACAGTTAATTGGCTCTGTATCACCATTATTATTTTCAATGTGTGCAGATATGCATATTCCCACTTAACCACTTGTTATGTACAGTTTTCTTGACACCAGCACAGAAAACATGTGAAATAAAAAGGAGGGGATGTAGTGATATGTACATCTGCACATACATCTGTGCTGTAGTCCCTGGTGTAACAGCCACAGCATCACTAGAGGGCAGCATCAGAGGCGGGTATAAAGGGTCTGACCCAAGGGATCCGCCTCTTTTAGAAGCACAGGGCTAGTGAGCAGCAGCACATAGAGACAGCTCAGCATAGGCAGCTTACCTTAGCTTCTCTTGTTTTACCTTTTGACTGTATTACGGCTGGTTGAGCTCTGGAGACAGAACAAACCCACTGAATAAAGTATTTGTGTTAACTGGAGGTCTACAATCTTTATTCAGATTCAGAGAATAACATATAACTTTCATTTCTTGAATGTCTGACAGACGTAGAAAATTAGCTCTCGCTCCCGTGTCGAGTTCAACAACATTTATTGACTTGTTCACTTCTATTTTTTATTCGAAAAGTACTGTTCTGCAAAATGATTCTTGCCTTTGCATTTAGTACACACTTTTCCAAAAGCTGGACATTGCCTTTGCAAATGCTTGTAGCCGCACTGTATGCACAAAATAGTGGCATTGGGTAATTGTTTAAAATGGGCTTCATTGTTGAGACCACGTTTTGCTTTTGGGTGGGTCACAACATCAATTGGGTCAGCTGCATCTACGATTTTCGTGGCAAAATTTCTTAAGTTTAAGGTACTAATGTGCTGCGCAGCTAGCTCGCTGGAATGGCAAATTTTAATGGCATCGTCGAGCTGGAGTTGAAAAAATGAAATGAAAATGAAATGAAAATCGCTTATTGTCACAAGTAGGCTTCAAATGAAGTTACTGTGAAAAGCCCCTAGTCACCACATTCTGGCACCTGTTCGGGGAGGCTGTTACGGGAATTGAACCGTGCTGCTGGCCTGCCTTGGTCTGCTTTCAAAGCCAGCGATTTAGCCCTGTGCTAAACAGCCCCTCAACAATCGTTCACAAAGTTTGTCATTGCTTATACCGAACACAATCTGATCTCGGATCATAGACGTTTGCAAAGTTGCAAAGTTACATGTTTGAACCTTCAACCTCAAATCTGTTAGGAAGCTGTTGAACTATTCGCCTGCTTGGTGTATGCATGTTCACAAAATGTATCGTTCAAATGTTTTATTCTTTTAGATATACAGTGTTGAGCAAATTTCACTGTATTTAATTCATGGCTTGGTCTTATGGTTGTAGTGGTTTGATAATAGTGATTAGCTTGCTCCTTTTTTTGTTCCTGTTTATGAACCATATTTCTTTCAAAGCTCCACTTCTCCGGTCCCCATTTTTGCATTGCTGCAATAGTGACCCTTCTTAAGAACAATATGACAAAGTAAAAGATAGGGCGGCACGGTGGCACTGCTGCTTCATAGCACCAGGGACCCGGGTTTGAATCCTAAGTTGTGTCACATCTGTTTGCACGTTCTCCCTGTGTCTGCGTGGGTTTCCTCCGAATGCTCTGGTTTCCTCCCACAGTCCAAAGATGTGCAGTTTAGGTGATTTGGCTACCTAAATTGCTCCCTCGTGTCCAAAGGTTAAGTGGGGTTACTGGGTTGTGAGGGAGTGGGCCAAGCTAGGGTGCGCTTTCAGTGTGTCAGTGTAGACTTAATGGGCTGAATGGCCTACTTCTGCACTCTAGGGATTCTATGATGACCAATGTGCATCAGTGAGGAGGACCATGGGGTACTAGGGGCTTGAGTTACACTGTGGGTTCAGGATTGGTGTGCCAATGGCTCTATTGCCTCATGTAGACTGTGATAAGGTGAGAGTGACTGCCCTTGACATCATGGCAGCATTCGACTGAGTGCAGCATCCGAGAAACTGAGTAAAATTGGAGTCAATGAGAATTAGTGGGGGGAACTCTCCGCTGGTTGTAGTGAAACTAGCACAAATGAACATGGTGTTGGTTGTTGGAGGTCAGTCATCACTGCAGGAGTTCCTCAGGATAGTGTCTCAGGCCCAACCATTTTCTTTTTTTTTACAAATATTTTATTGAAAATTTTTGGTCAACCAACACAGTACATTGTGCATCCTTTACACAATATTATAACAACACAAATAACAATGACCTATTTTATAAACAAAAAAAAAAAAGAATAAATAATAAATAACAAAAATGAAAACAAACCCTAATTGGCAACTGCCTTATCACAAGTAACACTCTCCAAAAATATAATTTAACAGTCCAATATATAATTATCTGTAGCAACGACCTATACATATTATGCAGTATATATTAACAACCCTGAGAGTCCTTCTGGTTCCTCCTCCCCCCCCCCCCCCGATCCTGGGCTGCTGCTGCTGCCTTCTTTTTTCCATTCCATCTATCTTTCTGCGAGGTATTCGACGAACGGTTGCCACCGCCTGGTGAACCCTTGAGCCGACCCCCTTAGAACGAACTTAATCCGCTCTAGCTTTATAAACCCTGCCATGTCATTTATCCAGGTCTCCACCCCCGGGGGCTTGGCTTCTTTCCACATTAACAATATCCTGCGCCGGGCTACTAGGGACGCAAAGGCCAAAACATCGGCCTCTCTCGCCTCCTGCACTCCCGGCTCTTGTGCAACCCCAAATATAGCCAACCCCCAGCTTGGTTCGACCCGGACCCCCACTACTTTTGAAAGCACCTTTGGCACCCACATCCAAAACCCCTGTAGTGCCGGGCATGACCAAAACATATGGGTATGATTCGCTGGGCTTCTCGAGCACCTCGCACACCTATCCTCCACCCCAAAAAATTTACTGAGCCGTGCTCCAGTCATATGCGCCCTGTGTAATACCTTAAACTGAATCAGGCTTAGCCTGGCACACGAGGACGACGAGTTTACCCTGCTTAGGGCATCTGCCCACAGCCCCTCCTCGATCTCCTCCCCAGCTCTTCTTCCCATTTCCCTTTTAGTTCTTCTACCATAGTCTCCCCTTCGTCCCTCATTTCCCTATATATATCTGACACCTTACCATCCCCCACCCATGTCTTTGAGATCACTCTGTCCTGCACCTCTTGTGTCGGGAGCTGCGGGAATTACCTCACCTGTTGCCTCGCAAAAGCCCTCAGTTGCATATACCTGAATGCATTCCCTTGGGGCAACCCATATTTCTCGGTCAGCGCTCCCAGACTCGCGAACTTCCCATCCACAAACAGATCTTTCAGTTGCGTTATTCCTGCTCTTTGCCACATTCCATATCCCCCATCCATTCCCCCCGGGGCAAACCTATGGTTGTTTCTTATCGGGGACCCCCCCAAGGCTCCAGTCTTTCCCCTATGCCGTCTCCACTGTCCCCAAATCTTCAGTGTAGCCACCACCACCGGGCTTGTGGTGTAGTTCCTCGGTGAGAACAGCAATGGGGCTGTCACCATAGCCTGTAGGCTAGTCCCCCTACAGGACGCCCTCTCTAATCTCTTCCACGCCGCTCCCTCCTCCTCTCCCATCCACTTACTCACCATTGAAATATTAGCGGCCCAATAATACTCACTTAGGCTCGGTAGTGCCAGCCCCCCCCATCCCTGCTACGCTGAGGCCCAACCATTTTCAACTGCTTCATCAATGACCATCCTTCCATTATAAGATCAAAAGTGTGGATGTTCTCTGATGATTGTAATGTTGGTAGCTGGATGTGGGTGGGCTTGAGTCTTATATACTATGAGGTATACAGATAAAATACTGTAAGGTACACTCTGCACTACGTATGGGCTCACCTGACCTGGGAAGGTGATGTTGAAGATCAGGTAGCACATGTTAGGGAATTCATGAGCATGGCAGTTTAAATGATGTTCCTCTTGCAGTTAAATCTGTGACTCTGAGTGTTGTATCTAATGGCATTACCATCACCAAATTCCCCACCATCAACATCCTGGGAGTTACCATTGTCCAAAAAACTGAACTGGATAAATACTATGGCTACAAGAGCAAGTCAGAGATTGGGACTCCACAGCAGATAACTCACATTTGAGACTCCCCAAATCTTGTCCGCCATCTACAAGGCACAAGTCAGGAGTGTGATTAAATACTCTCCACTTGTCTGGATGAGTGTAGCTCCAACAACACTCAAGAAGCTCAACACCATCCAGTATAAAGCAGCCTGCTTGATTCGCACCCGATCAACCACCTGAAACATTCACTCACTCCACCACCGACACATGGGGCAACAGTAGGTACTCCATAAAAGAGGCACTGCAGCAGCTCACCAAGGTTATTTTGACAGCACCTTCCAAACTCGTGACCATTACCACCTAGAAGGC
Source organism: Scyliorhinus torazame (assembly GCF_047496885.1). Taxonomy (NCBI): domain Eukaryota; kingdom Metazoa; phylum Chordata; class Chondrichthyes; order Carcharhiniformes; family Scyliorhinidae; genus Scyliorhinus; species Scyliorhinus torazame. The sequence goes on along the minus strand of NC_092725.1, from coordinate 85,661,803 downwards.
GAAAGAAAGCAGACACATGGGAACACTCCCTCCAAGCCACACACCATTGTGACTTGGGAACTATATTGCTGTTTGTTCAATGTCACAGGATCCAGATTCTGGAACTCCCTTACAGCACTGTGGGTTTACCAGCACCACACGGACTTCAGAGATTCAAGAAGGGGACTCACCATATCCTTCTAAAAGGCAATTAGTTACAGGCAACAAATGCCAGTGATTCCCACATCTCCTGAAAGCATTCTAATAAATAGCTGAAGTGTGACTGAATCAGTCCGTCATGGCATCTCTGGCAGCTAATTGAGTAGCCCATTGGGCTCCTTTTCTGAAATGGCAGAGACATCTTGATATTCCTCCACTTTGAGTTCCAGTCCTCACTACTGAGCAATGCTTTGCAAGGCACAGCAAACCGCAGGTTGCCCCCAGATCTGCACACACACCTGAATTGTATCTTCTTGGGCAGCACTGCTGCTACACGACACAGAGGTCCCAGGTTCAATCCCGGCTCCAGGTCCCAGTCCGTGTGGAGTTTGCACATTCTCCCAGTGTTTGCATGGGTTTCGCCCTCACAACCCAAAGATGTGCAGGGTAGATGGATTGACCACGTTAAATTGTCCCTTAATTGGAAAAAAATGAATTGGGTACTAAAGAACAAAGAACAAAGGACAAAGAAAAGTACAGCACAGGAACAGGCCCTTCGACCCTCCAAACACTTCCTGGGTCCGTATCCCTCTATTCCCATCCTATTCATGTATTAGTCAAGATGCCCCTTAAATGTCACTATCGCCCCTGCTTCTACCACCTCTTCCGGCAGCGAGTTCCAGGCACCCACTACCCTCTGTGTAAAAAACTTGCCTCGTACACCTCCTCTAAATCTTGCCCCTCGCAACTTAAACCTATGCCCCCTAGTAATTGACCCCTCTACCTTGGGAAAAAGCCTCTGTCTATCCACTCGGTCTATGCCCCTCATAATTTTGTAGACCTCGATCAGGTCGCCCCTCAACCTCTGTCGTTCCAGTGAGAACAAACTGAATTTATTCAACCGCTCCTCATAGCTAATGCCCTCCATACCAGGCAACATTCTGGTAAATCTCTTCTGCACCCTCTCTAAAGCCTCCACATCCTTCTGTTAGTGTGGCGACCAGAATTGAACACTATACTCCAAGTGTGGCCTAACTAAGGTTCTATACAGCTGCAACATGACTTGCCAATTCTTATACTCAATGCCCCGGCCAATGAAGGCAAGCATGCCGTATGCCTTTTTTGTGAGGGCCACGAAGAATCCAGCACGAGTTTCAAGGATACAAAGAAATTACATTTATTTACAATAACATATATGTACACAACAGCAGCAACCTCACTTGCTGCTTACTCCTTCCTGCTGGTTCCAAACTGGCCAGCTTTATTTATACAGGGAGTCTGCTAATGATTTCTCCGCCTCCCTCATTGGGGAAGCTCATACTCCCACAGGATTGTGGGATTGCCATTAGTCCCCAGCCAATGGTAAGCAGGCAGGTTATAACATCCCTCCCCACCAAAGTCCAAGGAATCCACCGAAGACCCTGGCGAAGGAGGGCGTCGGACTCGTTTTGCTGCAGGCCGGACACCATTTGCACGAGGCGCTGGATCGGGCGGCGTATAACGAGATGGTGACTGGCACTTCCGTGATGAACGGCGTAACGGTTGTACATCCACGGCCCGTGGGCCTGAGGATTCCCCCTCTGATGCGTCCTGTGTCTCCATCTCGGAGTCAGAGTCTGCTGCCTCTGTCATCTCGGCGTCTCTATCTCCGCGCGGTTCTGTAACGACCTGCGCAGGCTTTGAGTGAGACACCAGAGGAAGATTGTGAGGACTACTGTCCATTGTCTCTGGTCTCTGCGGCTATAGAAATGAGCTCCGGGGGCGGGGAATCTTTGGAAGGGATAGTCTTCTGGACCGAACGTGGTCTACATGTTTGCGCTGGAGACGACCCTGGGCTTGCACCTGGTAAAATATAGGGCCCGTTTGGTGAAAGGTTATGCCAGGGACCCACTGGGCACCACCAGCAAAATTGTGAACGAACACTGGGTCACCGGGCGCAAACTGCCGAATCGGACGATGCCGAGAAAAACCCTGACCCTGCCGTTCTTCTGTGTGGCGTACGTTTGCGCCAATGTCCGGGAGAACCATACTAAGGCGGGTGCGAAGTCTCTGGCCCATTAGGAGTTCTGCGGGAGCTACTGCAGTCACCGCATGGGGGGTGGTCCTGTACGAAAACAAAAAGCGAGCCAGTCTCGTGTCCATTGACCCGGAAGACTGCTTCTTTAGCCCTCGTTTGAATGTCTGCACTGCGCCCTCCGCCAACCCATTTGAAGCCGGGTCGTAAGAGGCAGTGCGGATGTGGCGTGTGCCATTCATCTTCATGAACCTCGCAAACTCCTCACTGGTGAATGGAGTGCCGTTATCCGTGACCAGTACCTCGGGGAGGCCATGCGTACTAAAAGACAAACGCATCTTCTCAATTGTTGCGCAGGATGTTGTGCCTAGCATCTTATGCACCTCTAGCCATTTAGACTGGGCGTCAATTAATAAAAGGAACATGGATCCTTGAAAAGGGCCAGCGAAATCCGCATGCAAGCGCGCCCAAGGCCGCCCTGGCCATTCCCAGTGATGTAGGGGCGCGGCCGGCGGAAGCTTCTGATGCACCTGACAAATGGAGCAGTTTTGGGCCACCTTCTCAATGTCGGCGTCGAGGCCTGGCCACCAGACATAACTCCGGGCCAACATTTTAATTTTGGTCACGCCTGGATGGCCATTGTGCAAGTCTCTTAGTATCCTGTCCTTTTTCCGGGACAATCACACGCGTCCCCCACAAGAGGATGCCGTCTTCCACGCTGAATTCTGACAGCTTGGAGGAAAATGCCCGCAACTCGCCTGGGAGCGGTCTATGCTGCCCACCATACAGGACTATGTGTCGAACCTTTGACAGGACTGGCTCCATCTGGGTCCACTCACAGATCTGTGATGCCGTGAAGGCAAGGTGTCCATAAAATATAGGGTTGCAACCACCTCACCAGTCGTGGGGGTCGACATGGGGCCGGTCGATAAAGGCAATCGGCTCAGTGCATCGGCATTCGCTATATGCGTTCCTGGTTTGTGCTCCAGAGAATACTCGTATGCAGCGAGCAACAAAGCCCAGCACTGGATCCGTGCGGAAGCAATGGGTGGTATTGGCTTATCCTCTCTGAAAAGTCCCAGCAGAGGCTTATGATCAGTCACGATAGTGAAGTGGCAGCCATACACGTACTGGTGGAAACGTTTCACTGCAAAGACCACTGCCAGGCCCTCCTTCTCGATCTGCGCGTACTTTTTTTCCGCTGCAGTCAATGTGCGGGAGGCAAAAGCTATCGGCCGCTCGGCCCCGTTCTCCATCTTGTGGGACAGGACGGCCCCAAAACCATACGGGGATGCATCACATGTGACGAGCAAAGGCTTTCCAGGATCATAGTGCGTTAGTAACCCAGACAATGACAATTGTTGTTTTACCCGCCGGAAAGCGGTTTCTTGCAGCTGACCCCAAACCCAGGTGTGATTTTTCTTTAGCAGAAGATGCAACGGGGCAAGTGTAGTTGCCAGATTGGGGAGGAACTTCCCGTAATAGTTTACGAGGCCGAGAAAAGAACAAAGATGCGAAGTGTCAGTCGGGGCGGGGGCCTGTTGAATTGCGTGCAGCTTCTCTGCGACGGGATGCAAACCTTCGCGGTCCACCCGATAACCTTTCCTTCGCCTGAAAGACGCGACATAAACGGACTCCAGCTTCCGAAAAGCGTCTAAGGACAGCCTCCAGATTTTCCAAATGTTCCTGCTCCGACGTCCCTGTGATCAAAACGTCATCTAAGTAGACAGCGACACGCGGTAAACCTCTCAAAATGACCTCCATAACGCGTTGAAAAATAGCGCAGGCAGAGGATACTCCAAAGGGCAAACGTGTATATTCATACAGGCCCCGTTGTGTATTAATCGTTACATATGGTCGGGAGGCAGGGTCCAGCTCCAACTGTAGGTAGGCGTGACTCATATCTAATTTTGTGAACGAGAGTCCACCTGCAAGCTTTGCGTAGAGATCCTCTATGCGAGGCATTGGATATCGGTCGAGTCGGGAAGCCGTATTCACTGTAAGTTTATAGTCGCCGCACAAGCGAACTGTGTCATCTGGCTTCATTACGGGTACAATTGGTGCTGCCCAGTCAGCGAAACGGACGGGCCTGATAATACCCAAAGTTTCCAAACGGGTGAGTTCCCCTTCTACCTTCTTGAGCAGGACGTAAGGCACTGGGCGCGCCCAGAAATAGGGCGGCGTGGCTCCTGGTTCGACTTGGATACGGGCTACGGCCCCTTTTATTTTCCCCAAACCGGGCTGGAATACATCTGGGTATCGTCCTAGCACCTCAGTCAACCCTCCAGAAACTGTTTGGAGGATGTGCTGCCACTGCAAACGCAAATGGCGCAACCAGTCCCGACCCAACAGGCTGGGCTCTTGGCCGCGCACCACGATAAGTGGGAAACGCCTCTCCTGGCGTCCATAAACAACAGGGGTCATCGTAGTTCCTGCAATGTCCAATGGTTCCCCCGTGTAGGTGGCCAACCTGGCCTGTGTGTCGGTTAATGTAAGGGTCTGTATACCCTGCTTGATGCGGTCGAATGTCCTCTGGGTGATCACGGAGACCGCTCTGCCAGTGTCCAACTCCATCTCAAGCGGGTGACCATTGACCCGTACTGTCAGCTTAATGGGGGCCACACGGGGAGCTGCCACACAATGCAGCTGCAGGCAGTCGTCCTCCGTCTCCACGTCCTCAGGAGTAGTCGCCTCAGGTTCATCCACATGGAAGGTACAAGGTACGGCCCCTGGGCTGGTCCCAGTTTCGGTCGGAACGACGGTGCCTCTGGCGCCCCCAGGACCGGCGTCCTCGACGGGGTCGGCGCCTAAAAGTCTGACACGGACATGGCTCCTCATCCATTGGTTCTGGAGAAGGCTCCCTTCGGGGAGGAATGTCCGATGGCCACTGGCGTCGATCCGGACGTCGTCTCGCCCAAGGTACCACAGGAGTGCGGGGGGACGTTTTCGGACGGAAGGGGTTGCGCCCCAAGGCATGCACTTACATTCCTGTATCTCCTGCACTCCTCGTTCTGCGTTCTCTCGGGACAAGACTATTTGAATGGCCTGTTGAAAAGTCAATGTTGACTGAGCTAACAACTTTCTCTGGGTGGCCGCATTGTTAATACCGCAAACCAAACGGTCGCGTAACATTTCTGACAAGGTCTCACCATAGTCACAGTACTCCGCAATCCTGTGTAGCCTGGATAGAAAGTCAGCGAGGTATTCTCCTGGGGTCCTCTCAGTGGTATTAAACCGGTAACGTTGGACTATCGTGGACAGGGTTGGGTTAAAATGCTGCCCCACTAAATTCACAAGTTCATCAAACGTTTTGGTGTCCGGCACAGCTGGGTACGTAAGGCTCCGAATCACCCCAAACGTACGCGGGCCGCAGGCGGTGAGCAATATGACCACCTGGCGCTCGTTTTCGGTGATATTGTTTGCCCGGAAATAGTAATGCATCCGTTGTGCATACTGGTTCCAGCTTTCCAGCGCAGCATCAAAAACATCCAAACGTCCGTACAGAGGCATGGTGTAATAGAAAACAACTTCCAACCTATATCCAACAAAAATCCAGGGAGGTGGCTTCAGCAGTGTAGACAGCTATTTACTTTAACCCTCGTCGCCCGTTTTGTGAGGGCCATGAAGAATCCAGCATGAGTTTCAAGGATACAAAGAAATAACATTTATTTACAATAACATATATATATATACACACACACACACACACACACACACACACACACACACACAACAGCAGGCACCTCGCTTGCTGCTTACTCCTTCCTGCTGGTTCCAAACTGGCCAGCTTTATTTATACAAGGAGTCTGCTAATGATTTCTCCGCCCCCCTCATTGGGGAAGCTCATACTCCCACAGGATTGTGGGATTGTCATTAGTCCCCAGCCAATGGTAAGCAGGCAGGTTATAACACCTTCTTGACTACCTTCTCCACCTGTGTTGCCCCTTTCAGTGACTCTAAATATTTTTAAAAATGAATTGTATCTTCAGCATCCTGACGATTTGATTGATTAGAATCATATACATATGTACTGAATTGACTTTGCCTTAACATGCTGTGAACTAAAAGCTAGATATTACTCAGGTGAGATCACTAGGTACATTAACAGTTCAATTTATCCATTTTGTTACTGAACTTTATTTGTTCACTTTGTGATTTTTTAAAAAAATACCATAATTGTGACTTACATTGGTGCAGCAGGAAGCACCCTGATTGTTTAGCTGGAAAATCATAAGGCATGGTTAGTATGAATAATTTAAAACTACCTCTGTGGTGACAGATTGGTACAGTCCATTTGTATGTGGTCTCCCAGGTAACAACAGAAACACAAACTCATTAGAGGGAGGATTAAAGATAGAGACGAAGACAGGCAGAAGAGGATAGACACAGAGACACTGTGCTTAATGTCTAGAAATAGAAATAGCATTACAGGGAGAGAGTAATAACAGAGTTACAAAAAGATGATACAGAAAAGTACAAACAAGTGAGCAAGTTACAAACAGGCGCATGAACAAGCAGGTAATTTGAAATAGATCCACGCAATTACAGTGAGATGATCATAAAGAAATAAACATTCATGTAGGAGAGACATGCATGCAAAATTACACGCATAGAGAAACACTACCTGCGGAGGGTTACAGACCCACAGATAGACAAACATACAGGAAAACAAAAACAAAAGGCGAGGCACACATATTCAGAGTTGTGGACTGAAGAACTCACTTTAAGAGAAAGTAGAACATACTCATTGAAAGGCATAAACATTTGAAAAAATTACAAGCTGAGAGAGCATTTTTACTGCTTGGGAATTATCCAATTTAGAGGTCAAGGTGAACACCCTACAGCTCCAAGCAGAATACTGGACACAACAAGTGTGCAGAAGGTAAGAAGCAATCCAAAAGTTAAAAAGAAAAAGATTATTCCATCCTGCCATGAGTCCCTTTTCACTGTGGACTATTATATCGGAAGACTCTTCAATGTCTGAAATGGGAGTATTTTACGTATATATGAATGCACCTTATTTTAGAATGGTTCTTTAGTTTATTACTTCTTCTTTTCAGTTCTCTGGATGTTTAGGATGATGTAAAGCCATTGATAATAGTAATGCCAATCTTTATTGAAACCTCTGGCAGCATTTGCAATGGAGCTATCCACCAAACAACCCTTTCCAAAATGCTTAATCTTTGTGCCCTAGATGCAGGTCCATTCCATGCAAGAGGTCAAATGTGATTACTTGTAACTTCAATTTAAACTCAGGCTTCTTGTTGGAAATTCAAGTATTTAGAAGAAGTTTTGAACCTTCTTAGATAGCCATTTCTGTCTTTGATATACCTCCACCCTCACCACCAATGATTTCCCCTCTTTTTTGAAGATGCTCACGTGTGCTGGGTTGTGGCTCTGCAGGCACTGGGTAGTCTCTGGAGCCTCCTCCAAATGTTAATTCTTAATTATGTGAATTCACATGGTGCCAGCTAGCTACCTGACCATGGTGGAGGCACCACAGGTCAGTCTAGTCTTGTCCAAAACTGATGTCCATATACATTTTCAAGCAGAGGTCAGTAGGCCTGGAGTCTAAGTGTGAAACTTAGCTGATTTTCATCTTCCTTAACCCCAAAGCATTGATGCAATATGTGTAATTCAAGCAGAAATCAACTAATCAGCTCAGACTGGGCATCTGATGTAGAAATTTGCTGGTTTGCTTTTCTTCATTCAAAACCACAGCATCATTAGAGCACTGTATCCAAAATCTGTCCAAATGTGATATTTATCATAATCTCAGAAAAAAATTCTAATTTGTGTTACTCACAAATTATACATTGTAAATGTTAATAAAAGCAATACTGTGGAGATTGAAGATTATTGTTGGGATATTTATTGTGAAGAGTACAGATTTCAAGTGAATGTTGTACTTTAGAGACCATAGATTTTAGAGAAGGGGCAGTAGTCAGTAATAACGAGAGGTGAAGAATTGGTTGCGGCTGTTTTGAAGGAGAAGGGGATAATACCTGAGGAGAGAGAGTGTAAATGGTAGCTAAGAAGCTAGAAGTGAAAATTGGGCAGCCAGAAGCCTAGTGGGAATAAGGCTGAGGGTGTTGGTAGTTTCTTGGACGAAATGAACATGGAGAGGGCATGAGGAGAGAAACTAGAGACAAATGCAAGTTCACGGCTAGGACAGCGGGGAACCTTAAAGGAAGTTTGTCCTCGTGAGGCAGGAAAGAAAGGGAATTGATAGAGGCAGCTGATTGGATGGTTTCAATCTTAGTGACGATTGGGTTGGGGGGCGGTCAAGACTGAGGGATTTAAGAAGACGGTTTGCAGTAGAGTTGATGAGGAAATATTAGAAATAGAATGATGTCATTGGGTACAATATATTGGAGCACATAGATTAATTTTAAATATGATACTTTGTAAGTACTACATTGTCATTGCGTGGAATAATTTGGAAATGAGGTTTTCCTTTCGACATCATGAAAGGGTGTGTTCTTCACTGAGTTCTGGAGCTTAAGCTTTAGCACTTCACTGGACCTCAGGAAGCTAGACTGGAAGATCAACCTGGTACATAGTTAATTGGATGTTTTTCATTTCAGGGGGCCACTATGCCAGTCTGGTGTCCTTCGTTTTTTGCTGGGAATTCATCAAATCTCTTCAGAGATATTAAGGTCAAGAATGTAACCTTTGTTCTGGACACATCAGAGAGTATGAATTACAAACTGGAAGCAGTAAAACACTACCTGATCCAGACCCTGTACACCTGGGCATACACAGTGAATGACTGCAAATTCAATATTATTGCTTTTTCTGGCAAGGTACATAGTGCAACAAGTTGCTTCCTTCATGATAGAAGTCAATAAAACTTGAGCTGGGTTAGGATTAGTAGACAGATCGCTTCTTGGTCTTTTGGCAAAATTGAGCGTGAGATCAGGTGTAATGCCTGATCTGGTATGTCTCTCTTGTGGGGACCATGAATTGGATTCAGTTCAAATTCAAATTGGTTTTTGGAGCAGGCAAGGAGATGGATTAGGGGTTTGCCCCTGTCCACTCTGGGCGTTGGCTTTGTAACTCTGATAAAGGAATTTTAAAAAAGATTAGTAGACAGAAATAAAATATTTACTTAAATCGGTTACATTAATTATACTGTCATTCCATGTTTAGTGTAAACCTGGTTAGACCACCCTTGTGATAAGAAAGGGGGTACAAGTCTGTATAGAGCTGAATAATTTATTCATTCACATTGTGAGAGATAGTAATATGTTTTCCTCCTTTCACATCCTAGCACTTTCCGACACACAAACTTTCTAACCAGCTGTCTCGGTCAAACTTAAAATTTATAATGGGCCATTCTTCGGTACATGTTACCAGGGCCCAGTGCCTTTTCCACCTTGACTTCAACCATTTATATCAATAGGCTTTCCCTATCTGTAATTAATCTGATTGTTTCACCTTCTCCTCTTGTACCCTTTCATTTCTACTCTCACTTTCTTCTGTGTCCCTTCTTTATCTTCCATAAAATTTTGTTCTTCATCTTTAGTGGGTCCTGTTCTTTCATTGTAACAATTTTATTTCCTATGTGAACAGAATAGTCTTTATTATTTTGCATTATGTCATTGTTGTCCCACAGCGTGGGCTAAGGTGGTGTAAGGCACATAAGGATGTACAGCTCTAACGTCTGTATATATTTGATCGCACAATGTATTAAAGCTCACTTTTGTTAACTACTTTTAGGCCGTCCGATCTCTACTGATTGGTAACAGCAATAGCGCATCTAGCTTGATAAAATATGTTAGTGTTGAGTATTTTTAGTGCATGTGTCAGGCCATGCTTCCTGCTGCCTCTTCATAATATAGTTAAATTCATATTAAGCCACATTGATTCCTATGCTTTGTTACTTTTTATGCTAAGTATTTACTCCACTGTGTCTGAGACTGTCCAGCTAAATTGTCTCATGTACTGGGTAGAACCCATAGAATCCAATGGAAGAGGTGCAGGAACGCACAATAGGATAGGAATGAACAAAGGTTTATTACAGTATACGCAATGATTACAAAAGCAACAACTTCTCTCCCTGAAGGGCCACCACAGGTCGGGGTTTTTATCCTGAGAGGTTCCCACTCATTAAGGGGAAACCACGCTCTCAATTACGGGGAGTTCACACTCTGTGGTAAAGGCAGGGAATCTTATCGGGTACAGTCCTTGGCCCTCTAGAATCCACTAAAAGAGCATGCATTGACCAGGCAGGCAGAAAACAAAGATTGCTTTTATTTATGATATTACACTCTCCACTCCCCGAAGGGTCTCCCTCTCCAACCTGCTCCCAGGTCGGGATGAATATACTCGAGGTCTGATTCCCCTAGTTAAGGGGGAAACCCTGGCCCCTCGTTACCGGGCGTGCACATATTCAGAGGAGGTCACCTGGAATCTAATTGTCCTGATACCGTGACCCCCTTGAAGGTTACAACACATCCATAGGCTGCTTAGCTGCGAAATAATAGTGTCTTGCCATTCTGATGAGTAGTTAAACGCATATTTATTTGTTTACCCATTCATTAGGTTGCAAAGTACTGCGACAGCTTGATTGATTGCTCATCTCGGGCAGTAGAGAAAACTATCCCGTGGATCAAATCTCTGGAATGTAAAACTGGTAGAAACATGCAACATGCTTTAGCTGTTGCATTAGATGATCCTGCCAGTGATGCTGTTTACCTAATAACTGATGGGATACCTGACATCAACCCTCAGGAAATCTACACTATGTTGACATTTGCAGCAAAAGGTCGACCTGTACACACAATTTATGTGATGGGAAGTTGCAGCCAGCCTGAGGTTCAAGAGTTCTTGGGAAAGCTATCATGGCAAACAGGAGCTTCTTTTCAAGCAGCAAGTCTCAACAGAAGTGGATCAATAGAACAAGTGCGTTTCAAAATGTCTAAAATGACAAAGGCATTTACTGGTTGTTTAATGTTTGTGATTTGTAAGACTGTCTCTTACAGTGTGACAAACATAGTTCCTTGACAAAAATATAAATGGACAGCCCCGTCCACTTAAGACCTTTGCTTAGCAGTGAAGATGAAGAGGTATAACATTTGAAAAATGTTTCAATTATTTTGGAATTTACTTCTTTTACAAGTATCACTACAATACTACTGAAGTTAAAAAGTTAAATAAATATTTTTACATTCAGAACTTTTATGCAATACTTCCATTCATATTGGGATAAGAGTTCTAGAATTTCCCACTCCTATGTTAATCATTTTTCTGCTGATTACTATTAAGATATAAATGATTCACACTCAAATATATTGCAAACATTAAATAATGACAAAGTGTAAAATGTCACTTGTCATCGATACACTGTGCTAAAATGAGCAAATCAAACAAAACCAGAAAGGAAATTCAAGCCTCATGAGAAAGGAGAGGTGTCGAAAGCCTTCACTAACATAATGCCAATAACATGACTTTTAAAGTTACTATACCCATCTTTCATTGTCATGTGCAGTGAAACTGAAAGTAAAGTGGATAACCAGTGGTCCTTAAAGAAACCACCGAATGCTAGTCACTATTCACCAGTCACGAGTCACCATCCTGGTCCTGGTCCCACAAACATCTTCCAACCCACTGACAGACCTTCTTCCTGTACTCAGGTCCTGTACAAGGACATATAAATCTTCCTGTCCTCACTGCAGCTTCCTGTTTCTCTTTCTGATCCATATATATATATGGGGTTTCTCCGACCCCCCGCCGGGCCGGAGAATCGCCGAGGGGTGGCATGAATCCCGCCTCCGCCGGCTGTCGAATTCCCCGGGAATTGCGCAGCGCCGATCGGCGGCCGCTGGCAGTGCCCCCCTCCCCCCCCCGGCGATTCTCCAGCCCGCGATGGGCCGAGCGGCTGCCTGTTTTCGGCCGGTCTTACCGGCGTAAATCAAACCAGGTCCGTACCGGTGGGACCTGGCTCTACGGGCGGCCTGCGGAGTCCTCGGGGAGGGGGGGATCTGGCCCTGGGGATGCCCCCATGGTGGCCTGGCCTGCGATCGGGGCCCACCGATCCGCGGGCGGGCCTGTGCTGTGGGGACACGTTTTCCCTCCGCACCGGCCGCTGTCAACAGCCGTCATGGCCAGCGCGGAGAAGAACCCCCCAGCGCCTGCGCTGGGATGACGCCAGGACACGCTGGCGCTCCCGCGCATGCGCCAACTCATGCCGGCCGGCGGAGGCCCTTAGGCGCCGGTTGGCGTGGTGCCAAGCCCCTTCCGCGCCGGTTGGCACGGCACCAAACACTCCGGCGCCGGCCTAGCCCCTGAAGGTGCGGAGGATTCCGGACCTTTGGGGCGGCCCGATGCCGGAGTGGTTCACGCCACTCCTCGGTGCCGGAGTGGCCCACCTCGCCGGTTCGCGGAGAATCCCGCCCCATGCTTCTAATGAGGAATGTGGAGAAAACTTGCTATCATTTGCAGTAGATATTGCTTGATGTTAATATTTGAGACAACATTGACATTTTATATGCGAGGATCCCAGAATATTAAAATACATTCTTCACAAATATTTTTAAGGAATTAATGCAAAGTTTCCTAACGTCAGACCTGGAATTGTTGTACTATCTCATCTTTTGCAGCTTATCCCAATCTACCAACTCAATTATTCTGATCTGATGAGACCATACAACTCAGAGCTGAAGTACTGCAGTATGGTTGCAGCATTGAATAGAGACCCCTACAGCCCACCTGGACAGTTACATGTAGCTACACCTTTCAGGTATGGTGTTATGGGGAACAAAATGGTACTTAAGTTCCACACAGCTGATAAGTATGTTTTCAGCTCGGACATTTGATCAGTGTCAAAGTTTGGACAAAATGCTGATCATCATCAACCATAACACAGCATGAATTTATATAGCACCTGAAACATAGTAAAATGTCCCAGGAGGCTTAGCAACAGCAGAAATCAGACAAACTTTTACAATTAGCCACATAATGACAGATTAGGACAGATGACCAAAAGCATGGTCAAAGAGGTAGGTTTCAAGAGGAATTTGAAGTGAAGAAAAATAAGTAGAAAGAAGAGAAGGAAGGGAATTCCAGAATTTAGGGCAATTTTCAAGAGAGCAAGGTGAAGTTTAGGCTGCAGATGCTTAACTGTTGAAGGCCCTGAGCTAGGCTGAGGCCTTCATGAGGACTGTTTAAGCACTTTGTGGGTTATCTGATGGTGCAGTGCTATCCTCACTATAGCATCATTAGAATTTGTTGTCTTTGGACTAAAAGTTATCCTCTTTAGAGCAGAATCCGCTTGCAGTCCACAGTTAATACTTAATTAGCCTAATGGATTGGGGTCGGGGTAGATAAGGAGGGTGGGCAGAAATCTTCTCCTGCCAGTTCTCCACACTAAAGAGGAGAATCTGCACCTAATGCTTAACCTTACAGGAGAGGGGAATCATTTAGATTTCAAATATCTGCAGTGAGCCAAAAACTAGAATGTTCAAACATTCTGGCTACACATAAGAGCTTTAACATATTTAAGTTTTCAGTGGGTATTTATCCATCTGTTACGTATCCAGTATATCTGACATATATCCTTTGTGCCTGTCTGACTTATGCAGCTCTCGTCCATATAACTGGAGTACATTCCACCCCAGAGGTATAAAGATTTTTACAAAAGGAGATTTAATTGATTCCAATGCGGGAGAGCTCATACGGGGAGTTCGTGTTTTGGCTCGAAGGAAGGATACTGGATATTATTATCTGGGAAGACTTGGCCAAGAAGTTGAGGTGATTATACACTTGTACCTCCCTTTTCCTCTCCACATCAATCATCATTGATGTCCCTGAAATTGCAGCACTTTCCTCAGATCTAGGTGTTTTACGAAGATGGAACACTCGTTCATTTGAACATGTTCTTGAGGCACGGAAAATTCAGACACTTCCCAGATGGATGGAATGCTATTTCCTTCTCTGTGACTTTTGGTCTAATAAATTCTCATATAACACCCTCCATTCTATTGGAATTCTGAAAATGTAACATGACACTAATTCAGTCTATCTATTTAGTAAGATCACACTAGATTGGTGGGAAAAGGATTGTGATGCTCTCAATCTCAGATCAATTTTAGATATTTCAGTGTAGTGAGAAATGGTCAATGCTGCTTATGATTTGCGAGTGCTTTACTGTAAAATGACAAAAAACAGCTTTTACTTTTTAAAAATCTCTTTATTTTGAATTTAATGTCAGCATTTAGCACCCTGGGTTAGGCACATAAAAAAGCTTCTTCTACACTAACAATAATAATAATCTTTATTAGTGTCACAAGGGGGCTTACATTAACGCTGCAATGAAGTTACTATATCCCAACAATGGCCAACATTTGTGATTTTTCTGTCCTTGTGAAGACAAATCCATACACTCTGCAGAGAAACGCGTGTTGGAGATTTTACTGTGCAAAAAATAACAGCTCGCTATCAAAGTCCCACATAGTTTCAAGCAATTACTGCACTTGCGCATTAATTACTAATTAACTTTGCCACAGAATGCTCAGGCTGATAGTTAACAACACAGGGACCTTTTTTTTTAATGCAAAACCTTTTAATTTATTAGCCAGAAATATAATATGCATTTCTTAAGGTTTCACAAGGACCTTTTTAATGATGAGATTTCTGTTCCTTCAAAGTCACTTAATCTCTTCAACCCAGAAGAGGAACCATAGACACTATGAAATCTCATTCCTGTGGTTAGTAAGTTGTTTGAGATTTAAAATCTGACCTGCACTTTTTTCAATTACCCAACCCCCACATGTAATTCTACATGGCATTTTCATGATTGGCCTGTAATATGTTTTTGACAAGTAAACAGTTGTATGAGACTGTTTACTAATCTTGAACCGGTTGCTAGATGCGATCAATCTTCAGAACAATGCTACACTTGGTCTTTGGATTTGACTATCCATGTGAGCTGTTGCTAATGTACAGCTACCTCTTTGGTAAAACTAATGAGTAGAGAAAAAGACCAAAATAATGGGTGTACATGATTAAGAATATAAGGACACAAAGACCTTTAAAATGATCATTTTGTCCATTGTGACAGATTGTCCTCTTCTATATATTGACTTTGTTAACCTTTTCAATCTCCATAAAAAAGAAGTTTCAAAAGAATTGGTGAGCTGCCTTTCTAAATCCAAAGTGAGGTATATTAAATTATGTCTTTAAGTTGCATGATGTCTGAGAAACTATTATATTTAGGGATATCCAGGTCGATTTTTGGTGCAATTCGACAAGGATAAGAAGACAAAACAAAAGGCACAATCTCGTCTGCAGGAAACTGCTCTCCATGATCTAATACACTACGAAGATGGTAGAAGGCTTGCCATTGGACCTGGATGCAAAGTCTTGGCACCATGGGAGGTTGGTATGGACCGATATGGCCCAGGGACAGTGTTACAGGGAGGAGAGCAACGAGGATTAAATTCAGGTACTAAATTTCAACAAAACACTTGAGCACTATATATATGAGAGGGTGTTTTCAGATGTGACTTTTTAATTTCAGCATTATTTTAAGGCAGGACTAATCCATTTAAAATATAGAGCTCACACATTAAGATATCAACCATTGGAAAATATCCCTACACCATGGCGTTAAAACTGCTACTAAAATGAATGTGAGAATGAATGCTTGTGTGTGTAGTAATCATGCTTAAAAAGAGTCCTTAGCAGAAATGTCTGTGAGATATCCTAATACCTGTACAGGTTGTGTCAGGCAGTGTCACTTCGAGCTGCATTGTCTGTGCTTCAGATGTTTGCAATTTCTCAATATAATCTTTTGGCTTGCAGAACAATTTGGCAGATTTTGTGATACTGTAAAATGGGTAACAGCCAATCAGCAATTTGTTTTACATCTCACCACTGACTTCTCTCAGGAGGTAAAATCAGCCTTCACCAGCAACATGAAAACGGCTCCTAGCGAATTGTCACCCAGCTTAAACTAACGTTCTTTTCCAGCAAAGTTAGGTCAATGGCGGGTTAGCTACGTCTGGTAATGAGTTACTGCTCCTTCAATTCCATGTGCACTTTCTTCTTACTCAAGCTCAGTGAATCACCTCCTGCTGTTCACTATCTAAACCTTCTCTGGGCTGATACTTGCCAATGTGGGAAAGAATGATGCAGGGTAACTGAGTTTAAAACAAATGTGCGGCATCGATGGCTAGGCGTGGTTGTTGCCCTTTCCTAATTGTACTTGGAAAGGTGACGGTGAGCTGCCTTCTTGAACAGCTGCAGTCCAATGCTGTTAAGAATGGAGGTCCAGGACTTTGACCCAGCAAATGTGAAGGAACGGCGACAGAGTTCCAAGTCAGGATGGTGTGTATCTTGGAGGGGGACATGCAGGTGGTGGTATTCCCAAGCATCTACACCTTGGAAGGTGTTGTTGAGAGGGCTTTGGGGAGTTGCTGTAGTGCACCTACAGAATGCTGCATCGGTGGTGGGGGGAGTGAATATTTAAGGTGGTAAATGGGGGTGTCAGTAAAGTAGGCTGCTTTGTCCTGGATGATGTTGAGCTTCCTGAGTGCTGGAGCTGCACTCATCTAGGCAATGGAAAATATTCTGTCACACTTCTGACTTGGACAGGCTTTGGGGATCTCATAGAAACTTTAAAAATAGGAGCAGGAGGAGGCCCTTCATGCCTGCTCCGTTATTCATTATGATCATGGAACCTACGAGGGAACAAGCGGTCCTAGATCTGGTCCTGTGTAATGAGACAGGATTGATTCAGGATCTCATAGTTAGGGATCCTCTCGGAAGGAGCGATCACAATATGGTGGAATTTAAAATACAGATGGAAGGTGAGAAGGTAAAATCAAGCACTAGTGTTTTGTGCTTAAACAAAGGAGATTACAATGGGATGAGAGAAGAACTAGCTAAGGTAGACTGGGAGCAAAGACTTTATGGTGAAACAGTTGAGGAACAGTGGAGAACCTTCCAAGTGATTTTTCACAGTGCCCAGCAAAGGTTTATACCAACAAAAAGGAAGGACGGTAAAAAGAGGGACAATCGACCGTGGATATCTAAGGAAATAAGGGAGAGTATCAAATTGAAGGAAAAAACATACAAAGTAGCAAAGATCAGTGGGAGACTAGAGGACTGGGAAATCTTTAGGGGGCAACAGAAAGCTACTAAAAAAGCTATAAAGAAGAGTAAGATAGATTATGAGAGTAAACTTGCTCAGAATATAAAAACAGATAGTAAAAGTTTCTACAAATACATAAAACAAAAAAGAGTGGCTAAGGTAAATCTTGGTCCTTTAGAGGATGAGAAGGGAGATTTAATAATGGGAGATGAGGAAATGGCTGAGGAACTGAACAGGTTTTTTGGGTTGGTCTTCACAGTGGAAGACACAAATAACATGCCAGTGACTGATGGAAATGAGGCTATGACAGGTGAGGACCTTGAGAGGATTGATATCACCAAGGAGGTAGTGATGGGCAAGCTAATGGGGCTAAAGGTAGACAAGTCTCCTGGCCCTGATGGAATGCATCCCAGAGTGCTAAAAGAGATGGCTAGGGAAATTGCAAATGCACTAGTGATAATTTACCAAAATTCACTAGACTCTGGGGTGGTCCCGGCGGATTGGAAATTAGCAAACGTGACACCACTGTTTAAAAAAGGAGGTAGGCAGAAAGTGGGTAATTATAGGCCAGTGAGCTTAACTTCGGTAGTAGGGAAGATGCTGGAATCTATCATCAAGGAAGAAATAGCGAGGCATCTGGATGGAAATTGTCCCATTGGACAGACGCAGCATGGGTTCATAAAGGGCAGGTCATGCCTAACTAATTTAGTGGAATTTTTTGAGGACATTAACAGTGCGGTAGATAACGGGGAGCCAATGGATGTGGTATATCTGGATTTCCAGAAAGCTTTTGACAAGGTGCCACACAAAAGCTTGTTGCATAAGATAAAGATGCATGGCATTAAGGGGAAAGTAGGAGCATGGATAGAGGATTGGTTAATTAATAGAAAGCAAAGAGTGGGGATTAATGGGTGTTTCTCTGGTTGGCAATCAGTAGCTAGTGGTGTCCCTCAGGGATCAGTGTTGGGCCCACAAATGTTCACAATTTACATAGATGATTTGGAGTTGGGGACCAAGGGCAATGTGTCCAAGTTTGCAGACGACACTAAGATAAGTGGTAAAGCAAAAAGTGCAGAGGATACTGGAAGTCTGCAGAGGGATTTGGACAGGCTAAGTGAATGGGCTAGGGTCTGGCAGATGGAATACAATGTTGACAAATGTGAGGTTATCCATTTTGGTAAGAATAACGGCAAAAGGGATTATTATTTAAATGATAAAATATTAAAACATGCTGCTGTGCAGAGAGACCTGGGTGTGCTCGTGCATGAGTCGCAGAAAGTTGGTTTTCAGGTGCAACAGGTGATTAAGAAGGCAAATGGAATTTTGTCCTTCATTGCTAGAGGGATGGAGTTTAAGACTAGGGAGGTTATGCTGCAATTGTATAAGGTGTTAGTGAGGCCACACCTGGAGTATTGTGTTCAGTTTTGGTCTCCTTACTTGAGAAAGGACGTACTGGCACTGGAGGGTGTGCAGAGGAGATTCACTAGGTTAATCCCAGAGCTGAAGGGGTTGGATTACGAGGAGAGGTTGAGTAGACTGGGACTGTACTCGTTGGAATTTAGAAGGATGAGGGGGGATCTTATAGAAACATATAAAATTATGAAGGGAATCGATAGGATAGATGCGGGCAGGTTGTTTCCACTGGCGGGTGAAAGCAGAACTAGGGGGCATAGCCTCAAAATAAGGGGAAGTAGATTTAGGACTGAGTTTAGGAGGAACTTCTTCACCCAAAGGGTTGTGAATCTATGGAATTCCTTGCCCAGTGAAGCAGTAGAGGCTCCTTCATTAAATGTTTTTAAGATAAAGATAGATAGTTTTTTGAAGAATAAAGGGATTAAGGGTTATGGTGTTCGGGCCGGAAAGTGGAGCTGAGTCCACAAAAGATCAGCCATGATCTCATTGAATGGCGGAGCAGGCTCGAGGGGCCAGATGGCCTACTCCTGCTCCTAGTTCTTATGTTCTTATGTTATCATGGCTGATCATCCAACTCAGTAACTTGTTCCCGCTTTCTCCCCCATGTCCTTTGATCCCTTTTGCCCCAAGAGCTATATCTAACTCCTTCTTGAAAACATACACTGCTTTGGCCTCAACTGCTTTCTGTGGTGGTGAATTCCACAGGCTCACCACTCTCTGAGTGAAGAAATTTCTCCTCATCTCAGTCCTAAATGGTCTACCTATATCCTCAGACTGGTTCTGGACACCCTCAGTATTGAGAACACTCTTCCTGCATCTATCCTGTCTAGTCCTGTTAGAATTTTATAGGTTCTACAGGGCGGCACGGTGGTGCAGTGGTTATCACTGCTGCCTACGGCGCTGAGAACCCGGGTCTGATCCTGGCCCCTGGTCACTGTCTGTGTGGAGTTTGCACACTCTTCCTGTGTCTGCGTGGGTTTCACTCCCACAGCCCAAAGCTGTGCAGGTTAGGTGGATTGACCATGCTAAATTGCCCCTTAATTGAAAAAGAAATTGGGTATTCTAAATTGATAATAAAACATTTTTTAAAAAATAGGTTCTTAATAATAATAATCTTTATTGTCACAAGTAGGCTTATGAAATGAAGTTACTGTGAAAAGCCTCTAGTCGCCACATTCCGGTACCTGTTCGGGTACACGGAGGGAGAATTCAGAATGTCCAAATTACCTAAAAGCACGTCTTTCGGGACTTGTGGGAGGAAACCGGAGCACACGGAGGAAACCCATTCAGACATGGGAAGAACATGCAGACAGTGGCCCAAGTCGGGAATCGAATCTGGGACCCTGGCGCTGTGAAGCAACAGTGCTAACCACTATGCTACCGTGCTGCCTAGATAAGATCCCCTTCAGTTTTCTGAACTCCAGAGAATATAATCTTAACCAACTCAATCTCTCCTTATATGTCATTCCTGCTATCCCAGGAATCAGTCTGGTAAACCTTCACTGCACTCCTATAGCAAGAGTATCCTTCCTCAGATAAGGAGACCACAATTTTCCAGGTGTGGTCTCACCAAGACACTGCAAATTGTAGCAAGACATTCCTGCTCCTCTACGTGAATCCTCTTGCTATGAAGCCAACATACCATTTGCCTTCTTTACCGCCTGCTGCACCTACATCCTTACCTTCAGCAACTGGTATATGAGGACACCCAGGTCTTTGTTACACATTCACCTCTCTCAATTTATAGCCATTCAGATAATAATCTGCTTTCTTGTTTTAGCTATCAAAGTGGCTAACATCACCTTTATTCATGTTATACTGCATCTGCCACACATTTGCCCACTCACTCAGCTTGTCCAAATCACACTGAAGCTTCTCTGCATCCTCCTCACAACTCACCCTCTGACCCAGCTTTGTGTCATCTGCAAATTTGGAGATATTACATTTAGTTCCCTCATCTAAATCATTAATATATATTGTGAAAAGCTGGAGTCCCGGCACCAATCGCCACGGAACACCACTGGTCACTGTCTGCCATTCAGGAAAAGACCTGTTATTCCTATTCTTTGTTTCCTGTCTGCCGACCAGTTTTGTATCCATCTCCAATATACTACCCCCAATCCCATATGCTTTAATTTTATACACTAATTCTCTTAGTGGGACTTTGTTGAAAATCCTCTGAAAGTATAAATAAACCACATCCACTGGCATCCCCTCACCAACTCTACTCGTTAAATCCTCGAAGAATTCCAGTAGATTTATCAAGCATGATTTCCCTTGTAAAACTGTACTGACTCTGTCTGATTCTGCGACAGTTTTCCAAGTGGTCTGATATTAAATCTTTTATAATGGACTCCAGAATATTCCCCACGACCGACGGCAGTCCAACTGGTCTATAATTCTCTGTTTTTTATCTGCCTTCCTTTTTAAATAGTTGGGTTACATTAGCTACACTCCAATCTGTAGGAATTGTTCCAAAGTCTATAGAATCCTGGAAGATGACCACCAATACATCCACTATTTCTCAGGCCACTTGCTGAATAGGATGTAGTTTATAAGGCCCTGGGGATTTATCGGTCTACAATCCCATTAATTTCCCCAACATCACTTCCCAACTTATACAGCAGAGGGCAGTAGAACAGAGCTGCTGATTGGCTGTTGTGGGGGAAATTTGCATACGTGCATTGTGGTCACCCTAACTTGAAGGTGGTTTGTGGAGGAGCTGTTGTTAAGTGACACTTAAACCCGAAACACTTCTTCAGTGTTCCCTCCCTACCCCTTCCTCTAACCAAAAAAAAAACAACCGCTGTAAAGATCAAGAGGAAGGCTCGAGGGCAGGTAGAAGTAGAAAGAAGTTGAACCGTGACGTCACAGCCTGCAGGTAAGTGATTGGCTGGTGACTGGTAAGTAGTTTTTCTTTTCTTTTCCCTCAGGTGTTATCGTGCGGGGCGCAGAGGTTGCTGAGCGAGAAGGGGAGTAAAAAATAATTTTAAAAACTTACTGTAGGGAGTTTCCAGCTGAATCCAGTCGGAGTGAGGACAGAGTGACTGCTGGGTAAGTAGTAAAGATTTAAATTGTTTGCGCAGGCCAATAACAGCTGATTGCTGTTTTCGTGTGGGGCGCAGTGGTTGCTGGTTAAGTATTTTATTTTTACCTGTATTTAAGTTGGGCAGTTTCTAAACCCTAGACTCTACACTTGTAGTGTCCCCCACCCTTCCACCTCCTTTTACCTAAGGGGTAGAGTGAATAACAGGTAAGCTCTTTTTTTTAATCTAGAGGGGATGGCAGGGAAGGTAGTGCAATGTTCCCCCTGCAGAATGTTTGAGGTGAGGGACGCCGTCAGTGTCCCTGCTGATTTTATCTGTGGGAAGTGCACCCATCTCCAGCTCCTCAGAAACCGCGTTAGGGAACTGGAGCTGGAGCTGGATGAACATCAGATCATTCGGGAGGCAGAGGTGGTCATAGATAGAAGCTTTAGGGATGTAGTTACTCCGAAGAATAAAGATAGATGGGTGACGGTGAGAGGCTCTGGGAGGAAGCAGTCAGTACAGGGATCCTCTGTGGTCGTTCCCCTTAGTAACAAGTATACCATTTTGGATACTGTTGAGGGGGACCACTTACCAGGGGTAAGCCATGGGGTACAGGTCTCTGGCACAGAGTCTGTCCCTGTTGCTCAGAAGGGAAGGGGGAGAGGAGTAGAGCATTAGTCATTGCAGACTCCATAGTTAGGGGGATAGATAGGAGATTCTGTGGGAACGAAAGAGACTCACGGTTGGTGTGTTGCCTCCCAAGTGCAGGGTCCGTGATGTCTCGGATCGTGTTTTCGGGAGCCTTAAGGGGGAGGGGGAGCAGCCCCAAGTCGTGGTCCACATAGGTACCAACGACATAGGTAGGGATAGGGATGTAAGGCAGGAATTCAGGGAGCTAGGGTGGAAACTTTGATCTAGGATAAACAGAGTTATTATCTCTGGGTTGTTACCCGTGCCACGTGCTAGCGAGACGAGGAATAGGGAGAGAGAGGAGTTGAACACGTGGCTACAGGGATGGTGCAGGAGGGAGGGTTTAAGATTCCTGGATAATTGGGGCTCATTCTGGGGTAGGTGGAACCTCTACAAATGGGATGGTCTACACCTGGACCAGAGGGGTACCAATACCCTGGGGTTGGAAATTTGCGAATGATATTCGGGAGGGTTTAAACTAGTTCAGCAGGGGCTTGGGAACCTGAATTGTAGCTCCAGTATACAGGAGGTTGAGAGTAGTGAGGTCATGAGTAAGGTTTCAAAGTTGCAGGAGTGTACCAGCAGGCAGGAAGGTGGTTTCAATGCCAGGAGCATCCGGAATAAGGTGGGTGAATTTGCGGCATGGGTTGGTACCTGGGACTTTGATGTTGTGGCCATTTCAGAGACATGGATAGAGCAGGGACAGGAATGGTTGTTGCAGGTGCCGGGGTTTAGATATTTCAGTAAGCTCAGGGAAGGTGGTAAAAGAGGGGGAGGGGTGGCATTGTTAGTCAAGGACAGTATTACAGTGGCAGAAAGGACATTTGATGAGGACCCGTCTACTGAGGTAGTATGGGCTGAGGTTAGAAACAGGAAAGGAGAGGTCACCCTGTTGGGGGTGTTCAACAGGCCTCCGAAAAGTTCCAGAGATGTAGAGGAAAGGATTGCAAAGATGATTCTGGATAGGAGTGAAAGCAACAGGGTAGTTGTTATGAGGGACTTTAACTTTCCAAATATTGACTGGCAACGCTATAGTTCGAGTACTTTAGATGGGTCCGTTTTTGTCCAATGTGCGCAGGAGGGTTTCCTGACACAGTATGTAGATAGGCCAACGAGAGGCGAGGCCATATTGGATTTGGTACTGGGTAATGAACCAGGACAGATGTTAGATTTGGAGGTAGGTGAGCACTTTGGTGATAGTGACCACAATTCGATTATGTTTACTTTAGTGATGGAAAGGGATAGGTATATACCGCAGGGCAAGAGTTATATCTGGGGGAAAGGCAATTATGATGCGATGAGGCAAGACTTAGGATGCATCGGATGGAGAGGAAAACTGCAGGGGATGGGCACAATGGAAATGTTGAGCTTGTTCAAGGAACAGCTACTGCATGTCCTTGATAAGTATGTACCTGTCAGGCAGGGAGGAAGTGGTCGAGCGAGGGAACCGTGGTTTACTAAAGCAGTCGAAACACTTGTCAAGAGGAAGAAGGAGGCTTATGTAAAGATGAGACATGAAGGTTCAGTTAGGGCGCTCGGGAGTTACAAGTTAGCTAGGAAGGACCTAAAGAGAGAGCTAAGAAGAGCCAGGAGGGGACATGAGAAGTCTGGCAGGTAGGATCAAGGATAACCCTAAAGCATTCTATAGATATGTCAGGAATAAACGGATGACTAGGGTAACAGTAGGGCCAGTCAAGGACAGTAGTGGGAAGTTGTGTGTGGAGTCCGAGGAGATAGGAGAGGTGCTAAATGAATATTATTCGTCAGTATTCACACAGGAAAAAGACAATGTTGTCGAGGAGAATACTGAGATTCACGCTACTAGACTAGAAGGGCTTGAGGTTCATAAGGAGGAGGTGTTAGCAATTCTGGAAAGTGTGAAAATAGATAAGTCCCCTGGGCCAGATGGGATTTATCCTAGGATTCTCTGGGAAGCTAGGGAGGAGATTGCTGAACCTTTGGCTTTGATCTTTAAGTCAACTTTGTCTACAGGAATAGTGCCAGAAGACTGGAGGATAGCAAATGTTGTCCCCTTGTTCAAGAAGGGAAGTAGAGACAACCCCGTTAACTATAGACCAGTGAGCCTTACTTCTGTTGTGGGCAAGGTCTTGGAAAGGTTTATAAGGATAGGATGTATAATCATCTGGAAAGGAATAATTTGATTAGAGATAGTCAACACGATTTTGTGAAGGGTAGGTCGTGCCTCACAAACCTTATTGAGTTCTTTGAGAAGATGACCAAACAGGTGGATGAGGGTAAAGCAGTTGATGTGGTGTATATGGATTTCAGTAAAGTGTTTGATAAGTTTCCCCACCGTAGGCTATTGCAGAAAATACGGAGGCATGGGATTGAGGGTGATTTAGCAGTTTGGATCAGAAATTGGCTAGCTGGAAGAAGACAAAGGGTAGTGGTTGATGGGAAATGTTCAGACTGGAGTCCAATTACTAGTGGTGTACCACAAGGATCTGTTTTGGGGCCACTGCTGTTTGTCATTTTTATAAATGACCTGGACGAGGGCGTAGAAGGATGGGTGAGTAAATTTGCAGATGACACTAAAGTCGGGTGAGTTGTGGACAGTGCGGAAGGATGTTACAAGTTACAGAGGGACATAGATAAGCTGCAGCGCTGGGCTGAGAGGAGGCAAATGGAGTTTAATGCAGAAAAGTGTGAGGTGATTCATTTTGGAAGGAATAACAGGAAGACAGAGTACTGGGCTAATGGTAAGATTCTTGGTAGTGTGGATGAGCAGAGAGATCTCGGTGTCCATGTACATGGATCCCTGAAAGTTGCCACCCAGGTTGAGAGGGTTGTTAAGAAGGCGTACGGTGTGTTAGCTTTTATTGGTAGAGGGATTGAGTTTCGTAGCCAGGAGGTCATGTTGCAGCTGTACAAAACTCTGGCGCGGCCGCATTTGGAGTATTGCGTGCAATTCTGGTCGCCGCATTATAGGAAGGATGTGGAAGCATTGGAAAGGGTGCAGAGGAGATTTACCAGAATGTTGCCTGGTATGGAGGGAAGATCTTATGAGGGAAGGCTGAGGGACTTGAGGCTGTTTTCATTAGAGAGAAGAAGGTTAAGAGGTGACTTAATTGAGGCATACAAGATGATCAGAGGATTAGATAGGGTGGACAGTGAGAGCCTTTTTCCTCGGATGGTGATGTCTAGCACGAGGGGACATAGCTTTAAATTGAGGGGTGATAGATATAGGACAGATGTCAGAGGTAGGTTCTTTACTCAGAGAGTAGTAAGGGCGTGGAATGCCCTGCCTGCAACAGTAGTGGACTCGCCAACACTAAGGGCATTCAAATGGTCATTGGATAGACATATGGACGATAAGGGAATAGTGTAGATGGGCTTTAGAGTGGTTTCACAGGTCGGTGCAACATCGAGGGCCGAAGGGCCTGTACTGCGCTGTCATGTTCTGTGTTCTATGTTCTATATACTGATTTCTTTCAGTTCTTCCCTCTCACTAAACCCTGTGTTCCCCAACATTTCTAGTATGTTATTTGTATCCTCCTTTGTGAAGATAGAACCAAAGTATGTATTTAGTTGGTCAGCCATTTCTTTGTTCCCCATTCTAAATTCTCCTGATTCTGACTGTAAGAGATCTACATTTGTCTTCACCAATCGTTTTCTCTTCACAAAGCTATAGAAACTGTTACAATCAGTTTTCATGTTCCCAACAAGCTTATTCTTGTACTCTATTTTCCCCTTCTTAACCAATCCCTTAGCCCTTCTTTGTTGAATTTTAAATTGCTCCCAATCCTCAGGTCTGTTGTTTTTTCTGGTCAATTTGTAGGTCTCTTCCTTAGATCTAATGCTACCTCTAATTTCCATTGTAAGCCATGGTTTGGCCACCTTTCCCATTTTACTTTTGCGCAGAAAGGAATAAACAAGTGATGCAGTTCCCCCATGCGCTCTTTGAATGTTTGCCGTTGTCTTTCCACCATCATCCTTTTAAGTAACGTTTCCCAATCCATCATGGTTAGGAGAGGAGTTACTTGCTTCAGAATTCCCTGCCTCTGACATGCTCTTGTAGCATTTATATGTTGACCAGTTCAGTTTCTGATCAATGGTAACCCTCAGGATGTTGATAGTGGTAATGATATTGAATGCAAAGGACGATGGCTAGATTCTCTCTTGTTGGAGATGGTCATTGCCTGGTACTTGTGTGACACAAATGTTACTTGCCACTTGTCAGCTCATGTTTGTTGTCCAGGCTTTGCTGCCTATGGACACAAACTGTTTCAGTGTAAGAGGAGTCCTAAATGGTGCTGAGCATTGTGCAATCATCAGCAAACATCCCCACGTCTTACCTTATAATGAAGGGCACTGATTAAGCAGATAAAGATGGTTGGGCCTCGGACACTTTCCTGAGAAACTCCTGCCGTGATATCCTGTGATTAGCCTCCAACAACCACAATCATCTTCCATTCTGCTAGGTATGACTCCAACTAGTGGAGAGTGCTCCTTCCCCCACCCCATTGATTCCCATTCATTCTAGTTTTGCTCGAGTTACTTGATGCCATGCTGTCTTGATGTCAAGAGCAGTCACTCTCACCTTGCTGCAAAATCCACTTTTTGTCCATGTTGTAACGAGCTGCAATGAGGTCAGGAGCTGAGTGGTCCTGGTATAACCCAAACTGAGTGTCAGTCAGCAGGTTATTCCTGTTCAAATGTGCTTGATTGCTGACAGCGACACCTTCTATGACTTTGCTGATGATCAAGAAGACTGAGGTGGTGGAAGGTGGCTGGATTTGATATGTGTGCAATTTGTAGACAGGATATACCTGAGCAATTTTCCACTTTGTCAGGTCGATATCAGTTTTGTAGCTGTATTTAAATGGCTTATCTAGGGGTACGGAAAGTTCTGGAGCACAAGCCTTTAGTACTATTTAGTACTATTGCCAGGATGTTGACAAGGCCCTTCGCCTTTGCAGTATCCAGTACCTTCAGCCGTTTCTTGATATCACATGGGAGTGAATCTAATTGGCTGAAGACTGGCATCTGTGATGCTGGGGACTACAGGACGAGGCTGAGTTGGATTATCCACTGGCAAGGTGCTGGGGTTATGTGGTGTGCGTTGTCCTTTTGGGGTCTCCCCGAGAAAGAACATAGCTGTTGCTACTAGTAAGACATCACTTCAAACTGGATTTGTATGTTATGCTGCTCTGCATCACAGTTTATCATTGTTTCAATGAATGAACTAGTAGTGAGTGTGTAGATAGAGGTAGAAAGAATAATGAATAAAACATTATTCTAACTGAGCACCTTCCCCTGCCCTTGATTGCCTCCCAGCTGTATACCAACATTAAGGTTCTTGGTTCCTGTTACATGTGGCATTTTCTTACATGTAAGCAGAACGGTGCATTGATATTATGGGGTAGGAGAAGGTGTGCATCATTTAATCCCAGCTCTACTTTATGTAGCATGCAGGCAGCTTATGTTAGCAGTGTGATTTTATTTGTATTTTGCCACATTTGATGGAGCGCAGGGTGAATACATTGGCATTGCAGGAGTACAGAGCAGGCAGCATAAACATGGGTACTTTTGTTCTTCTGGAAAGTCAGTGAGGAGTTTCCAGAGTGCTCTTCATTCTTAAAAGCCCAGTGAATGATTGTGATAATACAATTCAAGACAATATTGTCAAATTTGGTAAAATGTGGTGGTACACACCTTGTCTGACATTTGGAGGACTTTATGAAGAAGATGGCATGCCCTGGCTACAAACTACTAGTGGCCTCCCAAGACGTTGCAACATATTTATTGCCAGATGTTTGTTGCCAGATGTACATTGGCAGATATTTATGTCTGAGATAGCAGACAAGGGCTGGAATTTCCCAGCCGTTAAGATTCCCTTTTTTCCATTGGTAGCACAACCCTGTCCACGGATTTCCTGCGGGGTGGCTTCAATGGGAAATCCTGTTGACAAGTGGCGGGAACAGATAATCCCGCCACCAGCGAATGGCGCACCGCCAAGAAACACGTGGCTGGTGGACTGGAAAATCCAGTCTTTGATGTACTGCATACCATTGACGTCTCAAATTATATCTTGTCATCAGTCAGTCTTTTGCTTTTTTACCTTTAAAGCATTGAATCCAGTCCACGTATTAAGAAACATTTTTAGGTTTCAGCACACTTGTAGCAGTTGTCTTTGCAGAGATGAGCCTCGTGAGCTTTGCAACACACTTTTCTTTATTCATTCATGGGATCCGGGAATTACTGGCTGGGATAGCATTTATTGCCCATCCCTAATTGCCCTTGAACTGAATGGCATTTCAAAATCAACCACATTGTTGTGGATCTGGAGTCACATGTAGGTCAGGTAAGCATGACAGATTTCCTTCCCTAAACGACATAGCGAACCAGATAGATTTTTATGACATTCGACAATGGTTTCATGGTTGTCATTAAACTTTTAATTCAAACTTCACCATCTGCTGTGGTGGGATTTGAACCCGCAATGCTAAACCATTACCCTGGGTCTCGAGAATACTCATCCAGTAACAATACCATTATGCCACCGCCTCCCCCCCAGTGTGCAATGATTCAGTTGTGGAAATTTGTGAACTTTCCCTTTAATTACCTATTCTATATAAAACTGCACAATGTATTTCCAATAATTTGCTCCAGAATTATCATCACCTTGAATTTGTATTCCTACTCTGTGTATGTCCCTTTGGTCATCTCTGTATTCATCCTGCCTTTAATATTGTTCACTTTCAATGCTGTTTAGATAAATTTGTTTATCTGAACTGTTGCAAATTCAAAGGAAACTTAAGAAGAGAAAAAAAAAACAAACTTTATTCTAATTTTGTTTTTAGATCATGATGGCGGTGAAGAGTTGATTGTAAATTTCTGGAACGGCAGAACGGAGCAGGTTCCTCCCGGAATAGCAGTATGGATCTCTGTGCTCCTGGCTGAGCGAATCATTTTGGAGCTCCAGATGACCACCACAGCTAAACAGAAGCTTCTGGAAACTTACCCTGATTATCCGCATATCGTGCCACCTGGGTACAGAGGATTACGGAGTAACATTGACGTGTTTGAGCCGGTATATCAGCTCAGGGTCGTCTGTGAAGGCCGAGGCCTTCATACTAATTGTGGCCAAGTGTTATGCTGGATCCCTGACAATCCAACAAGTTACTTGAGCCCAGACGTAATGTGTACTGCCAGGTCTGTTGCCTCTACAAATGAGCTTAAAGGTGAAAAGATCCCTGGGACAAAGCTGTGCAGACTGGATCGGAGTCAGAAAGTAATGGAACAACTCACTCAACGTGATCTGCCTTTTCAGTCAAATACACTTATGAAAGAAAAGAGACTGAAGCCTGTAGAATTTGATGGGAGGGAAATCAAGACTTCCCTTGAGAGGATTACTGACAAGAAGACCTTGACATGTCAATCTGGTAATCTGGTTGATATGAACCGGAGTAAGTCTACAACTATAGACAGAGCTGTAAACAAAGACTGTGGTCTGTTTAATCATCATCAGAGCACAAAAGACAGAGTGAAAGAAAAGGATACATGGAAATATAGGGAAAGGATCCCCTCAGCTCCTCTTCAGAGGAAATCTGGTGAGAAATGATTTCTGTTGTGAGACCTATACATTTCATTTGTACACATTGCCCCCAGCGTATCTAGCAACTATCCCAGACGTTGACTAAGTTCACTGATAACTTTTTGGTGGATCCTTTGACATAGGTTTCCCTCACAGTTGTGTCTGTAGTATTGAGCTTCCAATATTATATCACTAATTAGCATTACCTGAGCAACCAACTGCAAGATATGCAAGGGCAAATTCTTATCTGCCTGCTGCCATGTATTTGTGTGTGAAAGGTGCCGCAGTGGGACAAAAGTTTTAAAAACTCCATGCTGACTTTGTCCCAGAGATCTGCCCAATGCAGTTAGGCCTGAATTTAGGCAGCTAGTGTTTCCACCTGAAACAGGTTGGAGCTTAATGCAGATGTGTAAATGAGGATCCTATACTGGGGTTTTAGGACTAGATGTCATTTACATCTGTTTCCTTCTCACGAACCTCTCATTATTTCCAGCCGCCATGTTCGGCCTTGTATTCTGTCCAATTTTGAGCTCGGCATTTGGATAAGTAAATCAGCATTCCCTAGGTCCCAGTTCAGTCCCATTCCTGCCAAGTTTGCCAAATCTGAGTTTAACATTCTCTACCCCCCCCACCCCACTGCAATGTATATTCAACCAAATCTCTCGCCACTACTGAGCATTCCCATTGGATTTCCCTTGGTCCCAATCTACAGGCAGCACAATTAGCACTGGTAGGTTGTTCTAAATACAATATTATAATGAGACCCGAACGCACAAGTACATTAGGTCTCCTGATGACATCATCAGGAGGGTGCAGTGGATGCGCCACTTGGTATGCCATGTAAGAAAATTGACCCCAGGATTTGGGCATAAGATCCAATTGTGGATGTGAGAAATATTAAAAGCAAGGTGTCTTTCTCAGATATTGTCGGCAGAAGTCAATAATGGAAAAAGAAATACAAAAGACTAAAAATTCTGTAAGGATTGTAAGTTTGGTTCAGCAGGATTTCCACCTGCCACTTTGGCCCCGTCTAAAATCTCAGGGACAGTTAAATATTTAGTGAGTGGCCGTCACCTGTGGAATTACAACAAAAGCTGTTTTCCTGTGTGAGACTTAAGGTGGCATCATTCTACTCCAAAAGGAGACCCTTAGGACAAAGATGCAAGTTCAAAAGATAACTTTGTTGCCAAATTGCAACCACGATCCCCACCTAAACATTGGGATTTTCCCCAGAAATTAGGAATTTTTAAGTTAAAATCTCTGTTTATCCATGTATACTATGAAAAATCGAACAACTTTACCTTTTTCTTTCTCAGGTACTCTTCAGCCAACATCCCACACAATTAACTATTTTCCAAGTGTTTCCTTCTCTGGATCTGTGAAGCAGGGAGTCATTTGTGACATGGATGGTCAGTCACTGAAGCCTGACTACATTGAAGTGCCGTCCCCTTCTCCCCAACCACCCAATTTTCCATCCCTCCCAACTCGTCTGGGGCCAGCAACTTCTCTAGCAACGTATGCTCCGGCAACTGAGGTAACAAGGGCAATTCCTTCCGCGTAAAGTCCCACCTCTGCAAAAACCTAAAATCACTCCCCACCTGTAACTCAAACCTCTCCCACATTTCCGCCAACCCTGCAAATTTGCCCTCTACAGACAAGTCCCCTCTCTTTCCCTTCCCCCATCCATCACCCCCGGTATAAACTTATGGTTTCCACATATTGGGGTCAATGCTATCATATGTCCTAGTTTAAAGTGCCTCCTCAACTGTTTCCAAATCTTAATTGAAAACTCAATGAGGCTGCTCGTATATCTCCACGGCAAGATGCCACCTGAGACATGTTGGTGTGAGCAGAGTCCCTGCAATGCATTGTTCCTAGCACTGGAGCAGGCACGGACAGGGAAACCCCCCCTCAAAAATCACAATAAGGAAAGACTATTTCACCCATCAAGACCACTGTGTATGATTATTGTATTGTGTATTTCTGCTTAAACCTTTGTTCCAGATGTGAGATTTATAAGATTATTATGTTTTGGGACTGTGTCCTTAAATTTATGGTAAAATGAAAAGGGTCATGTGATCTGTGAGAAGTCTGCTTGACAACAAATGGTGTTGCTAAAGATTAAAGGAAGACCTCAATCATTTTACTGGGAAAAGGTGCAAGATATTCACATGTGCAGACAACGGTGAGGGACAGACTGTGAGTCTCCCAAGTCCCAGGGAAGTGCTCTGTCAGATTGTAAAAGGGTGTACTTTGAACTGTCCATTTGATTCTAGGATAGGGTAGACTTCAAGTCAAGAGAATAGCTAATCAGCATTTCTACCTGGATACAAGGCACATGTGATTCACATTGCCATGGAGAAGGATGGTGAGAGCCATTGTAAAAATTGGTTTACAGGCTTTCCTACAATATCACTGAATATCAGAGTGGTGGGTTAGTCTGCCAGGCCACGGGAGATAGAGCAGCTATCTCTATGGTTCACCATGCAGGACTGCAGATAGGGCCTCTCACTCGGATTGGAAAGAACAAATTCATAAGAAGTTAAAAATAAGGCTGGAAATTTTACTAGCTTTAGCAAAAAGTTTTCAGAAAAACTCACACCATGAAAGACAGTTCTGGAGTTTAAAATGTCCATGCTGAGAAAGGAAAATATCAGAAATAACTCTTGGGAGCTAAGAATTCTTTTGGACTGGTTCCTGGAAAACTGAATTCAGGACAGTGTAATGTATACCAGTGATATTTTCAGTTGTGTTAAAAGTTCTGCCTGTAATTTAAATTATAAGTTGCCTTTAAAAATAGTGTAGTCACTATTGCTTTTTGTCTGTTTGCTACAGTAAATGTTTTAAAACTATTAACTGGCCATTTGAATTTATTTTTAAATGTTATAGCTCTCCACGTGGATTGTAAGTTTGCTAGTTGATCCCCTATTTATCTATTTTTTTCTCCACAAGTTCACTGTTCTTGCAAGGAGTGGGGACAGAGGAGAGAGAGGGGTTATTTTTTCAAATTGCAGACCTCAGATTTATGGTTATTTTGTTCCAGGAACTGGTTTAAGCTTTTGTTCTTGTGTATACTTTCCTCGGCAATTGCTCAAGGGTGAGCTTGATGGACAAAATCAAATTCTGAAGAAAACAGAGAAGCAGCAGGAGCGACAAGACCAGAAAATGAAGAGGCAGGAGAAACATTGGCTTAAAAACTAAGCGTGACCAATAAAGGCAAACGTCCTTACCCTATGAACATGCTGTGATGAGATCATTCCTGCTATTTTCAAATCTTAAACAATGACCCATCATTTTTTTAAAACACAGGAATGTACAGGATTGGAAAGGACCATGGCTCTCCATCCTGCTACTCCTAGTATCTAGCAAGAATCATATGCCTCAATATCTGGTATCCCACCATCAAATATTTTTCCATGGTTCTAAAGGGGCTGGATTTCCCTCCTTTCGTGCAGTATTTCAGCACGGCGGGACTTTCGCCCGTCACTCTAACACCACAGTAACCCAATTTATTTTTCTAGTTTAGGGGCTATTGAATATGCGGGATGGCTTTCAGAAAGAATCCCCACCATAAAAATAGCTCAGCTGTTACCGACAATAGAAAATAGCAGAAGCAGCAAATGAGTTAACTGAGAATTTTAGGAAGCTAGGAAGAGAAGTGGAAATTTACTTTTCTTCCATCGACAATCATCTCATTTATGTCAACTTGACAAAGTAGTGCCTGTTCTCACTACTATTCTTAGGTAGTGAGAATTGTCACTACTTGGTCATTAGATAATGACAAATTCAGGTCTCAGTCCTCATTAAGACACACACCTTATTACATTAAACAGTGTTTTAATCATTTGCAAGTGCCTTAAGCAATAACAGCTTGTCACTCTGCCTGCATCCCTAATCACGATAGGCACTTAATCTTTGCAAATTGAGTACCTGGTCTTCTACCCATGATAAAGATACCCTCCTCCTCCTATCCCTCCTGGGCTACAGTTCCATTTTGCAAGCAGCCATTATGAAGAATGGGAGTTGGAGAGTTAGTTCACAAGGGGCATTACGGCCAATTCTGGCATTCTGATCCGGGTGTTTACAAACACTACTTTCCAGTAGCATTAGCTGGATACTAATGATGTACGGAACCCCTGGCTATTTTTCACCTTCTGGCCTCAATAAAGCTATCTTAGCGCAGGCCAGATATCTAACCGGCAAACTTCCTGACATTTACTTATTGAGTCAGCAGGAGAACTGTCAATTAATCCTTATTTAACTTTGTAGTCAAGCTGAATATTCTGACCATGAAGGAAGTCACTTAGTTCTGAAAACAAAACTCAGGAACACAGAGATTTAAAGGTAGTTTTCTTCAATATTTGAATTTGTGAACTAGGATCAGTTTCATATAGTATCATGAAATTGTGCAAGGCAGCATTCTCAGTTGTTCAGGTGCCTAGATTTAATCCTGAATTTCCTTCATGGCTGTGTATATTTTTCTAATGACCACATAAATATCATGAATCTTTACACTGTTCCCTGTGTTTGCTGCATCAATCTATTACAAACAAATAAATTGGATCTTCACCTTTTGAGCAATGTCATTGGCCTATGATAATGACAGGGTTCAGTAGTGCGAGTTATGGTACTAGACCAGCCAAAGCAGCAGTTCCGAGTTCAAATCTCTACTTGGTCAAGTTGTGAAACTTGATTCAATAAATATGGTAATATCTGAACTGGCAGACAAAAAATAACCCAGAAACTGTGGGTTATCGTTAAAAGCTCACTGATAGTCTCAGATGCACATTACGTGATTGTCTACCATAGCAAGCCATTCAGTTATTAAAAATAATCACTGTAGAAGAAAGCCCAACATCTTCTAAGGGTAACTAACAATAGATAATAAATGTATCTTTACCAGTGTCACCCATATCCAGAGAATTATTTTTTTAATAAAACTGTGTCATTTTCTAGGAATTGCATTCATAGTTGTGGCCTTGTGACTTTTCAGATGCTTATGACACTTTTATACAATTTCATAGGGCAATAGTAATCACAGACCAGTTCTCAGTTTCATTTTGGAGTGATTGTAGTATTTATTGTTAAGCACGTGATTAATTTGATAGTTTGACAGGGCTCTGAATGAATGCTGGCTACTGCAGGCTATGAAAATGTAGATAATCAGTGATTTTCACTTTACTCAGGAATAACAATAGCTTCCAGGAAATTTCACTGCAGTCAATAATAATTTATTAGTGTCACAAGTAGGTTTACATTAATGCTGCAATGAAGTTACTTTGAAAATCCCCTCGTCGCCACACTCACCGCCTGTTCGGGTACACGGAGGGAGAATTCTGAATGTCCAATTCATCTAACGAGTACACCTTTCGGGACTTGTGGGAGAAAACCAGAGAACCCGGAGGAAACCCACGCAGACACAGAACGTGCAGACTCCGCACAGACAGTGACCCAAGCCGGGAATCGAACCCGGGTCCCTGGTGCTGTGAAGCAACAGTGCTAACCACTGTGCTACCGTGCCACCCATAATATAAAGCTGACTGTATAAGCAGTGACCGATCCAATGTCGCCTGTATTGTTACCATCCAAAAATAACTCTAAAAATACAGACTGTTGTCAGAGTTGTGCATCTCCACTCCTTTGTGATATCCAAATTATTGAAAGCTGCTTTTCAGATTCCCACCCATACAAAATATGATCAAGCTTCCCCACTCAGTGTTTCCCTAGAGTCCTCCACACTGTGAGTCTTAGCTGTGGCTCAATGGGTAGCACATTCCTTTGAGTTTGAAGATTGTGGGTTCAAGTCTCACTCCAGAGATGAGAGTACAAACATATCAGCATAACTCGGTGCAACATGGAGAGAATCCTACACTGTTGGAAATTACGTCTTTCTGTTGACATGTTAAACTGAGGCCCCATCTACCCTCACAAGTGGACATAAGAGATCCCATGGCACTATTTTGAAGAGCAAGGGATTTATCCTCGATGTCTGGCCAATCAACATCATTAAAAGCAGATTATCTGGTCATTATCACATCGCTTGCCATGTGCAAATTAGCTGCTGCATGTCCTACATTATAACAGTGACTACCCTTCAAAAGTACTTCACTGGCTGTGAACTGTTTGGGGACATCCTGAGAACACACACACAAGCATTTCTTTCTTTCTCTCTCATGAAACAGAAGGGATGACACGATTGAACTCAGAGACATAGAGAAACTGTTGGGTTGTCACATTTTATTAATTTATGATACAGAGTTCTTCACTTGTGCACCTTTACCACAACATTATAACCCTCCCCACTTTGTTCTAATTACATTGACTTGCGTCTTTGAAAATCATGTTTGTTCAGTCTGTCAGTGCAATGGGACGGAATTAATGTGTTCTGACACTCTGCACATTCACACATTTTATTTTGCACTTTTTGCTCTCAGTTTCACACTGGGATACATTAGGAATTATTCTATAAATGGACTTCTACCGGCCTTGGCATCAGCCTGTACTTAAATAAATTATTAAATCCCCACTATCACGACGATTGAACATTGAATAGATGTAGAACTCTGGTAGATGTATTCTCTCCGCTCCTTTCCTTTGGAAGGGTGGACAAAAATGCAATGCTAGGCAGCTGTGACTGCCGCTACAAACCTGTGGTGTTTTTCAGTAGAAAAGGTCTGGCCACTTCCAGCAAGTCCAACCTGGGATTGAGAGAACGACTTAGGCCCTCCAAGACCATAAAGGCAAAGATGATGGATGCAATGTTACTTCGCACCTTGACCTGGTGTTGACAAACATAAAGTGCAGTCATATTTCAAATCAATCAATCAAAAAAAAAAAAGAACTACACATATATCCAAGCCCAGAATTCCACTCTACCTTGTGTGCAAGGAGTGTTTCCAAAACCTGAGACAGTAAACTTGCAATATGGAGCTGAGAAGATAAGAGGAAAAGTGTTAAAAACGAGATCAGCCACCACAGACATATCACTAGGCAATAAACAATCCTTTCCTCCTCCTTCAACAACCAGGAGTAATAACCAATCTACTATTCTATCTGGTAGTAATCTCATGGGCCAAAACGAACTACACAACTGCAATATTCCATGCAGTCACTTCACTGTGTGACAATTAAGTAGAAATCAGCATTATTACTATAAATACATTAATTAGTGAACTCTGAATAAGCTTTGTGATCTGGCATTGCCAGCTCCGCATAGCTGCATTATATCAGTGTGGCCTTGACTCCCTTAACTAAGGAATGCTAGTGTGCTAATACCTCTCCCAGAGAACCAGTCTTCATCTTGGCTTCGCTGAAGAGCTTTTCTATTTCAGATTTAAACAGTTGAATGTCCCGGCATTCACTGGTTCTGGCCTGGGTCAGTACTAATTCTGCAACCTGTTCACCCTGAAAAGAATAAAACACAGAATTACACATTCTGAAGTTGAAATGTGGTAACCCTGCATGCAGTTTGAGTATCCCACCCCCAACACATTGCCTCTCAAACCAAAAGCCCAGCTTTGAGAATGAAGAAATCAGAAGCATGGCGAAGAACCAAATGAACAGGAAACCAAATTGGATTGAATGACTTGAAGAGGAAAGATCAGTAGTGAACGATCACCATGCATTACAAAGTCAATTATGCAAGCAAAACTGTAAAATATTTAATACTGGAATTAATTTACCCCATATTTACGTTGCTGAATGATGCTAAACCCATACCAGCAAATAGCACTACCTTTGACCATATCAGTTCATCTCAGCAACAAGAAGCTTTCAACTTTGACTGGGCCAAGAGAAAGGCCAGTGTGAGGCCCACAGTGCAGAGGAGAATACCTGTCATCTCTTCCTGTACTGCCACTCCGACAAGCAAAAGGCAGATGGATTTACCCGTTCCTGCTGCCACTAACACATATTGCTTAAATTAAAGCTAGCAATTCTGTTGCAGCTCGTTACCCCACAAAGATGTGTGTCATGGTTTGATGTCCAAATATTACAATTTTGTGTCAAGTAAGTGCAGAAGGAAACGTTGAAAATTCCAATTTCCAAGTGGACCAAAGTGATAAATTGTTTGCCTTACTTAAAGGTGAATAGCAATTTCACAACTTGAAATCCTCAGCTAGATTAAACACTGTGATAAAAAGAACCACAAGCCATGTGGCCTACATTGTCAGATAGTATGTATCGCTCCCTTGCCTGGTCTTTTGAGGATGGGGTGGTGCACATAGTGGGACACAAATTCGCAGATTCATACCTGCCCTTCAATTACAGCAGTGAAGATAGCCTTGAAATTATGCAAGTCAGATGGCTGGAGCTCAGTAGCAATGCCAGCATCCAGAAGAAGAAGCTTCAATGGAAATTGAGATGGATGCACATTAACAATGAGTGTATCACATAAATCTACAATGGTTGTCCTGTCATCATTTTGTAAGTTGAACTGATCAGCCCCCTGGATGAGGATATTTCCAGGGTGAAGGTCTCCATGAATAAAACTATCCACAAATACCTAAGGAAAGACAAACAGATCAAAAGACAAATAGGTTAATAGGGGGCAATGTCACAATAACACAGAAAATGAAAGGGTTCTTTTTGAGAATCATTAACTTGGTATACTTTGGGAAAAGGTCTCTATTGCAATTTGAGTTGATACACTGTTCCTTCCATCAGTAGGCTCTCTCCTATTGACTGAAGCCACTTTTCATGCTGCTATATATATTGTGCCACAACACTAGGGGGAAGCACTTCCTGCACATGAGCCGATGCAGTGTCAATGCCCGTGACTGTTTAAAGACAGGAATGCCTTTAAGTGCAGCTTGGCTTTGTCAGTGAACATATTTTTGCAAGCTGCTGTCTTGTAACTGTCTCCTTTACAACAAAATTAGTTAGTGGAAAAAATTGTAACTAGTCAGACAGCAACCGTTTTGTCCATGCAAACAGTTTTAAACAGTTATTCAAATAGTGAACACAAGATTATCTGGCTGTGACAGCGAGCTATTTTTTCCCCAGCAGCCAATTAGTGCTCTCAAAGGTAGAGTCTCACCAATGGTGACATTCAATTAAAAAAATTTAAGAGAAAAAAACATGTCTCGATATGGGGCTTGATACCAAGACCAGGATTAAGAGTCCCATCATTTACCAACTAAACTAGCCAGGCTGCGAGCTGGCCCCGCTGCAGTGTGGACGCACTGCGACGTCGAGGAGGCCCCGCTGCGTCGTCGAGCTGGCCCCGCTACTTCCTTCACCTCGGATTCCAAATCATTCCCCGATCCTTCCCATGCTTTTCCTAAACCTATACACTTTCTTTACTTACCTTACCCTCCCTCAACCCCAATTTATCTGTGTGTATTCCCACCCAATCTCCTCACTCATCCCCATGCTTCATCACCCCATTCCCCTCCTCATACTCTCATCACCCCACACCTGCATCTCTTCACCCATTCCTATTCCTCCTCTCCCTTCATTTTGCTCACTTCCTTCTTTTTTTTCCTTTCCTACCCCTCTTGGCCCATTTCCTCTTCACCTACCTCTCATTTCAATTATTCCCTTATTTACCAAGTCTGTATGTCCAGAATAAATGCATTAGGCTTTGAATTTCCATGTCCAATACCACAAGGGATTGCCCAGTTTTAATAAAATGGAATTTGACTTTTTATTGTAAGTCAGGGGCCCAGGTGTTATCCCTAACATCGTAAGCATCTCTCTTTGCATCAAATCTTTGCCTCACCATGAGCAACATGGTCTATCACAATCAGTGAGCAGTGTCGTGGCGGTAATATCTGCTGCTCTTACTTGCTCCAGATGATGGTGCTGTAACCTCTAAAAAGCAAGGTTATGAGGTCAGGTAAACTATCTAAACTGGGGCTGTGGGAGTGAATGAAGCAGTTTTAGGGAAGGTCGGCAAAGAAAGAGTGCACTGATGGAATGCATGAGAAGCAATGGGGAAATGATGTGGAATAACAGTTCAAGGTTTTTACTTGAATTGCTCCCTCAGACTGGCACAGCAAACACACTTAAAGAAACATATCAGCCGGAATTCTCCGGTCCTCAGGATTCACTTTTCCCGCTGGCTGTGCGGGATCTTGGCGGCGTGGGGTGGGGGACCAGAGAATCCCGCCCATTGTTTCCTCCGACTAGCCGTGAACAACACTAAGGAAGACAAACAGCAGGTATATATACACATTACATTATACACATGCATACAAATGGATAGACACATTTTGTACGCTCTCTCACATGAGCCAAATGGACTAAAAAAGTTTCCAGCTGAACTCCAGTCTCAACTAGGGTTTTGGTGGATGGAAATGCCTCAATTGGCCTCATTGTCCCTGAGTGAGGGAAAGAAAGGAGGATCAATCACAGCGATCCTTCCTGGACAATGCTTGTATATAAATGTCAGGCATAGCCAAGTGCTGGTTTTGTAATGCCACAGTGAAATAATCTGCCAACACTCACTGTCCAGCCACATACCCCAAAATTGGAAAGGTACTCAGCATGAGTCAGCACTTTTAAGTCAGAGTAAAATGTTTAACTGGTTACTAGCAATTGAGTTGTGGATGCAATTCCCAGCACAACCTTGTTTTCTCATATGCAATTGTAATTGTCATCTGGTTCAATCAACAAGTATTTCCCATATTCTCCCATCCACCTTTTACATAATGTGGAGCATCACATTAAATGCTTTGTTGACCCATGACCATTTGTCCCCAAGTTACCATCTTCAGCAGCATTTCCATCCCGACTCTTGCCAACCTCTGTTTCAATGTGTTGGGTACATCCTTTGTCAAGTAGATGGAGATGGGTTCACTCTCCTAAAACACAACGG
This sequence comes from Scyliorhinus torazame, assembly GCF_047496885.1. Lineage (NCBI taxonomy): Eukaryota > Metazoa > Chordata > Chondrichthyes > Carcharhiniformes > Scyliorhinidae > Scyliorhinus > Scyliorhinus torazame. The sequence goes on along the minus strand of NC_092725.1, from coordinate 85,621,045 downwards.
ACACAGAAGGATTACGAATCGTGTGACCTTTCATGATAGCATCCAGTGAGCATTTTATTCAATATTGAATGTTCTGAGTTTTGTGTCCAGACTTAGAATATTGATTTATCAGCCAAAGAATGTTGTTTTGTAGGAGATACTGAGCCAAAGCTATTACCATGTAAAGCTTACACATTCCCAGTGTAAATATAGATTGATGTGAGGTGGCTGAGAATACATACTTCAAGGATACTTCTGCTCTATACCTTTGGAGGCTGGCTTAAACACCAGTTAACTATACATTGGGCAATGCATAAGATCACAAGACAGCAATAATTTAAATATGTAATTCACCTCATTTAGTTTGTCTTTTCATTTAGAGGAGGGATTGCCTCATACCACGGAGCACATAAGTGTTTAAATCTATGCACATATTAATTTGCATATATATATTTTAAGTTTTTGACACAGATTTAGGATCCATCCGCCAGTGCGGTGACAGTACAAAGAACAACCCACCAATTTAAATCTGGAAAAACAAAAATACAATCTGCGAATAGGCTCCAAATGACCTGGCCTTTGAGGAGATTTCAAGGGCTTGTGAGCTGCAGGTTGGATACCATTGATTTAGGTCCATAACAATAAACCCTTTCAGACTATTTTAATCTAGTGGGGCAGCACGGTAGCACAGTGGGTAGCAATGTTGCTTCACAGCTCCAGGGTCTCAGGTTCGATTCCCGGCTTGGGTCACTGTCTGTGCGGAGTCTGCACGTTCTCCCTGTATCTGCGTGGGTTTCCTCCGGGTGCTCTGGTTTCCTCCCACAAATCCTGAAAGACGTGCTGTTAGGTAATTTGGACATTCTGAATTCTCCCTCTGTGTACCCAAACAGGTGCCGGAATGTGGTGACTAGGGGCTTTTCATAGTAACTTCATTGCAGTGATAATTTAAGCTTAGTTGTGACAATAAAGATTATTATTAGTGCTTAGTCCAAAGCCCAGGCGCATCTACTCCCTTTTTGAAAGCGGAGTCCATATTCATTATACTAACTGGCATTCTACTTGTTTCACAAGTAAACTGTATGTGAAGTACTTACTCCCATGTACTTCTCTTTTGGTTCAACACAAAACACTTGGGACCAAAATCCCATCATTTCTGTGAAAATTTTAACTCCCTGGATCATGTTTCTTTTTCTTATTCCAATGAGAAATTGCTGTCCCTGGACCCATTTTCCTACTATGTATGAATGACCAACAGGTCCATATTACATAGATTGATATTTAAACTTGAAAAGAAAGAATCAGAACACAAAAAGAGTAAATTTTCAACTTTACTGTACATGCGGCAATCTGCGATTCCCCCACACATTATAAGCAGCTCCAATCTTTATTCCATCAAAAACAATGGAGTGATTATCACGGTGAGGAGATGTTCTATCATGATGAGTCGTCCATTCCTTCAGGTTACCGCCCATGCAGTGAAGATGAAAACTTACCATATATTCTCTATCCTTCTGCATTTTGTGTTCAGTAAGTTTTGCAACATTTTCCTTAACCCGTCCCAAACCCTACCTCACACTTCCATTGCTGCCTCAGGTGCATGCCATCTATGCATTAGGCAATATTTATCTTCATTGTTCCTGATTCTTACTGGCCTGCATGTATTGTCCATGGACACAAATGCATCCGCCTCCATATCACTTAGTTGGCTGGGAATATTACGGATGTAGTCCATTCTAAAGGCTGTTAAGAGATAATTATTTAGAAACTTTGCTCTGCAATTAAGCTCACCAGTTTTATCAATGAGGCAAAGAATCAATATTTTCCAGCAGCATGTGCTAAAATTTATAATTCCCCTTTTTTTCAGAATGTATTAAATATAGGTACCATCACTATTAGAACCTCTTAAGTATAGTCATTTCACTTAAGTTATGATAGTTCAACAAAATTAGATTTCTTTATTTTGGAGAACAATTAAGAGGCCATTTTAAACTTACCAGTCCTGTAATTGATTGTGCTCCTGTGTAAAATGAGATCTTACATTATCCCTTGAAACTTGTGAAGACCTGCTTGCAAAGTTGAGAATCCTTATGTAAAACTAGAATACGTTTTTTGTCCACACATCTCTACGTTTTTAAATAATTTTCCTAACCACATATTTTTAAAACGTTATTAAGACACGTGTATTTATTTAGTACTTTATCATTTCCAGTAATCTCAAAGGACTTTTGCAGAAATAATTTATTTTGGAGTACAGTCACTATATTATGCTGGGTGTTACTTGACACATGATTAGTATCAGTACAACTGTTCTGCTGGAGGAAGAATTCTTCCAACCTTCAGCTATCTTCAAGAGTTAGTTTTGTACTTGTGCTGTAGTCCTGAAATTGTAAATTAGTTACCATTCATTATTGTGAACTGCAGTAGGTTTGGAACTGGTTAAACAGATTGCATAGTATATTCCCGCACTACATGTGTCACAGGTAGTGAAATAATTGTTATATTTCCTTTATTGAGTTATCCTCAGCACAATAGTATCAACTCCTTCTTTTCCTGTGGTTAAATTCTCATCTTCATCTCTTTAACCTGTCAGGAATTAAGAGCTTAGTGAAAACCACCAATTTCAAACTATGGGCGGGATTCTCCAGCCGCGTTTGCCTGGAGAATCCTGCCCGAGGTCAATGGACTTTTCCATTGTCGGCATCTCGCCCGTGGTGTTTTTTGTGGCGGGCAGGGTTGGAGAATGTAGCCCCATGTTTTATTGCTCCAGCAGTGCACATTTTAGCAACAAATTGTAATTTAAAAAAAAAATACCTCAAAGGTTTCAACCAGAATTGTTCTTGTGACAAATGGCCTGAGCGGTATTGGAAACTTGACAGATTCCACATCTTGAAAATTCTCTCGGAACCTCTCCGTATTCTTTGCCTCGTATCTCAGGTCAATCTGTGGGGTAATGCCAGAAAACAGTGATTAGTTTAGATAAATACACTTTGAGGTGTGTTATTAGAAAGAAGTAATTTCTCACTAATTCTGTTTCTGAGTAAATCCCAAGTCAAACAAATACTTACGAACCTGAGAAAAATCATAAGGATCAGAGAGGAAGATTTTACATTTAATTAAAGGGAAATAACAAAGCTTTCAAAAACAAGTAATCCTGCCACTGTTACTTTGGGATTTTGATTTCTAATTGTAGATGTTCCAACAACTATCACAAACTGCAGACAATCACAAAGTAGCACGGCATTTGCAAAAGGAACAGGCAAAACTCAACAACTGAAGTTCCAGCCAAGTACTTCAAGTGCTTCAGATTGAGTAGGTTCTCAGCCCATGTTTGGGTCTTTCCCAAGAATAAAAAGACTACACAGTTAACTATGATTAAAATAAGCATTTTATTGAGAATTATTTCTGATCTTATTAGTAGGGTTCAATGGTTACACATGTTACTTTTCCAGTTGGGGAAGGAATGCAAGATGGCAGTTCAAACCAAGTTTGCTAAATGTTTATATGATCTGATTGGTCACTACCAGTAACTTGCCACTTTAGCTTTGGCATTTATTGTTATTGACCAATTTTGGATTGTTAAATTGTCAAAAAATGTAAATGTTTTCATTGCTCAGTTTTCTGCTGCTTAATTGTTCTTCATTTTGGTGATTTGATGCATCAGGGGCTGGTTTAGCACACTGGGCTAAATCGCTGGCTTTGAAAGCAGACCGAGGCAGGCCAGCAGCACGTTTCAACTCCCGTACCAGCCTCCCTGAACAGGCGCCGGAATGTGGCAACTTGGGGCTTTTCACAGTAACTTCATTTGAAGCCTACTTGTGACAATAAGCGATTTTCATTTCATCAATGTTTAGTCAATGATATATGTTATTATTTAACTTTCATGCTCGCAACTACTAATTTCACCCATCTGATGTACACTGATTTGCAACACTTTTAGCCATATGGCGTTTAGAAATGTCACGTGACCGATACATATATTTCCCGAAAAGGTTTTTGAAGAGCACTTGAGTTGCAAGTGGAATGGAAAAGAATACCCCTATTAACTCGCTCTCCTGCTTCCTCCTCACAGATTTGAGAGAGATCATGGTCAGAACCTGATGGAGTTAATTTGTGCCCTCACCAGTCGTGTCATGAGCCTTTCAAACTCTCCCACTACTTCAGTCAAGTGCAGCCACTTCAAACCCGGCAGAAGATCGAGAACCCAGCTTGCTGCTTTCATCAGCAGCAGATCCATATTGACTTGATGTGCTATCCCAGGATGCAACACCTACAAAAAGAAACAATTGTGAACCTCTGGGTTGTAGAATGGCTCCACACACCGCCTTGCTCTGTAGCCTGATATTATAAACAACCCAAACATTCCGGGATGAAAATGATCTCTTTCTGAAAACTGTAAATTATCCCAAAAAAATCATTTGGATCAGTTTGGAGAACTCAGCCAAGATTACAGAAATGTTGAAAATTCTGCATTAACTGACACTGAAATTTAGTCCAACTCAATGATGGCAATTGTGTGGACTGAAAAGGTCATCATGCTGGTTGCTCTTTGATAATGGGAATTAAGGCACATTGATCCTACAGGCTTGGAGCATCACCCTGCACTGTTGCAGTATTGCAAGAGTCCTTCCTGCTCATTTCCTTTCATCCCATTTATTAAATTTTTTATTGTTTTGGTCATTGGACCCAGAATCGGGATGTGCCTTCAAGCAGAAGGTTCAAAGTTGAAACTGCCTGCTTGCCAAGGCAGGGTGTTCCCAGGCTTTGTATTTTGAAAAGGAGACGCCAAACTCTTCGGCACAGAGTGCATCGTAGGAAGTCGGTTCAATTGGTTAATCATGATGGGTTGGCCAGGGACCCTGTTTTACCTGACAACAGTCAATGATAGGTTCTCTCAGAAAGCATCACACTGGAACCAAGCAGAAATGAAAGCAGTCTCTTTCTCTCTCTTGCTTGCTGGAGTGAAAGAACTGCTCAGAAGTGAGTACCTGGCACATCCTTTGCTGTAAACCTGAAATAATGCAGAGAAATTAGAGAACCTTGCCAGAGACTATCTTAAGCCTAGAAGGAAGTACCACCGAAACAATAGCCTGAACTAGGGGGGGGGGGGGGGGGTTTGGAAAGTGGTAGTAGATATCAGTTATATTTTCTGACCATTTAATTTTAATGCTATACATAATAAAAAGTTACTTGTGTTACAGTTAGAAACCTGGGGCAAAATTCTCCGTAATCGGCGCGATGTCCGCCGACCGGCGCCAAAAACGGCGCATATTAGTCCGGCATCGTGCCGTCCCAAAGGTGCGGAATCCTCCGCATCTTAACCGGCCGAGCCCTAACCTTGAGGGGCTAGGCCTGCGCCGGACTGATTTCCGCCCCGCCAGCTGGCGGGAAAGGCCTCTGGTGCCCCGCCAGCTGGCGCGGAAATGACATTGCCGGGCAGCGCATGCACGGGAGCGTCAGCGGCCGCTCACGGCATCCCCGCACATGCGCAGTGGAGGGAGTCTCGTCCGCCTCCGCCATGGTGGAGACCGTGGCGAAGGCAGAAGGAAAAGAGTGCCCCCAAGGCACAGGCCCGCCTGCGGATCGGTGGGCCCCGATCGTAGGCCAGGCCACGGTGGGGGCACCCCCCCGGGGCCAGATCGTCCCGCGCCCCCCCCCAGGACCCCGGAGCCCGCCCGTGCCGCCTTGTCCCGCCAGTAAGAGAGGTGGTTTAATCCATGTTGGCGGGACAGGCATTCCAGCAGCAGGACTTCGGCCCATCCGGGCCGGAGAATCGCCGGGGTGGGCCCGCTAACCGGCGCGGCGCGATTCCCGCCCCCGCCGAATATCCGGTGCCGGAGAATTCGGCAACCGGCGGGGGCAGGATTCACGCCAGCCTCCGGCGGGGGGGTCGGAGAGTCTCACCCCTGGTGACTGGAGTTTATTGGGCTCAACCAAGGACCTCGGGTATTTTAACTAAAATCTAATTTCACCTATGTTGTGACTCCGAGGAGGTCAAGTGGGGCTGGAATTGACCGTGCCCTAGCCCAGGGTGTTGTGACAGTACCCAGTCTGAGATCTGCTTGTGTTTTAGGAGTTTTATTTTATATCTAATAATTTGATGCAGACATGGTGTGCAAAAATGCAAAACCTTTTTTTCCATGAACTTCCCTCTACTCAATTACAAAATGCAAATGTAATTTAGACTACACAGGTTGTACTCTGTAGGAATTATAATACCTTGATAACCACTGGAATGAGAGAGTGCTGCTCTGCTGTTGATTCAGGGTGAAGGGTTGCCTTTCCATCCTCCAGTTCTGGTGTTCCAATGAGCGCCTCCGCAGTTTCAGACACATTTTGGGGATCATGATGGCCAACTTCATTGATCTGATCCGGAAAATAATTCTGTTTTTCACCAAACATATGATGAAATATCCCTCGAAGCCCAAACACCTCCCAGGCTTCAAATTGGTCCTCTTTTTCAAAGCTTTCTGCAAGTTTCTGAAATTCAGAATTATTGATGCTCTTTGGATCACTGTAAGCTCTATAGACCTGAGCAATGGAACCCGATCTGATGGGTTCCTTATTTTCAAACTGAAATATGTTCTTCCAGCCTTCCCCAAAGGCCCTCTTCATACTATATTCAGTGTAGTTCCAAGGGTGTGGCGTGACATGGACATGAAGTCTGGACATCTTATCACAGAATTCTGCTGAGAAGAGGTCTCTTCTAGTGCTGAACCACTGGCCCAGTTTAATAAAAGTAGGGCCTGCAGCCTTTATGGATTTCAATAGCAGATCACACCAAAACAAAGCCAAACTGGAGGATGTAAAACAAACTGGATACAGCAGCAACAAAGGTCCAAATCTTAGCAGCAGGATCACAGCTCGGACAGACACATGGACAGTGAAATGGAGCTTCCAGAACAGATCTTTCAAAAATGAGCGTGTAACCCTTGAATTTGGCCGGTGTAGCACTTTTGCCTCCACAGTGACCATCTTCTGGGAGTTTGCAACTGATGAAGCTCCGAGACCTAGGCAAGCAAGAGTAAGCTTGGGTAAATTCTTCAACTTGAAAGATGCTTTCAATGCAGGACTGCCTGATATCAAGACAGTGGCTCTCAACATGGGTCTGAACATTGCTGGAGATATTCTACAACTAAAGAGAAAGGCTGCCATCCTATAAGAACTATGTAGCCCAATAAGATTTATATTGAGGTTACAAAAACAGAAAATACTGGACAATCTCAGCAGGATTAACAGCATCTGTTTTGAGAGAAGGAAGCTGACATTTATTGTGTGGATGACTCTTTGTCAAAGATGATTCAGGTCGGTTCCAGATTCCAGCATCCGCAGTAAGTTGCTCTTATACCGAGGCCAGGTAGCCAACACGCACTATTTATTGTTCCTGATTTGCATATGGTCCAATGTAGCTCTGCAAATTTCCATTTTATCAGCAACAGCGTTTAAAAACGCCAAACTGCCGTCTCATTTCTTCCAACAGTCAATCCATTCATTCCCAGGAGATATTGAAGAAGATTCACGGGGTCAGGACGGCCTCAGCGGGGTGTTCTGGTAATATTCCGCCTGAATGAATCAAGCAACGAAGCTGCGCTGGGATAAACCGCAGGGAACGATTCAACAGGCCTCTCTCTCTCAGGCCGGCTGCTCCAGCCTCAATGCACCGCTCCTCTCCCTGCTCCTTCCTCACTGCCACCCAGAGCAAGAACCTCCTCCTGACTGCTTTTCCTGAGCCTCTCCCCCCCCGCACAACAATCACCTCATGCCCAGAGTAAGACACTGCGCACGCGCACAAACCTGCCTTACCTCCGATTGGTCCCAGACCCCGCCCCCGCCCCGCCCCGCCGGAGGTTTCGGGCCGGTCCCCAATACAGGCTGTGTGGAGGTGGAGGGCAGGGATCTGATCAGGTACGACCCTGGATTTTTATTATTACCGTTAATGTATTAGACAAAACTACACCTTTAATGTATTATGAATACATTTATTGCAGGTTAACTGTTGCGGCGTTAGATGCGTTGCCAGTTTATAATTACTCCTCGGTGTGTTCGACCTGAACAGTGTTGGAGACACCACTCTAGAGGGGCTGTTTAGCACAGGGCTAAATCGCTGGCTTTGAAAGCAGACCAAGGCAGGCCAGCAGCACAGTTCAATTCCCGTACCAGCCTCCCCAAACAGGCGCCGGAATGTGGCGACTAGGGGCTTTTCACAGTAACTTCATTGAAGCCTACTTGTGACAATAAGTGATTTTCATTTCATTTTCATTTTATTTCACAGCCCAGTCAGACCATGTCTGAGTTTGCCTTGGGGGGGGGGGGGGGGGGGTGGGAAAGGGTCATATTCGTTTCTCGGGGATAAAGACTTGTCCTGTTTGTGTTTAAAACTCAGAGCGGGAAGGCAACAACTGCTGCAATAGGACGATGAAGAGCTTCTTTTGTTCCACCCCCAGCAGTTGCTGTATGGGTTAAAGAAACAGGTGGTGGGTGAGATACAGTGACAAGGAAAAGACTGGAAAGCATCAGAAAGACTGCGACCACTGATCTCCAAAGGAGGACTTCAGTAGCCAGCATTTGATTGTATTTGTCGGGCTCCAGAAATATTTCCAAGCTTGCTGAGTGGCCTATTGGTGGTTTAATGAAGAAATCACATTAGATCTCCTGTATGTTACACTATATATTCCTAGTAAGAAGTCTTACAACACCAGGTTAAAGTCCAACAGGTTTGTTTCGACGCCACTAGCTTTCGGAGCGCTGCTCCTTCCTCAGGTGAATGAAGAGGTATGTTCCAGAAACATACATATAGACAGATTCAAAGATGCCAGACAATGCTAGGAATGCGAGCATTAGCAGGTGATTAAATCTTTACAGATCCAGAGATGGGGTAACCCCAGGTTAAAGAGGTGTGAATTGTGTCAAGCCAGGACAGTTGGTGGGATTTCGCAGGCCAGATGGTGGGGGATGAATGTAATGCGACATGAATCCCAGGTCCCGGTTGAGGCCGCACTCATGTGTGCGGAACTTGGCTATAAGTTTCTGCTCGGCAATTCTGCGTTGTCGCGCGTGCTGAAGGCCGCCTTGGAGAACGATTACCCGGAGATCAGAGGCTGAATGCCCTTGACTGCTGAAGTGTTCCCTGACTGGAAGGGAACATCCTTGCCTGGTGATTGTCGCGCGATGTCTGTTCATTCGTTGTCGCAGCGTCTGCATGGTCTCGCCAATGTACCACGCTTTGGGACATCCTTTCTTGCAGCGTATGAGGTAGACAACTTTGGCCGAGTCGCACGAGTATGTACCGCGTACCTGGTGGGTGGTGTTCTCACGTGTAATGGTGGTATCCATGTTGATGATCTGGCACATCTTGCAGAGATTGCCATGGCAGGGTTGTGTGGTGTCGTGGTCAATGTTCTGAAGGCTGGGTAGTTTGCTGCAAACAATGGTTTGTTTGAGGTTGCGCGGTTGTTTGAAGGCAAGTAGTGGGGGTGTGGGGATGACCTTGGCAAGATGTTCATCTTCATTAATGACGTGTTGAAGGCTGTGAAGAAGATGTCGTAGTTTCTCCGCTCCGGGGAAGTACTGGACGACGAAGGGTATTCTGTCGGTTGTGTCCCATGTTTGTCATCTGAGGAGGTCGGTGCGGTTTTTTGCTGCGGTGCGTTGGAACTGTCGATCGATGAGTCGAGCGCCATATCCCGTTCGTACGAGGGCATCTTTCAACGTCCGTAGATGTCTGTTACGCTCCTCCTCGTCTGAGCAGATCCTGTGTATACAGAGAGCTTGTCCATGGGGGATGGCTTCTTTAATGTTTTTAGGGTGGAAGCTGGAGAAGTGGAGCATCGTGAGGTTATCCGTGGGTTTGCGGTAAAGCGAAGTGCTGAGGTGACCGTCCTTGATGGAGACGAGTGTGTCCAAAATGCAACTGATTTTGGAGAGTAGTCCATGGTGAGTCTGATGGTTGGATGGAACTTATTAATGTCATCGTGTAGTCGTTTCAGTGATTCTTCGCCGTGGGTCCAAAGGAAAAAAATGTCATCGATGTATCTGGTGTATAACGTCGGTTGAAGGTTCTGTGCGGTGAGTAGGTCTTGTTCAAACTTGTGCATGAAGATGTTGCCGTATTGGGGTGCGAATCTGGTCCCCTTGGCTGTTCTGTGCGTCTGGATGAAGAACTTGTTGTCGAAGGTGAAGACGTTGTGATCCAGAATGAAGCGGATGAGTTGCAGAATTGCGTCTGGAGATTGGCAGTTGTCGGTGTTGAGTACTGGATTGGATTGGATTGGATTTGTTTATTGTCACGTGTACCGAGGTACAGTGAAAAGTATTTTTCTGCGAGCAGCTCAACAGATCATTAAGTACATGAGAAGAAAAGGGAATAAAAGAAAATACATAATAGGGCAACACAACATATACAATGTAACTACATAAGTACTGGCGTCAGATGAAGCATTCAGGGTGTAGTGTTAATGAAATCAGTCCATAAGAGGGTCATTTAGGAATCTGGTGACAGTGGGGAAGAAGCTGTTTTTGAGTCTGTTTGTGCATGTTCTCAGACTTCTGTATCTCCTGCCCGATGGAAGAAGTTGGAAGAGTGAGTAAGCCGGGTGGGAGGGATCTTTGATTATACTGCCCGCTTTCCCCAGGCAGCGGGAGGTGTAGATGGAGTCAATGGATGGGAGGCAGGTTCGTGTGATGGACTGGGCGGTGTTCACGACTCTCTGAAGTTTCTTGCGGTCCTGGGCCGAGCAGTTGCCATACCAGGCTGTGATGCAGCCTGATAGGATGCTTTCTATGGTGCATCTGTAAAGGTTGGTAAGAGTCAATGTGGACATGCTGAATTTCCTTAGTTTCATGAGGAAGTATAGGCGCTGTTGTGCTTTCTTGGTGGTAGCGTCGACGTTGGTGGACCAGGACAGATTTTTGGAGATGTGCACCCCTAGGAATTTGAAACTGCTAACCATCTCCACCTCGGCCCCGTTGATGCTGACAGGGGTGTGTACAGCTTCCTGAAGTCAATTACCCGCTCTTTAGTTTTGCTGGCATTGAGGGAGAGATTGTTGTCACTACACCACTCCACTAGGTTCTCTATCTCCCTCCTGTATTCTGATTCATCGTTATTCGAGATCCGGCCCACTATGGTCGTATCGTCAGCAAACTTGTAGATGGAGTAGGAACCAAGTTTTGCCACGCAGTCGTGTGTGTACAGGGAGTATAGTAGGGGGCTAAGTACGCAGCCTTGCGGGGCGCCAGTGTTGAGGACTATTGTGGAGGGGGTGTTCATTCTTACTGATTGTGGTCTGTTGGTCAGAAAATCGAGGATCCAGTTGCAGAGTGGGGAGCCAAGTCCTAGGTTTTGGAGCTTTGATATGAGCTTGGCTGGGATTATGGTGTTGAAGGCGGAGCTGTAGTCAATAAATAGGAGTCTAATGTAGGAGTCCTTGTTTTCGAGATGCTCTAGGGATGAGTGTAGGGCCAGGGAAATGGTGTCTGATGTGGACCGTTTGCAGCGGTATGCGAATTGCAGTGGATCAAGGCGTTCTGGGAGTATGGAGGTGATGCGCTTCATGATCAACCTCTCGAAGCACTTCATTACGACTGAAGTCAGGGCCACTGGTCGGTAGACATTGAGGCACGTTGCCTGGTTCTTCTTTGGTACCGGTATGATGGTGGTCTTCTTGAAGCAGGTGGGGACCTCGGAGTGGAGTAGGGACAGGTTAAAGATGTCCGTGAATACCTCTGCCAGCTGGTCCACGCACGCTCTGAGTGCAAGACCAGGGATCCCGTCTGGGCCCGTCGCCTTCCGAGGGTTCACTTTCAGGAAGGCCAATCTGACTTCGGAAGCTGTGATGGTGGGTATGGGTGAGTTATGGGCTGCCGGGGCACTCGTCAGCGGATTGTTGGTTACCTGCTCGAACCGAGCATAGAATGCATTGAGTTCATCGGGGAGGGGTGCGCTGCTGCCAGAGATACTTCGCTTTGTAGCCCGTTATGTTGTTTAGTCCTTGCCACAACCGCCGAGAGTCTGTCTGTGACTCTAGCTTGGTTTGATATTCTCTCTTGGCGTTCCCGATTGGTTTGCGGAGGTCGTACCTGGATTTCTTGTATAGGTCAGGGTCGTCTGCCTTGAACGCCTCAGATCTGTCCTTCAGTAGGGAGTCAATCTCGCGATTGAGCCATGGTTTCCGGTTGGGGAACGCACGTACTGCTTTCTTTGGCACGCAGTCGTCCACACATTTGCTGATGAAGGTTAGGTGGATAGAAGGTTAGGTGGATTGGCCATGCTAAATTACCCGTAGTGTCCATAAGGGTTGGGAGGGGTTATTGGGCTGCGGGGAAAAGGTGGAAGTGAGGGATTAATGTGGGTCGGTGCAGACTCGATGGGCCGAATGGCCTCCTTCTGCACTGTATGTTCTATCTATGTAAAGTCTGTGACGGTGGTGGCATACTCATTTAAGTTGGTCGCTGAGTTCTTAAATATGGACCAGTCCACTGTCTCTAGGCAGTCACGTAAGAGCTCTTCTGTCTCCTCGGACCAGCACTCGGACCTTCTTAGCTGGATTCTCCCGCTTGAGTTTCTGCTTGTATGCTGAGTATACTGAGGCTGTTGCAGCAATGTCGTCGTCATGGGGGATGCTGGTGTAGAGTGCCGAGACGTCCATTGTGACGAGGAATGTTCCTGGTTCAACTGGTCCATGGGTGCTGAGTTTCTGTAGGAAGTCTGTCGTGTCGCGACAGAAGCTGGGCGTACCTTGTACGATGGGTTTCAAGATGCCCGCGATGTAGCCAGAGAGGTTCTCACACAGGTCCCATTGCCTGAAACGATAGGACGGCCTGGTGTGTTGGCTTTATGTATTTTAGGGAGGCAGTAGAGATCTCCAATGTGGGGAGTACGTGGGATGAGAGCACGTAGGGTGCTCTGAAGATCTGGATCCAAGGTCTTGATCAGTCTGTTAAGTTGGCGGATGTGTTCCTTTTGTTCGGATCTGGGGGTAACTGTCTGTCTGAACAACAAGTTCTTCATCCAGACGCGCGGAACAGCCATGGGGACCAAATTCGCACCCCAATACGCCAACATCTTCATGCACAAGTTTGAACAAGACCTACTCACTGCACAGGACATTCAACCAATGTTATACACCAGATACATTGATGACATTTTTTTCCTTTGGAACCTCGGCGAAGAATCACTGAAACGACTACACAATGACATTAATAAGTTCCATCAGACTCACCATGGACTACTCTCCAAAATCAGTTGCATTCTTGGACACACTCGTCTCCATCAAGGACGGTCACCTCAGCACTTCGATTTACCGCAAACCCACGGATAACCTCACGATGCTCCACTTCTCCAGCTTCCACCCTAAACACATTAAAGAAGCCATCCCCTATGAATAAGCTCTCCGTATACACAGGATCTGCTCAGACGAGGAGGAGCGTAACAGACATCTACAGACGTTGAAAGATGCCCTCGTACGAACGGGATATGGCGCTCGACTCATCGATCGACAGTTCCAACGCACAGCAGCAAAAAACCGCACCGACCTCCTCAGATGACAAACATGGGACACAACCGACAGAATACCCTTCGTCGTCCAGTACTTCCCCAGAGCGGAGAAACTACGACATCTTCACAGCCTTCAACACGTCATTGATGACGATGAACATCTTGCCAAGGTCATCCCCACACCCCCACTACTTGCCTTCAAACAACCGCGCAACCTCAAACAAACCATTGTTTGCAGCAAACTACCCAGCCTTCAGAACAGTGACCACGACACCACACAACCCTGCCATGGCAATCTCTGCAAGACGTGCCAGATCATCAACATGGATACCACCATTACACGTGAGAACACCACCCACCAGGTACGCGGTACATACTCGTGCGACTCGGTCAACGTTGTCTACCTCATACGCTGCAGGAAAGGATGTCCCGAAGCGTGGTTCATTGGCAAGACCATGCAGACGCGGCGACAACAGATGAACGGACATCGCGCGACAATCACCAGGCAGGAATGTTCCCTTCCAGTCGGGGAACACTTCAGCAGTCAAGGGCATTCAGCCTCTGATCCCCGGGTAAGCGTTCTCCAAGGCGGCCTTCAGGACGCGCAACAACGCAGAATCGCCGAGCAGAAACTTATAGCCAAGTTCCGCACACATGAGTGCGGCCTCAACCGGGACCTGGGATTCATGTCGCATTACATTCATCTCCCACCATCTGGCCTGCAAAATCCTACCAACTGTCATCGAAACAAACCTGTTGGACTTTAACCTGGTGTTGTAAGACTTCTTACTGTGCTCACCCCAGTCCAACGCCGGCATCTCCACATCATATATATTCCTACTTTACAACAGCGGCTACTGTTTTAAAAGTATATCATGGGCATTTAGGGCAGCACGGTAGCATTGTGGATAGCCCAATTGCTTCACCGCTCCAGGGTCCAGGTTCGATTCCGGCTTGGATCACTCTGTGCAGAGTCTGCATATCCTCCCCACGTGTGCGTGGGTTTCCTCCGGGTGCTCCGGTTTCCTCCCACAGTCCAAAGATGTGCAGGTTAGGTGAATTGGCCATGATAAATTGCCCTTAGTGTCCAAAATTGCCCTATGTGTTGAGTGGGGTTACTAGGTTATGGGGATAGGGTGGAGGTGTTGACCTTGGGTAGGATGCTCTTTCTAAGAGCCGGTGCATACTCGATGGGCCGAATGGCCTCCTTCTGCACTGTAAATTCTATGATATAAAGCACTTTGAGATGTCATGGGGTTGTGAAATGCACTACAGAAAATGCAAGACTTTTTAAAAATTAACTGAGCTTCCCCCAGAAATCGATGCCAGATACAATATTTGTGCATAGCAGGATTAGATAAGTGAACCAAGAAGAAGGGAGATGGCGAAGGGTCTCTCACTCTTCCACTACCTTGCCCTCTTTTCCTCTTCTTCCTCTCTCAGGTATCATTGATGTATTCTATTCCCTTATAACAGAATTAACTGGAAAGGCCGTATCCTGGTCAGATCAGGTACCTAGAGTCCAACAATGAGCCCAACTGCATTCATTTCACAGTACTTTTACACTTCCACCCATTTGAAATGGCCCGGGAGCATTTGTATTCACCACAGGTCATATTAAGTGCTAGAAGTTTCCAGTCCCTCACTCTGCAGTAATTTTGCTGCTTTGTGCTATAATATGTACATGAGCCCTTGTCTTAAAAAAATGTTCAGACCTTCATCTTGGTTGGGCCATTTCTTTTCAGATTTATTTTATCTTTGTCCTCTCACCCCTGCAGCTGGCAACTTGCATAACATGCTCTGTCACAATGTGAGCTGTGCCTTTCTGTCCCTACGCCCACAATAAGCTGGGATGGACTTGGTTCCAGGGCATTTTGCAAGCTAGCTGACACCATATGGCCAACCTTTCTACCTGCTGTCTACTAGAGAAGGTCTCTAACATGAGATCTTATAAGCCAAGATGCTTTTGAGAGTCCTTCCTCAGTGTGCCTTGTGCACAACCCCTTGGATGCTGTTACTGCCACGCATCACCAGAGCGGCACAATGGCATGTGGTTAGCCCTACTGCCTCACAGCACCAGGGACCAGGGGTTCAGTTCCGGCCTTGGGTGACTGTGTGAGTTTGAATGTTCTCCCCTTGTCTGCGTGGATTTCCTCTGGGTGGTCCGGTTTTCTCCCATAGTCCAAAGGATGTGCAGGTTAGAATATAGAACATACAGTGCAGAAGGAGGCCATTCGGCCCATTGAGTCTGCACCAACCCACTTAGGCTCTCACTTCCCCCCTATCCCTGTAACCCAATAACCCCTCCTAACCTTTTTGGACACTAAGGGCAATTTATCATGGCCAATCCACCTAACCTGCACGTCTTTGGACTGTGGGAGGAAACCGGAGCACTCGGAGTAAACCCACGCAGACAGTGGGAGAATGTGCAGACTCTGCACAGACAGTGACCGAACGGGGAATCGAACCTGGGACCCTGGCGCTGTGAAGCCACAGTGCTAGCCACTTCTACTACATACTGCCCACATAGTGGACTGGCGGTGCTGAATTGCCCCTTCATGTTGAGGGATGTGCAGGCTAGATGGGGTTATGGGGGGAGTCGGTAAGGTGCTCTTTGAGGGTCTGTGCAGACCTGATGGGCTGATTAGCCCCCCTTCTGCCCTGTAAGAATTCTATAGATCACAATCTGCTCTTTCATCTGCTGAAACAATTAATTAACCTCCTCTGGTTCATCACAGATGGTGCTATTACGAAGAATAACATCGCATTACACTGTATGTGAGCCGTGGTAACAGGCTCAAACTTGCTTGTTTTTTCAGTGCAAATTGTTTTGTCAAGTTGCCTTGTGAAATTGAAGCTCTGTCCATTGCAGTTTCTGTCGTACACTTCAGCCCATAACAAACTATTGTCCATGTGTCCTCACTAATGGCAAACCTTGTATGTAGTCTCTGAGAAACTGTGCTGGGGAGAATTTTCTGCCAGTCCCCATGTCACTAACCTTTCCCTAGTCAGTTGCTACCAAATAACAGTCAGGCATCTGGCTGGACCTGTGAGCATCCCGTCAGATTTTGTTGCAAACCGCAATGTGAGGATACCATGTGTCAAGTCTGTTTCTTAAATACACCAGATCTCTGATTCTGCTGTCAATTAGATGTCCGTTGATGATATTGTGTCAGGCTCCATCAGACTCCCTTTTACCAGCAAGTCAGTGTGGCTAGCTATCCAGTCTGAATGTCCCCTCCTTTGCTGCATGCACGCTCACCTGCTGCAAGGCACAAACTCTTCAAAAAATCTTGTAACATCCGTGATATGAAATGCTACCTCCTGGTTGCTACAAAGATGCAAACATATGAATTAAGAACAGGAATAGGCCACTCCAACCTGCTCCGCCATTCAATAAGAACACGGCTGAATTGTTTGCAACCTCAAATCCACATTCCCACCTACCCCCTAATAACCTTTCATCCCCTTGCTTATCAAGATTCTAACTCTGCCTTAAAAATATTCAAAGACTGTTTCCACTGACCTCTGAGAGAAGATAATTTTTCTCATCTCTACCTTGAATGGGTGACCCCTTCCATTGCATGGAATGGTATATTTGGCATGATGAGCTCCTTGCCACCTCCACAGAATGTGTTATAATTTTGCGTGATCTCCTGGAAGGCCTCATCATGGCTTTCCACTTGTGTCTTGTTCACCCATTGCATCAACTCAAATCGATCACCCACTGATAATTCTATGCGTTTGACAAGGATGCTTCCATTGAATGGGTCAAAGCTAGCTGCCATACTTGTGCTGACCTCCGGACACTGTCATCCTCCTTTCTTCCCATTTGCTGCTGAATGACAATTCATTTTGGTTGGATGAGTATCACTGCTGCTTGCATCATTGCCAGTGAACAACTTGGCACCTTGAGAGGTACTTTTCTTTAGTTGTGCATTGGGTTTTGTCCACTAGGTGGTCCCCTAGACTGATTTTGCCACTGGGATTTCTACCCAGCTGTTTCACGAACACTGCATTGCCATTGAGCTCGATAGATCAAAAACCCCCCAACAAGAACCCCTGTCAGAGAAGGCAGAATAGGAACATCTAAACAAAGAACCATATGATGGCCCTATCATACCTTTGGCCCTGTCCATCGTCACTGCAAGACCCACCCACGTTTGTTCCCAAGACCTTGTTCACCAATGTAAAGATTCCCCTGTCTAATGACAGGTTTATTGAGATGCAACATGTGTCCACTTTTGTAAAGACATTTTTGTTTGTTACAATTATGATGTTGCATTCTTTGGGCATCTATGTCCACTTACAATTTCATTTTGATGGGAAGAAGTTGCTCGCATATATTCAGTGTGATAATTTTTTGCATTGTTAATTAATACAAGAAGAAATTTGATGTACAGAAAGAGAAAAAAGAAAGAGATCATATTTTTGTGTCTGGGAGTGTGGTCATTTTCTATTGCTTACTGTACAGTTTTCATTTTTGTGGTTTCATTAAAGCTGGAAATTTTCACTTAAACACATTGACATTGTGACCCACTTTTTGCCAAACACAAGGTAAACGCACCTTACTGATAGCGGACTCCATAAGATACGAGGGCAAATTAGAGCGAGTGTAAAGGTTTTAAGTATCTGCTTGGTGTGGAAATTAATCTTTGCAACTCAATGATAGCACAGGTAGAACATAGGATCATATGACTTGGGAGCAGGAGTAGGCCATTCAGCCCTTCAAACCTTATGTCATTCAATAAGGTCATGGCTGATCTGGTTGTGTCTCAACTCCACTTTGCCATCTGTCTTCCATCGCCCTTGACTCCCTTGTCAATCAAACATTTATCTAATCTGCCTTGAATAAATTCAATGATCCAGCCTCCACTCCTTCCTGGGAAAGAGAATTTCACAGACTATCTTTGCAAGAATGAAATTCTCCTCATCTCTGTCTAAAATGGTAGACTTGTTCTTAAACTATGTGCACTGGTTCTCGTCCCTCCCATAAGATAAAACATCCTCCCTTTCTATGATTCTTTACAAGGTAAGTTCCTTCATCCTAGGAATTAGTTGAGTGAACCTTTTCTGAACTGCTTCTAATGCGGTTACATCTTTTTCAAATAACGAAACCAAAACTGTACACTATTCCAGATGTAGTCTCACCAAGATGCCGTGCAGCTGCAATAAAAATGCCCTACTTTTATATTCCATTCCCCTTGCAATAAATGCCAACTTTCCATTTACCTTCGCAATCATTTGCTGTACCTGCATACTAATGGTTTGTGATTCAGGTACCAAGACAGGTGGATCCTTCTGTTCAACAAGATGTTTTCTTTTTTGCAAAAATATTTTTTATTCTTAAAATGTCTGAAAGAACATAAAAAATGGCCATCAAAAAATAAAATAATATTCAGGTTCTCTTCATGCATCATGTATTTCTTTTTTTTTAAAATAATATTTTATTGAAAATTTTTGGTCAACCAACACAGTACATTGTGCATCCTTTACACAACATTGTAACAATACAGATAATAATGACCTTTTTAAAATTTAAACAAAAACAACAACAAATAAATAAATATTAAAGAACAAAAAATAAAAACTAGCCCTAATTGGCACCTGCCTTGTCTCAGGCCACCCCCCACCCCCCCCATCCCCCCCCATCCCTCCCCCCCCCAAGTCCTGGGCCGCTGCTGCTGCCTTCTTTGTTCTTCCCTATCTATCTTTCCGCAAGATATTTGACGAACGGTTGCCACCGCCTAGTAAACCCTTGAGCCGACCCCCTTAGGACGAACTTAATCCGCTCTAACTTTATGAACCCCCCATATCATTTATCCAGGTCTCCACCCCCATGGGCTTGGCTTCTTTCCACATTAGCAATATTCTGCGCCGGGCTACTAGGGACGCAAAGGCCAAAACATCGGCCTCTTTCGCCTCCTGCACTCCCGGCTCTTGTGCAACCCCAAATATAGCCAACCCCCAGCTTGGTTCGACCCGGACTCCTACTACTTTCGAAAGCACCTTTGTCACCCCCATCCAAAACCCCTGTAGTGCCGGGCATGACCAAAACATATGGGTATGATTCGCTGGGCTTCTCGAGCACCTCGCACACCTATCCTCCACCCCAAAAAATTTACTGAGCCGTGTTCCAGTCATATGTGCCCTGTGTAATACCTTAAACTGAATCAGGCTTAGCCTGGCGCACGAGGACGACGAGTTTACCCTGTTTAGGGCATCTGCCCACATCCCCTCCTCAATCTCCTCCCCTAGCTCTTCTTCCCATTTCCCTTTTAGTTCGTCCATCATAGTCTCCCCTTCGTCTCTCATTTCCCTATATATATCCGACACCTTACCGTCCCCCACCCATTTCTTTGAGATGACTCTGTCCTGCACCTCTTGTGTCGGGAGCTGCGGGAATTCCCTCACCTGCTGCCTCGCAAAAGCCCTCAATTGCATGTACCTGAATGCATTCCCTTGGGGCAACCCATATTTCTCGGTCAGCGCTCCCAGACTCGCAAACTTCCCATCCACAAATAGATCTTTCAATTGCGTTATACCTGCTCTTTGCCACATTCCATATCCCCCATCCATTCCCCCCGGGGCAAACCTATGGTTGTTTCTTATCGGGGACCCCCCCAGTGCTCCGGTCTTTCCCCTATGTCGTCTCCACTGTCCCCAAATCTTCAGTGTAGCTACCACCACCGGACTCGTGGTATAGTTCCTTGGTGAGAACGGCAATGGGGCTGTCACCATAGCCTGCAGGCTGGTCCCCCTACAGGACGCCCTCTCTAATCTCTTCCACGCCGCTCCTTCCTCCTCTCCCATCCACTTACTCACCATTGAAATATTAGCGGCCCAATAATACTCACTTAGGCTCGGTAGTGCCAGCCCCCCCCTATCCCTACTACGCTGTAAGAATCCCTTCCTCACTCTCGGAGTCTTCCCGGCCCAAACAAAACCCATGATACTCTTTTCTATCCTTTTGAAAAAAGCCTTCGTGATCACCACCGGGAGACACTGAAACACAAAAAGGAATCTCGGGAGGACCACCATCTTAACTGCCTGCACCCTCCCTGCCATTGACAATGCTACCATATCCCATCTCTTGAAATCTTCCTCCATCTGTTCCACCAACCGCGTCAAATTTAGCCTGTGCAATGTGCCCCAATTCTTAGCTATCTGGATCCCCAGGTAACGAAAGTCTCTTGTTACCTTCCTCAACGGTAGGTCTTCTATTTCTCTACTCTGCTCCCCTGGATGCACCACAAACAGCTCACTCTTTCCCATGTTCAATTTATACCCTGAAAAATCCCCAAACTCCCCAAGTATCCGCATTATTTCTGGCATCCCCTCCGCTGGATCCGCCACATATAGTAGCAGATCATCCGCATATAAAGATACCCGGTGTTCTTCTCCTCCCCTAAGTATTCCCCTCCATCCCTTGGAACCTCTCAGCGCTATCGCCAGGGGTTCAATCGCCAGTGCAAACAGTAATGGGGACAGAGGACATCCCTGCCTTGTCCCTCTATGGAGCCGAAAATATGCCGATCCCCGTCCATTCGTGACCACACTCGCCACTGGGGCCCTATACAACAGCTGCACCCATCTAACATACCCCTCTCCGAACCCAAATCTCCTCAACACCTCCCACAGATAATCCCACTCCACTCTATCAAATGCTTTCTCGGCATCCATCGCCACTACTATCTCCGTTTCACCCTCTGGTGGGGCCATCATCATTACCCCTAACAACCTCCGTATGTTCGTGTTCAGCTGTCTCCCCTTCACAAACCCAGTTTGGTCCTCATGAACCACCCCCGGGACACATTCCTCTATTCTCATTGCCATTACCTTGGCCAAGACCTTGGCATCTACATTGAGGAGGGAGATTGGTCTGTAGGACCCGCATTGTAGCGGATCCTTTTCCTTCTTTAAAAGAAGCGATATCGTTGCTTCTGACATAGTCGGGGGCAGTTGTCCCCTTTCCTTTGCCTCGTTGAAGGTCCTCGTCAGTAGCGGGGCGAGCAAGTCCAAATATTTTCTGTAAAATTCAACTGGGAATCCGTCCGGTCCCGGGGCCTTTCCCGTCTGCATGTTCCTAATTCCTTTCACCACTTCTTCTACTGTGATCTGTGCTCCCAATCCCATCCTTTCCTGCTCTTCCACCTTGGGAATTTCCAGCCGATCCAAAAACTCCATCATTCTCTCCCTCCCATCCGGGGGTTGAGCTTCATACAATTTTTTATAAAATGTCTTAAACACTTCATTCACTCTCTCCGCTCCCCGCTCCGTCTCTCCATCTTCGTCTCTCACCCCCCCTATTTCCCTCGCTGCTCCCCTTTTCCTCAATTGGTGTGCCAGCAATCTGCTCGCCTTCTCTCCATATTCATACTGTACACCCTGCGCCTTCCTCCATTGTGCCTCTGCAGTGCCTGTGGTCAGCAAGTCAAATTCCACATGCAGCCTTTGCCTTTCCCTATACAGTCCCTCCTCCGGTGCTTCCGCATACTGTCTGTCCACCCTCAAAAGTTCTTGCAACAACCGCTCCCGTTCCTTACTCTCCTGCTTCCCTTTATGTGTCCTTATTGATATCAGCTCCCCCCTAACCACCGCCTTCAACGCCTCCCAGACCACTCCCACCTGAACCTCCCCATTGTCATTGAGTTCCAAGTACTTTTCAATGCATCCCCTCACCCTTAAGCACACCCCCTCATCCGCCATTAGTCCCATATCCATTCTCCAGGGTGGACGCCCTCTTGTTTCCTCCCCTATCTCCAAGTCTACCCAGTGTGGGGCATGATCCGAAATGGCTATAGCCGTATATTCCGTTCCCCTCACCCTCGGGATCAATGCCCTACCCAACACAAAAAAGTCTATGCGTGAATAGACTTTATGGACATAGGAGAAAAACGAGAACTCCTTACTCCTAGGTCTACTGAATCTCCACGGGTCCACCCCTCCCATCTGCTCCATAAAATCCTTAAGCACCTTGGCTGCTGCCGGCCTCCTACCAGTCCTGGACTTCGACCTATCCAGCCTTGGTTCCAACACCGTGTTAAAGTCTCCCCCCATTATCAGCTTTCCGGTCTCTAGGTCTGGGATGCGTCCTAGCATTCGCCTCATAAAATTGGCATCGTCCCAATTCGGGGCATACACGTTTACCAACACCACCATCTCTCCCTGTAATTTGCCACTCACCATCACGTATCTGCCCCCGTTATCCGCCACTATAGTCTTTGCCTCGAACATTACCCGCTTCCCCACTAATATAGCCACCCCCCTGTTTTTCGCATCCAGCCCCGAATGGAACACCTGCCCTACCCATCCTTTGCGCAACCTAACCTGATCTATCAGTTTCAGGTGCGTTTCCTGTAACATGACCACATCTGCTTTAAGTTTCTTAAGGTGTGCGAGTACTCGTGCCCTCTTTATCGGCCCGTTAAGCCCCCTCACGTTCCACGTGATCAGCCGAGTTGGGGGGCTTCCCACCCCCCCCCCCCTTGCCGGTTAGCCATCATCTTTTTCCAGCTTCTCGCCCAGTTCCCACGCGGCTGTATTTCTCCCAGACTGTGCCCCCCCCGCCCATCCTTTCCCGCACCCACTCCCCCCTTTCCCCAGCAGCAGCAACCCAGTAATTCCCCCCTCCCCCCCCCCCCCGCTAGACCCCCCGCTAGCGTAATTACTCCCCCCATGTTGCTCCCAGAAGTCAGCAAACTCTGGCTGACCTCGGCTTCCCCCCGTGATCACGGCTCGCCCCGTGCGGCGCCCCCTCCTTCCTGCTTCTCTATTCCCGCCATAATTATCATAGCGCGGGAACCAAGCCCGCGCCTCTCCCTCGGCCCCGCCTCCCATGGCCAACACCCCATCTCCTCTCCCTCCCCACCTCCCCCCATCACCACCTGTGGGAGAAAGAAAAGTTACCATACCGCAGGATTAATCATACAATCCCTCTTCGCCCCCCCCCCCCCCCCCCACTCGTCCCACCACTTTGTCCAAACGTTCATTTTCGTAGTCCAATCATTCCAATTTTTCTTCTACAATAAAAGTCCACGCTTCATCCGCCGTCTCAAAGTAGTGGTGCCTCCCTTGATATGTGACCCACAGTCTTGCTGGTTGCAGCATTCCAAACTTTATCTTTTTTTTGTGAAGTACCGCTTTGGCCCGATTAAAGCTCGCCCTCCTTCTCGCCACCTCCGCACTCCAATCTTGATAGATGCGGATCACCGCGTTCTCCCATTTACTACACCGAGTTTTCTTCGCCCATCTAAGGACCATTTCTCTATCCTTAAAACGGAGAAATCTCACCACTATGGCTCTGGGAGCTTCTCCTGCTCTCGGTCCTCGCACCATAACTCGGTATGCTCCCTCCACCTCCAACGGACCCATCGGGGCCTCCACTCCCATTAACGAGTGCAGCATCGTGCTCACATATGCCCCGACGTCCGCCCCCTCCACACCTTCAGGAAGGCCAAGAATCCTCAAGTTGTTCCTCCTTGCGTTATTTTCCAGTGCCTCCAACCTCTCCACAGATCATTTCTGGTGTGCCTCCTGTATCTCCGACTTCACCACCAGGCCCTGTATGTCGTTTTCATTCTCTGCTGCTTTCGCCTTCACGACCCGAAGCTCCTGCTCCTGGGTCTTTTGTTCCTCTTTCAGCCCTTCAATCGCCTGTAATATCGGGGCCAACAACTCTTTCTTCATTTCCTTTTTTATCTCCTCCACGCAGCGTTTCAAAAACTCTTGTTGTTCAGGGCCCCATATGAAACTGCCACCTTCCGACGCCATCTTGGTTTCTGCTTGCCTTCCTTGCCGTTGTTCCAAAGGTTCCGCTGCAATCCGGCCACTTTCCTCTCCTTTTTCCATCCGTGTCCAGGGGGAACACCCTTCTGGTTTACCGCACGGTGTTTTCAGCCGTTAAAATTGCCGTTGGGGCTCCTATCAAGAGCCCAAAAGTCCGTTTCACAGGGAGCTGCCGAAACGTGCGACTCAGCTGGTCATCGCCGCACCCGGAAGTCCATGCATCATGTATTTCAATGTCGTCAAAGAAATATTTCAGACATTTCAAACTGGTCATTACAAAGGGTGCACAGGCATTTAAGTTGTCTACATAGATCAGGTTGCACTATTGAGGTCCTTCAATACAATTGTGATACATGTAATATTCACTGTGAATGTAGTAGTTTTTTAAAATATATATTGCATTATGTGTTTGTTGCGGTTATGTTAAGTTGTTAATAAAAGAGCTTAGCTTAAGGTATCCCTATTATGGGTGCGATTTAACGGAAATGTTTCTAAGGGTGCGATTTAATGGCCGTGTTGCGCATAAGCAAGAATGAGATGAGGCCGTTGGATCATGGGAGGAGCCAAAAACAAGAAACGCTGCCGGGCACCGATCGATTTGCGAACGAGCCGGCCCACTCCCGTTGGCAAAAATCAGGAACCCACCTCAGCGGAGAAACCAATAATCACCACTTAAGTCCAATCTCCATACAATTAACAGGAGCGATCCCCTATCTAATGGCCTCCCGTGATCTAAAAATATGAAGCTGACGGAGGGGCTGATTTGAGGATCTGAGGAGGTTTATATAGCCATCTTTGTTCCCAGTCAATGAGCCCGAGACACCGCGGAAGCTGCCCTCATGGTGCTGCTGGCAGGTCAAGCGGCCAGATGCCAGGGAAGGCGGCAGCAGCAGCAATGTCGACAGAGGCTCGAGGCAGCGGCCCATGTGCAGGGCTCCAACCCACACCCTGAGGACTCAGTTGCCCATCGGGCCAGGGAGGGACCCAGAGGGGCTGGCCAGCGACAAGTGTTGCTGGTCTTTCGACCAGATGATGGACAGTGTGTGCTGCAGGAGGCTCCACCTCCTGGCACCACGTGGAAGAGAAGCATAACGGGTCCCAGAGGCCGTCAAGGTCACCACAGCACTGAACATTTACACCTCAGAACCATTCCAGTGCTCGAGTGGGGACTGGTGCGGCATCTCACAAGATACAGCTCCCAAGTGCATCAGTGAGGTCACAGATGCCCGGTCAGTGAACTATATAAACTTGGACCAGGCCCAATAGGATGCCTGGGCAGTAGGATTCTCCACCATTGCCAGAATGATCCTGCTCCAGGAGGTAACAGTGGTACGCATGTCACCTTGTTCTCATCGGGTCGTCTGGGAGTGCCATACATCAACAGGAAGGGGTTCCACTCCCTGAATGTCCAGCTCATGTGTGACCACCACATGGAGATGATGCAAGTGTGCGCATGCTTTCCAGGACATGTGCACGAAAGCTACATCCTGGGGCAGTCGGACAGTCCAGCCTCTTTGATGACCACTCCAGGATGGTCAGTTGGCTCATCAGGGATAAGGGATACCTGCTGACGCCAGTAGGGAGGCTGATGACCAATGCGGAGACCCGATACAACGAGGCCATCCGGGCTGTCATTAAGCGGTGCAGTGAACTCCTCAAAATGCGGTTCACTCCTCAAAATCGGTGGTGCACTGCAGTACAACCTCCCCCCCCCCCCCCCCCCCCCCCCCCCCCCCCCCGGAGAGTCACCCGCTTTGTGGTGGTCTGTGCCTTCTACAATCTGGCAGCACGTCGTCCTGCTGCTGTGCAGGTGGAGGGGACGGAACATGTGCCCGAGGACCTACAGGACCAGCCGGATGGAGGACAGGTGGCTGCGGCGAGGTCCGCCATGTCCGGAGGACCATGGAGGTCCTCCTCCTCACCCACTTCACTTAGGACGTTGCCTCGTCCGTCATTTCTCTCCCCTTCCTCTTCATTTCCACCTCCCCCATCCACCTTCCCCAGGGTGTGTGTAACATCAGTCCAGGGCGATGGGACTGTGTCGGCTCTGTCAGCGGGTCACCGTCAAGGGCAGGGGTGGTGGTGATAACCCGCTGAGCGCTAGCGCTCCTCAACCTATGCCGTAGTCTGACTCCTGCCTGTCCGCTATGCGTGCTCACACCCATCGCCTGCATGTGGTGTGCCGGGGAGAGAAGAGACATCCGGACCTCCATGCTCGGGGAGCTGGGGCAGGGGATTGGGGCTCAGTCCGCACTGCGGAAGGAAGTGGCAGAGGCATCATATTTCTCGAGTGCCACATTTTTAATGCTCTACATCTGTGTCTCTAACTGCCCCAATTCCCTGATGGTGCTGCCCCATCTTCCCCAACCCTCCGCCTGTGCCCTCTCGGTGATCCTCAACCTGCTTAACCTTCCACTCTACACGACATCGAGCTGTGTCTCCAGGATGCACATCACACGTGGAGGAAGCCTGCTGCTTTCTGTGGCCCTTGGTACTTGGCTAGCGTTCTATTGGGGGGCCCTGGGGCTGGAGGGTGCCGGCCCACCTGCCGACAGCACCTGCCCTGCCATCCTACCCTGTTCCGGGTGCTGACTCCAAGTCACGCAATTGTCCCGGGGTGAGTCTCTGGGAGCTGGTTGCTGCCGTCGCCACTTCGTAGGGTGGCTCTGGGTTGGCAGCAGCGCACCCTCCTCCCAGTCTGCGCCCATAGACCCTGCGGGTCAACTCTGGACAGAGGGGCAGCTGGATTGAGCCCTGGCTGCCCCTGTGTCATCTGCGCCCCAATTTCTGCAGCACGGTGTCAACGCCCACTATAAAGCTCCTCAGTGACTGGGACATGCTCCGCAGTCTCTCGGCTATGCCCATTTGAGACTGGGACACCTCCCCCAGCGACCGCGAGGGCCTCGGCAATGCACACCTGAGTCTGGGACATGCCCCACAGAGCCTCATCAAGGTCCACCTGGGACGTGCTGTCAAGGTGCTCAGGCATAGCTGTCACTGCCTTGGACACCTCGGGCTGCTAACATCATGCACCAGGCCCTCCACTGCATTTGTCACCCTAGCAGTGCTTTCCTCCGGTGACGCGCATTGCCGATGCTATCTCCTGCATCCTTATGTGCCGAGGAACCATACCCCCAGCACCTTCAGGCCGCCCGACCTGACTGAAGGAGACAAGGGATCGGTCAGCCCAGTTCACAAACAACACAGCCTCACTCTTCCCATAATTTACCTTGGCACCCGAGACCGGTTTAACTGGTTGCAGATGTTGATCAGTCTGTGCACTAACAGCAGATCTGAGTAGATGAGGGTGATGATGTCCATATACAGGGAGGCTTTGACTTGAGTGCCTCCACCGCCTGGGATTGTTACTCATCTTATGCCCGCACCCTTCCTGATGGACTTGGCAAAGGATTTTGTTTCTTCCTTTGTCTCTTGTGCCTGGGCTTTGGACTAAGACAGCACTAATAACAATAATAATCTTTATTGTCACAAAGTAGGCTTACATTAACACTGCAATGAAGTTACTGTGAAAGCCCCTAGTCGCAACGTTCCGGCACCTGTTCAGGTACACAGAGGATGAATTCAGAATGTCCAATTCATCTAACAAGCACGTCTTTCGGGACTTGTGGGAGGAAACCGGAGGGCCCAGAGAAACCCCACGCAGACACGGGGAGAACGTGCAGACACGGCACAGACAGTGACCCAAGCTGGGAACTGAACCTGGGATCCTGACACTATGAAGCAACCGTGCTAACCACTGTGCTACCGTGCCACTCTCAATATTCAGCTATTTTAATTGAGACCTGATAGGGCTGGGGACGATGGCGGGTTTGCTAGTGACAAACAGAAGAGGAAAGGTGATTATTTTTGTTATCTTACCAGATGTGTCCTTGTGGGCTGGGAGGAGCAAATCTCCATGGTCCAGCTTTTAAAGGAAGGATGTTTTTGGAGCACTAACCCCTGAGAAATATTGGAGCTTTTCTGGTGAATTCTGCGACGTATGTGGCGTACCAGTTTTGACAACTTCTTAACCCATCAGTGTCACATGTTGCAACTCCAAGAACAGTGGTGCCGTCCATGACTATCCAGGCTGCTCATGATTGTTCAGACTGTTTCTACAGATGACCTGGATGTGACAGTGCACGGACCCTTTAAATAAACATGAAGACCACCAATACTCCAATCACAACCTCTGTTTATCCATATCGGAATCCGAGGACAACACTTTTGGTATTCTGAGGAGAAGAAGAAGACGGATGGAACGGAGTAGGCGGTGGAGATGGCATTAGTGGGCGGATCGCTCACGAAGAGACATTCTGGTGGCCTGTCGGACCATAGACAAGAACCGCTGAGGGGACGCTGGAACATCGGCCGAATGGGCACCAATGCGATCAAGGTACCTCTTCTTTAGTTGGCTGAAGAACGACCTCTGGAAGTTAGCGAGGACCCTCACCAAGTCACAAACTGAGATCTCCTGGTCAGGTGTAAAACGACGTAGCGGGCAATGCCCAGTGGGACAATGCCCTTGCATTACTTGCGAGCGGTGTACTTAGCGCTGATGTCGGAGAGCAACAACCCCAAACAAGTGCAAAGATGGCGACTCATTAACAGCTCGGCCGGGCACTCCCGTGACTGCATACGGAGTGATGCGATATGAGAAAAGAAATAGAGCCAGCCTGGTGGCCATCGATCCCTCTGGGCCCATTTTTGGAGTCTGGACAGCATGCTCCGCCAACCCGTTTGATAGGGTGCTGGGCAGACCAGGGAGGCAAAGGCCAAGACGTCAGCCTTTTTCGCCCCCTGAACTCCCGGCTCTTCCGACACTCCAAAGATCGCTACCTCCGGACTCGGTACTACCCGTGTTTTTAGTACCGTGGACATTGCCTTAGCGAAACCCTGCCAAAACCCTCTTAAGCTTCGGGCATGCCCAAAACATGTGGACATGATTTGCTGGGCTTCCCGCGCACCTCGCACATCTGTCCTCTATCCCGAAAAACTTGCTCATCCTAGTCATGTGTGCCTGGTGAACTACCTTAAATTGTATCAGGCTAAGCCTGGCACATGATGAGGATGTATTAACCCTGCTTAGGGCATCTGCCCACAGACCCGCCTCTATCTCTCCTCCTAGCTCGTCCTCCCACTTGCCCTTAAGCTCCTCCACCGGAGTTTCCTCCACCTCTGAAAGCTCCTGGTAAATATCCGATATCTTCCCCGGTCCCACCCAGGTACTGGAGACTACTCTATCCTGTATCCCCCGTGGCGGCAGCAGCGGAAAGGCCGGCACCTGTTTTCTCAGGAAGTCTCGCACCTGCAAATATCTAAACCCGTTTCCTGCTGGCAATTCCAATTTATCCTCCCAAGGCTTTCAAGCTGGGGAAGCTCCCGTCTATAAATAGATCCCCCATCCTTCTAATTCCTGCCCTTTGCCAACTCCGGAACCCACCATCCAGCCTACCCGATGATTATTGTAAATCGGGGTCCAAACCGATGCTCCCTCCACTCTCCTATCTCCTCCATTGCCCCCAGAGTCTCAGAGCCGCCACCACCACCGGACTTGTGGAGTATCAGACCGACGGGAACGGAAGAGGTGCCGTTATCAGTGCTCCCAAACCTGTGTCTTTGTATGACGCCGCCTCCATCCACTCCCACATCGACGACACCCCCCCCCCCCCCCCACTACCCACTTCCTAATCATGGCTATATGAGCCAGCCAGTAGTAATTGCAGACGTTCGGCACCGCCAACCCCACCCTCACCCCGACTGCGCTCCAGCAACACTTTCTTCATTAGCGGGGTTTTACTCGCCCACACAAAGCCCAAAATGACCTTAGTCACCCACTTGAAAAAGGCCTTTGAAATGAAGATGGGGAGGCACTGAAAGACAATCAGAAATCTGGGGAGGACCGTCATTTTCACGGTCTGTATCCTCCCCGCCAGTGATAGCAGGAACATGTCCCATCTCTTAAAGTCCCCTTTCGTTTGTTCTACCAGCCGAGATAGGTTTAACTTGTGCAGTGCCTCCCATTCCCGGGCCACCTGGATTCCCAGATACCAAAAGCTCTTTCCTACCATTTAAAGCGGCAGCTCTCCCAGTCTCTTATCCTGTTCTCTTGCCTGGATCGCGAACATCTCGCTTTTCCCCATGTTCAATTTATACCCTGAAAAATTGCCGAATTCCTCCAGGGTTCGCATTACTTCCCCCATCCCCTCCAATGGGACTGAAATATACAGAGCAGGTCATCTGCGTAAAGCGAGACCCAGTGCCCCCCCCCGAACCAGCCCTTTCCAGTTCCTAGAGGCTCTTAACGCCATGGCCAATGGCTCTATGGCCAGAGCAAACAGTAACGGGGAGAGGGGGCACCCTTGCGTCATCCCTAAGTGTAATTTAAAATACCCCAACCTCAGCCGGTTTGTACGCACACTCGCTACTGGTGCCTGATAGAGCAACCGCACCCAGTCAATAAAGTGATCACCAAACCCAAACCTTCCCAGCACCTCCCACAGGTAATTCCATGCCACCCAATCAAAAGCCTTCTCCACATCCATCGTTACCACCACCTCCACCTCCTCTCCTGCTGAGGGCAACATAATAACATTTAAAAGCCTTCCAACTTTGGCCTTGAGTTGCGTACCTTTTACAAATCCCGTCTGGTCTTCCCCTATCACCCCCGGGACACAGTCCTCTATCCTTGTGGCCAGTATCTTAGCCAGCAGTTTGGCGTCCACATTCAGCAGAGAAATTGGCCTGTATGACCCGCATTGCTCCGGATCCTTCTCCCGTTTCAGGATCAATGAAATCGAGGCCTGCGACGTTTTTGGCCTCCTCCACTAATCTACCACCCCCCCCCCCCCCCCATCTGTTCCATAAACCCCTTCAATTTCTTTGCCGCAGCCGGCCTCCTCCCTGTCCTGGATTTTGACCAGTCCAATCCCGGATCAATGACTGTGTTAAAATCTCCTCCCATAATCCGGTTATGTGACTCTTAAGTCTGGGATCTTACCTAACACCCACCTCATAAATTCCACATCGTCCCAATTCGGAGCATATATGTTCACAAGTATTACCCGCACCCCCTCCAGCTTCCCACTCATCATTATGTACCTACCCCTCTTGTCTGACACGATTCTCCCTGCCTCGAATACCACTCGTTTATTGATCAAGATCGCTACCCCACTGGTCAAATGCGCAAACACGCGAGCCCTCTTGACCGGCCCATTCAGCCCTCTGACGTTCCATGTAATCAGCCTGGTCGGGTTAGCCATCACCCTTTTCAGGCCAGCCTCTAGCTCGTGCCCTCCACCTCCTCGAGCCCCCCTTATGGCATTCGCCGTTCCCGACCTCTCCTTTGTCCCCTAGTAACAGTTCCTCCCCTGTCAGCAAAGCTGCTCTCTCTCTCTCTCTCTCTCTCTCTCTCTCTCTCTCTCTCTCTCTCTCTCTTTCCCCCCCCCCCCCCCCCCCCCCCCCCCCCCCCCCCCCCCCCCCCCCCCCCCCCCCCAAGCAACAGCACTAGAAACCCAACCCCAAGTCAAGCTCCAGCTTGACACCTGCTTGCCCCCCACTTGGACAAACTGACCTATGCTGACTTGATAGCGCCTACCCATGGCACCAAGCCGTCTGTCTCCCCATTGTCCTCTCCCCTCTCCCCCACTTGGACAAACATTTTAAAAACATCACATTCCACAGTAAACAAACATCAGAAAAAACAATGAAGAAACAGCCACTTTAGGAAAAAAAACCACACAAAAACAGAACCAGCCCCAAAGACCCCCCCCAACCAGCTCCCTGCAAGACAAAGTTAACTTTAGCCATCAAAACAGCCCCTTATTACACATAACACTACTTATACTTGTACAGCCCAGCGCAACAAATCACCACCACAGCACTCTCCAAGGCTTCAGTGTCTTTTAGTTCGCATCCAGCCATTTTTCTTTAATAAAAGTCCATACTTCGGCTGGTGTTTTGAAGTAGAAGTCCCATTCCTCATGTGTGACCCACAGACGGGCTGGGTACAACATCCCAAACTTCACCTCCTTAAAGAGGGCCCTTTTTGCCCGATTAAACCCAGCTCGCCTCTTGGCGAAATCCGCTCCCAGGTCCTGATAAATGCGCAGCTCACAATTCTCCCACTTGCTGCTCCGTTCCTTCTTGGCTCACCGCAGAACGGGTTCCTTGTCCAGGAATCGGTGAAAGTGTACCACCATTGCCCGCGGCGGCTTGTTCGCCCGGGGCTTCTTCACGAGGACTCGGTGTGCTCTCGGGAATGCCTCAGCCCCCATCAACTTCTCCAACATGTCCCTTGCATCCGATCCCTCACTGCCTCAGGGAAGCCGACAATTCTAAGATTCTCCCTCCTGGACCTGTCCTCCAGCTTCTCCTGCATTCTTTTCTGGCGGTCGTTCATCATCTCCACCTTGGTCACCAGCACGGTTATGTATTCCTCGTGCTCGGACACCTTTTTCTCCACCTCCTGGATCGCTCTTCCGTGGGTCTCTTGATTCTGCACAACTTGATCAATCGAAGCCTTAATCGGGTCCAGCGTGTCCTTCTTTAGCTTGGCGAAGCAATCTTCGAAAATCTTCACCAGCTGCTCCGTCGTCCACTGTGCCGTCTCCCCGTGGCGCTTGCTCTGCGTCATGCTTTCCCGCGTTGCCAGCTCTGCTCGCGTCTTCCTTATAGGACTTTGTCGTCTCATATGGCCACTTCTGGTCCAATTCTCCATACACTGGAGGGGGATTTATCCTCACTGTCTCACTCTTCACCGATTTATCCCACAAAATCCGGAACAAAACTAGGGAAAAACGTCCAAATGTTCGTCACAGACGGGAGCTATCAAATGTGCGACCTACTCCTCCATGGCCGCCACCGGAAGTCAATGCCGCAGAATAAACGGTCCCTCAGCATGTCAGCTAACACAGTTCCATAACCACAGAACTCAGCAATTTTACATAGCTGGGAGATATATTCAGCGACTGACTCCCGTTCCGCTCACACCGCAATATTAAATCTGTACCTCTGCATGATGGTGGAATGTACTGGGTTGAAGTGGTTCCCCACCATCGTAATTAATTGGTCAAACGCAACAGTATCCGGCAGGCCACCAGAAACGCAAGGCCCCGAATAATCCCGAAAGTATGTGCACCGCAGGCTGTCAGCAGAATTACCGTCTGATGTTCATTTTCGGTAATATTATTCTCCCTGAAGAAATAACTGAGACGCTCTGTGTATTGGGGCCGAGACTCTATCGCACGGGTCCAAAGCGTCCAAGCGTCCAAATACAGCCATAGTGAGCAAGCAAGGTGTACCTTCCTTCCAAACGAGCAAAAGCTGCAACAGACGGCAGAGGTGCACGTCGCCAGCTTCCAGTTGATCCTCGTTGCCAGTTTAGGTCAGTCGAGTAAAAGTAAAGTACTGATTTATTCCCAACAGAAAGGTTCGGCTTCATCGGTCCTTTCTCTCTCCGATCATTCACCGTCTTGAAGTGCTTAAGTAAATTTGTGAGATCCGCGAGTGTACAGGTGACAGAATCACACTGTGGAAGGAGGTAGCTTTAATGGGTTAAATCCTCTTTCCCCTTACTGTAAACTACAGCAAATCGTGTAGAAACTCCTGTCGTCTTCTCTCTCTCTCCACCCACCCAGCCAGACATGCCACAGGCTGGCTGCAATCGGAGACTGATTGATTGTCAGACTGGTGCATTATGGGTGAGATTGGAGTTGGGTGAAATTGTTTCTGAATGAAAATGAATGAAAATCGCTTATTGTCACAAGTAGGCTTCAAATGAAGTTACTGTGAAAAGCCCCTAGTCACCATATTCCGGCACCTGTTCAGGGAGGCTGGTACGGGAATTGAACCTGCGCTGCTGGCCTTGGTCTGCTTTACAAGCCAGCTATTTAGCCCACTGTGACTCTGGGAGGGATTTTACTCCGATGTTGGCTCAACTCTCCTGACCTGGGAGTGTTTCATGCTAACACCCACAAGTGCTGACGTCCTTTCGCTCAATGATGAGTACAAAATTCAGCAGAAAGCAGGGTCTGGAAGCAGTCACGTCGCGCCCAGCTCTGCAGTGTTATTCATTCTGACTTCCTGCCTGGGGGGCAGGGAGGTACCTACGGGAGGTTAATTCCAGGGTGTTAAACACTCGCACCTAAGGTTTTGTTCTGGAGGGGGTCGACGTTTGGGAAATCCAGCCCCTTCTGATCTTGGAAACTCCCTGAAAGATAATGGGACCTTTTTAAAAAAAAAAAACTAATTAAAACTATTATTCTCAATGTCCTTTGAAAGTTGCCAACATTGATGCAATTTGGGGCAGTGGTAGTCATTCCCAGGCTTGGTGCTGTCAGTTTGTAGCGTTAGGGAGACTCGGTGAAGCAGAGAGAGCTGTAACACTGATCTGTAGGAGCTGGGTTACGCCCTCTCTCTCGCAGGTTGGTTTCCTGAAATGAATCATTAATTAATTAATTACAGGGCTTATTTACATTCAGCTGATCTTTTGTTGACCCGTGTTATGCAAGCAGAGGATCTGTGGGGAAAAAAATGGGAATTTCCCGGCACCTGACGTAACTATCGCATGAGACACAGGAAAAGGGGTTAGCATAATTGCTTCACATCTCCAGGGTCCCAGGTTCAATTCTTGGCTGGGTCATTGTCTGTCCGGAGTCTGCATGTTCTCCCCGTGTCTGCGTGGATTTCCTCCGGGTGCTCCGGTTTCCTCCCACAATCCAAAGACATGCAGGTTAGGTTGATTGGCCATGCTAAATTGCCCTTAGTGTCCAAAATTGCCCTTAGGATTGATTGAGTGGGGTTACTAGGTTATGGGGATAGGGTGGTGTGGGTCTCGGTAGGGTGCTCTTTCTAAGAACCAGTGCAGACTCGATGGGCCAAATGGCCTCCTTCACTTTGGATTCTATGAAGGCACATTCATATCATGACAAAATCAACCAGCAAAGCCCTTCCAGCATGCCATGGGCAGATGTTAAGAGCGGAATGAGTCTCCAAGTCAGCCTGAACCTGCAGGGGTGGGGACAGGATGGTCAATCTGAGTGTCCAGAAATAACCTCATTCCTGAGTGTATAAATTCCTGTAGGTAGGAGACGGGCTTCAAGAAGTAGCCCTATATAGTAGCATGGCCGTTGCATCGGGTATATTATAACCCCGTTAATGTGGTTTGGATTTGGTTTCATTTCTGCAGAACCTGCTTCCTTCACACTGAGCCGGGTTTGTTGGTGCGGTTTGGTGTTTTCTTAGAAACATAGAAAATAGGAGCAGGAGGAGGCCATTCGTCCCTTTGAGCCTGCTCCCATTCATTATAATCATGGCTGATCATCCAACTAAACCTGATCCTGCTTCTCTATCCCCCCCCCCCCCCCCTCCGCCGCAGTCAGAGAATCCTTACAGTGCAGAAAGGCCATTTGGCCCATCAAGTCTATACCAACCCTCTGAAAGAGCACCCTACCTAGGCCCAAACCCCACATTATCCCCATAACTCCACCTAGGGTCAATTTAGCATAACCAATCCACTTAACCTGCACATCTTTAGATTATGGGAGGAACCCGGAGCACCTGGAGGAAACCAACACCAAAACTGAGAGAAAGTGCAAACTCCACACAGACGGTCACACAGTCACCCGTGGTCGGAATCGAACCCGGGTCCCTGGCGCTGTGAGGCAGCAGCGCTAACAATTGTGCCACCTTGCAGCCCTTGATACCTTTTGATCTCCTTCGCCCCAAGGGCTATATCTAACTGCTTCTTGAAATCAGTGTTTTGATTTCAACTACTCTCTGTGGTAGCATAGAAATATGGCCTAATTTAGCCAAAGATGAAAAGTGCATGATGTCAAAACAGAAAATGCTGGAAATACTCAGCAGGTCATGCAGTTCTTGATGAAAGGCCATCGACCTGAACTGTTAACATTTTTTCCTCTCTCCTTCACTGATGCTGCCTGACCTGCTGAGTATTTTCAGGCTTTTTTTTTAGTTTGCTTTCCAATTTCCAGCATCCAGAGAATTTTGCTCTTCTGCAGGGAATAAAGCTGCCTGCTCGACCTCTAGTTTGTTCAAAGAGCCGGACAGAAATGGTAAATTATTCATCTGTGAGATGGAATTGCTTCTGGCATTAATTTTAACCCATGGCAAGTGGCAACATCCTCTGCGTTTACAGAATTTGAAAAGAAAACATTTTTTTCTTCTGCCCCTCCCCTCCCAAAATATCTCCATTAATCTGTCAGGAATACATGACTATTAAAGTACAGTGACAAAATTCCATTGTGTTGCTGAGTGGTTGCCAAGCACCGAAGCTGTAGTGTTGTTGCCCCTTTAAGAGAACGTGTGATGTGCCTGAAACTGGAGAATCTGTGTTTATTGTAGTCTTTGCCCAGTGGAGTTGGGAGAGGGGACAGCGGTTGCTATGGTGACAAGGCAGCTGGTGATTAGTTCAATGGAAAGAAGTCAAGGGAGGTCAAAGGAGGGAGGTGTGGGAATAGGGAGGCAGGAGCGTAGCAGAAACGTCAGAGCCAGTAAGCTGGGGGCCAGCGAAGAAAGGGAGTCAGCGAGGAGAAGGATGATAGAGAAAGACAGTTCCTCCCCCCCCCCCCCCCCCCTACTCAAAAAGACCTGAAACAAAGCAAACGGAGTAAAAGAGGCATCCTATTCCTGGCTGAACTCATGGAGTGTGTTGCTGAAGCTCCGCGGCTGTAAAGAAGCCAAAGACAGGGTCGATTTTCTTTCTCTCTGCTCCCCGAGTGAAGTTTTCGTTTCAAAAGGAAACACAGACAAATGCTGCCTAATTGGGTTATTTGTTGCAGGAATGAGGCTGCAAGCAAGAGAGATTCACCAGCAGGCAGAGTCGGTGAGGTAGGAAATTCCACAAATTGAGTTAACTTCTATCTTCCTCTCCTTGATTTTGGATTATAATTGATCCCTCACAAAAGGCAGAACTGATTTTCAAAGGAAGTCTGTACTCTTGAGCATTGGGTGTGTGAGAAAAGTACCCTGTGAACGCTGCACTTGAGACCCTGTGCTTCAGGCTAAACATACTTTTTCTTCCAGACACCATCTGCTATTCTCTATCGATTCTATGTTTATGAACGCGTTAGTTTTAATCATTTGAATTTTTCAGTAACTGGCTAAATATTTATGGTACCCCCCCACCCCCCCTTCCCAAACCAGGCTTCCTGTGGAATACGTGTCTGTTATCTGTAGAGCTGTTCTATAAAGTTAACCCCTTGCTCACTAGAATGTTGGCTTTGTTCCGTTCTTGCGCTGCTCCCTTGAGGAGCTGCTGACATTCATTTTGATCACAGACTTGGTTTCTCTCCTTTTCCTGAATGAGGTTCTCACCCTCCCTTGGGTCCCCCCTCCCCCAAGGTTTGCTGTGTACCATTCCTCAGATAAAACATCTGCCTAGCAAACTGCTCCCAGGCCACTTTCAGTGCCCTTGCGTGGGGAGCAGTGTACTGAAGGTTACACGGAAGTAGCCTCGTGCGACATGCGATATGGTTTTCTCCTCCGTTTCTTCCCACAGTGGGGAACAACGCACAGCCCCCTCCCCCCTCCTGTTTGAAACCGAAAATCTCGTTGTTAAATGAGGGAATCTCGGCCATGAGCCCCGAAGCAGTTCCGTGCTGTGTTTGATTTGAGTTAAATATTCAGGGTCACCGCATCTTGCAATTTCTGTCCTCTTGATGCAAGGGCCAGCAGACCCGCTTCTTTAGAGATTAGGCACAACAAAAGAAAATGAGCGAGCCTGAAGTATTAAGAGGCACACCTGCCATTAGAACAATGGAAATATAGCAACTAAACCAGGGTCTCCGACTTCAAACACTTTCCCTGACTGACATTTTCAGCTCCAGCTCTTTAAGAAGCAGTCCCTGAGTTACCAGAGTATCCCCAATATAGGGTACTACTGCAGCTCGAACGTTAGACTTGTGCAAAGCTTGCTGAAATTGGTAAGCAATTATTGCATTAGATAGCCAGAATGACATTGAGAAAGGAGCTCAGGCAGGGGATCACTTGACTGAATGTTGCCATTTGAATTCATGACCTATCATCGGCTTGGACAGCATAAGAATTAAATTAAATAAAATATTTCAAAATAATGCAAATTAAAATGTCATTTGGAAGTTGACCATATGGGAATCTGTTAATGTCGGGTTAAAGCTTTATTTTGTACGTAATTTTAAAAATACTTTTATGGTGAGAGACTTTCTCATGATCTGTCTGATTTGTGTACAATATAAGAATTTTGCACTTTAGCCTGTCGATCATCGAGGTGGTTGGAGTTCTGGCTGAAGTATTTATTTTTAAGCGGCAACTCTCTGTGGAAATATTTGGCAAGTGGTTGACGTAGGGATGTTAATTACTTTGAATATGTCAATGCCTTGTAATAATGTCACTGTGCACAAAACAGAAATCTGATTTGGTTCTTCTGGTTCCTTGCTATGTTGGTGATGTTCCAAGTGTGTGAAATTTGAAGTTAGAAATGGTGTGGTTCTTTGCCTCTTTTCTTCACCTTGCTGTTTTGTGCATGTTGCAATATTGCCTATTGCCCCCCCAAAAAATCAATGAAGTTTGTGTCCAAACAACAAACAATGGTCTCTATCTAGGTGGGTGCTTGAAGTTGTAGTAATCGCTCAGTGATTCATGCACAGGATGACATCTGCTCATTATCAGTTTTTAAATGTGTGAGAATAAATCAAAATAGACTGGAAACCTGTTTATTTTAGTTACATGTAGTATATTACCGTAGTGTTTCGGATAGCTTTTAAAGAGGATTCTTCCAAACCTATTGAAAGAGAAAGTCACGAACAAGGTAGTTTTAAAAAGAAAGCTTTGTTACAGGAGGTAGCCCCTGCCTTTGAAAGTGAGAGTATTTCTCGGGTTGCTTTGTCATTACAGGATTAAAATTGGAATCTCCATTTTTAAAAGGGAAATTTTCCTTGCAACATTCAAATCTCTGACTCATTAAAACATCTTTGCACTTGATTTTAACATTGGTTTATTTAGGAGTCGGTGACAATCCCAGGTAAGTATTTTGTGATGTAACAAGCTGATATTTTTCTAATAAAATAACTCATCAATAGGCAATTTGCTCTGCTCCTTATGCTGCCCAGCTCAGTAATTCCTCCAAAGCAGTTCTTAAGATGATTTTAAATATTTGTGTGTCCTGAAATGAAGCAGATCTTCATACCCCTCTCACTTCTGATAGATGTTAGCGTCTCTGTGCACAGGTGAAGGTGAGAAATAATCTTGAGTGGTTTATAAGTTAGAACATAGAACATATAGTGCAGAAGGAGGCCATTCGGCCCATCGAGTCTGCACCAACCCACTTAAGCCCTCACTTCCACCCTATCCCCGGAGTCCAATAACCGCTCCTAACCTTTTGGATACTAAGGGCAATTTAGCATGGCCAATCCACCTAACCTGCACGTCTTTGGACTGTGGGAGGAAACCGGAGCACCCGGAGGAAACCCACGCAGACACGGAGAGAAAATGCAGACTCTGCACAGTTGATTGACTTACTTGGTAGAATTTTTTATTTAACCTACCAAGTCAAAATTTGGTATATTTAAATCTACTCTCGACCATTGGCATGTAGTATGAGCGGTAATTTCACTAAGTGTTGGGCGAGTGAGTGTTCTCAGTTCAGAGCTTAAGCCCTTGGTTTTCTTAGGTGGATAGAAAAAATAGACCTTGCCATTATTTGATGGAGTGGAGTGTTCGAGAACAGTAACGGTCATCCTTGCTTCAGGCTGCACCATCAAATCAACTGGATTAATAGATTGTTCAATCCATTTCTGTTTGTGGGACTTCGCTTTGCACAAACTATCTGTCATCTTTGGTTGCAAAACTATTCTCGTCAGTTTCCCTTCATTATTGAAGATGACCATTTCCCGCGTGCGTGGAGTTACCTGTTTTGTGTTCTAACGTGGCTGTGGAGCCTGACCTGTGAGGTTTTCCACAGTCTGGGCAAAGGTGAATTGTCTGATTTTTTTTTTTTTTTTTTTTTTTTTTTTTTTTGGGACTGTCCCATCTTTGTAGTTTGCTGTTTGTCCTTAGTTGTCTAAATTGCCTTTTGTCCTCAGTGGTCTAAATTCTTCGCTGTTAGAAGGAAGCAACACCACCAATTGAGATTACTCCCCAGATAGTTATTTCTTGTGCATTTTTCTCCCATTCTGTGGTGGACATGTCATGTTTCCTGAAGTTCGCCTTCAAGGGTTCCTTGAAAGTTAACCTCGAACTGTCTTGCAGGTAATGTCCAAGTTCAAGGTCTGCATACGTTACCACCGTAGCAATTTCTGTGATACATACAACATGTCCCCACCATATGCACTGTGCTCTGATGATGAGTGTTTCAATTCCAGACATTTCTGCTCTTTGAAGTACCTCAGTGTTGGGCACGTTGTCCTCCCATTTGATGTCCAGAATGTTCGAAATGCATTTCATGTGGAACCCATCCAATTGTTTAATATGTCTGGAGTAGGTAGTTATGTTTCACAGGCATGGGGCGGTGGGGATTAGCCACTACTCCAGCTTTGTACACAGCACATGTTGTTGTGTTTGATACCTTGTTTCCTCCACAGACCTTTAAGTAAACAGGCAAATACTGAACTTGATTAGACAATTCTATTTGTCACCTCTCTGCAAATTTCTGCATACTGATTCAGATATAGGTAAAGTTATCCACAGCATTCAGGATTGTGTTATTGGTAGTTCTAGGAAGTAGGATATAGTCAGAGTTTGGTGTTGGTTGGTGGAGTATCTCTGTTTTCCTCAAGGTGATGGTTAGCCCTTAGACATCAGACACTTTTGGGAAAAACAGTCCAAGATCCGCTGAAGGCCATGCCCACAGTGTGACATCTAGGCGCAATCATCGGCAAACAGCAATTCCCGTATCATCATCCCTGAAACCTTAGCTGACGATTCCAGTTATCTGCGATTGAAGTGAATGTCACCTGAACTGAACTGGGTGTATATTCCATCATCACCTCCATTAAATTCCCCAGAAAGGAAAGAATATACCATCACTGAACTCAAAAAAGTCATTTATTGGTTATGATATAAATGCCAATTCCTTTTCTGTTTAACAAGTGATTGGAGACTATCTGGCTATCATATCAATCATTCTAAATCAGCGTATGGCTTTTGCAAGGGGCCCTACAAGGAAGAGTCTCACAGTTTAGCTGTATCCCAAAAGTATGTAATTTTCTTGTCTTGTACTTGTTACATGTATGGACCTGACTTGATTAACAGGTCGTACGCTGCAAGAAGTATTTCTGTTCTCATGGGGCTTTCTTTGATTAATTGTGTGTGATAGGTGTCAATCTAGCTCTAGTTTGGTTGAACCAACAAAAAGATGTTTAACTGGCGGGGTGGGTGGGGGAGGCTCATTACCGTCCCCAAGTGTGGACTGGAGGCTATTGAAAGACTATGTTTTGAGTTCATTTTCACAAAAAAGCTTTTCATTAGACGCACATGGTCTAATTGGGAAAGTACTACTGACAATTGGCAGAGATTCTTGATTTTTATTGTTTTGAAGCTTTCCTGGTCTGTTAACAATAATAATAATCTTTATTAGTGTCACAAGTAGGCTGACATTAACACTGCAATGAAGTTACTGTGAAAAGTCACCACTCTCCAATGCCTGTTCGGGTACACAGAGGGAGAATTCAGAATGTCCAATTCACCTTTTGGGACTAGTGGGAGGAAACCGGAGCACCGGAGTAACCCACGCAGACACTGGGAGAACATGCAGACTCTGCACAGACAGTGACCCAAGCGGGAATCGAACCTGGGACGCTGGCGCTGTGAAGCAACAGTGCTAACCACTGTGCTACTGTGCCGCCCACGTTGTTGTGTTGGTGTAATTTGAGAGGTTAGGAGTGTAAAGTGGGATGCCACACTACTTCCAGTGTATGCCTCGAGTTCAAAAAGGGGTCTTTTTTCACCTAGTGGCATGCCATTCCAGTCACATCTTGCTTAAAGTTGTGTTTTGATTCACTGGGTGGAGGGGCTTTGGGGTTCAATGCGAGCTAAAGAAGCTGAGATGCAGTCTACATTATAATGGGCATTGGCAGCACTCAAAGCCGATATTGACACCTGAGGAACCCAGCCAGTATTATCTCATTATAGTTAATGTGGTGCATCACCTTTACTGTCTGTTGATGTTAGAAAGTATCATGACAATACTTGGATCTGATGTATTAATTGCTAATCGAAAAATGTAAAACATTGGCAAAAACTAACCTCTTTTTCATACCACTGTAAAAAAAGGTAAAAGTGATTAGAAATACATGGTTTAGCTCAGTGGGCTAGACAGCTGGTTTGTAATGCAGAACAAGGCCAGCAGCGCGGGTTTAATTCCCGTACCAGTTTACCAGGACAGGCGCCGGAATGTGGCGACTAGGGGCTTTTCGCAATAACTTCACACTTGTGACAATAAGTTATTATTAATAGGAAAAGGGTTAATTTCCAGCTGTTATTTTAATGCTTCAGTTAAAGACACAGGGTGGGAAAATGATGTCACTTTTAAAGCGAGGGACCGGAGCTGGGCTCAGTGTCGTTGAGGATTAATGCTGTGTTTAATCCCACTGCACAGGATTGAGTAACAGGGTGAATTCACTGGGAGTGAAGAAGTGTTTCTGTTGTGGCTGCAAGTGGTTCTTTGCTAAAGGCATTACTGCAGATCACAGGCGCAGCACAATCGCAAACCTTTTGAAGCTGTGAGTGAGTGGCATACTCCAATCCCGCTGTAATCTGACTCTTATTAAAGACAGGGGTGGGGTCCTCTATTCAAATGCATTCCACAGCCAGATTTCCCTCTGGTCTCTTGCAGTAATATTTTTGATTTGCTCCTTGTTGGAGGAAAGCGGTTTATCTGATGCCCTTTATCTTTGTCACAGCTTTTGAAAAGTGTCAGAGCACTGCTTTGGAGGGGGGGGGGGGGAATTGCACGAAAGGAATTCAAGCGATCATTTAAATGAGAATGTCATTGTCAGGGTAACGTATCTGGCTGATGACAATAGGACCAGTTGTAACATGGTACCATCTTTATCCTGCTAGTATCCAACGCAAAATAATTCATCTTTGCTTGGAAATAAATGTGTAAGTTTTGCTGCTGTACAGTGGTGTCCAAGAAAGCAGCACATTTTCTGGTGAGAGGAATAGACTATTTCTATGCATCTGTGTGACTAAAGACCGACCTAAACATTGATCTAGATAGTGATTTGCCCCCAGTTGTTCAGAGAATCATAGGTCATAGAATTTACAGTGCAGAAGGAGGCCATTCGTCCCATCTAGTCTGCACCGGCCCTTGGAAAGAACACCCTACTCAAGCCCACGCCTCCACCCCATCCCAGTAACCCCATTTAACCTTTTTGGACACCAAGGGCAATTTAGCATGGCCAATCCATCTAACCCGCACATCTTTGGACTGTGGGAGGAAACCGGAGAACCCAGAGGAAACCCCCACAGACACAGGGAGAATGGGCAGACTCCACACAGACAGTGACCCAAGCCGGGAATCGAACCGGGGAACTTGGAGCTGTGAAGCAACTGTGCTATTGTACCGCCATGTTTCAAATTGTTTCCAGGTATAGACGAGAACGTATTTATTTTTTGCTGTGCAGTCAAATGCCTGACTGATTTCCTCGGTCCAAACATGAACAGAAGAAGAGAGGTGAAAGTGACTGTCTTTGATGTCAAAGCAACATTTGACTGAGTATGGCATCATGGAGCCTAGCAAAATTGAAGTGAGTGGGAATTGGATGGAAAAGTCATATCTCGTACAAAGGAAGATGGTTGGAGGTCAACCATCTCAGGCCTTGGACATTGCTGCAGGTGTTCCTCCGGGTCGCATCCTAGACCCAGCCAGATCAGCTACATCATCAATAACTTTCCCTCCCAGCATAAGGTCAGAAGTAGGGCTGATCACTGATATTATGTGTTCATTACCAGTCGCAACTTCCCAGATACCGAAGCAGCCTGTTCCTGCAGACAGCACAACATGAACAACTTTCACACTTTGGGTGTCAACGAGCAAGTAACACTCACATTGTCCTGGGGCTGAGATATAGATTTTGAACTATATCACCTTGTCGTTCCTGGACTGTTGCTGGAATCTGGAATTCCCATCCTAACCACTGTTGGTGTTATAATATCCACTCATGTATATAATGAGATGCAGACAGGCAGTGATTGACACACAGGATAACCAATGAACACACACGACACATAACCAATCACCAGACTGGACACCACCACTATAAAACGCACAGGGTGTTAAGACTCTCCCTCTCTTTACAGGACACAGCTACTGAGATAGTAAGAGTGCACAAGCCAGTGAGCACTATCACCATGAGGTAGAGAGTTAGTCTGGTCAAGCCAGGATAGGAGGTTATCAGTTAGATTGATAGAGTGTCAACTCACAGTAGACTATGTGCAGCAATCAGGAAGTTCAATAAAACAGTGTTAGACCATCTCCTGTGTCAGAAACCTGTTTCTAGTTTCACTGCATCCAGTTGCAGTCAACGTTGAACCAACTTACTTAACACATCATGATACCAGAGTGCTATTAATCCTAACGAACCTACCTCAAGTGCATCTGCAACGACCAGCAAGCAGCCATCCAGCGGCATGGAAAGGATCCAGCCTCCTTCGCAACTCC
This sequence comes from Scyliorhinus torazame, assembly GCF_047496885.1. Classification (NCBI taxonomy): domain Eukaryota; kingdom Metazoa; phylum Chordata; class Chondrichthyes; order Carcharhiniformes; family Scyliorhinidae; genus Scyliorhinus; species Scyliorhinus torazame. The sequence continues at coordinate 85,576,127 of NC_092725.1, read as the reverse complement.
GGATCTCCGGCAACCTCAGCGCCAACTGGAAAGTCCTCAAACAAAAGTTCCTCCTGTACATCGAGGCCTCTGACCTCGAGGCAGCATCGGATGCCAGAAAGATTGCGCTGTCCCTGTCAACTGCGGGGGATCACGCCACATCTATAACTCGCTTACGTTTGCCGATGGCGAAGACAAGCACTGCGACATTGAGGTGAATGAGAGCTTTGAACGGTACATCTTCCAACAGAGGCTTCAGGGTAAGGATGAACCTTTTCAGTCCTTCTTGACCCATCTCCGCATCCTAGCGCAGTCATGTAATTATGACGCGACGACTGGTTCCATGATCCGGGATCAGATCGTTTTCGGGGTCCAGTCCAACTCCCTGCGGGAGCAGCTCCTCAAAATCAAACAGCTGACCCTCTCCGTCGCCATCGAAACGTGCGTTGTCCATGAACATGCCAGAAATCACTACTCCCGCATCAGGGCGGCAGTAACTGCAAAACTGGCCTCCCACGAGGCAGAAAGGGTGCAGGCCATAGCGGAAATGCAAGGCCTGAGCATCGAGGAGAGTGGCCTTTTCGTGCGCTTTTCTCAGGTCCCCACGCATGCGCGCCACGACCGGGTGGACGATGAGGCCGAAGACCCTGAGGCGCATGCGCGAACGTCAGCCGACCACACTGCGCATGCGCGATGGCGCACAGAACGTGCTGACGTCAGCGTCATGACGTGTCCGAATTGTGGCTCCGCCCATTTAAAGTGGCAATGTCCAGCCAAAGGCAGGCGATGTCTACAGTGTGGAAAGCCTGGCCACTACGCGGCCTTCTGCAGGTCCGCTCCTCCGAACAACAGCCAGCGGTCCCAGCTGCAGCGCAGACGTGTCCGCTGCGTACAACAAGGCATGCAGGATTCTGATCCAGACAGCCCAACGGACCCCGGTGCTGACTGCCTCGAGTCTCCATATCGGGTGGGCATCATCACCACACGCGAGTTGGTCTCTACCGTGCCTGCCAACTGCCTTTCAATCCTCCGTGTGGATCCTGACGACGAGTGGTGTGCCGTCATCACGGTCAACCAGTCTCGCATCCGATTTAAATTGGACATTGGCGCATCTGCGAACCTCATATCACAGTCGGACCTCGACAACATCCAACACCAACTTGGCATTCTTCCACCAGCCTGCCCCTGCCAGCTTCTTGACTAAAATGGTAATGCCATAGCTGCCAGTGGATCGTGTCAGCTAGGTGTCTCTCACAAGGCAATCAAGGCGACATTGAGATTCGAGATCGTCCGGCCTGAACAGGCATCCCTGCTCGGTGCTCGCGCATGCAAACTCTTAAATCTGGTACAGCGAGTTCATGCCATGTCCACGACACCGGCGACGGCCTCGCCCAATGCGAATCTCCAGGCTGAGATAGACGACATTCTCACACAATACCACAGTGTGTTTGATGGGATAGGCACGCTCCCATCTCGCTACAAGATATTGCTCAAGCCGAATGCCATCCCAGTCATCCATGCACCACGCTGTCTGAAAACGCAGCTACGAGAGCTCCAAGACCAGGGCATCATCTCAAAGGTCTCAGAACCCACTGACTGGGTCAGTTCCATGGTCTGCGTCAAGAAACCCTCTGGCGAACTCCGCATTTTCATTGATCCCAAAGACCTGAATCGCAACATCATGCGAGAGCATTACCCGATCCCGAAGCGTGAAGAATTGACCTGTGAGATGGCTCACGCTAAATTCTTTACCAAGCTAGACGCCTCCCGTGGCTCCTGGCAAATTCAGCTGGACGAGTCCAGTCGGAAGCTGTGCACTTTTAACACTCCGTTCGGCAGGTATTGCTACAACCGCATGCCTTTTGGTATCATCAGCTTCCGAAGTATTTCATCGCATAATGGAGCAAATGATGGAGGGCATCGAGGGGGTGCGAGTCTATGTGGACGACGTGATCATCTGGTCCACGACGCCCGAGGATCACATTGCTCACCTCAAACAGGTTTTCCAGAGGATTCATGAAAATGGCCTCCAGCTCAACAGGGCCAAATGCTCGTTTGGGCGGTCCGCTATCAAGTTTTTAGGTGACCACATTTCACAGCAAGGTATGCAACCTGATGCCGACAAGCTGGCAATCAATGCCATGAAGACACCAGAGGACAAAAAGGCGTCCTCTGCTTCCTCGGGATGGTAAATTTTCTCGGAAAATTCATTCCCAACATGGCATCCCACACCACGGCCCTCCGGCATCTCGTTAAAAAGTTGACAGTGTTCCAGTGGCTTCCCGCACATCAAGCGGAGTGGCTTGAGCTGAAGGCGAAGCTCACCACAGCCCCAGTACTGGCGTTCTTTGACCAACCAAGGATACCAAGATATCCACAGACGCAAGCCAGGACGGCATTGGGGCGGTGCTCCTCCAGCGAGACGATTCCACGCCCTGGGCTCCAGTGGCATGTGCCTCCAGGGCAATGACTCCGACCGAACAACGGAAAGGAGTGTCTAGGTCTCCTGACAGGAATAGTCAAGTTTCATGACTACGTATACGGTCTGCCGAAGTTCACGGTGGAAACAGACCACAGGCCTTTAGTCCACATAATCCAGAAGGATTTAAATGACATGACACCTCGGCTGCATCGAATTCTTCTTCGTCTCCGCCGATATGACTTCGAACTCGTCTACACACCGGGCAAGGAGCTGATCATCGCGGATGCCCTATCCCGATCCATCACCATGCTGTGTGAACCGGGCGACTTCATTCACCACATCGAGGCACAAGTGCAGTTGTGTGCCAGCAACCTCCCAGCCACTGATGAACGAGTTGTCCAGATACGCGAAGAAACTGCCAAAGATCCTCTACTGCAGCGCGTGATACAGCACCTTGCCCATGGCTGGCAAAAGGGGCAGTGCCACCAGTTCTTCAACGTTAAGGACGAGTTAACGATTGTCGAGGGGGATCCTTCTTAAACTAGATAGAATCGTCATTCCCCAAAGCATGCAAGCCATGGTGCTCAGACAGATCCATGAGGGTCACCTTGGGGTCGAAAAATGTCGACACAGACTTCAGCAGGCAGTCTACTGACCTGGCATTAGCGAGGACATTGCCAACACGGTCATCAACTGCACAACATGCTAGAAGTTTCAACCAGCTCAGCCCAAGGAAATGGTGCAACAGCATGAGATCGCGACTTCTCCATGGTCCAAGGTAGGGATAGACCTCTTTCACGCAAATGGGCGTGATTACGTGCTCTTGGTCGACTACTTCTCCAGCTACCCGGAAGTGGTGAAACTGTCGGACCTCACGTCCAAGTTGGTGATTAAAGCCTGCAAAGAGACGATTGCCAGGCACGGCATACCACTCACAGTAATGAGTGACAACGGCCCATGTTTCTACAGCCAAGAGTGGTCCGACTTTGCACGATCCTACCACTTCAGTCACATCACATCCAGTCCCCATCACCCGCAATCAAACGGGAAGGCCGAAAATGGGGTCCATATTGTCAAGCGGTTGCTGTGCAAGGCTGCAGACTCAGCCTCGGACTTCAGCCTGGCGCTGTTGGCAAACAGGGCAACCCCTGTCGACTGGTTTGTCTCCGGCGCAGCTGCTCATGAACTGCAACCTGAGGACGACTGTTCCAGCCATCCATGCTCCAGACCTTGACCGCCTCACGGTGCTGCAGAAAGTACAGTGATCCAGGGACCAGCAGAAGATCACGTATTGCCTCGAAGAAGGCTATCCAGTACTCCATAAGTCTGGGGCAGGACCAGAACATGTGGGCGTGGTTGGCTGGGCCTCCTTGGCACCGCTCACATCTGTCTTCCACCTCCAGGAAGAACCTACTCATACGAGTTCTTGTCAAGTGGGCTCTACGTACCACTTTTAGTTGTGTCAGGCTGAGCCTTGCGCACGTGGAGGTGGAGTTGACCCTATGCAGTGCTTCGCTCCAGAGTCCCCACCCTATTTCGATCCCCAGGTCCTCCTCCCACTTCATTCTTGTTGTGTCCAATACGGTGTCGGTCCCTTCTACCAGTTGGTCATACATGTCACTACAGTTTCCTTTATCTAGTATGCTTGCGTCCAGTAACTCATGTAACTTGTGTGTAAATAATTTTGCCAAGTGTACAGAGCTGCTGCTGTTGAGCGGGGGCATAATACCGTCCGATGGCATCTCAGGGAAAATTAAAACGTCAGCAGCAGCAGCGACCCGTAGGGGAGTGGGGGGTGAGTGCTCCGTTGGGAGGGTGTGGGAAGACTGAGGTGCATGGGGTCATGCCTAGTCAATTGCTATTGTATATTCTCTTTTTGCATTTTGTTAATGTTCACTCTATTTTGTTGTGTTAGGATTATTACTATTTATTGTGAAAAACTTTGCAAAACTTTAATTAAAAAAATATTTTGAAAAAAAATCACGTATGATGCTCATGCCAAGGATCCACCTGCGCTGGCTCCAGACGATGTTGTTCACGTCCAGTTGCCTGAGGGAGGTTAGTCAGTCCCAGCTATTGTCATCAGGCAGGCTGCCCCCAGGCCCTTCGTTGTCCAAATGGCTTATGGCTCCATTCTACGGCGCAACAGGAGGGCGCTACAAAAAGTTCCCTGACCGCACTTCTCCGCATGTCATCATGCCTCCTCCGGACATCTTGCACCACGAGGCCACCGATCTGGCAGCGATCCCGCCTCTCCATGAGGCTACCGACATGGCAGCAATCCCGCCTGTCCAAGTACTGGCGTCCCCCCTACACCTCTGAGGCGATCGACAAGAATTTGTCGCCCGCCACAAAGACTGAATCTGTAGACTTAAATCTTGTAAATTTTGTTCAGTTTGCTCTGTATCTGCACGATAGACACCTTCCCATGTACATATGTTCATTCACTCACCACTTGTATATAATCATGCATGTATATATATCGCCACGTTCCAAAATTTACTTCAAAAAGGGGAGATGTCATAATGTCAAATCATGTATATAATGAGATGCAGACAGGCAGTGATTGACACACAGGATAACCAATGAACACACACGACACATAACAATCAATCATCAGACAGGACACCAACATTATAAAGCGCACAGGGCATTAAGACTCTCCCTCTCTCTACAGGACACAGCTACTGAGATAGTAAGGGTGCACAAGCCAGTAGGAGGTCATGAGTTAGATTGATAATATGTACAGCAACCATCTCCTGTGTCAGAAGCCTGTTTCGAGTTTCACTGCATCCAGTTGCAGTCAACGTTGAACCTACTTACTTAACACATCAGGTGTTACCTGCATGAGGTGGGACAAGGCAGAAGAAGAAGGCAGCTCACCATCTTCTCAAGAACAATTAGGGATGGGACGTTAATGTTGGCCTTCCCAGGAACGATCACATCCTATGAATTTAAAAAGGGGGAGACATTGTGGTGATAATGTCACTAGGATAGTAATCGGAGGCTGGATGGCAGTGGGTTCAAATCTCCCCATGACAGCTGGTGGAATTTGGTCAAATAAAACATCTGAAATTTGAAGCTAGGTCGCGATTCTTCCCAAAAGGTAAGTTCATTTGTGGCAGGTATTTCAGGGGGTTTCCCACCGGCTCTGCCAGCTAGTTCTCCTACTCCATGACAGTCACTTTTTTGGGCTCTGGGGAGTTTCTCACCAATTAGCCCACAGTTAGGGCTAAACTCTCCTTTCATGGGCATGCCCCCCCCCCTCCCCACATGGCCCCTGAGCCTTGACAGTGGCACCTGGGCAGCCTTGCACTAGCACCCAGGCAGTGCTCCTGCCAGCTTGCCAAGATGCCATCTGGTAAGGTATCCACTTTCTAGGGGGAGGGTCAGGGAGCCACTCTGTACTTAACCTGACCACCCAAGGGCCTCCAATGGCCCAGGAGACCCTTGGGTGCCATTACACCTGGTCCTGTGTGGACCGATGCTGAAAGGGTGTCATCTGCACCCTCCCTGGGAGACTGGTGGATCCCGGGTAAGTTCGTTGAATTTGGTTTAAAACTGGCTTTAGCACGCATCATTTGGTCACGCCCCTTGTGGATGTGTTTCTGACCATGGCGCCTCATGGGACTTGAGTGGATCCCGCGAGGCGTGATGGTTGCCTGGAAGCCCACGAGAGGCCTCCCTCGGCATTCACCAGTCACAACGCGCTCGAGCGAGAGCACAACGCGGCTGATGGATCACGCTATTGTCTCTGTAATGATACCTCTTAAAGTATTGTCATAAAAAAACACCTGGTTCACTAGTCCCCTCTTGGGGAAGAAAACCTGCCATCCTTACCACAATATTGTGCTTCACTCTTAACTGTCCTCTGAAATGGCCTAGCAAGCCACTCCGCTCCAGGGCAATTGGGGATGGCAACAAATATTGGTCTTGCCAGCGATGAAATGAGTGCTATCCATTGAGCCACAGGCAAGTAGTGCCTTAGTTCTGGTGTGTTATGGGATGCTGGTTGTCAGGAGTACATATTTGTGTGTGTCTCCTTGCTTGTATGTGTAGCACCTGGATACCCTTTGGGCACGGCCAGTTTGCAAAGTATAAATTCGGATTGCCAGGATTCTATCACCCTCTATAAGTAGACCAGTCGTATCTTTGGGAGCTGCTGTGTCTGATGATCAGTCTGGGAATGCCATTTCCAGGTCTTTGTTGCATCGGATTGGCTTGGCATTGATCCATCTTTCTACATCCCTATTAGTGAACATCATTCATGCATTCTCACAAGTGATCCACCGAGTGTGTTGATAACTGTACCTTTGCAAGTTGGGACAGTGTCCACAGTGGGCTCCATGGTTGGCTGAAAGTTCTGTTCTGTCACACTTACGCTCATGGACTGGATCTCTCCGAATTCCAGGTGTGGCATATGTTTTATCTGGTTTGGACTGGGATGTTGGGCAAGCAGGACCATATCTGATATGGGATAAGGGTGTTGGAACTTTGGGAAAATAGATTATGGAAGGTCAAACTTTGTTGCCAACAAAGAAAATTTTTTGGAGGAGTTGCAACTGAGTGGCGAAGGTGAAGTCAGAGCTGATGGCAAAACCATTTGGTTCAAACTGGATTTTGCTCCCGAAATACTGAGGCACTGGTAAGCTTGGGCCTATGTAACCGAAGTTATTCAATAATGCTCTCAAGAATACACTAGAATAGGAGCAGGAGTATACTTATGTGGCCTTCTGCTACCTTTCAAAAATCTGATGACACTTGCTTCCAGTTGAATGAAAACTCCATGAGCACATTCAGTTTTCCTTTTATTTATGTCCGTGGAAGGAAAGAAAGTTATTTCCCCTTTGCCCCACAAATCACGCTGTCTCTTTTCCCTTTCCTAAGGGAAATAGACCATTCACCTACACTAGGTTGAGATGGTGCTCATCTCAAAAATAGTCAGACCACAGCGAATGTAAGAAACAGAAGCAGGATTGAGCCTGCTCCACTATTTAATAATCGTGGTTAATATTCCACCTTTTTCATTTGTTCACGGGATGTGGGCATCCCTGGCTAGGCCAGCATTTATTACCCATGCGTAATTGTCCTTCAGAAGGTGGTGGTGAGCCGCCTTTTTGAACTGCTGCAGTCCATGGGTGGCATAGTAGCACAGTGGTTAGCACTGTTGCTTCACAGCTCCAGGGTCCCGGGTTCAGATCCCGACTTGGGGCATGACTGTGCGGAGTCTGCATGCTCTCCCCGTGGTCTGCGTGGGTTTCCTCCTGGTGTTCCGGTTTCTTCCACAAGTTCCGAAAGATGTGCTTGTTTGGTGAATTGGACTTTCTGAATTTTCCCTCCGTGTACCCGAACAGGCGTCGGGAGTGTGGTGACTAGGGGATTTTCATAGTAACTTCATTGCAGTGTTAATGTAAGCCTACTTGTGATACTAATAAAGATTATTAATATGTAGGTACACCTACAGTGCTGTTCGGAAGGGAGTTCCAGGCTTTTGACAGTGAAGGAACGGCAATATTGTTGCAAATCAAGATTGTGTGTGGCTTGGAGGACAACTTGCTGGTGGCATTTCCATGCATCTGCTGCCTTTGCCCTTTATAGTTGGTAGAGGTCATTCTGTATTTTTTCCACTTAGTTTTCACTGACCGCTGTCTCCAACAAGCACAGTTAAGGTTGTGAACTTGCCATATTTTTGTTGCAGGTAACATCCTGACAATACGAGTCACAGCATGTGGATCTTAATGCATTGCATCACCCTTTGCGAGATGGAAAGAAATTGATGTCTAAATTGCTAATGGCGGCTGAATCATTTCCATACCCAGGTTTTGATTCTTAGAATCCTGTCTTCTGTACAGGGCTGCTGCTTCTTTAACGGGATTGCTTACTGGCAGATTGTCTGATTTATGGCAGCTGGATTAGGGAGGAGTGCTGGGATCACTTAAAAGATTGATTTTAGTGAATTATAAATGAATGATCCAGGGCTAGCTGGAATAATGTCTAGCCTGTCCTTGAGGTGTTATTGGGATGGGGTTGTGAGTAGTGGACGGACTCCTATCCAGATGATACATCACTCGTCTATCTTGACAGCTGTTGCCATTCTTCAGCTTGCACGTTTGTTGAACACTACTGCATGTATTGGCATTGTTTGGAAGTGTGAGAGTCCAGAGCTTTGGACAGACTATCGAGAGTTGCACCAACACTTCCAATTAAGGCTGACACAGGGTAGAGGATTAAACAGGCTGCTTAGCTGTCCACTCTTGTGTTTAGGTCGACCTCTAAGGGAATCAGGGGGCACTAATATATAATTTTGATGAAGGATCAATACCCAAAAGGTTGAGGAACAGTGCATTGACATCACCAGTAAATTCTCAGGAGATTGCTGATTTGAAATTTTCCTACGAACTTAAATCTGACGGCTTGGTTTGGCTTTGACGATATGGTGACGATTCGAGGATGTGTTTCTCTGCCTGAAACGTGTGGGTGTGGTTAGAAGAAATTCTTACTGATAATTTCAATAGAAAATTCAACTTGAACCCAAACAAGAGAGTTCCATTTTGTAGTCATGCTGACTTTTCTTTCTGGAACCTTTTTTGGTTGGTACTATTGATGAGAGACCTGATAAGCTGCTGATCTCACTCTTCCCATTGGATGGTAGCAGGGGAGGGGGAAGTTAATAGGTGCAGGAAATGAGAGAAATATCTACTTTAAACATTCAGTAAGTGTTGCTCTTCTGGCCAGAATGTGCCCAACAGTAACAGCAGTGACGCAATGCAGTGGTGATGAGTGTGGAAACACTCCAAGCATAAAATTCTGGCTTTGATTTTCCAATTAATTTAAATCAGATTAGCTTTAGTCACAGAACCATAATCCTGACTGGCTTCAGCGACTGGGACCTAGAAACCACAATAATTACGTACCACAGGAGTTCAGAAAACCACACTTGGAGTTGTGCAATCTGTGCCAGAAATTTGTCAGCTTTTGGTCAGTTTCATAAGGATGAAGACTAATCGGTCTTGTCCTCTGTGCACTTGGAGCACCTACAAAATACGTATTACAGCAACAAGACAAGAGTGTCCAGTTTGACGAGCATGCTGCACTATGTAACTGTCAACTGAAAAGGTACAACTATGTAATGGGGATTCTGAAATTACTTTACAAAGCAGTCCCATGAAAGTTGCACACATTGGGTCAAAAATGTATACATTATGCCTGCCTGTCTCCATACATACAGACCTGTTGGTGTTTTTAACAGGATCGGCTTTTTCAGTACAACACAAGTAAGGATAATGTTTATAAAAGGATTGATATTCTGAGAATGGACTGTGTCAGGAAAAGAATTAGGACTTTGTGTTAATATATTGACATTCGGAAGTGGTTGCTGCATCAAAACCTTGAGGCATTTTTGAAAGCTGTGATGAGGTGCTATATACTCAAGTGCAAAGTACTTTTCATAAGTTCATAAGATATAGGAGCAGAATTAGGCCATGTGGCCCATCGAGTCTGCTCCACGATTCTATCATGGCTGATATGTTCCTCATCTGCGACCTACAATGTTACAGGCCAAGAGATTGATTGCGAAATCAGCCAGAGCACCTCCTCCCTAGAACACATGACCTAGGAGCAGGAGTGGGCAATTTAGCCTCCTGAGCCTAACACCCCCAATGTGATCATGGCTGATCCCATCCTGGCCTCAACTCCACCGTCCTGCCCGTTCTCCATAACCCTTCAACCCATTATAAAATTAAAAATCTGTTTAACTCCTCAAATTTACTCACTGTCCCTGCATCCATCACACTCTGAGTAGCGAATTCCACAGATTCACAGCCCTTTGGGAGAAGTAGTTTTTCCCTCCAATCTGTTTTAAATTTGCTACCTCATTATTGAAGATTTTGACCTCTCGTTTTAGAATGGCCCACAAGAGGAAGCATCAGCTCTACGTCTACTTTATCCATACCTTTTAGCATCTTCTATACCTCAATTAGATCTCCCCTCATTCTTCTAAACTCTGGAGAGTATAGGCCTAAACTATTCAATCCCTCCTCATGCAACAAACCCCTCATCTCTGGAATCAATCTAGTGAACCTCCTCTGAGCTGCCTCCCAATCCCACTACATCTTTTCTCAAATAAGGGGGTCAAAACTGTGCACAATACTCCAGGTGCGGTCTTATCCATGCTGTGTATAGTTGCAACAACACCTCTTTACCTTTATACTCAATTCCTTTTGCTATAAATGCCAACATTCCATTTGCTTTCCCTATTGTCTGCTTCACCTGCATGCTCGTTTTCTGTGACTCATGCATGAGGACATCCAGATCCCTCGGCATCGGAGCACCCGAAGTCTCTCCCCATTTAGATAATAAGTTGCCCTTCCATATTTTCGACCAAAATGCACAACCTCACACTTATCCATGTTAAACTCCAACTGCCACATTTTGGCCCACTCTCCTCACCTATCTATATCCATTTGTCAGGTTCTTATTTCCACTTTGCAACTTACTGTCCCACCTATTTTTGTGTCATCTGCAAATTTGGCCATAGAACCTTCTATCCCTATATCCAAGTCATTAATATAGATTTTAAATAGCTTTGTAAAACCATGCTGACTCTGATGGATGGTGCTACGGCTTTCCAAATGGCCTGATGTTCTGACCTTGATAATTGATTCTAACAATTTTCCAACAACAGATGTTAAACTGACTGGTCGAAAATTTCCCACATTCTGCCTCCCTCCCTTTTTGAATAAGGGCGCTACGTTAGCATTTTTCCAATCCACTGGAACCTTTTCTGTGTCCACGGAATTTTGGAATATCATAACCAATGGATCCACTCACTATCTCTGCTGCCACTTCCTTTAACACCATAGGATGTAGGCCATCAGACCCTTGGGACTTGTCTGCCCTCAATCCTAAGAGTTTGTTGAGTACCATTTCCCTATTGATGCTGATTGTTGCAAGTTCCACCCTTTCTATTACCTCTGAATCGCCTGTTCCTATAGGAATGGTACTAGTGTCCTCCACCTTGAAAACTGAGGCAAAGTATTGATTTTGCATCTCTGCCATTTCTGTGTCCCCACTATTAACTCACCAGTTTCATCTTCCAAGGGGTCAACATTCACCTTATTGACTCCCTTCCCTTTTATGTACCTGTAGAAGCTTTTGCTATCTTTTTTGATTTTCTGTGCTAGTTTTTTTCCGTAAATTACTGTAGCTTTTTATTACTTTTTTAGTATCACTTTGTTTATGTTTGAAAGTTTCCCAATCTTCCAGTCTGCACTGGCCTTTGCAATATAATATAACTTAGTTTTTTGTCTTTATAATGTCCTTGTTTAGCCACGGATTGTTTTACCCCTCTTCCCATCTTTCTTCCTCTCGGGGATATATTTCAGTTGTGAGGAATTAAGTATCTCCTTAAACATCTGCCACTGCTCATTAGTTGTCCTACCATTTAGCCTCCCTGCCCAGTCTATAGGGGCCAAATCTGTCCTCAAGCCTATGTAATTACCTTTGTTTAATTCCAGAACACGAATGTGGGACTCCACTTTCTCCCCCCCAAACTGAATCTTGAATTCTACTATACTATGATCACTACTCCCTAATGGATCCTTAACTATGAGGTCATTCATTAATCCCTTCTCATTACAGAATACCAAATCGAGAGTAGCCTCCTCCCTGGTTGGTTCCCCAACATACTGTTCCAGAAAACAATCTATAATGCATTCAATGAACTCTGCCTCCAGGCTACCCTTGCCAATTTGATTCCTCCAGTCTATGTGCATATTAAAATCACCCAATATTATTGCCCCACCTTTCTTGCAAGCCCCCAGTATTTCCTGGTTTATACTGTGCCCCACTGTAGAACTACTGTTTGGGCCCTATAGATTACTCCTACCAAGGACTTCTTCCCTTTGTTATTTCTTATTTCTACCCAGACTGATTCAACATCGAGGCAGCACGGTAGCACAGTGGTTAGCACAGTTGCTTCACAGCTACAGGGTCCCCGGTTCGATTCCCAGATTGTCTGTGCGGAGTTTGCACTTTCTCCCCGTGTCTGCATTGGTTTCCTCCAGGTGCTCCGGTTTCCTCCCAGTCCAAAGATGTGAAGGTTGGGTGGATTGGCAATACTAAATTGCCCTTAGTGTCCAAAAAGGTTAGGTGGAGTTACTGGGTTACTTGGGGATAGGGTGGAGGTCTGGGCTTAAGTAGGGTGCTCTTTCCAAGGGCTGGTGCAGACTCGATGGGCCGAATGGCCTCCTTCTGCACTGTAAATTCTATGATCTGGATCTCCAGTGCTTATGTCATTTCTCATTACAGCACTGATCCCACCACACCAGCAGGGCAATGCCATCTTTCCAAAATACTACGCACCCTTGGGTATTCAATTCCAAGACCTGGGGTGAAATTCTCCCGAAACGGCGCGATGTCCGCCGACTGGCGCCCAAAACGGCGCCAATCAGACGGGCATCGCGCCGCCCCAAAGGTGCGGAATGCTCCGCATCTTTGGGGGCCGAGCCCCAACATTGAGGGGCTAGGCCGACGCCGGAGGAATTTTCGCCCCGCCAGCTGGCGGAAATGGCCTTTGTTGCCCCGCCAGCTGGCGTGGAATTGACATCCCCGGGCAGCGCATGCGCGGGAGCGTCAGCGGCCGCTGACAGTTTCCCACGCATGCGCAGTGGAGGGAGTCTCTTCCGCCTCCGCCATGGTGGAGACCGTGGCGGAGGTGGAAGGGAAAGAGTGCCCCCATGGCACAGGCCCGCCCGCGGATCGGTGGGCCTCGATCGCGGGCCAGGCCACCGTGGGGGCACCCCCCCGGGGCCAGATCGGCCCGCGCCCCCCCAGGACCCTGGAGCCCGCCCACACCGCCTTGTCCCGCCGTTCAAAAGGTGGTTTAATCCACGTCGGCGGGACAGGCAATTTATCGGCGGGACTTCGGCCCATCCGGCCCGGAGAATCGGTGCGGCCCGATTCCCGCCCCCGACGAATATCCGGTGCCGGAGACTTCGGCAACCGGCGGGGGCGGGATTCACGGCAGCCCCCGGCGATTCTCCAACCCGGCGGGGGGTCGGCGAATCTCGCCCCTGGTCTCCCTGTAACCACGTTTCAGTAATCCCACCAAATCATAACCTTTTGTTTCTATTTGTGCCATTAGCTCATTAGATTTGTTACGAAAGCTTCTTTCATTTAGATGCAGAGCTTTTACATTTGTTTGAATGTTAGATTTCCCTACTCTTCTATAATTCCTTGGTGCATAAAGACAGTCACCTGTTCTGTCCCTCACTTTTATTTTCTGGTAACCATCCACCACATTGCTAACCTGCCCTCTTATCTCCTCCTTTAAATTAAGTTTTCCACTTTTCCCTACAACTGAATTTGGGTCTGCCGTAGGTATCTTTCAGCAGTCTGAATGTTTTACTTACTACCCTTTACTGTTTTGCACAATAGCATAGTCCAGGGATGTAACAATGATGTCTCTTTGTGATCTGAACCAGATATTCATCTCTTTCACCTGTGTACTTTCTTCAACCTCTCTGAAAGTTGGACTGAGCAAATACCCGATGAGGCAAGGCTCAACACGTATGGGCTTAGGAAACACGTCAGCTGAACGGAGACAGGAATGGCCAGATTCAGCAGCTATATGTTTTCCATCTCTGCTTTGTGGAGCCATAATGCTTCCCTGGCCTGTCAAGATGCTTTGCCAGCCTCTTGAGCAAACCTGCCCATGATTGGCTGACGCACCCACTGCCCTCTCCCAGCCCCTTGAACTGCGCCTTCCCACTCTGACCGCTAATCTACTTGCTTGGCAGTGATCGTTCCCAACAGACCCTGGCTGTGACCAATCACATGCTTTCCTGCTGAGCAGCTGGCCAGATTCTCAATCTGGAGAGAGATGGAGTTAAATCATTCTAATGAGCACCTGCTATTAAATTCCACATTTCCCAACTGCTGTCAGGCGTCCTTGCTCCCAACCTCCTCCTCCATAAGCAATGTGGTCCATAACTCTTTGTGCTTATTGATTATCACATCTCTCTATCCTCCCAAAGGAGGTGCGTCTGCCAACAATTTAGAAGGAAATTAAGCCCATCAAGGAGTCAAATGAAAGCGATTTTGGTTGGCCCTTTGGCCGATGGGCCAATCATCGAATTTATAATGCAGAAGGAGGACATTCGGCCCATCAAGTCTGCACCGGCCCTTGGAAAGTGCACCCCACTTAAGCCCATGTCTCCACCCTGTGCCCATTTGGATACTAAGGGGCAATTTAGCATGGCCAATCCACCTAACCTGCACATCTTTGGACTGTGGGAGGAAACCGGAGCAGCCTGAGGAAACCCACGCAGACACTGCGAGAAAGTGCAAACTCCACACAGAGTCACCTGAGGCCAGAATTGAACCTGGGTCCCTGGAGCTGTGAGGCAGCAGTGCCAACCACTGTGCCACCGTGCCGCCCTTCACATTTTTTATGAAACCTGCCTTCATACTTTTTGCTTCCACCTTAATCCAGGGTGGAATGAAATGTCCAGGGTGAAACATGACAAGGAACGATATCGGGGGGCTGAGGTTTTTAGTTCTGCTGTCAGGTGCTTGAATGTGCTGCATTGTCACCGTTTGCTGCATTTCCTTTCATCTCATTTAATACGTACAGGTCTGCAGTCCCCTGAGGCATCTCCGTAGCCGTTGCTCCCCTTCAGGGAGCTAGTTGTGCCCACCTGCACCCACACTTTTCTTGGTGTCGGCCGGGCAATGCTGAGATTTTCTCAGTACGTGTTTCACATTGGCTGCCCGTTAATTGGCCAGCCAGCGTAATGTTTGGGGGCCGAGCACGACTGGAAGCACATTTCACGTCTGCTTCTGGGTCCACCAATTGCATAATCCCCCCGAGCAAAAGATTCAGGCCCTTGAGTACTTTTTAAATTTTTGAAACTTTTAATTTTAAGTTGCTCTGAAAGTTGTTTTGAAAGTTTGTTCTACCTAGAGATATTTAAAAAATCTTTACCTTCGGTTTTTGCACTCTCTATTGTTTTAACGTGCTTTCACAGAAACTGTGTGCTGTGCTTTGCCATTCCCAAGACGCTGGAATGTTTAACTTACCAATCTGTGTTTCCCCCACCTGGTGAAGTCTACCTCCTTCCTTAATCTTTAGTAAGATGTTTAACAGGCTTTGGCATTCCTCCAGCTCCATGTATTCCGAGACATTTCAGATCCTTGGGAGGTCTCTGAGGTCACAACTTTGCTGTTGACCAGACGCCCAAAGGCAGCCCTTCGAATTTTTTTTTAACTGCAAGCAAAAATACGTGTTTAACAACTTTTCACAATGACAGTAACCTCGAAGCGGCATTGCGCGGTTCCCATCTTACAAATGTTAAACTGATTTCCTGCCAGCGAGTGTGCGTTTATTCCACCTTTGGGACTGCGAAAGGTGCAGCAGCTTGTTGTATTCCAAAGAGAATGAAGGGTCAATTTGCTGTGAGCCTGCTACCAACAATAGGATTGTGCATTTATTTATTTATTTAATTTGGATTTAATTCCTTTTTCAAGGTTACAAAGTCAATGCGCAGTGTGGACGGGGCAAACCCTTAATCCATCTCCTTGGCTGCTCCTAAAACCAATTCAAATTTGAATCCAGTCCATGGTCCCCACAAGAGAGACCTATTCAATCCAAGCTTCATGATCATTGTTTCACCCCTGCCAGGTAAGTATTCAAACACAAATAAATTTTAAGACCAGTGGTCTTTGAGGGTAGCACAGTAGAACAGGATCTCAGGTTCGGTTCCCGGCTTGAGTCACTGTCTGTCCGGAGTCTGCACGTTCTCCCCGTGTCTGCGTGGGTTTCCTCCGGGTGCTCCGGTTTCCTCTCACAGTCCAAAGATGTGCACGTTAGGTGGGTTGGCCATGCTAAATTGCCCTTGGTGTCCAAAAAGGTTGGGTGGGGTTACTGGGCTACAGGGATAGAGTGATGGTGTGGGCTTGGGTTAGGGTGCTCTTTCCAAGGGTCAGTGCAGACTCGATGGGCCTGCTGGCCCCCTTCTGCACTGTAATTTCTATGAAACCTGCACATCTGAATCTGGAAAATCGTGCCATTTGGGGAATGGGAAGTTGTTTAATGCATTGGATGAATCTCTAAATCTGCACAAAGATCTAAGGTTTTTATCTTACTTATTTTCCATGTGACTTGGAAATGCTTGAGCGACAGTGCAAAGAGAGCTTTGACCTATGTAGAGGGGAACGGCTATGGGTAATGCTAACTATCTTTGCTCTGCATCTTTAACCTGTGTACTACTGAATTTAGAAATACTTGAGGGGCAGTATAAACTGATCGTTGCTCTCTATTTAATCTGGGAGTGCTTAATATTGACACGGGATGCCAAGAGTAGGAGATTGTTTCATTTTGCATCAATATCCACCATTGGTGAATCCACTCTTTCAACACCTATAAAACCTGAATCTCAGGAGCTGTCGGCCTTTCCCTGCACCATCAGACAAAATCTCCCTTCCATGTAAGACTGAATGACCGATGAAGCTAATAAGATGAATCTGAATGTGTGGGTGGAAGTTAAATAATTTAACTGCTTCAAATGAGTTCTCCTCTCCCAGATACAAGATTCATTTAGTGCAATAGAATGCAGCGAGCTCCATAAAAGAACTTCAGAAGTGGACTATGACTGAGTCATGTGTTTAGCTATTCACAATATATAGAATGATGTCCTGTTCATTCCTGTACTGTGTTCGTACATCCACTCCTCCCTGTTTGGCCCAGTGCCAGATCGGGGGTGAAGATGGGGAAATGGAAGGGAGAACAGACAAATCATTTTAAAGCTGTTGGGAGTTGATCAATGGTACTTATGTAAAATCTAGCTTGTACAACCTTGAAAATGGCACAAAATACATGGCTATAGAATGTAGCTACACTGAAACGGCACAGGGTTTGGGCTGTATAATTAATATTCCATGTCTTATTTAGTGATAAACTTACAATTGTGGGGATTTTTCCCCATCTGTGAGGGGAATTTGCAGGGTATTTTGGGCACATTTTTGCTACTTTCTGTTGTCACTCAAGTGCCACCAATGCACTCTTTTTTTTCTTGTGTTACTGTAGAGGATTGAACATTTGGGGGAAGAAATTCCTGAACTTACAAGAATACCCTGAATCTTCCTGCCCACAGCAGGGTTCAGTCCTCTGGAGTGACAGCAGCAGGTAGAAGTGGAGCCAAGAATGGTACTGATTTTTCTTTTTACTGTACGAACACAGACAAACAGGCACTAACCTAAAGCGCTGACTGCAGATGTTTAGCGTATGTGGGACAAGAATTGCTAAAAATAATTTATTTAAAGAAAACTGAAACATACAGTTCAGTATGTATACAGTTCTGGACTTGTGTCCAAGCTCATTCCGGCTTTATGTGTGGGATATAGTTGGGGTCATATTGTGAAGTTTCTTTTTGCACACTAATTACATTAAAGTGGTGCAGATTTCCAGTATGTCAGGGAATCTATACAAGTAGTGATTTGTGAAGACCACGACAAACTTCCCAGGGTTTTGAAGAAGTTACCTAGCTTTGTAAGTATTAGTACAAATGCCATGGAGTGTTGGTATTAGCCTGTACTAATGAACCGCATGTCAGGTTTCCTATCACTGGTTTGCTTCCTTTAGTTGTATATGCTGAGGTTTTAGGCCTGCTGCGGTTCACTTCCCTACCTTTTTAAATTCATTACAGTATGTATTCCTAAGCTCACACACGGGGCATTGTCCTCTCTTTCGTTCCAGGGCCTGTCTCCCTAGCACAAATAAAGATATCCCACAGGTCACATTCTTAACACTGGTTTTCATACAGAGTAGCCAGATGGCCTCTTTTGGCTCACATGCAGGAGCTCGTGCTTTTGTTCCAGCGGACAATGGGTTATTCCTGGCAGTGTTTAGCGCTGGAGACTCTGACTGCACACTGACTTACTGGCTTGCTCCCTGAAGATTTACATACTATAGACAAGAATCCTGACTCTTTCTTCAGCTGCCTTTCTGTGGGCCTGGCCTTCTGCCAAACTCCTTGAGAGTAATTTTGAGGCCTGCTTGAGTTACTTCAAGCATTTACATCATCCCCTAGGGAGTGGGGCTGCCCAACTAAAAGCAAGAAACTTAATTAGACGGAGAAGTGTGCATTCCTAAACTTGTCGGTGCTTTTCTTTTTCTATCCTCATTGATCCCACTTGTTTCATGTAATAAATGTTTTCCCTGTAATTGTGAATTTTAAGATTAGTGACTTTTTGTCTCCTTTTTAAAATGTTGAAGTTTTCATTGAAATGTCATGAATTTTATCACATTCTCTGATGTAAAGTGATGTGCTGAGGTGTCACTGATTAATTTGGTGTTGGAAGCTTCCCCAGATTGTCCATGAAGTTGGCTGAAATACAAGAAAATGAGACGACAAGAAAAGCATAAATGTTTGAAATCTCAAGAACAAGACGCTTAACATGAACTTTGCCATTTGAACAAAAAATGGCCTGTTGCCATTTGAACAAAAAAGGACAATTAATATTTTGGGTGTTTCACCTCATCAGAATTTGGGGATTGGTTCCACCTGAAATGACTATCTGGCTTTCTCTTTGCGACTTGCATTTTCTGTTTTTATGTTGAAATGACCTGTTCGCAGGGATACGCTGCAAAGATTTTTTTTAAACAATTTTAGAGGGTGTCACTGGCTCAGGAATGGGTTTTGGGTGGAATGCCAACAGATAATTCCCCCCTCCCTTCTGTGGATACACTAGCGCTGCTCTGTTGGTCAGTCAGGATACCATGCAGGTGCTCCATGGAGTGTGATCTTTTATAACACTGTAGTTTTCCTTTCATCTATTCATTTGGATTAAGCAGGGGAATATACTGTAGAGCTATTCACCATTACGTCATCACACTGGGATCCTGTCATAGACTCTGTTTAATGACCCCTAACCTGCAGCAAAACTGGTTTTAAAGATCTTGTTGTTGGTTCCAGATTCCATTCCACCACTCTGTATTTAAATTAAAGAAAGTGGCCTAGAAATGCGATTTTCCCACGCCTGTTTCTGGTCTGCAAAACTGGCAACTAAGCATCCAACATGATGCGTGTACACTTATGATAGAAGAGTAACGCATTGCCCATTATTGGTGAAGGTACAAAAGGGTCATTAAAAGTGATGGTCCCTGAAACATGTCTTGGACCCTTTGCAAATAGAAATCGGCAAACTCAAACCTGTTTGAGGCTCCCTATGCAAAGTTATGCACAGCTGACTGTGTTCAACAAAATGTACTCTGCACACAACCTAACCAGCATTCCTCAAAGGAACCCATGGAGACCATCAAAAAGGTAGGCTTTTAAATGAATGTCTGTCTGAAGGTGGAGCCAGCAGCTCCTCCCAGCCCCACTGCAGAACTAAACACAGTTGCTAGTCTCCAATAGACCCCTTCCTGCTGATTGTTATCCACCCCCACTCCCATCTCCAGGGCTGCCTGAGTGCCACTGCTAGCATCCCCAACTTCTATTCACCGGTGATGTAAAATTAATACATGTAGCTGAAGGTCATGCCTGTAGCTAATCATCAATTTCTATTGGACAACAAACTGGCCTGGGCTGATTTTCTAGTGCAGTACAGAGGGAGGACTAAAAATAATAATAATCTTTATTATTGTCACAAGTAGGCTTACATTAACACTGCAATGAAGTTACTGTGAAAAGCCCCTAGTTGCCACATTCCGGCACCTGTTTGGATACACTGAGGGAGAATTCAGAATGCCCAATTCAACAAACAAGCACGTCTTTTGGGACATGTGGCAGGAAATCGGAGCGCTCGGAGGAAACCCACGCAGACACGGGGAGAATGTGCAGACTCCGCACAGACAGTGACCCAAGCTGGGAATCAAACCCGTGTCCCTGGCACTGTGAAGCAACAGTGCTAACCACTGTGCTGTCCTAGAAATGCTAGAAAGAGTCATCTTTCTGATGAGATGTTTAAACTGTACAGATAGATGGTAATGATCCAAAGGCATATGAAAAGGCATCGATTTTTGGATCTTGTGGCGAAGATTCCTTTCTCAACATATTTTACGAAAAGTGAATATTAGTCATCTCTGCTGTATGCAGGGTCATGCTGCATACAAAATTGTGCTGTGTTTGCAAACATAATGGCACTTCATTTATTTGTGTGGTATCTTAGGATATTTAGGAAGTGATGAAGTGCTTTGTAAATGTAAATCTTTTACATCTTTAAATTAGTTTGGTGTTGAGGAGTATAGTGCAGGTGGGAAGATAGAGGCGTAATGGTAATGTCACAGTGTTGGTAAAAAACTTTAATAAATATATATATTTTTAAAAAATGGTAATGTCACAGGACCAGTAATCCAGAGGCCCCGACTAATGTTCCAGGGACAGTGGTTCAAATCCCACTGTGGCCGCTAGTGGATTTTAAATTCAATTAATTAATCTGGAATTGAAAGCTAGTATCAGTGATGGTGCCTAAGAAACTACCATCAGTTTGGTCTGCTTCACTTTCCTTTGAGGAAAGGAAATCTGCTTACCTTGGATCTGACTCCAGACCCACAGCAATCTGGCTGACTCTTAACCATCCTCTGAAAGAACCGGCAATCCACTAAGTTTAAGGACATTTAGGGATGGCCAACAAATGTGGGCCCTGCCACCGATACCCACATCCCATGAAAAGAGAAAAAAAACATTGCACCTGTGATGAATAACTGTATGAGCTGCTCCCATACTGTGATGAAGGCTGGCAGGAGGGAAGTGCAGCTCCAGGTGAGTGAAGTGCAAGATAGGTGAAGTGACTTCCAAGAAGTTTGCGATCCCCTAACAAGCACTGAAAGCACTCTCTGAACAGGAATGTTGTGAGCAGCAACCTCTCATCTGGTTATGGCTGAAGTTCTTCAGTTTCACTGAATAAATCAGTGTTTTTCAAACATTTTTGCCCATGACCCATTTTTACCAACCAGCCATCCTTCGCGACCCACGCCGCCCAAACTTCACGACCCACTATTTCCGCTTATCTTTAATGCTACAGGTGAGCCTGCTTGGTCCTCACGTTCTCACTTGCTTTGTCATTCAATGTTACATTTCTGCTAAGTAATTAAGCTGATGATTTACAGTCTCACTGCATCCGTGGAAACAAATCAAGAGGTTTGTCCTCGGAACTCGCCATGCATAGCCTTCAAATGCTTTTAAATTTTGAGGGATTTAATCTTTCATTTGCCAGTACTTCCCTGCATATAGCACACACAAACTTAGCATACTGATTTACGCAATTAATAAACCCATACCTCAAGAAACCATCTGTATATTGTTCCTGTTTTCAACTTCTTCACATGGGTTGTTCACCATAGGCCCTGGAGCTCAAACCAGCACTGCTGGCAGCTATGAAATGGAGGAATCTCTCCCAAGCCCAGAGCACTTGACATCAGTGCATGTGTGTGTGACCCGCGGTCTGCAGTCGCTTCTGGAGAGAAGACCCCATCGATTTAAAAAAACATCAGGAGGAGGCAGTCTGCCTCGCTGGGCTCCAGGTCTGCGCATTGCTGAGGGGGAATGCATGTGCAGGACATTCTGAAGGGCCGGTCGCAGATATTTTAAAAAGCAGTCGTGGCCGTTCGGCACTTTTTCCAGTGATCGCGAACGCTGCGGCTGATGGCCCCGCGACCCTCCCAATACCTGCCCATGACTCACCCTGAGCTTGAAAATGACTGGAATAAATGCTTCCCAGCCTGTCAGTTTCACTGAAGAAGCACTCCCCACTGTTTTGTTTTCATCTGGATGAGCCTGGCAAGTTGCTGGCAGTCGGGTAATAGGTCCTCTGCGTATTAAAGCCAGAATGCAGTGTTAAATGTTCGAATAACCCAATTATCTTCTGTCAATTGCGCAGAGTTTCCCTGCTTGCTTTAAACCTGGCTGGATGAAAATATTGGGATCCCAATATAATGTCACTTTCAGTGCATATAACTGCTCACATACACCCAAACCTGCCTCCCCTTACCTGTGAGAATTCCCTCAAAGAGTTCTTTGAAGATGATGTGAAGGGGTTATTGAGAATCTGTAGAGATTTGTCTATGAGTCTATTTGGCGATACGGTTGGAATTAGCCAAAGGAATATTTTTCTTGGCCACATCGTCTCCCATTTCCTCCTCTGCTGAAGGGGCTGTGTCTTTATACAGCTAGAGTTTCAGGACTGCTGCTAAACCTTTTGGTGTCTTACTCGGGCATCTGTTTTTTATGTATGAACCATGAGAGTCCAGGCAGGTGAATCAACTGAGATTATCTGAACCATCCCTAATCCTGTAATTATCCTATATCTATGTGCACTTCCAGCAGGAGTCACCGAATAACGATGTAGAGTGGGAACTTTGCCATTTATGCCCATGTAAGGGTATAGTACAATGTTTGCATCCTCATTTCCACAACACCCCCAACCCGGCAAACCCACTACACTTTTGCCATCTCTCTTTCCCCTTCATTTGGCTGAGCTCACAATACCTCAGGATCAAACCTGGCACCTTCTGAACATTTGTGACTCTCTCAGCTTGTCACTGCCACTGGGTGATCTTCATCAGGTTTCTCCAGAGCTGCAGTGGGAACGCATCCCTTGATGTTTCTAAATCCATTTTGGTCAGAAAAGTGGAAAGGCATCTTATTATCTCAATGGAGAGAAACTTCAGAGTGTTCCAGTACAGAGAGTTATGACCGTCCTCATGTGTAAATGGCCGAAAACTAGCATGCAGGTTCAGCAGGTAATAAGGAAGGCAAATGGAATTTTGGTCTTTGTAGCTAAAGGAATAGAGTATGAAATAGCAAAAGTGTTGCTGCAACTGTACAGGTGAGACCGCACCTGGTACTATGGACAGTTTTTTGGTCTCCTTATTTGAGGAGGGCTAAAATTGCATTAGAGGCAGTTCAGAGGAGATTGACTCCATTGATTCCAGAGATGAGAAGTTAGTTATGAAGAGAGATTGAGCAGTTTAGGCCTATACCCAACTAGTTTAGAAGAATTAGAGGAGATCTAATTGAGGTATATAAGATGATAAAAGGTATTGACAAAGTAGATGTAGAGCGGATATTTCCTCTTGTGGGGCAATCTAGAACGAGAGGACATAGTTTTAGGATAAGGG
Source organism: Scyliorhinus torazame (assembly GCF_047496885.1). Lineage (NCBI taxonomy): Eukaryota > Metazoa > Chordata > Chondrichthyes > Carcharhiniformes > Scyliorhinidae > Scyliorhinus > Scyliorhinus torazame. The sequence goes on along the minus strand of NC_092725.1, from coordinate 85,552,605 downwards.
GTAGCATATTTAAAACCGAGATGAGGAAGAATTATTTCTTAAAGGGTATTGAACTTGTGGAATTCACTACCCCAGAGTGCAGAGGATGCAGGCACATGGAATAAATTTAAAGAGGAGATAGACAGATTTTTAATTTAGTAATGGGTTGAAGGGTTATGAAGGACAGGCATGAAGTGGAGTTGAGGCCGAGGGGAGATCAGCCATGATCGTATTGAGTGGCAGAGCGGGCTCGAGGGGCTGAATGTCCTACTCCTGCTCCTAGTTCTTATGTTCTTGTTCCGGCATAGTAGAGAGGTCTTCATGAATGTTTCTATGGCACAGAATGAGTTTATCCTTTTCTCTCTTGCAGAAATGTTTTAAAAGTATTTAAATATTCTTCAGTGAAAACAACTGTTGTGATCTAGGTTTTTCTACTCTGAAGTTAATGTCTAGAGAATCTATATTCAGTCCTGCGTGGATAGCTCAGGCACTGCGCTATGCAAATAACACTAAATGTACAAAAAAAACTACAGAAGTCCCAACTACCCATTATGACGCAGTGTGTGATTGTCATGAGAATTTTCTTGACCAAATTTAGGCATAAAATAACTGATCTCCTTGTGTGTTTAATTTAGTTAATGGAGTACAATAAAGGAATAAGCCAGGACGAGAGTTAAAAAATTTTCCTAGTTCTGGGCACAGTGCCAAAGCTGAAATGTCGATTGTCTGGAAAAATAGAACGCTGAGCATTTCACATATTTTATTGTGGCTTCTTTGTTTGACAGACAATGGTGTCTTCCTGTTATTTCCTGTCTATTGCATTGCTATGGTTATGTACTAATTCATATCAGGTATATTGTAGGGGAGTGAAATAAAGTCAGTGGTCTCCTTGATAGGGCTTAACAACAGTAGAAACATCCTCCCTTGATTGGAAGGTGTCCCATGTACCTAGACAGGGTTTGCAATGGAACATGTAATCTCTGTGCATCTCTTTCAGGGCTTGGTTTATGTGGCTTAGAGCAAGAAGGGTATAACAGGAGGCATGTATTAAACTGGAGTTACAGTCCTTTGGTAAGTGTGGCTGGGGGATGTAGGGTTAAGAGGCAAAGACACACCTTTCCACAGGATCAGAGGTACAGAGACCACAGTGTTTCCAATACAAGAATTTAAGACATGGTTGCATTGGGAAGTGGGCAGATTCTCAGTCAACCTCTGACTGTCACGAAGACAATTGCCTAAATCTTCCGATCAGGAACAGAACCCCTATTTTATTAGGTTGACCAGACAGAAAAATACCCACTTGGGCCTTCCTCCAATTGGTCTGGGCAATCATCCACTGACTCAGCACAAGAAACCTTGGAGACCATCAGTGAAGGCAACATGCGCAACATCCCCCCCTTTTAAGGCAGTAGCAGCCATATTCTGGTAAATAAAGTGTCCTAAAGCTTTGGAAAGCTACAGTGTAACAGTCCTCCCTGTTTATTTCCTTATTTTCCCTTTTATTTTGCTGTTATTGTTTTGATCTGGGAATAGTTATTGGACTTGTCACTTTAAAGCAGCCTATATCTTTAAGGCAAGTAGAAGAATCCAGAAGTTACAGGAGGAAAGGTTGAGGACTCTGGGTCTGTACTCGGAGTTTAGAAGGATGAGGGGGAATCTTATTGAAATTTACAGGATACTGCGGGCCTGGAGTGAGTGGACGTTGAGAGGATGTTTCCACTTGTAAGAAAAGCTAGAACCAGAGGACACAATCTCAGACTAAAGGGACGATTCTTTAAAACCGAGTTGAGGAAGTATTTCTTCAGCCAGAGGGTGGTGAATCTGTGGAACTCTTTGCCGCAGAAGACTGTGGAGGCCAAATCACTTAGTGTCTTTAAGAAAGATAGAAATAGGTTTTTGATCAATAAGGGGATCAGGGGAGAAGGCAGGAGAATGGGGATGAGAAAAATATCAGCTACAATTGAATGGCGGAGCAGGCTTGATGGGCCGAGTGGCCTAATTCTGCTCCTATGTCTTATGGTCTTAAATCATTCTGCTTTTTGGTGCTGGTTTAAACTGTAGATGCAGACTTTGCGGCACCAGTGAGAGAGATAGGGCGGGATTCTCCACTCCCGCGCCAAAGTGCCCACGCCGTCGTGAACGCCGTCGAGGTTCACGACGGCGCGAAACAGCCCCTATCCCGACCGATTCAGGGCCCGATAATGGGCTAGGATCGGGGCCAGGTCTTGTCGCCGCGTAAAGGCGGCGGCGCATACATGACGCGGCCGGCGGTGCATAACTGGCATCATGCGCGGTTGCCATCCTCTCCGAGTCCGCCCCGCAAGAAGATGACGGACGGATCTTGCGGGGCTGCGGAAGGAAGGAGGTCCTCCTTCAGAGAGGACGGCCCGACGATCGGTGGGCATCGATCGCGGGCCATCCCACATTTGAGGTACCCCCCGGTACAGGACCCCCCCCCCCCCGCAGGCCGCTCCCCCAGCGTTCCCGCGCTGTTCCCGACGGCAGTGAGCAGGTGTGGACGGTGCCGGGGGGAACCCGCCGTTTTGGCCTGGCCGTTCGGCCCATCCGGGCCTGAGAATAGCGGGGGTGCCGGAGGATCGCCATTTTGGGTGCCTCCGGCGATTCTCCGGTCTGCGGCCCGCGGAAATCGACGGGGCCGTTCCCGCCGCTTGGGAGAATCGCGGGAGGGCGTCGGACAGGCGTCCCGGGAAATTTTGGCGGCCCAGGCGATTCTCCCAACCGGCACGGGAGTGGAGAATCTCGCCCATAGGGTTTGATTGATTGTCTGGTGACCAAATCAACTGGCCCAAGAGGCTGTGCTCTACCCGATAACGGGTGGTGACTGGATCCTATGCGACTGGGATCTCAGAGTTCCAAAGTTTCAGTTTTGATTCTGGAGCAAGAAGGAGATCAGACCCTTCTAACGCTCCACCTGCTAACTCTCTCTGGAAGCCAGCTGTGAGTGCTATCTCTCTTTCTCTCTCTCTCTCAGGCCTGCAAGTTCTGTATTCCTGAAACTACAGAGGCCTGAATACAAACCATGAATTGAAAGCAAAGTTTGAACAGAAGTAAGGGGCCCTCCAGAAAAAAGCTGCAAGTACTGCATTCTTAAACTACAGAGCCTCTGAGTGAATTAATTTATAATAATAATAATCTACAAAAAAGATCGCTACAGACTGTAAACCATAAATGTTAACCTGCAAGCTTGCTGTGAAGAAAAGAGTGCTCAGAACAAGCACCTGAAACAAAGACTATTTCATTCACCTGTGATTTTTACCCCTTTTCACCCTATATCTGGTGGGGGGCAAGTTAAAGTGAGAATAGATATTAGTTAATAGTTAACCAGTTGTATTTGCTGCACATTTCATTACCGTATTTGTTATAAATAAACAGTAATCGTGTTTACATTTACAAACCTGGTGAATGTGATTATTAGGCAGTTAAGGGCCAAAGACTTCTGGTACTTATATAAAAAATATTAGTTCATTCACCTGTGTTGTGACTCCGGGGCAGGGTACGTGGAGCTGGAATTGACCACGCCCAGGGTGTTGTATCAACAGATAGAAGGTAAGTGCGTAAAGAGGTAGGGTGGATAAGGTAAGTGGGAAAGAGGGTAGAGTGGGTTAGGTAGTTGGGTAAGGGATTAGGGGTTGTGTAGGTAAGGTATGAGGGGCAGGTCAGGTCGGGGGTTCAGGATCTTAGTTGGGGGGGTGAGACGTAATGAGGTTGGGGAGTAGTTGGGGCATCGGGAGGGGAAGTGGGGGTTCAGGGGGGTGTTCGTAGTGCGGTCAGGTCGAATTTGGGAGGTGGGCCAGTTGGTTAGATACCCAGGAATTAGATTAGAATCCTGGGAAATTATCCAGTTCAGTGAGCCGCAACTATTGCAATATTTCGATTTGAAGTTGGAAACTGTGCAGAGACCCCCCTCCCTGCTGACTACTTAATTTTCCCCAAAGAAGTCGATAAATGGCTGCCATCTCCGGGCATACCCTAGCATCGAAACCCTCAGGGCTTGATCTTCTTAAGCCTGAGAAACCCTGCCATGTCACTAACCCATACCCCCGATTTTGGGGGTTCCGAGTCCCTCCACGCCAATAAGCTCCGTCTCCGGGCGTCCAGGGTGTAAAGGCCAAACCATCAACCTCTCTCACCCTTGGACTCCTGGGTCTTCCGACACACCAAAAATCGCAACCTTTGGACTCAGAACCACCCGTACCTTCAATACCGTGGACATGGACTTCCGGTGAAGGCGGGAGGCGGCCGCACAATGGAGGGCTCCCGTTCGGGAACGGCATTTTCGGGGCTTTAAGCCCGGTCCCAGGGTCCACGGAGGCGGCAAAAGCAGGGAGGAGGCGGCAGAGTGAAGGCACAGTGAAGAAAGATGTCGAGGGTGAGCAAAAGAACGTCTGTGAGGAAAACAGCTGAAGGTCCGTCGGGGAGTGGAACGGTCACCAAGGAAAATGGAGGCTGGAGCACCAGGGGAGGCCGCATTGCTTACGGCTGAAGAAATAACTAAGGTGATGGCTGCGGAATTCGAAAGGCAGTTTGCAAAATACATGGAGACAATGAGGAAGGTGATGAGGGAGGTTTTGAGTGCGCTGGTGGAGGAGGCGATTTCCCCGGTTATGACAGCGGTGGCAAGCGCAGTGGCGGAGGTCCGAGAGCAAGGGGGGGTGCTGAAGGAAGTGGAGGAGACATTATTGCAGCATGGTGATCAACTTGCCTCGATGGGGAAGGAGATGCGGAAGGTGATGGACATTAGCAAGGATTGCAAGGAAAAATGGAAGACCTGGAAAACAGAGCAAGGCGACAGAATTTGAGGATTGTGGGGCTGCCCGAAGGAGTTGAAGGACCGAGGCCGACTGAGTATTTTGCCATGATGCTGGTGAAACTATTGGGGGAGGGGGAGTATCCCTCCTGATATGAACTGGATCGGCTCATCGGTCGTGGAGGCCTGTACCAAAGACGAGTGAGCCGCCAAGGGTAGTGACTCTGTGCTTCCGTAGGTATAGTGTGAAGGAGAAGGTCCTGAGCTGGGCCAAGCAGGTGGTGCAGTGGGCTGGAGCTGGTATACGTGTCTACCAGGAATTTACGGTGGAGCTGGCGAGGAGGCGGACTGCCTTCAACCGGGTGAAGAGGGCACTGTACATTAGCAAGGTGCAGTGTGGCATTGTATATCCAGCGAAGCTGAGGGTGACTTACAAGCTCAGGGACTTTTATTTTGGAACGGCGGAAGTAGCGGAGGAATGTGCGAAGGCAGAAGGACTGTGGCAGAACTGAGAAATTGAGAAATGGCCATGTGCCGATGTAACCTCATGACTGTACTTCTTTTTTTGTTTCGCTGCTTGCGGGTGTATGGGCTAAAGGAGCCAATGTTGCATATATTTGGACAAGGGAAGTGATGGGACTTTCACTCGAAATAAGGGCTCTTTGGGGTGTAGGTGGATATGCGGGGTTTGTGTGCTAAAAGGGCATCTCTGGGCTTTCCTAGGGCCGGGCAAGGGGGAAAGGGACCCGGGCGGGGGCCTCCACGCTGGCTGGTTTAAGCCGTCCAATGAACGGGAGTGAGGTGAGGGGGAGGGGCTGCGGCCATCGGAGCCTGGCAGAACAGGGTCCGAGTGGTCTAGCCGGGGTGGAAAGTTGGGGGGGGAAGGAACCGAGGTTGGGGGGAGGAGTTTTACAAGAAGCAGTGGACAGGAGGAGTTGGAGACTGGGGGGGGGGTACAACTCTTGGGAATCATGTACGGTACTCCTTCAGAGGTTGAGTGTAGGGGGAGGAGGGGGAGTGGACTCTATAGGTCAATGGTGACCATGGGCGGTCCCGGATTCCTTTTTCTTTTTCTCCTTTGTTTTTTTTTTGTTGCTACCGTGGGAGGGTTTATTTTATTGGATGCATATATTGACAGGTGGGCCGTTGTTTGGGGTGGTGGGTGGGAGGATGGGATCGTTGGTATTGTTAAGGGGATTGATTTTGTATTTGTTACCGTTTACTGTTTGTGGGTGGGGTGTAAATGTTGAAGGAAAATGTGAAAATGGAGAATAAAAACATTTTTTAAAAAAATACCGTGAACATGACATCGGCAAATCCCTGCCAAAATCCCCTACGCCTCGGACATGCACAAAACATATGGACATGATTTGCGGGCCCTCCCGCACACCGCCCACATCTGTCCTCCACCCCTTCAAAGAACCTGCTCATTCGGGCCACAGCCATATGCGCCCTGTGGACCACCTTGAATTGTATCAGGCAGATCCTGGCACACAACGAGGACAAGTTGACTCTACTCGGGGGCATTCTCCCTCAATCCTGCTTCTAATTCTCTGCCCAGTTCTTCCTCTCACTTTTGCTTCACCTCCCCTATTGGGACTCTCTCCCATTCCATAAGCTCTTTATAAATCTCCAAGACCTTCCCCTCCCCCACTCCCGTTTTCAACACCACCTTGTCCTGTATCCCCTGGGGCGGCAAGTGCGGAAAGGTCGAAACCTGCCTCCGCACGAAGTCCCTCACCTGGAAGTAGCGGGATCCATTCCCATCAAGTAGCTGAAACTCCTCCAATTCCTCCAAACACGGAAAGCCCTTATCGATAAACAAGTCCCCAAACCCCTCGATCCCAGCTTGCTGCATCCCCCAAAATCCCTCATCCAGCCCCCCAAATTGGTGCCCATACCGACGCCCCCTCCACCCCCATATGCTTCCACCACTGTCCCCACACCCTCAGGGCAGCCACTACTACCGGGCTTGGGAGTACCGAGCCTGGCGAGAATGGCAGAGGCGCCGATAACAGCGCCCCTAAACTTGTGCCCCTACATGAGGCTGCCTCCACCCGCTTCCACACCGACCCCTCTGAATCTCAGTACTGTTGAAAGTGGAAGTTCACTTTATCCAGTGGATGATGTACTTTAATCCATCTGAAAACTTTCACAATGCTGGTACATTTAATAGCCACTTATCTTTTAAGTCAAGCCCCATAACCAATCACTACATTTAAAGCATGCTTTAAGTTATCATGCGGCATCTTATGACGTATGAAGTTTCCAACAAATTTATACACCTTTAGATTTATACATTTATACATTATACATATTTATTCCACAATTTATACATCTAAAGATTACAGACTCAAAAACAGGCTTCCACTTCTTTCACTACCCATCAGACCTGATATGGTCGACTCCGTTTTCAAACTTCCATGAAATGTAAACTGCACCAGTCAAAACGCTGGCCGACTGGAATGAGGTTGCAATTGGTTCCAATCCCCCCTGCCTCTTTCCCTTCCACCTGGCACCTGGTTGTGTCAGCAAAATCCAGCCCAACGTGTCAAACAAAACAGTTAGTCTGGGGTGAGGGGCAATGCAGTGTAATGAACAGTGATGGTCGCTACAGCTCAATTGCCAATAGTCTGATCATTGGTGTTTTTTAACTGCCCTATTTTATCTGAGGCTTTATGACTGTCTGGGTAGAGTTAAAATTATATGTTTAATGAGAGATCATTTTAAGTCTAGTTCTGAAGATTTATCATGTTAAAAGTCACTTATTTATTTTTGTTGGTCTTGTTGATTTTCTTTTCCTGAACAATGACTACTGATAACTGATGAAAATAATTTGTTCAGAAAGTATTTTTTGGGCAACAGCGTGAGTTGGCTAGGTTGGGCGGGGCGGGGAGGAGAGGAGGTGAAGGGTCGTGGCAGGGTCCCAGAAAGACATCCAAATTGGACAAGTGAAGGATAGCTGGGCAAAAGGTTGCATTGGTGCTTTGTCGGGACTATGAAAACAAGCAATTCAACAACAGCTCTCATTCCTCCCTGCCCAACACTCTTCTTGCTCTATCCATGCCAACCTATGCCCAACCCCTACAGCCCTTCATTGCCCCAAATGCCAACTTATGCCATCCCATGTCACAACCCACCACAATTTGCTCCTGTACATATCCTAATTTTCCACGGATTCTAACCTTACACTTTTCACATGGATCTGTCTGTGGACGCTCAGCACCCTGTATAAGAAGCTACGTTAAAGAAAAAACACCTAGCTAGTTTTCCTGATACTAATTCGATTCTTCATCTTATTGGGCTGATTAATTCCTACCAGTTACTTTCCAAGTTTATAATCACTTTTAATAGCTTAAAATACGAAAGACTGTGGAAATAATATCTGCATTCAAAATCTCATTTGTGAACTTATCACAATCATGCCTAATCTTGCCCTATGTTTCCAGAAAGGGGCCAGTTTATAGCAATCAGAGTTAGATTCCTGAATGATGTTGTATTCCATATCTTAGTGCTGCTGTTGTAGGCAATGTTAGAGCCCAACATTCCCTCCAGTTGAGGTAGACTAATCTGGCATCTGCCAGGGATTGTATCTAGAATCTTGGTAGCTTGTTGGATGGAAAATATAATTTACTTACTGAGCTAATGGGAAGTCTTCATTCTTCTTTGTGCAGACAATTTCATTTTAAGTCAGTTCTTCAGTGTAGCCATGCTGGCTAGGTTAGAGGCCAGAATAGGCAAGCAGGTTAGAGGGCAGAGTAGGCACGCAGGTTAGAGGCCAGAGTAGGCACGCAGGTTAGAGGCCAGAGTAGGCACGCAGGTTAGAGGCCAGAGTAGGCACGCAGGTTAGAGGCCAGAGTAGGCACGCAGGTTAGAGGCCAGAGTAGGCACGCAGGTTAGAGGCCAGAGTAGGCACGCAGGTTAGAGGCCAGAGGAGGCACGCAGGTTAGAGGCCAGAGGAGGCACGCAGGTTAGAGGCCAGAGTAGGCACGCAGGTTAGAGGCCAGAGTAGGCACGCAGGTTAGAGGCCAGAATAGGCACGCAGGTTAGAGGCCAGAATAGTCTCGCAGGTTAGAGGGCAGAATGCAGGTTATAGGGCAGTAAGTTGCTGGAACTAAGGGTTAATTTGCTCGTGTTTAGCGATCAGTTTTATGAGCCTACCTGTTTCAGAGCGTAGTACATAGGAACAGGGGACTCCCTGTTTTGTGGAGTGAGGTGGAGATGCTGGCGTTGGACTGGGGTGGGCACAGTAAGAAGTCTACCAGCACCAGGTTAAAGTCCAACAGGTTTGGTTGGAGTCACTAGCTTTCGGAGCGTAGCTCCTTCATCAGGTGAGTCATCAAACAAACCTGTTGGACTTTAACCTGGTGTTGTGAGACTTCTTACTGTGGAATGAGGTTCTTGATCCTTACATAATGCATCTCTGTAAGAAGTGTTAATTGCAGCATAATGCTGCCTACCATTCGATGACCATCATAGCAGTAAAATATGCCTGTAACCTCTCAGAAGAATCGGGCAACATGTAGGAACACAGCACATTGCCGAAATGGTGGATGGATGGTTGTCCCTGCCTCTGGCACGTTTCTAGACTGGAATTGTTGGAAAGGGAATGGATATGGGAAATCGTATCTATATTGTGTCTAATACCCTACATCCACTCCATTATCACAATTAATTGTATCATATTTATCACAAGATTATTAATAATGACCATAATAATCACAAACCTGACTGAGTCATTATATTTTATACCCCTTCACAGGTGAAGGACCATGCCTTTTACCAACACAATGACAGCCAATAAGACAACGGTGTTAAATTGGACAACAACAACCTGCAACTCAAAGTCCACTGACCGGTGAGCAAAATCTGCCATTTAACCATAAAGAGCCAGGGTCATGTTGGTTTAACCTTCATGTTTTGTAAATGGAATTATCCATCGAACATAACTCAAAGAATCCCTACAGTGCAGAAGGAGGCCATTTGGTCCATCGAGTCCGCGTCAAACCTCTGAAACAGCACCTTACCTAGGCCCACTACCCCACCCTATCCCCGCAACCCCACCTAACCTGTGCATCTTTGGATACTAAGGGGCAATTTAGTGTGGCCAATCCACCTCGCCTGCACATCTTTGGACTGTGGGAGGTAACCGGAGCACCGGAGGAAACCCATGCAGACACTGGGAGAATGTTCAAACTCGTCATAGTCACCCAAGGCCAGAATTGAACCCGATCCCTGCCACTGTGAGGCAACAGTGCTAACCACTGTGCTGCCCATTATGTCAGAATTGTGTCACAACGCAATTGGTTACACAATGAGGTGACCAACCATAACAAAATGTTGTGTACTGAAAAATTAATATAGGGATTTGAAATTTCAATTAAGGTAACTTTTGTTGCAGAAACCATTGGGGATGAAACACGTGGTGGTTGGTAAAATAAACAGTAAGGCTATTTCACCCTCGACTAATTAAAACTCCTGTGGAAAATAAGTTTGGGCAAGGTATGGAAAAGGTTATCGATTCAACATGACTCATTTTCACCCAGCAATAAATGTTGAAATTATCCCAACTGAGTTCATGCAAAGTTACTGGTTATGGTTGAAGACCCCGGCTTTGTTTGCAAGCAAGTTACTGAAGAAGCTGCACATATTGTGGCTTTGTAACTTCAGTTTTTTCTGTTCTTGCAGAGCTTGTTAATGCATTGTAAATAAATGGCTGTTTCTTTGTGCATTTTGTTTAGATGTGACAAAGAGTTTGCTTGGAATGGTTCATGATTATGGATGTGTGTGTGTGTATATATAAAAATTATGGATGTGTGTGTGTATATATAAAAATTATGTTCTGGATGTGTACAAGCAGATTTTCTGTGATATTACCCATTATGAGTCAGAAAGTATGGGCGCAATTCTCCAGCCTCGTTACGCTTGAGCGAGAGAGCAACGAGGCTAGTGAATAATGAAAGAGGCCAAAAGCGAGATTCGTGCCAGGCGCCAAACAGTTTGCGATGCAACCGGCCCGCTCCCCTAGGTGAAATTGGGATCTCGCCATAGCGTGGCGAGAAACCAATTATCACCACTTAAGCCCCATTTCCATTCAATTAACGAGAACATCCCCATACCCAACGGCCTCCCCAGCGAGCGCTCACTCTTGCGCCGATTAGTACTCCTTTTCAAAGACCTGAACCTGGCGGAAGGGCCTCTGTGGGAAGCCGAGAAGGTGAGTAGCCATCTTTGCTCACGGGCAAAGAGCCTGAGGGTGCTGGGCTTGCTACCCCAGGGCTTGGTTGGGGAGCGGGGGGGGGGGGGGGGGGGGGTGGCGCATGGGGGGGGGGGTAACTGGGGGCAGTTGCTCGCGGTATACCATGCCAACCCTGGATCATATGTTCCCGTCCACCCGACAACCACCCGTAACCCCCACTGACTGCTGAGCTCTCTGGCCGCGCGGCTGAAGGCTATTGCTGGTACGGAATTGGCAACCGTGGTTACGTGAGCACTTCACAGATGCCAAGTGGATTCCCGTGGGTGACTGGGCCATGTAGCATGCGGGAGTCATTGCCGAGCATCCCAATCAAACCTTGATGCCTGGACACTGTGCGGAGGCAACGCCACACAGACAGCAGCCAAAATCCGAACATCCAGGGGATGGGACACAGCTCCCGGGGCATGTACATGGCCAGAGGGTGGGTGAGTACCATGGGGAGGTGGGGGTCGAAAGGCCCCTGATTCACTTGTCGACGGCACATGAACAGCCATGCCGCCCTGTCCTGTGTTCTGGCTGCGAGGTGCGGCCTCACCAGAGAGGTGGAACTGTGCGGAGCTGGTGCCCACCTTCCCCACTCCATGGGATGGGCCCTGGTTGGCACTCAGCACCCCATCCTCCTGTTTGATGCGCATAAGGCCCTGGGGTTCACCTTGGGGCAGAGGGGCAGCCGGTTCTAGACCCTGCTGTTCCTGCATCATGTGGATCTGCCAGCCCTGATGGTTCCCTAATGTCTGCAGCATGGTGTTGACGCCCTTGATGATGCTCCTGTGACTGGGACACATCCCCCAGTGACCGGTCCACACTATGCAGTGTCTCGGCAATGCCCACCTGTGACTGGGACAAGCTCCACAGCACTTAAGCCATGCCCGTATGAGAGTGGGACATGTCCAGCAGATCACGGTCGGCCTGGTAATGGGTGACATCCCCAGGTGAGGCAGACAGTCTTCTGAGACCTTCGGTCAAGGCCGTCACCGACTGCACAATTCCTTGGACACCTTCACTCATGGTGCCGACGATGTGCACCAGGCTCTCTACTGCCGTCGCCACCCTAGATGTGTTGGCCTCGGTGCCACTCATTGCTGCCACCATCTCCTGCGCCCGTAGCCTCTGGGTCTCCTCCGAGCTGCTATGAATCTGCTGGAGCAACGTTGCCATCTCCCTCTGAATGACCCGGCCGCACCCTATTGTCTCCATCAGCTCCGGGTAACCCACTTCCAGAGGTTCAACATCAGGCTGAACCCAGCTGAGTCCTGGGCCCCAGCAGCCCTCCGACTGCTGTTTTGCCTGGGGGCTCCTGCCTCCACCTGATGTACATCATCAGTGGGATGGTACTCACCAGATTGTGCTCCAGACGCCTAATCTCTCACCGAGGTGTGTGTATCTGCACTGGTGGAGAGTGGGAATGACAGTTGCACAGCGACTATAACAGTTGCATCCCTGAAGCTCCCATCCGCAGAGTTCTCCTCGGAGCCAGGGGGCCACCCGGGATGGGCTGGCTCTGTCGGCTGGAGAACCTGCGGTAGAATGGACATGTGGTCAGTGGGAGGGATGGGTCAGTCAGTAAGGCAATAATAACCTTTGACAGGTCCTCCAGATGGAGCCCGTGGGTTCCTCACCTCTTCAGCATCCGCCAGCCTCTGCATTGGTGACTGCCTTGTCCTCGACCACACCGGTCACCTCCAGGGCACGCTCCTCAAAGGAGGTGAGGATTCTGATATCCGGCACCCCACCGCCAGTTTGGGCCCTCTCCCGCTGATTGTAGGAGAGCTTTTCCTGAGGAGACACAGCGAGGGCATTGTTTTTTTTTAGAAAATATTTTATTGAAGCATTTGTAATTTTCACAGTTTAAACCCTTTAACATTTCTTAAAGAACCGCATGGGCCGACACACGCAAATAACATCCCGATACCCCCGTTCTATTTCCTAATTGCCCGTATATTAAGTTCCCTGGCCTTGTCTTACACTACCGTGCGTCCCATCCCCCCCCCCTCCCCCCGCTGCTGCTGACGTTCAATTTTCCTTGAAGGAGTCGATGAACGGCTGTTACCTCCGAGCAAACCCCTGAACCTCTCAAGGCAAACTTAATCTTTTCCAGCCTGAGATACCCTGCCATGTCGCTGATCCACACTCCTGACTTTGGAGACTCCGAGTCCCTCCATCCCAGCAAAATCCATCTCCGGGCCACCAGAGAGGGCATTGTTAGAGAGAGCCACATGCGTGGTTGACAGTGGTGGGGGAGGGGTGTGTGGGAAGGAAGGGTTGGGGGATTGAAGGGGAAAGGGGGTGGAGGAAGGGTTGAGGGAGTTGAATAATTAGGGATGGACGCCCCTATGGCGGGGGGATTGGGGGGGGGGGGTGGAGAAGAGAGTGAGTGGTGGGGACATTGGTGTCTACTCACTCATGCTGCCTGATGTAAGTCATTGACCTTCTTCTTGCACTGAAAGCCAGTCCTCCTGGTCGGACTCCCCAAGCTGACGGCTGCCTCCACCTCGTCCCAGGCAGCACTGGATGTCTTGTGGCTCCGGGGACCCTCGGGGGCACAGGACAATCCTCCTGGCCTCCACCGCGTCCAAGAGCCTCTCCAGGTCAGCTTCCCCGAGACTTGCGGCTGGTCCCCTTGGCGCCATTGTTGCAAGCTGGCTGGGGTTGGCTGAGCAGTTAGTGGGGGCTGGCGAGCGCTGTCCCGGCGAATCAGCTGGCGAGCCTTCATTTAGGGCGGAAAGCCCATGAGGTCTTGTTAAGTGGACCAAATAACGTTGAATAGCATTGCCGGCCTAGCTGGGCCGAGTGGCGGGAAGCGCGCGGCAATTCCTGCTCGCTACGACACTTTCCGGGGAATCAGGCCCTATGTTGTTTAAGGCACGGAAGTTGGTGGAGATGTGCATGTTTCGAATGATGGAATTTGAAAAGAAGTTTGCAATAGTTTTGAAATTATTTACGTAAAGAAATAATTTGTGTTTTCCTTACTGCACCCAGATATAAAATAGATTATTTCATAAATAAATCTGTATGTGGGCAGCACGTGGCGCAGTGGTTAGCACTGGGACTAAGGTGCTGAGGACCCGGGTTCGAATCCCAACCCTGGGTCACTGTCCGTGTGGAGTTTGCACATTCTCCCCGTATCTGCATGGGTTTCACCCCTACAACCCAAAGATGTGCAGGTCAGGTGGATTGGCCATGCTAAATTGCCCCTGAATTGAAAAAAATAATAATTGGGTACTCTAAATTTAAAAAATAAATAAATAAATCTATTTGTGGACAAATGTTGTTTTTTGAATTCCCACTTGGCAAAATACTTGGGTGGCAAAACCATTGATAATATATTGGAAAGTGAAGGTTCAAATCTCCAGATCTTCCAGTTGGTGGTATTTTTAATACCCATGCAAACCATTCATTTCACATGGGATAATACCAGGTTGAGACCACTCCGTTTAGTCATTGCTTAAACCAGGGAATTTTACAGATTAGAATGCACTCATCAGTTTCGTATTGCAATTCAGGAGGCATTGTAAAAATGGTTTGCTTAATAATGTATGATCCTGGAGTATAGTGTATTCATGTGCACTTGTATGTTAATTATATTACTAGAAGCCTTTGTGGTATTGTTGCTAAATTGAATTGTATCCACTTCAAAATGGGCACTAATTGTATCCCATGTAATGCATAATGCTGAGGTGCGAATTGTTGTTGGTAAATAAAACTCTGGTCACTTGCAGTTTAATTCTTCTATGATCAGGGAATTTAGCAAATTGTAGGGTTTTCATCAGCATTGGCGCCAAATCCGCCACATCCTGTAACTGGCTTTTTTCTCGTTTCTCTCTGTCATTATTTTAAGATTGTTTTACATCTGTAGCAGCGTAACATCTGCAATTAAATGTTTAATGTACCATTTCAATGGATAGATAATAGATAAGTGGAAAAATACAAAAACATTATACCATTATTGTAGTGTATGGTGTGATGTGACATTAGTAGGTCTCCTATGATGTTGCACAGTGCATGGCTGTGAGTGCATTTTCCAATGTTTACTACAAGAATATTTGAGATACCTGACAGGCGCTTGCACTCTTGCTTGCTAATCATCTACTGTTATTGCCAGAATTTGAGGCTTGACACTTGTAGCCAAGAGTCAATGTTATTCGCATTCTACTTTTCCTTCTATCTTAGTTAAACTAAAACAACTTTCCAATGCCAATCAATTATTTCATGTGCCATCATTTTCTCAGGGGATAGCAACTCCCTTTTGTTTGTTCTACATCCGCCCCTATTTGACACTTCAAACAATTCTCCCATTATTAATCAGTTCAGTGAGCTGAACCCCCCATCCAGATTTCCTTGCTACTAAAAATTGTAGCGTATTTGCTGTGGGAAATTTCCAGTGTCCCGTGGTTGATCATCATAAACCTAAACCTTATTTTGGTGAACGATAATTTTTGTGACCGAAATAATCAGAAATCACAATACTGAGTATCCCCGCCACTGAGGAAGGTGGTTGAAGAGGCAGTAGAATTTGGGATCTGATTATTTGCAACTTTAATGTGGTTGACTGAAGGGCCAATGATTCAATTATTGGATTGGTTTAAAAGAATGCTGGAATCACGCAATCCCATCCTTGGTATATGTAATTTTGCAGTTAGATGTGTATCAGTACCGAAACCATTGACATACAGCAGTTTTGTTCTACACCTGAGAGAATTGCCATTGGAACAGTGTCAATCGACATGAATCACAGAAAAAAATACATAGCTGCTTGCCAACATTTTGTAAGGTCAATCTTCGAAGCCTCCATCTTCAAAAACCAGGCAGGCCTCAGCACAGTGCGAGAGGCCAAGCCATGCCCCATTTTTATGGTACTAGCTGCTGTATCCTGGGAAGTCTGAATGTTCCAAAGCTTGTGTTAATTCTGCTATTTCCAGCTCTGTTTCACAGGAGAAATGTAATTTTTCGTATCTGCAATTATTAAATATCACGTGGCCAACACGTTTAAATCAAATTACTTGCAATTCTTTGAATGAACAGGCTGAGACTGAGGTAACAACTTGTGGGTTGTAGATTGCCGTGGGGTTTTAGATTGCCTGGAGCTATCCGCTTCCAAAACTGCACAGCCTCACACCACTGACAGTGCTAATACCCCAGTGCTGTCCAAGGTGCGTGATGGGGTGAGCACTGTTTGATTGGGGGTGAGAGGGGGGGTTGATGAATGGGACGTTGTTCTGGATTCTTTAGTACTTTCCAGCTGATTTAATAGAATCCTACAGTGCAGAAGGAGGCCATTCAGGCAATCAAGTCTGCACTGACTCTCCAAAGGAGCACCCTAATCTAGGCCCACCACCCCGGCCTACAGCAGCCCAACTGGATTATATGCCAATTAAGGCAAAATAAATAGGAAAATTGGTGGTTGTAGGCAGATTATCAAAATGCTGAAAACAAATGGTCTGTGCAGACTCGATTGGCCGAATGGCTGTCTACAGCACTATAAGCATTCTATGATTCTACTAAATGGGGGCAGGAGGAGTTACATGTCATCCATAATCAGACTTCCTAAAGATCACCTAACTTTTATTTATGTATAGTCTGCAGAAATTGCCATGGAAACATGATTTCCCCCCACCCCTGATTACCAGAGCAGTCATTATCTGTACACATCAGTTGAAGCAGGTCTCAGGAACACATTTGTGTGCATTTTTTTATAACCTCCCACCGTCCCTTTTTGCAATTTATCATCTTTTTCCGTCCTCCTCAATCACTTTGCATAACTATACTGATGACTGAGAACGTGGCATTGGTGGTTGTAAATTTGGCAGCACGTTAAAGAACACTTGGAGTTAGTAATGCTCCTGCCTGGGGCTGTCCAAGCCGCCTTGCAGAGGTTGCTGGCATCTCTGAGATATTCGGCGAGGTACTGTTTATTCAAAGTGCTTAGCTTAAGTAGAGATCTCCTCACATCAATCGGTGACCTCTCGGGACCTAACCACACAATATGGCTGTGGTTTGGGATCTACAGTTCGGGAAATATGCAGAAGGAATCTGGGAAACAGCTGTATTTTCACTTAGTCCCATTCAGTATATTTATGTTGTTTTTGCTTTTTGGTTAAAAAACGAAAGTCCTCCATATTTTAATTCCTTGCCCAGTCTGCCTTTTTTGATTGCTGTGTTACAGGCGTGTAATAGTGATCTGTGATATTCATCCCAACTTTCCAATCCATCCCCAAGGGTTAGATTTGTTCCCTTCAATGTCTGTTTCAGTGCCTTTCTCCGAGCGTAGCAATCTGATTCAGCCTTTGCTCGACTTGGATTGCCGTCAAATTTATTTTGAAGTAACAGGAGAAAGTGAATGTGGTGCCTTTATTTGAGAGTCTTGCAGCAGAATATGCTGTTTAAAAATGTATAAAT
Source organism: Scyliorhinus torazame (assembly GCF_047496885.1). Taxonomy (NCBI): domain Eukaryota; kingdom Metazoa; phylum Chordata; class Chondrichthyes; order Carcharhiniformes; family Scyliorhinidae; genus Scyliorhinus; species Scyliorhinus torazame. Next base: position 85,535,203 of record NC_092725.1, on the reverse strand, counting down.
CATTAACATTGTCAGCCTGGTGAACCTTTTATTTTTCTTGTTGATATATGCATACACATGACTGAGGTCTAGTTGGCGTTTTCCCTCTGGAGAGCCCTTACTGTGGAGGAAAAATTCAAATGATAAAGTTCAAACTCATTGGCAGGTCCTGGTTGCAGAGCCTCTCTCTTCATTTCTTTGCATTTGCTGAACTAAAATCTGGACAAGTTAGCAATAGAATTGGTGTAATATGCACGTACAGGAATGTGATGAGGGGCGAACTGATTGACTCAACAAACTAGAACCAGCAATGAGACCAAAGCTCTTTCTCTGGATCAGGGAAATGAGACGAGCTCAGTGGAGCACTTTGTGATGTTTTCCTATTGGGGAAAAAATATATGCAGATAACACAGACAATCAGGTCATAGCTGACTGTAATTCAGGACTACTACAAGCAAGTAAAGAGCAAAGTCTAGAAAATCAATCGCGCCCAAACATGAACGTGCAGGTAGCCACTGCCAACCTTGTAGTTTATTGGCTGAACCTCTGTTGGGAGGAGGGGGCGGCGGCAGTCTGTCATGTCGCTTAAAAGACCGTGTCAACCTCATCAGACAGGAGGAGAAAAGAAAAAAAATGGTTGCAAAAGTTTTGGATTGGACGTTGAGGTTTTCTGATGCCACTTTTGGAGATCCTATTCTAGGCTTTTGATGGGAGGAGGGACATCCCTGGTATAGCATGACCCACCAGCAGGAATGATCCAGCAGAGGTGGTGGCATAGTGGTTTTGTCAAGAGAGTGAGTGGCTCCGGGAGTCTTTGACATTGATTCCAAACCCCACAAAGCCTCACAGCGTTCAGTGATACATGAGCAAAGAAACCTCCTGAAGATTGCCACCTGTGGAACAGCATGCCAAGAGCACCACCAGGGTTACCTACCAATGAGGTGCCTACCTGGTGAAGCTACAACACGGGTAATAGCAGAAGCTAAGGGATCCCACAACCAATGGATCAGATTAAAACTTGGTAGTCTACTATATCCCATCATAAATAGTGGCAGGTAACCAATAAATAGAATGAGAAGGCTCCATGAATATCCCCATTTCAATGATGGAGGAGCTCAGCACATCAGTGCAAGAAGCAAAGCTGAAACATTTGCAACTTTCTTCAGCCAGAGTGGATGATTTATCTCAGCCTCTTCTTGAGATCCCCATCATCATAGATACCAGTCTTCAGCCAATTTGATTGACTCCATATGATACCAACAAATGGCTGAGTGCCATGGATACAACAAAGACCCTGACAACATGACAACACCCCAGCTGTAGTATTGCAGGGGGGGGGGTGGGGAAAGAGTCACCTCATTGATTGCCTTCCCTCTATAGTTTAAGACCATAAGACATAGGAGCAGAATTAGGTCATCCGGCCCATCGAGTCTGCTCCGCCATTCAATCATGCTGATATGTTTCTCATTCCCATTCTCCTGCCTTCTCCCCCTAACTCCTGATCCCCCTATTAATCAAGAATCTATCTATCTCTGTCTTAAAGACACTCAGTGATTTGGCCTCCGCAGCATTCTGCAGCAAAGAGTTCCACAAACTCACCACCCTATGGCTGAAAAAAATTTCTCCTTATCTCAGTTTTAAGGGATCATCCCTTCAGTCTGAGGCTGTGCCCTCGGGTTCTAGTTTTTCCTACTAGTGGAAACATTCTCTCCACATCCACTCTCTCCGTATCCTGTAAGTTTCAATAAGATCCCCCTCATCCTTCTAAACTCCAACGAGTAAGTTTAAGTTGGAAATGGGAATGTTGTTGATGATTGCACAGTGTTCAGTACAAACAATCACTTGGTAGTACAGACCTTGAATATTGCTGAAAGAAGAAACATATTGCTGAAGCTTTTTGTCCGCCACTCAGCAGGACAGATGCAAGAATACCAAATTTTAAAATAATCACAGCAATTTATACCACTGAAGAAAAGGGAGTGCAGATTGATTGGCAAATTGAATCTGATTAATAAAGCAACAGAGACAGCAACAGCGAACTATAGGTTCCCGATGCAGCTGCATAATTCAAAAAAAAAGGTGCAAGGCTTGAACCTATTCCAATGGGTCATTATCTATGAATGTCTGTTGCTCCTAGCCAACATAAATAAGCCACGCTACGAACTCAACTGATTATCTTAAATTGGTTGTTAGTGTAGCTAGTAACACAATTGCTGTCCAATCGCAGAATCACCTCTAACGCAAACATTTTGTTTTAGGTTTTGTAAGCACAGGGTGGTTGAATACAGTTTGCACTATAACGAATAGCCGGAGGAACTTGTTGTTTGATTCAATCAGCCAATCTTTGAGACATACAGCCTATGTAGCTGGCTCAGTTGTGTGGTAGGCAAATCATAGCCACATCTCCCACCATTTCTTTTTAAATTTAGAGTACCCAATTATTATTTTTTTCCAATTAAGGGTAATTTAGCGTGGCTGATCCACCTAGCCTGCACATCTTTGGGTTGTGGGGGTGAGACCCACAAGACACAAGGAGAATGTGCAAACTCCATACGGACAGTGAACGGGGGATCTCAGCGCAGTGAGGCAGCAGTGCTAACCACTGCACCACCATGCCACCCTCGCACCTCTCACCATGACAGTCTGAGGGCTCTCACCTTGAGAGGAAGCCAGAACAGTCCCCATCCACCACCACCCTCTTCCTTCTGGCTGAATTAGTTATTTTATTGAATAATTTCTTCTGTAAACTTGTCTCACTTCCTCCAAATAAAGGCTAAGGATACCCTCATGAGCTCCGGTTATGTCTGTCTTTTTGTGGGATATGTGGAACATTCCTTGTTCTGGTCCTACTTGAGTTCCCACCCTGCTCTAATCCGGTAATAAAAATTAAACAATTTTGCTTTCAATTTCCACCCGTATCTCACTTCTATATGGTCCATCTCTGACATTTCCCTTCCCTTCCTTGACCTCTCCGTCTCCATTTCTGGGGATGGATAACTAATAATCATTATAAGCCCACTGCCTTCACAGCTACATTGACTATAATTTCTTACACCCTGCTTCCTTTTAACAACCAGAACCATTCTCCCACTTTATCTCTGCTGCATCTGTTCTGATGATGCTACTTTCCACGATGGCACTTCGATATGTCTGGCTTTTTCCTGAAGCGAGGAATCACCCCCTCCCCGCCCCCAATAGGACCCTCAACCATACCAGACCCATTTCCCGCACTTCTGTCCTCCCCGCTTCCCCTCCCTCCAGAACCTCGATAGAGTTTACCTTCTCATTTTCCACCCCACCAGATTCCATATTCAAAGGATCATCCTCTGCCATTTCCAACAACTCCACCACTTGTCTACAAGACTATGAGGGGCATGGATAGAGTAGATGGCCAGGCACTCTTTCCCAGGGTGGAAGGATCAGTCACCAGGAGGCATTGGTTTAAGGTCCGTGCGGCAAAGTTTAGAGGAGATGTGCGAGGCAGTTTTTTATGCAGAGGGTGGTGAGTGCCTGGAACGCACTGCCAGGGGAGATTGTGGAAGCAGACACATTAACGGTGTTCAAGTTAGTCTAATGCATTCACTGCTCACAATGTGGTCTCCCCTTCACTGGGGAGACCAAACACTGACCGGGTGCCCGCTTTACAGAACACCTCAGCTCAGTCTGCAAGCTTGACCCTGACCTTCCAGACGCTTGCCATTTTAGTTCTCCATCTTGCTCTTGTGCTCACATTTTTGTCCACTGCCTCCTGCAATGTTCCAGTGAAGCCCAACGCAAACTGGAGGAACAACACCTCATCCTCTGATTTAGGTACTTTACAGTCTTGTGGACTCGACATTGAGTGCAACAACTTCAGACCATGAACTCTGTCCTCCATTTTGAGTTCCCTTTCCCCATGTTTTTGTTTTCAGACAGAGCTGACCTTTTATTCTGCTATTAACACTTACTTTGGACAAATATTTTGTTTCTTTACCATTGCCACTCTCTTTGCCTTTTGCTCAATGACATTTTAACCTCTCCGCCCTCTAACCTATCCCTGACCTTCCTTTTTCTTCCACCTGACATCCTTCTTTGAACAACATAAAACCCATCACTTTCCCACATCTGTTCAGTTCTGAAGTGGAGTCATAATGTTAACTCTGTTTCTCTCTCCACGGATGCTGCCACACCTGCTGAGTTTTTCCGGCACTTTCTGTTTTTATTTCAGGCAAACCCCCTGTACAATTACTTTAGGAGCCCTAACCAAAATCATGTGCAGTGCTGCAGAATGAACTGCATTTTCTGCCTGCCATGCTGGGCCATAAGTTATTTGGAATTTGAATAACCGAGTAGTCAGATTCTCTAAGAATTCATCAGAGGATTTCTGTGCAATTCTCCACTCTAGCCCCAGAGGTTACCAACCTGAATGATGCTCCAGAGATTTGCAGCGTCTCGTGCAGGAACTGATTGATTTGTACTACTGTGTGCCTCTTGTGTTCTGGGCTGTCTTCTCTTTGTTTAAATGCTGGGAAGGTCGTCAGGGTCCTGCAAAGAGAACATAAAAAGAGCACCCTAACTGCACTTTCCCACAGTGCTTATGTTTTCCGTTGAGGCTTGCCAGCTGTGTGTGCAGTTGTTCTTCTATATTACTCCACCATCCGTATGCGGGAGTTTCATAGTTTCATTTCTCATATCTTGCATCAAGTACACACATGGCAAGACAAATGAATTGCATTTTGACGGAGGTTCACTTGATTTGGCCAAGAAGGAGACTGTGAGGGCTTGCACTATTTCTGCATCATATTGGAATGATGTAAAAGACAAATCTACTGTCTAAAGTGTTGTCCATGTTCATTTGCAGCAGGAATCAGTGAAACATTCTGAAGTATTGAAAATGGGGTTAGGATGGGATGGGGCAGGGATGGTCCTTCAGAATCTGTGGCTCCACTGAGCAATTCTGATTAATTATCACCTAATTCTAGCTCCGTGTACTTCATTGCTTTTAAAAATCGGCAGAAAATAGCCCAGCACTAAACTCGAGGTAGTTAATAATTCTGGACTGGACTTCCAGGTGCGGCGATGACCAGCTGAGTCGCACGTTTCGGCAGCTCCCGGTGGAACGGACTTTTGGGCTCTTAAAATTGCCGTTGGGGCTCTTATTAACGGCTAAAAGTACTGTGCGGTGAACCAGAAGGGAATCCCCCCTGGATAGGGATGAAAAAAGGAGAGGAAGGTGGCCGGATTGCGGTGGATCCTTTAGAGCAACGGCAAGGAAGGCAAGCAAAAACCAAGATGGCGTCAGAAGGTGGCAGTTTAATATGGGGCCCTGAACAACACGAGTTTTTGAAACGCTGCGTGGAAGAACTCAAAAAGGAAATGAAGAAGGAGCTGTTGGCCCCGATATTACAGGCGATCGAAGGGCTAAAGGAGGAGCAAAAGACCCAGGAGCGAGAGCTTCGGGTCGTGAAGGCAAAGGCTGCCGAGAATGAGGACGACATACAGGGCCTGGTGGTGAAGACGGAGATGCACGAGGCACACCATAAACGATGTGTGGAAAGGCTGGAGGCGCTGGAGAACAACGCGAGGAGGAACAACCTAAGGATTCTTGGTCTTCCTGAAGGTGCGGAGGGAGCGGACGTCGGGGCATATGTGAGCACGATGCTGCACTCGTTAATGGGAGCGGAGGCCCCGGCGGGTCCGCTGGAGGTGGAGGGAGCATACCGAGTGATGGCGCGAGGGCCGAGAGCAGGAGAAATTCCCAGAGCCATAGTGGTGAGATTCCTCCGTTTTAAGGATAGAGAAATGGTCCTTAGATGGGCAAAGAAAACTCGGAGCAGTAAGTGGGAGAACGCGGTGATCCGCGTATACCAAGACTGGAGTGCGGAGGTGGCGAGAAGGAGGGCGAGCTTTAATCGGGCCAAGGCGGTGCTTCACAAAAAGAAGATAAAATTCGGAATGCTGCAACCGGCAAGACTGTGGGTCACATATCAAGGGAGGCACCACTACTTTGAGACGGCGGATGAGGTGTGGACTTTTATTGTGGAAGAAAAATTGGAATGAGCGGGTTTTTTAAAAAAAAAAAAGAACGTTTGAAACAGAGTGGTGGGGCGAGTATGAGGGGGCGAAGAGGGGGGTAAAAAGGGGGGAAAGAGGAGTTTTATGTTATTAATCCTGCGATGTGGTAACTTTTCTCTCTTCCACAGGAGGTGGTGGGGGGAGGAAAGGAGGTGGAAGAGATGGGGCGTTGACCATTGGGGGCGGGGCCAAGGGGGAATCGCGGGCTCGGATCCCGCGCTATGATAATCATGGCGGGAATAGGGAAGCAGGAAGGAGGGGGCGTTGCACGGTGCGAGCCGAGGCCACGGGGGGAAGCCGAGGTCGGCCAGAGTTTGCTGACTTCTGGGAGCAACATGGGGGGTGTAACTCCGCTAGTGGGGAATCTAGCGGGGGGGGTGGGAGGGGGGAACTATTGGGCTGCTGCTGCTGGGGAGAGGGGGGAGCTGGTATGGGGTGGGATGGGCGGGGGGGCACCGCCTGGGGGGACACAGCTGCGTGGGAACCGGGTGAGGAGCTGGAAAAAGGGGATGGCTAATCGACAAGGGGGGGGGGGCTAAAAAGCCCCCCCAACCCGGCTGATCACGTGGAACGTGAGAGGGCTGAACGGGCTGATAAAGCGGGCACGGGTACTCGCACACCTTAAGAAACTTAAGGCAGACGTGGTTATGTTACAGGAAACGCACTTGAAACTGATAGACCAGGTGAGACTACGCAAAGGTTGGGTGGGGCAGGTGTTCCATTCGGGGCTAGATGCGATAAACAGGGGGGTGGCTATATTAGTGGGGAAGCGGGTAATGTTTGAGGCAAAGACTATAGTGGCGGATAGCGGGGGCAGATACGTGATGGTGAGTGGCAAACTACAGGGGGAGACGGTGGTTTTGGTAAACGTATATGCTCCGAACTGGGATGATGCCAATTTTATGAGGCGTATGCTAGGACGCATCCCGGACCTAGAGGTGGGAAAGTTGGTAATGGGGGGAGATTTCAATACGGTGTTGGAACCAGGGCTGGACAGGTCGAGGTCCAGGACTGGAAGGAGGCCGGCAGCAGCCAAGGTGCTTAAAGATTTTATGGAGCAGATGGGAGGTGTAGACCCGTGGAGATTTAGCAGACCTAGGAGTAAGGAGTTTTCGTTTTTCTCCTATGTCCACAAAGTCTATTCGCGAATAGACTTTTTTGTTTTGGGAAGGGCGTTGATCCCGAAGGTGAGGGGAACGGAGTATACGGCTATAGCCATTTCGGATCACGCTCCACATTGGGTGGACTTGGAGATAGGGGAGGAAACAGAAGGGCGCCCACCCTGGAGAATGGATATGGGACTAATGGCAGATGAGGGGGTGTGTCTAAGGGTGAGGGGGTGCATTGAAAAGTACTTGGAACTTAATGATAATGGGGAGGTCCAGGTGGGAGTGGTCTGGGAGGCGCTGAAGGCAGTGGTTAGAGGGGAGCTGATATCAATAAGGGCACATAAAGGAAAGCAGGAGAGTAGGGAACGGGAGTGGTTGCTGCAAGAACTTCTGAGGGTGGACAGGCAATATGCGGAGGCACCGGAGGAGGGACTGTACAGGGAAAGGCAAAGGCTACACGTAGAATTTAACCTGCTGACAACGGGTACTGCAGAGGCACAGTGGAGGAAGGCACAGGGTGTACAGTACGAATATGGGGAGAAGGCGAGCAGGTTGCTGGCCCACCAATTGAGGATCTGTTTGTGGATGGGAAGTTCGCAAGTCTGGGAGCGCTGACCGAGAAATATGGGTTGCCCCAAGGGAATGCATTCCGGTATATGCAACTGAGGGCTTTTGCGAGGCAACAGGTGAGGAAATTCCCGCAGCTCCCGACGAATGAGGTGCAGGACAGAGTGATCTCAAAGACATGGGTGGGGGACGGTAAGGTGTCAGATATATATAGGGAAATGAGGGACGAGGGGGTGATTATGGTAGATGAGCTGAAAGGGAAATGGGAAGAAGAGCTGGGGGAGGAGATTGAGGAGGGGCTGTGGGCGGATGCCCTAAGTAGGGTAAACTCATCGCCCTCGTGTGCCAGGCTAAGCCTGATTCAATTTAAGGTGTTACACAGGGCGCATATGACTGGAGCACGGCTCAGTAAATTTTTTGGGGTAGAGGATAGGTGTGCGAGATGCTCGAGAAGCCCAGCGAATCACACCCACATGTTCTGGTCATGTCCGGCACTACAGGGGTTCTGCGTGGGGGTGACAAAGGTGCTTTCGAAAGTAGTGGGGGTCCAGGTCGAACCAAGCTGGGGGTTGGCTATATTTGGGGTTGCACAAGAGCCGGGAGTACAGGAGGCGAGAGAGGCCGATGTTTTGGCCTTTGCATCCCTAGTAGCCCGGCGCAGGATACTGTTGATGTGGAAGGAAGCCAAGCCCCTGGGTGTGGAGACCTGGATAAATGACATGGCAGGGTTTATAAAGCTGGAATGGATTAAGTTCGTCCTAAGGGGATCGGCTCAAGGGTTCACCAGGCGGTGGCAACCGTTCGTCGAATACCTCACAGAAAGATAGAGGGAATGGAAAAGAAGAAGGCAGCAGCAGCAGCCCAGGGGGGGGGGGGGGGGGGGGAGAGGAACCAGAAGGACTCTCAGGGTTGTTAATATATATGTATAATATGTATAGGTCGTTGCTATAAATAATTGTATATTGGACTGTTAAAACATATTTTTGGAGAGTGTTTATCTGAGACAAGGCAGTTGCCATTTAGTTTTAGTTTTAGTTTTTGTTATATACTATTTATTTTTTGTTTATAAAACAGGTCATTGTTATTTATACGGTTATATTATTGTGTAAAGGATACACAATGTACTGTGATGGTTGACCAAAAAATTTCAATAAAATATTTTTAAAAAAATAATAATAATTCTGGACTGACAGCAGGAGTCAGCTGACTTACGGGAGTGCCAGAGGGGGAGCAAAATGGCTGGAGGAGGATCTAGTTGGGGGGGGGGGGGAAGAGAGGGAACTGGATTGCTGCTGCATTGGCCAAAGGGGAGCTGGAGCTAGGAGAGGGAGTCGGGGCGGGGGTCCGCTGCCTGGGGGAATGGAGACGCAGGCACGTGGCTGGCCTAAAAAGGGAGATGGCTAGTCCGGGGGGTGGGGCTGACAACTTGGAATGTGAGGGGCCTGAACGGGCCGGTCAAGAGGGCCCAAGTGTTCGCGCACCTAGAGGGACTGAAGGCAAATGCTCCAGGAGACGCATTTGAAGGTGGCAGATCAGGTTAGGCTGAGAAAGGGGTGGGTAGGGCAGGTCTTTCACTCGGGGTTGGACGTGAAGAATAGAGGGGCGGCGATTCTGGTGGGTGTCGTTTAAGGCACTGAACATTGTGGCAGATAATAGAGGTCGATACGTGATGGTGAGTGGTAGGGTGCAGAGGGTGCGGGTGGTATTGGTGAACGTATATGCCCCGAATTGGGATGATGCCGGATTTATGAAGTGCATGTTGGGTCCGATTCCGGATTTGGAGGCAGGGAGCCTGATAATGTGGGTGGGGACTTCAACACTGTGCTGGACCCAGCACTGGACCAGTCTAGGTCCAGGACGGGTAAGAGGCCGGCTGCGGCCAAGGTGCTTAGGGGGTTTATGGACCAGTTGGGGGGAGTGGATCCATGGAGATTTGCCAGGCCGGTGGCCAAGGAATTTTCCTTTTTTCCCCACGTCCATAGAGCCTACTCCCGGATAGAAATGTTTCCATCGTGAGTAGGGCGCTCATCCCAAGAGTGGAGGGCACGGAATATTCAGCCATAGCAATTTCAGATCGTGGCCCGCATTGGGTGGAGCTGGAGCTGGGGGAGGAGAGGGACCAGCGCCCGCTGTGGCACCTCGATGTGGGACTGTTGGTGGATGAGGAGGTGTGCGGGCAGATTCGGGGGTGTATCGAAAGATACTTAGAGGCCAATGACAATGGGGAGGTGCAGGTGGGGGTAGTCTGGGAGGCGTTTAAGGCGGTGGTCAGGGAAGAGCTAATCTCCATTAGGGCCCATAGGGAGAAGAGAGAGAGGAGAGAAAGAGAGAGACTGGTGGGGGCTATATTAAGGATGGACAGGAGCTATGCAGAGGCTCACTAGGAGGGACTACTTAGGGAGCGACGGAACCTCCAGACGGAATTCGACTTCTGACTACTGGGAAAGCAGAGGCGCAGTGGAGGAAAGCGCAGGGGGCGGCGTATGAGTATGGGGAGAAGGCGAGTCGGATGCTGGCACATCGGCTTCGGAAGTGGGAGGCAGCGAGGAAGATTGGTGGAGTTAGGGATAAAGGGGGGAATAGGGTGCGGAGTGCGGTGGGAATAAACAAGGCATTCAGGGACTTCTATGAGGAGCTGTATAGGTCTGAGCCCCCGACGGGGAGGGGGGGATGCACCAATTTCTAGATCGGCTGAGGTTCCCGAGGGTGGAGAGGAGCAGGTGGTTGGGCTGGGGACACCGATTGGGCTGGAGGAGCTGGTTAAAGGACTAAGGAGCATGCAGGCAGGGAAGGCCCCGGGGCCGGATGGGTTCCCGGTAGAATTTTATAGGAAGTACGTGGACCTGCTGGGCCTGCTGCTAGTGAGGACTTTCAATGAGGCGAGGGAGGGGGGGATCTTGCCCCCGACAATGTCCAGGGCGCTGATCTCTTTGATCTTGAAGCGGGACAAGGTCCCATTACAGTGTGGATCGTACAGGCCGATCTTGCTCCTCAATGTCGACGCGAAGTTGCTGGCGAAGGATCTGGCCACGAGAATTGAGGACTGGGGACATTTTGGGGTATAAACTCAACGTAGGGAAGAGTGAGCTCTTTGTGGTGCACGCAGGAGACCAGGGAAGGGGGATAGACGAGCTTCCGCTGAAGAGGGCGGAAAGGAGCTTTTGGTACCTGGGGATCCAGGTAGCTAGGAGTTGGGGGGGCCCTGCACAAGCTCAATTTGACGTGGTTGGTGGAGCAGATGGAGGAGGATTTTAAAAGATGGGATATGTTGCCACTCTCACTGGCGGGTCGGGTGCAGTCGGTTAAAATGACGGTCCTTCCGAGGTTTCTCTTTGTATTTCAGTGCCTTCCCATTCTGATCCCTAAGGCCTACTTTAAATGGGTAAGCAGGAGCATCATGGGATTCGTGTGGGCGAATAAGACCCCGAGGGTAAACAGGGTTTTCCTGGTGCGTAGCAGGGACAGAGGAGGGCTGGCATTGCCAAATCTATGTGGCTACTACTAGGAAGCCAATGTGGCGATGATCCGTAAGTGGGTAATGGAAGGGGAGGGGGCGGCGTGGAAGAGGCTAGAGCTGGCGTCCTGTGTGGGCATGAGTCTGAGGGTGCTGGTGATGGCACCATTGCCGCTCCCACAGACAAGGTACACTATGAGTCCGGTGGTGGCGGCGACTCTGAAGATTTGTGGGCAGTGGAGGCGTCATAGGGGTGAGGTGGGGACCTCGGTTTGGTCCCCATTCGAGAGAACCATCGGTTCGTCCCGGGAAGGATGGCTGGGGGGTTTCTGAGCTGGCATCGGGCAGGGATTAAAAGAATGGGGGACCTGTTCATTGATGGGACGTTTGCGAGCCTAGGGATGCTGGAGGGAAATTTGGGCTACCCCCAGGAAACGCTTTTAGGTATATGCAGGTGAGGGCATTTGTGAAACGGCAGGTGAGGGAATTCCCGCTGCTTCCAGCACACAGGATTCAGGACAGGGTGATCTCGGGGTTATGGGTTGGAGAAGGCAAGGTCTCGGCGATTTACCAGGAGCTGCAAGAAGAGGAGGAGACCTTGGTGGAGGAGCTAAAGGGCAAATGGGAGGAGGAGCTTGGGGAGAAGATAGATGAGTGTCTGTGGGCTGATGCCCTGAGTAGGGTTAATTCTTCCTCCTCTTGCACGAGGCTCAGCCTGATACAGTTTAAAGTTGTTCACAGAGCGCATATGAAATGGGTGAGGTTGAGTAGGTTTTTTGGGGTGGAGGACAGATGTGTGAGGTGCTCGGGGAGCCCAGTAAATCACGCCCATATGCTCTGGACGTGCCCGGCGCTGGATGGGTTTTGGAGGGGCTTTGCGAGGACTATGTCCAAGGTGGTGAATGCCCGGGTCAAGCCGAGCTGGGGGGTAGCATTATTTGGGGTATCGGACGAGCCGGGAGTGCAGGAGGCGAAAGAGGCCGGTATTCTGGCCTTTGCGTCCCTGGTAGCCCGGCGGAGGATTTTGTTACTGTGGAAGGATGTGAAGCCCCTTAGCGTGAAAGCCTGGATTAATGACATGGTGGGGTTCATCAAGCTGGAGAGGATAAAGTTTCCCTAGAGGGTCTGTGCAAGGGTTCCTCAGGCTGCGGCAACAGTTCCTAGACTATCTCGCGGACCGTTAGGAGGAGGTCAGCAGCAGCAGCAACCCGGGGGGGGGGGGGGGGGGGTTCTTCTGGGGTAGCGTTTGGGTTAGGGTGGGGTGTTTCCCTATTTGTGTTTTTATTGTTATATGGGGGTTATTGTAGTTTGGGGAAATTCTATGTATAATTCTTGCAGATGGTGTTCTTATGTTCTTGTTTCTTTTTTCTGTAGGCGGTGGTTTTGTTAATAATCTGTTGAAGATTTGAATAAAGATTTTTTAAAAAATAATAATTTTGGACTAAAATGCTTCGATTAGTTGCTGTTTCATGTGAAACATGAATACCAGCACCGACCAAATGGGCTGTTCCTGTGCTGTTAATACTACGTAGTATTTTGTGTAAAAGCTTTACATGTAAGAATCATCAGCTAGAAGATTATTCCAGAAATGGGCCTGAATTTCACCTCCCCGGCTGGTTCTCAGGCGGGGGTATTGGACAGGAAGTGGGGGTGGGCTCCATTAAAAGGCTCCCCCACTCCCCATGAGCCCCCAGACATTCCCTCCCCTCACAGCCTTGGGACCCCATCACCTACTTGTTCTCTGGGTCCTCGGAGTTGTTGCTAGGCAGCTCCTTGCAGTGTCTCCTCTGGCCACTGTAGCACTGTCCCTGGAGAGCTGAGGGTGGAAGTCCTGTCGTATGTCAGTCAACGCTTGATATGGCTACAAGCCTGCTGAAGTTGGCAGGGATGTGTACCAAGGCTCCACCATCCTAAAAATTCAGACCCTGTTTCTTTATTGGATTGGTATCTTGCCAACACTAATTTAAAAACTCACCACACCTATGGAGGCCAATAAGTTGCTATTTAGACTGGCTATGGGAGGAGACATGGCTTATGCAAGGGTCATAAATTGAAAATGCACTCAAGGTGACAGCCCCACTTTAATAACAATATATCACAGAATTGTTACAGCACTGGAGGCCATTCGGCCTGCTGTGTCTGCACTGGCCCTCCACCGGAACAATTACCCAGTGCCACTCTCTGCCTTCTTTCCGCGGCCCTGCACATTCTTCCTTTTTCACAATACACTTCCCCCTTTGTTTCCATTGATTCAGTCTTCACTGCACTCTCGGGCTGTGCATTCCAATGACTAGCTGCATGAAAAGATTCTTCCTCATGTTGCGTTGCTTATTTTACCAGTTACCTTAAATCTGTACTCTCCTGGTTCTCGATCCTTCCAGCAATGGGAACAGTTTCTCCCTATAGTGCAGAAGGAGGCCATTCAATCCATCAAGTCTACACTGATTCTCTGAATGAGCACCCTACCAAGGCCCACTCCCCCACTCTATCCCTGTAACCTCATAACCCCACCTAACCTTTTGGCCACGATGGGCAATTCAGCATGGCCTTTCCATCCAACCTGCACATCTATGGGAGGAAACCGGAGCATCTGGAGGAAACCCACGCAGACACTGGAAGATCTTACAAACTCCACACAGACAGTCACTTGAGGCTGGAATTGAACCTGGCCCTGGTGCTGTGATGCAGCAGTGCTAACCACTACGCCACCATGTCGCAGTTACTGACTCATCTGAAACATAAATACCAGCACAGACCAAATGGGGCGAATGGCCTGTTAATGTGCTTTAAATATTATGTAATATTTTATATAAAAGCTTTTCATGTAAGAATCATCCGATAGAAGGTAGATCCTATTAGATTATTCAGGTAGTAGTGATGAAAAAGAAATGGGCATCCCTTCGTTTTTCCAAGGAAAACAGGGGCCGATGGTGGGGTAGCAGTAATGTCACTACACAGGAAGATGGTGGGGTAGCGGTAATGTCACTACATGGGGTAGATGGCGGTGTAACAGTAATGTCACTACATGGGATAGATGGTGGGGTAGTGGTAATGTCACTACACAGGAAGATGGTGGGGAAGTGGTAATGTCACTACATGGGGAAGATGGTGGGGTAGCGGTAATGTCACTACGTGAGGTAGATGTAGATGGCGGTGTAACAGTAATGTCACTACATGGGGTAGATGGTGGGGTAGCGGTAATGTCACTACACAGGAAGATGGTGGGCAAGTGGTAATGTCACTACGTGGGGTGGATGGTGGGGTAGCGGTAATGTCACTACGTGGGGTAGATGGCGGTGTAACAGTAATGTCACTACATGGGATAGATGGTGGGGTAGTGGTACTGTCACTACATGGGGACGATGGTGGGGTAGTGGTAATGTCACTACATGGGGACGATGGTGGGGTAGTGGTAATGTCACTACATGGGGACGATGGTGGGGTAGTGGTAATGTCACTACATGGGGACGATGGTGGGGTAGCGGTAATGTCACTACACAGGAAGATGGTGGGGTAGCGGTAATGTCACTACATGGGGACGATGGTGGGGTAGTGGTAATGTCACTACATGGGGACGATGGTGGGGTAGCGGTAATGTCATTACACAGGAAGATGGTGGGGTAGCGGTAATGTCACTACACAGGAAGATGGTGGGCAAGTGGTAATGTCACTACATGGGGAAGATGGTGGGGTAGCGGTAATGTCACTACATGGAGACGATGGTGGGGTAGCGGTAATGTCACTACACAGGAAGATGGTGGGGTAGCGGTAATGTCACTACACAGGAAGATGGTGGGCAAGTGGTAATGTCACTACATGGGGAAGATGGTGGGGTAGCGGTAATGTCACTACATGGGGCAGATGGTGGGGTAGTGGTAATGTCACTACATGGGATAGATGGTGGGGTAGCGGTAATGTCACTACATGGGGACGATGGTGGGGTAGTGGTAATGTCACTACATGGGGACGATGATGGGGTAGCAGTAATGTCAGTACATGGGGAAGATGATGGGGTAGTGGTAATCACACTACAGGGGGAAGATGGTGGGGTAGTGGTAATGTCACTACATGGGGTAGGTGGTGGGGTAGTGGTAATGTCACTATGTGGGGTAGATGGTGGGGCGGTAATGTCACTACATGGGGTAAATGGTGGGGCGGTAATGTCACTACGTGGGGTAGATGGTGGGGCGGTAATGTCACTACATGGGGACGATGGTGGGGCGGTAATGTCACTACATGGGGACGATGATTGGGTTGCGATAATGTCACTGCATGGGAAAGATCGGGTAGTGGTAATCATACGACATGGGGACGATGGTGGGGCGGTAATGTCACTACATGAGGACGATGATTGGGTTGCGATAATGTCGCTGCATGGGAAAGATCGGGTAGTGGTAATCATACTACATGGGGACGATGGTGGGGCGGTAATGTCACTACATGGGGACGATGGTGGGGCGGTAATGTCACTACATGGGGACGATGGTGGGGGGATAATGTCACTATATGAGGACGATGAATGGGTTGCGATAATGTCACTGCATGGGAAAGATCGGGTAGTGGTAATCATACTACGTGGGGAAGATGGGGGGTGTAGCGGTAATGACACTACATGAGGTAGATGGTGGGGCGGTAATGACACTACATGGGGGCGATGGTGGGGCGGTAATGTCACCACATGGGGGCGATGGTGGGGTAATGGTCATGACACTACATGGGGACGATGATGGGATAGCGGTAATGTCACTACATGGGGACGATGGTGGGGTAGCGGTAATGTCACTACATGGGTAAGATGGTGAGGTAGTGGTAATGTCACTACATGGGGAAGATGGTGGGGTAGTGGTAATGTCACTACATGGGGAAGATGGTGGGGTAGTGGTAATGTCACTACATGGGGACAATGGTGTGGTAGCGGTAATGTCAGTACATGGGGAAGATGATGGGGTAGCGGTAATCACACTACATGGGGACGATGGTGGGGTAGCGGTAATGTCACTACATGGGGACGATGGTGGGGTAGCGGTAATGTCAGTACATGGGGAAGATGATGGGGTAGCGGTAATCACACTACATGGGGACGATGGTGTGGTAGCGGTAATGTCAGTACATGGGGAAGATGATGGGGTAGCGGTAATCACACTACATGGGGACGATGGTGGGGTAATGGTCATGACACTACATGGGGACGATGATGGGATAGCGGTAATGTCACTACATGGGGACGATGGTGTGGTAGCGGTAATGTCAGTACATGGGTAAGATGATGGGGTAGCGGTAATGTCACTACATGGGGACGATGATGGGGTAGTGGTAATCACACTACGTGGGGTAGTGGTAATCACACTACATGGGGACGATGATGGGGTAGCGGTAATGTCACTACATGGGGAAGATGATGGGGTAGCGGTAATGTCACTACATGGGGACGATGGTGGAGTAGTGGTAATCACACTACATGGGGAAGATGGTGGGGTAGTGGTAATGTCACTTCATGGGGACGATGGTGTGGTAGCGGTAATGTCAGTACATGGGGAAGATGATGGGGTAGCGGTAATCACACTACATGGGGAAGATGGTGGGGTAGTGGTAATGTCACTACATGGGGACGATGGTGGTAGCGGTAATGTCAGTTCATGGGGAAGATGATGGGGTAGCGGTAATGTTACTACATGGGGACGATGGTGGGGTAGTGGTAATATCAGTACATGGGGTAGATGGTGGGGTAGCGGCAATGTCACTACATGGGCAAGATAATGGGGTGGTGGTAATGTCACTACATGGGCAAGATAATGGAGTAGTGGTAATGTCAGTACATGGAGAAGATGATGGGGTAGTGGTAATGTCACTAAATGGGGACGATGGTGGGGTAGCGGTAATGTCAGTACATGGGGACGATGGTGGGGTAGCGGTAATGTCACTACATGGGGACGATGGTGGGGTAGCGGTAATGTCAGTACATGGGGACGATGGTGGGGTAGCGGTAATGTCAGTACATGGGGACGATGGTGGGGTAGCGGTAATGTCAGTACATGGGGACGATGGTGGGGTAGCGGTAATGTCAGTACATGGGGACGATGGTGGGGTAGCGGTAATGTCAGTACATGGGGACGATGGTGGGTAAGCGGTAATGTCAGCACATGGGGACGATGGTGGGGTAGCGGTAATGTCACTACATGGGGACGATGGTGGGGTAGCGGTAATGTCAGTACATGGGGACGATGGTGGGGTAGCGGTAATGTCAGTACATGGGGACGATGGTGGGGTAGCGGTAATGTCACTACATGGGGACGATGGTGGGGTAGCGGTAATGTCACTACATGGGGACGATGGTGGGGTAGCGGTAATGTCACTACATGGGGATGATGGTGGGGTAGCGGTAATGTCACTACATGGGGACGATGGTGGGGTAGCGGTAATATCGGTACATGGGGCAGATGGTGGGGTAGTGGTAATGTCACTACATGGGGACGATGGTGGGGTAGTGGTAATGTCACTACATGAGTAATCCAGAAGGCCAAGTTAATGTTCTAAGGTCTTGGATTCAGATCCCACCATGGCAGCTGGTGGAATTTCAATTCAGTTATTAAAATCTGGAATAGAAAGGTAATCTGTGTAATAGTGACCATGGAACTATCATCAATGGTTGTTAAAATCCAGCTAGTTCACTGATGCCCTCTTAGGGAAGGAAATCTGCCGTCCTTACATAGCCACATATAACTTCAGATCCACAACAATGTGGTTGATTATTAACTACTCTCTGAAAAGGCTACTCGGTTCAAAGGGCAATTAGGGTTGAGCAACAAATGTTGGCCTTGTCAGTGATGCCCACATTCCAACAAAGAATAAAAAAGTCCCAACTTTCCCAATTTATCTAGATAAGTGTTCCAGATCCTTGGGACCATTCTCATGAATCCCTTCGGCACTCTCACCAGTGCCTTCACATCTTTCCTAAAACTGTCGCACCCAGAACTAGACACAATACTTGAGTTGAGGCTGAACGGTGTTCCATACCAGTTTAGTATAACTCACTTTTATACCCTATCTCCCTATTAATAAAGCCTACATTCTCTACGCTTTATTAACTGCACTTTCAACCTGTCCTGTCACCGTCAATGATCAATGCACATATATAGCCAGATCCCTCTGCTCCTGCATCCCCGTTAGAATTGTACCTTTTATTTTACACCGTCCATGTGTTCTTCCGACCAAAATGAATCATTTCACAATTCTCTGCATTAGATTTCGCCAGCCACTTGTCTGCCCATTCCACCAACTTCTTTCTGTCATCAAAAAAAAAAATAATAAAATGGGCAGCAAGGTAGCACAGTGGTTAGCACAGTTGCTTCACAGCTCCAGGGTCCCAGGTTCGATTCCCGGCTTGGGTCACTGTCTGCGGAGTCTGCACGTTCTCCCCGTGTTAGCGTGGGTTTCCTCCAGGTGCTCCGGTTTCCTCCCACAGTCCAAAGATGTGCGGGTTAGGTGAATTGGCCTTGCTAAATTGTCCTTGGTGTCCAAAAAGGTTAAGTGGGGGTATTGGGTTACGGGGTTAGGGTGGAGGCGTGGGCGTGAGTGGGGTTCTCTTTCCAAGGGCAGGTGCAGACTCGATGGGCTGAATGGCCTCCTTCTGCACTGTAAATTTTATGATTCTATGACTTTGAAGTTCTACACCATCCTTTTGTAATGCTTCCAAGTTTCATATCATCTGTAAATTTTGCAATTGTGCTCCGTAAGGTCTTGTTGAGATATATGCAATATCAAATTATCAACTCTCAGTCCTGTGGACATCACTTAGCAATTCAAGACACCAATCTCTCTAATCAGCAGCTCACACCAGTGTAACACAGAGGATCTGGTTCAGCGAAGAGAGGTTAACTAATACTTGGGGTGATGGCTTCTTCAGGCCTAAAAGAAGGAGTTAACAAACAAAACTAAAATGTTTGGAGATCTTTACCGTCAAAAGGACTGCCACATGTGTTTCTGTAAGACACAGTTTACACTCTATATTATTATGGTTTATAATGCAGATCTTTTTATTTTCTAGGATCAGAACAGATGGGAGGAAGTTTGTTTTGATTGTTGAAGAGCCACAGCGGTTCGAATCTGAAAGTGTTGGTAATCAGCACCGGAATTCCACTAAAAAGAGTTCAACGAAGGCCCTGATTGGTACACAGGGAGTTGACAGCACAGAGGTTAAGTGTCCCTTAAAGCCAATTAATAGCTGCCTTTCAAAGTCGAGACCAGCCAAAAGTGAGCAAAAAATGTTGAATCAAAAACTTGGCTCCAACAACCCAAACCTGGATATCAACAGTGTCACAGAAAATGAACTTTCCATACAGAAAACATTAAAGAATACTTCCAGCCAAAGATTTTCCCCCGATAAAACAAGCCTCATAATTAGGAACCCAAGCATCAAGCAAAAGATTTCAGAATGGGAGGGCAAGAAGGAACCAGCGCTTTCAGCAGATAAAGAAAAAGCGGAAATTAAGGAAACAAAAGAACTTGAGAACAAGTCTGACGGGGTGGAATGGGTTGAAGAAAATGTCATTAAAAAGACTGAATGTAAACACTCAAAAGTTTGGAATTTAGATAGCAAAGATGCTGGGAAAGAGAATGAATACAAAGTAGATGATGGGAAGGCCAGGACCTTGGAGACTGAAAGCAGATTGTCTGGGGGCAAGCAGAATGAGATGATAATGTCTGATTTGGCACAGCAAGTTGGCAGGAAAGCAAAAGAGGTTGCCTGTGCTAAATTTGCCACAACACAGCTCTTGAAAAGAGACAGAACAACTGTGTCGAATCATATCAAGAAGCTGGAAGAGAAGGCAAAGGAAGATTCGGCATCAAGCCAACTCAAGCTGCCTGGTGATTACTATACCCCTCAGAGACTTCAGGAAGCACTGGCAGCCCAGGGGGCGGCAACCTCCAAGGAGAAAATGGATGGCAGCTGCAGCTCTGAGCTGAAGCGCAAGCACATCCAGTCCAATTCTGACTCTGAAGCAAGCGAACTGAGCTTTGGGAATCTAGAAAAAGTGAAGGTCTCCTGGGCAAGCTGCAAAATTAGAAATGTGGAGAACATCTACTCGGAACCTGGAACCCTGGACGAGGAGCTTACAGTGAATCCTGTACCCAAACCTAGGCGAACTTTTGAATATGGGACAGAAACAATAGCAGGCCTGTGTACGTTAAGGAAGAGCACCCGGCAATTGCCAGACTTACCAGCCATCCCCCCACCTCTCCCTTTGTCACCTCCCCCTACAGTCAGTACAGGGGCACTAAATGGGAAACCAAGGACAAACAATAAGGATAACCGGTAAGCAGGCATCTGTGTCATCAGGAAGGTTAGTCCTGTTGGGATAAGTGGAAACCATAAAACAATGATCTAGAAATCTGTGATATACATGTGAGGGAGTAAACTGCAATAGTAAGGTGAGCAGAACGTTGGAGCCTCTGCAGATGTATCAAGTTTAGGTACCTGCTTGAATTCCTCCCAAGTATGGAACTCCTTATGTTGCTGCTGTTGAGAAACAAATTTAGTGGGATGCCAGATATTTTCCTATAGACCGGGAGATAAAGTATAGAGAATAATAATTCCTAAGATGGCCTGCTCTTGTGGATCTTCTTGTTTTTGGTTTCCCATCAAATTTGATTGAGGTCTGGGATGATGCGTTAGAAGAGAAGGTCCAATTAAGAGAAGGGGGAAAATATGATTAAAAAAAAAAAAAAGGGGGTTTCATTGAAAAATAAGGATATAGGTCACCTCCTGGTCCTTTTGGAACTTTGGTTCAAATGCACGCAGATTAATTGGATAAAAGTGACCGTTGCCCACTATCTGGAATAGTCCCAAGTAAATTGAATTTAGACAATCTCTACCTAGTTCTGAGCAACGTCACAGCACATTACTAGACCTAATTTGTCAGCATTTGGGACTAAGATGTACCTACACCACATGGACTGCAGCAATTCCAGAAGGCAGTACACCACTACCTTGTCGAGTGCAATTGGGGGCTGAGCAACCAATTTTGGTCTTGCCAGCAACATTCACATCTCATGGAAGAATACATTTAAAAAACAAATAATATTCTTGTTTAAAAGTCCTACAGGATGGTAAGTCTGGGAAGTGGATCTAGTGCATATGGATAGTGGGTAGAACTTAGAGTTGGGCCTAAGCCCTGTTAGCAGCGAAGAGGGAGTTTTACATGTATTTAACCCATGATAAACTGACCTGACACAATATTGAGCGAATTTTGCAGAATCATCGAATGATGCAGCACAGAAAGAGGCTGTTTCCCTCATTTGGGCTCTTTGGCAAAGTGATCCAACTAGCTACACTCCTTACTTTATTTTCCATTCATTTATTTATCCCATCCCCTTTGGAAAGTTACCAGTTAATCTGCTTCCACCATCCTTTCAGGCACTGCATCCTAAATCATTACAACTTATTGTGTTTTTATAAAATAAATTTAAAGTACTCAATTCTTTTTTTCCCAATTAAGGGGCAATTTAGCGTGGGCAATCCACCTAGCCAGCACATCTTTGGGTCATGGTGGTGAGACCTATGCAAACACTGGGAGAATGTGCAAACTCCACACTTGACAGTGGGCAGGGTTCGAACCCGGGTCCTCAGCGGAGTGTGGCAGCAGTGCTAACCACTGTACCACCGTGCCGCTCTTACGTGCTGTGATTTTTTTGTTTTAATCCTCATCTTGCATCTAAAGAACAAAGAACAAAGAAATGTACAGCACAGGAACAGGCCCTTCGGCCCTCCAAGCCCGTGCCGACCATACTGCCCGACTAAACTACAATCTTCTACACTTCCTGGGTCCGTATCCTTCTATTCCCATCCTATTCATATATTTGTCAAGATGCCCCTTAAATGTCCCTATCGTCCCTGCCTCCACTACCTCCTCCGGTAGTGAGTTCCAGGCACCCACTACCCTCTGCGTAAAAAACTTGCCTCGTACATCTACTCTAAACTTTGCCCCTCTCACCTTAAACCTATGCCCCCTAGTAATTGACCCCTCTACCCTGGGGAAAAGCCTCTGACTATCCACTCTGTCTATGCCCCTCATAATTTTGTATACCTCTATCAGGTCGCCCCTCAACCTCCTTCGTTCCAGTGAGAACAAACCGAGTTTATTCAATCGCTCCTCATAGCTTATGCCCTCCATACCAGGCAACATTCTGGTAAATCTCTTCTGCACCCTCTCTAAAGCCTCCACATCCTTCTGGTAGTGTGGCGACCAGAATTGAACACTATACTCCAAGTGTGGCCTAACTAAGGTTCTATACAGCTGCAACATGACTTGCCAATTCTTATACTCAATGCCCCGGCCAATGAAGGCAAGCATGCCGTATGCCTTCTTGACTACCTTCTCCACCTGTGTAGCCCCTTTCAGTGATCTGTGGACCTGTACTCCTAGATCTCTTTGACTTTCAATACTCTTGAGGGTTCTACCATTCACTGTATATTCCCTACCTGCATTAGCCCTTCCAAAATGCATTACCTCACATTTGTCCAGGTTAAACTCCATCTGCCATCTCTCCGCCCAAGTCTCCAGACAATCTAAATCCTGCTGTATCCTCAGACAGTCCTCATCGCTATCCGCAATTCCACCAACCTTTGTGTCGTCTGCAAACTTACTAATCAGACCAGTTACATTTTCCTCCAAATCATTTATATATACTACAAAGAGCAAAGGTCCCAGCACTGATCCCTGTGGAACACCACTGGTCACAGCCCTCCAATTAGAAAAGCATCCCTCCATTGCTACCCTCTGCCTTCTATGGCCTAGCCAGTTCTGTATCCACCTTGCCAGTTCACCCCTGATCCCGTGTGACTTCACCTTTTGTACCAGTCTACCATGAGGGACCTTGTCAAAGGCCTTACTGAAGTCCATATAGACAACATCTACTGCCCTACCTGCATCAATCATCTTAGTGACCTCCTCGAAAAACTCTATCAAGTTAGTGAGACACGACCTCCCCTTCACAAAACCGTGCTGCCTCTCACTAATACGTCCATTTGCTTCCAAATGGGAGTAGATCCTGTCTCGAAGAATTCTCTCCAGTAATTTCCCTACCACTGAAGTAAGGCTCACCGGCCTGTAGTTCCCGGGATTATCCCTGCCACCCTTCTTAAACAGAGGAACAACATTGGCTATTCTCCAGTCCTCCGGGACATCCCCTGAAGACAGCGAGGATCCAAAGATTTCTGTCAAGGCCTCAGCAATTTCCTCTCTGCCTCCTTCAGTATTCTGGGGTAGATCCCATCCGGCCCTGGGGACTTATCTACCTTAATATTTTTTAAGACACCCAACACCTCGTCTTTTTGGATCACAATGTGACCCAGGCTATCTACACCCCCTTCTCCAGACTCAACATCTACCAATTCCTTCTCTTTGGTGAATACTGATGCAAAGTATTCATTTAGTACCTCGCCCATTTCCTCTGGCTCCACACATAGATTCCCTTGCCTATCCTTCAGTGGGCCAACCCTTTCCCTGGCTACCCTCTTACTTTTTATGTAAGTGTAAAAAGCCTTGGGATTTTCCTTAACCCTATTTGCCAATGCCTTTTCATGACCCCTTCTAGCCCTCCTGACTCCTTGCTTAAGTTCCTTCCTACTTTCCTTATATGCCACACAGGCTTCGTCTGTTCCCAGCCTTTTAGCCCTGACAAATGCCTCCTTTTTCTTTTTGACGAGGCCTACAATATCACTCGTCATCCAAGGTTCCCGAAAATTGCCGTATTTATCTTTCTTCCTCACAGGAACATGCCTGTCCTGTATTCCTTTCAACTGACACTTGAAAGCCTCCCACATGTCAGATGTTGATTTGCCCTCAAACATCCGCCCCCAATCTATGTTCTTCAGTTCCCGCCTAATATTGTTATAATTAGCCTTCCCCCAATTTAGCACATTCATCCTCGGACCACTCTTATCCTTGTCCACCAGTACTTTAAAACTTACTGAATTGTGGTCACTGTTACCGAAATGCTCCCCTACTGAAACATCTACCACCTGGCCGGGCTCATTCCCCAATACCAGGTCCAGTACCGCCCCTTCCCTAGTTGGACTGTTTACATATTGTTTTAAGAAGCCCTCCTGGATGCTCCTTACAAACTCTGCCCCGTCTAAGCCCCTGGCACTAAGTGAGTCCCAGTCAATATTGGGGAAGTTGAAGTCTCCCATCACCACAACCCTGTTGTTTTTACTCTTTTCCAAAATCTGTCTACCTATCTGCTCCTCTATCTCCCGCTGGCTGTTGGGAGGCCTGTAGTATACCCCCAACATTATGACTGCACCCTTCTTATTCCTGATCTCTACCCATATAGCCTCACTGCCCTCTGAGGTGTCCTCTCGCTGTATAGCTGTGATACTCTCCTGAACAAGTAGCGCAACTCCGCCTCCCCTTTTACATCCCCCTCTATCCCGCCTGAAACATCTAAATCCTGGAACGTTTAGCTGCCAATCCTGCCCTTCCCTCAACCAGGTCTCTGTAATGGCAACAACATCATAGTTCCAAGTAGTAATCCAAGCTCTAAGTTCATCTGCCTTACCCGTAATGCTCCTTGCATTAAAACATATGCACTTCAGGCCACCAGACCCGCTGTGTTCAGCAACTTCTCCCCGTCTGCGCTGCCTCAGAGCCACACTGTCCCTATTCCCTAGTTCTCCCTCAATGCTCTCACCTTCTGACCTATTGCTCCCGTGCCCACCCCCCTGCCATACTAGTTTAAACCCTCCCGTGTGACACTAGCAAACCTCGCGGCCAGGATATTTATGCCTCTCCGGTTTAGATGCAACCCGTCCATCTTATACAGGTCACACCTGCCCCG
Source organism: Scyliorhinus torazame (assembly GCF_047496885.1). Taxonomy (NCBI): domain Eukaryota; kingdom Metazoa; phylum Chordata; class Chondrichthyes; order Carcharhiniformes; family Scyliorhinidae; genus Scyliorhinus; species Scyliorhinus torazame. Next base: position 85,510,201 of record NC_092725.1, on the reverse strand, counting down.
GAAGAGCTCCCAGTGGTCCAGATAACAGAAACCCTCCCTCCTACACCAGCTGTTTAGCCACGTGTTTGTCTGCTCTATCTTCCTATTTCTAGCCTCACTGGCACGTGGCACAGGGAGTAATCCCGAGATTACAACCCTCGAGGTCCTGTCTTTTAACTTTCTGCCTAGCTCCCTGAACTCCTGCTGCAGGACCTCATGCCCCTTCCTGCCTATGTCGTTAGTACCAATATGTACAACGACCTCTGCCTGTTTGCCCTCCCCCTTCAGGATTCCCTCTACCCGTTCGGAGACATCCTGGACCCTGGCACCAGGGAGGCAACATACCATCCTGGAGTCTCTTTCACGTCCACAGAAGCGCCTATCTGTGCCCCTGACTATAGAGTCCCCTATAACTATTACTCTTCTGCGCTTTGACCCTCCCTTCTGAACATCAGAGCCAGCCGTGGTGCCACTGCTCTGGCTGCTGCTGTTTTCCCCTGATAGGCTATCCCCCCCGACAGTATCCAAAGGGGTATATCTGTTCGAGAGGGGGACAACCACAGGGGATTCCTGCACTGACTGCCTGCCCTTTCTGGTGGTCACCCATTTCTCTGCCTGCACCTTGGGTGTGACCACACTTACATAACTGCGATCTATGACGCTTTCCGCCACCTGCATGCTCCTAAGTGCATCCAATTGCTGCTCCAACCGAACCATGCGGTCTGTGAGGAGCTGCAGTTGGGTGCACTTTCTGCAGATGAAGCCATCCGGGACACTGGAAGCCTCCCGGACCTGCCACATCTCACAGTCAGAGCACAGCACCCCTCTAACTGACATTGCGTCAATTAATTAAAATTAAAATTTGTCTTTTTTTTTTTTTTTAATACTTTTTTTAAATTTCAAAGTTACTGTCAACTATCTGTTTCCTAGCACTAGATTTCTAATAGAAATGCGATAGCTAACTATAATATTCTCCGATCTCTGGCTTAGATATCCTCTAAATTATAATTAAGTTATTATGTTTAATTAGATCCCAAATACTCAAAAAAATTTAGGTTAGAATCCCAACCAGCCACTCAGGTCACAGCTTTTCTGTGATGTCACTTCATCCTTAAACTGTGTTCTCTGGATACTGACCCTGCAGCTACTGAAACAGTTTCTCCTTATTTACTATTTCAAACCCTTAATGATTTTGAACACCGAAGAACAACCCCCCCCCGCTCAACCTCCTCGGCTTTAAGGAGACAACTCTAGATTCTCCAAAGAGCTGAAGTCCCATATCATATTCTAACAAATTTAATTTGCACTCTCCCTGTGACCATGACATCCTTCTAAAGTTTGATGTCCAGAATTGGGCACAATACATAAGCTGAGATTTTACTAATGTTTTATGGAGGTTTAGCATAACTTAATTTGCTTTTTTTTTAACTCTCCGCTTTATAAAGCGCATGATCCCATATTCTTTTTCGACAGCCTTCTCAACATGTTCTGCTGCCTTGAGATTCTGTGCATGTATCCCCAGGTCTCTGTTTGTTTCTTTAACATTGTACCATTTATTTGTATTGCCTCTGCTCATTCTTCCTACCAAAATGCATCACTTCACATTGTTATGGAATCATTGAATTATCTGTGTTAAATTTAATTTGCCACGTAATTGCTCATCCCACCAGTTTTAATCATAGAATCTACAATGCAGAAGGAGGCCATTTGGCCCATCGAGTCTGCACCGGCCCTTGGAAAGAGCACTCCACTTAAGTCCACACATCCACCCCATCCCAGTAACCCCACCCAACCCTTCTTGGACACTAAAGGCAATTTAGCATGGCCAATCCACCTAACCTGCACGTCTTTGGACAGTGGGAGGAAACTTCTCCTCCAGCGCCCCAAGGCTCGCAAACGTCCCGTCTATAAACAAGTCCCCCATCCTTCTGATCCCTGCCCGATGCCAGCTCCGAATCCCCCCCCCCGTCCATCCTTCCTGGGACAAACCGATGGTTACCTCTGATCGGGGACCACACCGAGGCTCTCATCTCACCCCTATGTCGTCTCCACTGCCCCCAGATCTTTAGCGTTGCCGCCACTACCGGACTCGTGGTGTACCTTGTCGGCGAGAGCGGCAACGGTGCCGTCACCAGCGCCCTCAGGCTCGTTCCTTTGCAGGACGCCATCTCCAGCCTCTTCCATGCCGCCCCCTCTCCCTCCATCACCCACTTACGGATCATCACCACGTTGGCTGCCCAATAATATCCACCCAGATTTGGCAACGCCAGCCCTCCTCTGTCCGTACTACGCTCCAGAAACCCCCTCTTTACCCTCGGGGTCTTGTTTGCCCACACAAAGCCCATGATGCTCCTGCCTACCCGCTTAAAAAAGGCCTTGGTAATCATAATAGGAAGGCACTGGAACACAAAAAGAAACCTCGGGAGGACCATCATTTTAATCGACTGTACCCTGCCCGCTAGCGAGAGTGGCAACACATCCCATCGTTTGAAGTCCTCCTCCATCTGCTCCACCAGCCGCGTCAAATTAAGTTTGTGCAGGGCCCCCCAACTCCTAGCTACCTGGATCCCCAAGTACCGAAAGCTCTTTTCCGCCCTCCTCAACGGTAGGTCGTCTATCCCTCTTCCCTGGTCCCCTGGATGCACCACGAAGAGCTCACTTTTCCCTACATTGAGCTTATAGCCCAAGAAGTCCCCAAACTCCCTTAGGATCTGCATGACCTCCACCATCCCCTCTACTGGATCTGCCACATACAGCAACAGGTCGTCTGCATACAGCGACACCCGACGCTCCTCTCCCCCTCGGACCAGCCCCTTCCATTTCCTGGACTCGCTTAATGCCATGGCCAAAGGCTCAATTGCTAATGCAAACAACAGGGAGGACAGGGGGCACCCCGGCCTCGTCCCAGGATACAGCCGAAAATAGTCCGACCTCCGCCGATTCGTAATCACACTCGCCACCGGGGCTCTATATAGGAGCTTAACCCAACTGATAAACCCCTCCCCAAACCCAAACCTCCGCAGCACTTCCCAGAGATACTCCCACTCCACTCGGTCAAAGGCCTTCTCCGCATCCATAGCTGCCACTATCTCCGCCTCTCCCTCCACCGATGGCATCATAATCACGTTTAGGAGCCTCCGCACATTGGTGTTTAGCTGCCTGCCCTTTACAAATCCCGTCTGGTCCTCATGAATCACCCCCGGGACACAGTCATCAATCCTCATAGCCAGCACTTTTGCCAGCAACTTAGCGTCCACATTAAGGAGCGAAATCGGCCTATACGACCCGCATTGCAGTGGGTCCTTGTCCCGCTTCAGGATCAGAGAAATCATCATCCCGGGCATTGTCGGGGGCAGGGTCCCCTCCTCCCTTGCCTCATTGAAAGTCCTCACCAGCAACGGGGCTAGGAGGGCCCAACCGGGAACCCATCTGGCCCTGGGGCCTTCCCCGCCTGCATGCTCCCCAGTCCTTTAATCAGCTCTTCCAACCCAATTGGCGCCCCCAAACCAACCACCTCCTACTCCTCCACCCTCGGGAACCTCAGCTGATCCAGAAATCGTCGCATCCCCTCTTCCCCCGCTGGGGGCTGAGATCTGTACAGCTCCTCATAAATGGCCTTAAATGCCTCATTTACTTTCACCGCACTCTGCACCGTAGTTCCCCTGCCATCCTTGACTCCACCTATCTCCCTCGCTGCCATCCTCTTACGGAGCTGATGTGCCAGCATCCGGCTCACCTCCCCATACTCGTACATCGCCCCCTGTGCCTTCCTCCACTATGCCTCTGCCTTCCCTGTGGTCAACAGGTCGAATTCCGTCTGGAGACTTTGCCGCTCCCTAAGTAGTCCCTCTTCAGGGGCCTCTGCATATCCCCTGTGCACCCTCAGGATCTCCCCCACTAACCTCTCCCTTTCCCTGCCCTCTCTCTTCTCCGTGTGAGCCCTGATGGAGATTAACTCTCCCCTGATCACCGCCTTCAGCGCCTCCCATACTACCCCCACCTGCACCTCCCCATTGTCGTTGGCCTCCAAATACCTTTCAATACACCCCCGTACCCTCCCGCACACCTCCTCATCTGCCAGCAATCCCACATCTAGATGCCACAGCGGGCGTTGGTCCCTCTCCTCTCCCAACTCCAGCTCCACCCAGTGCGGGGCGTGGTCTGAGACGGCTATGGCCGAGTACTCCGTTCCCTCCACTTTCTGGATCAGCGCCCTGCTCAAAACAAAAAAATCAATCAGGGAGTAGGCTTTGTGTACATGGGAAAAAAAAGAAAATTCCCTGGCCAAGGGCCTAGCAAATCTCCACGGATCTACTCCCCCCATCTGGTCCATAAACCCCCTAAGCACCTTGGCCGCAGCCGGCCTCTTCCCCATCCTAGATCTGGAACGATCTAATGCTGGGTCCAACACCGTGTTGAAATCCCCCCCCCCATTATCAAGCTTCCTACCTCCAGGTCCGGAATGCGCCCCAACATACGCTTCTCAAATCCAGCATCGTCCCAGTTCGGGGCGTATACGTTTACCAATACCACCCCGTCCCCTGCAGCCTACCGCTCACCATCACGTATCGACCTCCATTGTCCACTACTATATTCTTGGCCTCAAACGACACCCACTTCCCCACCAGTATTGCCACCCCTCTATTCTTCACATCCAGCCCCGAATGGAATACCTGTCCTACCCATCCCTTTCTTAACCTGACCTGGTCTGCCACCTTCAAATGTGTCTCCTGAAGCATGACCACGTCTGCCTTCAGTCCCTTTAAGTGCGCGAACACTCGGGCCCTCTTAACAAGCCCATTCAGGCCCCTCACATTCCACGTTATCAGCCGGATTGGGGGCTCTTCCCCCCCCCCCCCCCCCTTGCCGACTAGCCATCTCCTTTTCTAGGCCAGTCCCGTGCCCGCGCCTCCTGGACCCTCCAGTCCCCCAGACAGGGGACCCCGCCCCGACCACCTCTTCTGTTTTCAGTTCCCCCTCGGCCAATGCAGCAGCAACCCTATTTTCCCCCTCGCCCCGCTAGATCCGTATCTAGCTCTTTTGCTCCCCCCGTAACACTCCCGTAAGTCAGCTGACCCCGGCCTCCCCCGCCGTCCCATTGACCCCCTACACCCCGGTGTGGAAATCCCCCTCCTCCTCCTCCCCAGCAATCAGTGGGCGCTCCTCCATTCCCCCCCTCCGTCCTTCCCTAGCGCGGGAAAAAAGCCCGCGCTTTCCTGAGCCAGCCCCGCCCCCTCTGGTGCCGCTCCTGTTGCGGCCTTATCCCAATTTCCCCGGGCCTCACCTCCCTACAGCACCGGCGCCCACATTCTCTCACAGTCTCCCCATCAGGTCTCTTTCCCCCATCCCCCTCCATTGCCCCACCCGTGGAACATTCCCTACGCATAGTTAAAACCCTGTATACAACCGACATCCCCCCCCCCCCCCTCCCACAACCACAGACCCTCAATTTGAGTCCAACTTTTCAGTTTGTATAAAGGTCCAAGCCTCTTCAGGCGTTTCAAAGTAGTGGTGTCGATCCTGAAATGTGACCCACAATCGTGCTGGCTGCAGCATTCTGAATCTCACCCCCTTCCTATGCAGCACCGCCTTGGCCCGATTAAAACCAGCTCTCTTCTTTGCCACCTCCGTACTCCAGTCCTGATAGATTCGGATCACCGCATTCTCCCACCTGCTGCTCCGCACTTTCTTGGCCCATCTCAGGACACACTCTCTGTCCACGAAACGATGAAACCTCACCACTACCGCCCTTGGCGGCTTGTTGACCTTGGGTCTCCGCGCCAGGACCCGATGAGCCCCATCTAGCTCCAGGGGACTCGGAGAGGCCCCCGCACCCATCAGCGAATTGAGCATCGTGCTCACATACGCCCTGGCATCGGCCCCCTCCACCCCTTCAGGGAGACCCAGAATCCAAAGGTTCTTCCTCCTCGACCTGATCTCCAGGTCCTCGAATCTTTCCGCCCATCTCTTGTGCAGCGCCTCGTGCGCCTCCATCTTCACCACCAGGCCCAAGATCTCGTCCTCGTTCTCTGCGGCTTTTTCCCGCACCTCCCGGATCTCTACCCCGTGGGCTTTCTGGGTCTCCTTCAGCTCCTCGATCGCCATCAGCAGTGGCGCCAGCACCTCTTTCTTAAGCTCCTCCACGCAGCGCCTGAGAAACTCCTGCTGCTCCGGCCCCATGCCGCTCGATCTCTGCCCTCCGCCATCTTGTTTTTTCTCCCTCGCTTCTTTCGCTGCTCCAAAACCGCTTTTTTGACCGCTCCACTTCTCGTCCACTCCATATACTATGGAAGGGGGACCTTGCTCTCTCCTTCCCACACAGGAAGTTGTCGAAAAATTTCCGTTGGGGCTCCTCTGAGAGAGCCCAAAAGTCCGTTCTAGCGGGAGCCGCCGAAATGTGCGGCTATGCCGGAAGTCAGATGATCTATATATAATAAAAGAGTAGCCGTCCTAATACTAAATCCCAGGGATAATCACTGTATACTTCTCCAGTCTGAAAAAGAACCATTCACCACTACTTTGTTTTCTGCTCCTTAGCCAATTTTGTATCAACTACGCTATTACCCCTTTAGTTCCGTTCGATAGCAAGTATATATGTGGTATATTTCCATTTTCTTTTTGAAAGTCCCTATGGAAAATGCCAACCTCAATACGCTCATCAACCCTCTCTGTTACTTCATCAATTTCATCCTGTACCGAAACTCATGAGTATATCTAATCTGGGATTTTTTGATACTACCATTTAATGCCTAAATTGGGAAGTATTACATCCCACAATCTGAAGAGAACAAAATCCACCTTTTTAAAGACAAATAGAGATGATTAGATGCAAAAAAATATATATTTTGAAACTTCAGTGAGCAATGCATTTAATGTGAATTAAAGTTGTCATCTGTTTTTATTGATACAGTCGGAAATCCTTTGAGTTTGAAGATGTACCAGACTTCCAGAGGCTGCAATCCCCCTCTTTCTGCAGAAATGGTCAAGTGGATTGGTATGCCCAGTCAAAGTTAGCACTGAACTACACTTTATCAGAAGAGAACATATACGAGGATATCCTGGGTAAGACTCCGGAATTGGGTCCCAAATTCCTCTGGGGTGAAGTTTGTCCACTTGATTTTTAGTATGATCCTAGGCATATTGAATTGATAAATAGGAAACAAAATGGACAAGAAACCTGAGAGAAAAGACGATACCAAGTCCATAACCAGGAATTGGTTGAGCACGTCATGTCCAAACGTCCTGTCGACAGAAGCCACAATGTGTGGAGTTTATGGTTAAGTTTATGATTTAACAAAATGATTTGTGCAATAGGTATATTCATTTTTAGATGGGCAGATTTGGCGATTTATTTTCAATTTGAACATCTATTTTACCTCCCAGGTAAGCTTTCCAGACACAATGGGTCACAATCTTTCAAACTACTTCACACACATAAGACGGCACGGTGGCACAGTGGTCAGCACTGCTGCCTCATGGCGCTGAGGACCTGGGTTCGATCCCGGCCCCGGGTCAATGTCCGTGTGGAGTTTGCACATTCTCCCCGTGTCTGCGTGGGTCTCTTCCCCACAACCCAAAGATGTGCAGGGTAGGTGGATCGACCACACTACATTGCCCCTTAATTGGAAAAGAACAATTGGGTACTCTAAATATATAAAGAAAACTACTTCACACACAGAATTAGCCTACATCATTTTGAATCAGGGCTTTTTCCGACATCCTGCCTATCCTTCTGAAATCGGCACTTACTTATTTAAATAATGTTATATTCATCAATTCTAAACTGGTCAGCATGGAAAATGTAATTTCTGGTGACATTTAAAGGGATCATCAGCTGTTTTCTCTCTCTCTCTCTATTTTATATATTATATATATATATATATATATATAAATAATTAGTTTGTTTATTTAGACTGCTACTGTGCAGCTTTTGAGCTTTTTGAATGCCTTGGCTGCTGGAATGAACAGTAATCATTTGTGAAAGTTAATTTGGTGGATTGGCAGAAAGTTTTTGACTTTGGATTATGGAAAATTTCTGATTAATTTTGATGCATTTGGCATTTTTAATAGTTGGAAGAGAAGCAGGCTAGATAGAATCCAGGGAGTTGCAGCTTCAGAGAGAGGAGGGAAGCACGCCGGAGGCATCCAGAACTCCGAGCTCTCACCTGCAGTTCACCAAGGAGCAGCGGCCATAGACGATCAGCAGTATCTATTGTGTCTTGTACATCCTATCCTGTAGCTGTCAAAGCCACTAGCTCTCATTGTTTATGCCTCTAGTTGTTGTTGGCTGCAGTAGGTGACATCTGTGATATCAGTTGTATTTACTACATGCAGACATTTTTCCAATGGATTTATATCTTTTCCCATAGATATGCCACAAAGCTGAGCAATGGAATTTATCACTTCTGTCCTCTAAGGTTAAGCTATGATGTGAGCTTGCCCTCCAGTGAGCTACCTCCTGAAACATCCAGCCCTTGCTCATGCACATTTTGTGTGCTGAAAGCATCAACCAGCCTTGACCCTCCCAAGTTGCTTTAAGGTTGCAGGGTGTCAGCTTCTGAGTTGGTGCTTGCAAGCGTAAGAGTGTGGGGCATAGTTAAGTTGTAGATTCCTCATTCTCCTGTACTGTCTGAGACTTCATCAGGATTTGGAAGGTGGGAATGGGGAAAATGTTTAATAGTCAGAGGCAATGGTACATCTTGCAAAACAATAGTTAAGTACACCCAACTTTAATGCAGATTACTGAGGTGGATGGTTGGACAATAAGAGGAATGAGTGGCTGTAGGATTAATCACCCTGTTTCATTCTGTGCTGATTTTCATGTAACATTTGTTTTTTTAATTGGAATTTATAGTTAAATAGAAAAATTCGAAAGGCAGTTTGGGGAATGCAGAATTTCCACAGCATCTTCCTGATTGATTGCAATAAAAAGATCCAAAGAAATTACATTTACAACTTTGCTCCAGGATTTCTGCGGATTTTCTCCTGAAATTATGATGGTCAATCAGGAATACCTCTGCAGAAATTATTACCGTTAGTTGCTGTGTAAGAATTACGTTGCAATATGAAGAGCTGCATGATGTAAAACTGAAATTGTTTTGTTCGAGATAATTTGCAAGTTAGCAACAATGGACAGAACTTTGGTAAGTTGAAATGTAAGGGCAGAGGATGGTACTTTGAAGGGAAAGAACAATAACGTTTCTGAAGGAGTTAGGAGAAGGATAAATGATTGATATGTTTACTGATATTATTTCTATTGATATTGCAGATGTTCCCAAGGAAAACCCTTATGAAGATATAGATTCTGCCGACAGGCACTTGTTGGGGAAGCGGTGTGTCCAAGTCCATCCTGCATCGGCTGGGTCTACCCCAAAACCTGGATCTCCATCAGATATTAGGCCTGAGACTCCTACAAAGGTAACAGGAATATGGTAGATTTCCATCTTTACCGCTTGGGTGGGAATCTGGCAAAAGCCAATTGCCTGTTAGTTGTAGAATCTGCCCAATCTTCATTCTGTCAATTCCATTACATAGTTGGCTTGAGAGATGTTGGGCTTTTGCAGACTGATGGGCCTAGTCTGCTTTTCCTGTGCATCCTGCCAAAGAAGACTGTTGTGTTATAACTGAGTACTTCATTCAGCCGACCAAAGGACATCAAATGAATATTGGCCAATAAAGTGAACAAAGATTCATTGACGGTCTTTGAATTTTGGCATTTGGCACAGAAATCCAGTATGTCACCAGAGCTGGAGGCATCTTGAGAGGCCAATGCTCTAGCTGAACTAGAATCATTTAGTTGGAAGGCTTTACCATTTGTGCTCGCTCTCATTCTGCTGAGCAGATCTGGTAAAGATTTGAATGTGTTAAGGTATAATCTAACTTCTAGAACTGCCTGAACATCATTACTTCAATGCTGTTTTGGCAGGATTTGATCAGAATTGTCCAATACTGGAACCACTAGCTCTAAGCATCATGTACTTTTGTTGTAGTGCTGTTTCTTTTTGTGCGTTTGGCAATCGTCTAGTCTCCCAAAAACATGCTGCTCGGATCCATCGTCTTTTTAACTAGAACTATTTATTTACAGCAAGTAATTTTACATTTGGACTTCTGCATGAGGTCAGAACATCTCACTCCAAGGTTTCTTTCACTACTCTGTCATGTGATCTGACATTGGCATCATGTAAGCTTCTGATGTTAACCCTTTATTAACTAACCTGGTCAGTGGTAATCTGGTTAGCTCTGTTCATTCTACTGTACTTGTGAAGGTTACTCTGGAGATCTATTCTGCCTTCACAGCTTCCGTTGAAGACTCCCTCCCTCTTTCGACATTCCTCAGAGAGGAGGAGCTTCAAATTGTTGGATCTGAGGAAAATCAATAAAGATGGGATAAGCTCACCACCAAAAGCCAGCCCGCCATCCACCCCTAGCAGTCCAGATGACACGTTGAGCCTAGCAGGAGACTCACAATTATTAAAGAGAAGAAAAAAGATTCCCAAGGTATGTTTCTGCCCATGGGAGATTATCTTTTAATTAGTTTGAGAGCCAGGGTTAATAATCACCTGACTTTGTTTGCTGTACCTCTTCATTTGCCTGAGGAAGGAGCAGTGCTCCGAAAGCTAATGATTCAAAACAAACCTGTTGGACTTTAACCTGGTGTTGTAAGACTTCTTACTTGTCTGCTGTAGTTAGTGAGAAAAAAATAAAACACCAATTACAGTTTAGCACAGGTTGGAACATGGTTGCCGTCCTTATCGTAGATGATCGAATACTATCCAAAAAGGCCCACCGTCACCTCTGTGCATCGAGGTGAACTGAGTACAAATGAAATTTCCTTGGATACAGAGCAGCAATTGATGTGCAGCAATGTTAACCCCTTAACCATAGATCTTTGTTGATTCCTCACTTGTCTAATGCAGGTGGTGTTGAAAATTAATTCAATCTACGAGGCCAGGAGGGGCAAAAAGAAAGTGAAGAGGATCACTCAGTCTCCTGAAACCAGCACAGGAAGAGGTACTGTTTGTGTGTAATTGGTACTAAACTAAACTATGTTACAGCACATTGTTTTTTAAAATAAATTTAGAGTACCCAGTTCATTTTTTCCAATTAAGGGGCAATTTAGCGTGGCCAATCCACCTGCACATCTTTGGGTTGTGGGGGGGCGAAACCCTCGCAAACACGGAGAGAATGTGTAAACTCCACACGGACAGTGACCCAGAACCGGGATTGAACCTGGGACATCGGCGCCGTGAGGCAGTAGTGCTAATCACTGCGCCATCATGCTGCTGGTACAGCACATCGTTATTGAATAACATTTAGTGGTAGGGATAGGCCTTATAATAGGCTACTTTAGTGCCCACAAAAATAATTTAAAACTTGAAAGTGGAAATATTACTTCGCTGGAATATTTTATATATATATATATATATATATATATATATACACGCAGTGTATGCACACTATTGTGTTTTAGAGGGAACCTTGTTACTTATTGGAAATTATGACTATTTTACCATTTTTTAAAAAGAAATGTTTTATTAAAGCTTTTCCAACCAACGTTTTTACATAACAAAGATAGAAGTACAAATAATAATAAAAATAAACAAGAATTATTAAACAGAACAAGGTGGGTGTTGTTTTCATACAAAACATACATTATATCCCCCCCCCACCCCCCAGGATGCTGCTGCTGCTGACACTTACTGCTCCCCTAGAAAGTCAAGGAAAGGTTGCCACCGCCGGGAGAACCCCATCAAGGACCCTCTCAAGGCAAACTTTATTCGCTCCAGGCTGATGAACCCTGCCATATTGCTAACCCAGGTCTCCACACTTGGGGGTTTCGAGTCCCTCCACATTAACAAGATCCGTCTCCGGGCTACCGGGGAGGCAAAGGCCAGTTCGGCCTCTTTCGCTTCTTGCACTCCCGGATCCTCCGACACCCCAAATATCGCTACTGTTGGACTCGCCTTCACCCGAGTGTTCAAAATCCTAGACATCACCCTCACAAACCCCTGCCAGAATTCTTAAAGCGCCGGGCATGCCCAAAACATATGGGCATGGTTCGCCGGGCTCCCAGTACATCTTGGGCACCTCTCCTCCACCCCAAAAAACTTATTTCATTCTTGCCGCCGTTGTATGCGCCCGATGCACCACCTTGAACTGAATTAAGCTGAGCTTGGCACATGATGAGGAGGAGTTCACCCTGCCCAGGGCGTCGGCCCACAAGCCCTCATCCAGTTCCTCCTCCCACTTGCCTTCAACTCCTTCACTGAGGTTTCCTCCACCTCCTGCAGCTCCTGAAATATGTCCGACACCTTCCCCTCCCCTACCCAGATGCCAGACACCACCCTGTCCTGGATCCTACGCGGGGGCAGCAGCGGAAATGTCCCCACCTGTTTTCTAAGAAAGTCCCGAACCTGTAGGTACCTGAACGCATTCCCTGGGGGCAGGCCGAACCTCTCCTCCAGCGCCTGCATGCTGGGGAAAGTTCCGTCTATAAACAGGTCCCCCCATCCTCCTAATACCAGCCTTGGTACCCCCCCCTCCATCCTACCCGGAGCAAATCTATGGTTATTCCTTATCGGGATCCACACAGAGGCCCCCTCCTCCTGCCTGTGTCTCCTCCACTGCCCCCAAATCCTCAATGCCGCCGTCACCACCGGACTTGTGGTGTATCGCGCCGGTGAGAACGGCAGCGGAGCCGTGACTAGTGCCCCTAGACTGCCTTTGCATGACGCTGCCCCCATGCCGCCCCCTCCTCCATCATCCACTTCCTAATCATGGCCACATTGGCCGCACAAAATTAGCTGCAGAAGTTCGGCAGAGCCAGTTCCCCGGCTGCACTCCAAGAATACCCTTTTAACTCGCGGGGTTTTATTCGTCCACACAAATTCCCTAACAATCCTATTCACCCGCTTAAAAAAGGATTTGGGGATGAAAATGGGGAGGCACTGAAAGACGAAGAAGAACCTGGGGAGAACCGTCATCTTCACATTTTGAACCCGTTCCCGCCAAGGAAAGCGGGAGCATATCCCACCTTTTAAATTCTCCCTCCATCTGCTCCACGAGCCGGGTTAAGTTGAGCCTGTGCAGGGCATCCCAGTTCCTGGTCACTTGTATCCCCAAGTACCGAAAGCTCCTCTCCACTATCTTGTGCGGGAGCTCCCTCAGTCTCTCCTCCTGGCCCCTAGCATGGACCACGAACAACTCACTCTTCCCCACGTTCAATTTATACCCCAAGAAACTCCCAAAGTCCCTCAGGATCCGCATGACCTCCCCCATCCCCTCTAGCGGGTCCGAAAGGTACAACAGGTCACCCGCGTAGAGGGAGATCCGGTGTTCCTCCCCCCCGCGCACCAGCCCGCTCCAATCCCTTGAAGTCCTGAGCGCAATGGCCAACGGCTCAATTGCCAGGGCAAATAGGGACAGGGGACACCCCTGCCTCGTCCCCCAGTGCAGCCTGAAATACTCCGACATTAGCCGGTTTGTGGACACACTCCCTACAGGGGCCTGATACAGCAGCTTGACTTCCCCCCCCCCCTAAGAATCCCTCACCGAATCCAAACTTGTCTAATGCCTCCCACAAATACTCCCACTCCACCCTGTCAAAGGCCTTCTCCGTGTCCATTGCAGCCACCACTTCTGCATCCCCCCCTCCGAAGGCATCATGATAATATTCAGGAGCCTCCTCACATTTGTGTTCAGCTGCCTGCCCAAGACGAAACCCGTCTGGTCCTCCCCAATCACTACCGGGACACAGTCCTCTATTCTGGTGGACAGAACTTTTGCCAACGGTTTGGCGTCTACATTCAGGAGCAATATCGGCCTGAAGGACCCACACTGAAGTGGATCCTTCTCCTTCTTCAAGATAAGCGAAATCAATGCCTGCGACATCGTCGGAGGGAGGGCCCCTCTCTCCTTTGCCTCATTGAAGGTTCTTAGCAGGAGCGGGCTCAGTAGCTCCGAGAACTTCTTATAAAATTCTACAGGGAAGCCGTCCGGACCCGGGGCCTTGTCCAACTGCATGCTTGCCAGCTCCCTGACTACCTCCTCCAACTCAATTGAGGCCCCCAATCCCGCCACCTGCTCCACTTCCACCCTCGGGTTCCGACACGTACAACTTCACGTACAACTTCACGTAGAACTCCCTGAAGACTTCATTGACCCTCTCTGGGCTCAACACCATGTTGCCTTCCTTATCTCGCACTTCCCCAATCTGGCCGCGCCCTCTCACGCAGCTGGTGCGCCAGCATCCTACTCGCCTTCGCCCCATACTCGTAGACTGCCCTTTCACTTTCCTTAACTGTGCCTCCGCCTTCCTCGTGGTCAGCAAGTCGAACTCCGCCTGACGTTTCCGGCGTTCGTTCAGCAGGTTCCACTCTGGGGCCTCCGCCGTATCTCCTGTCTACCCACAGTATCTCTCCCACCAGCCTCTCCCTCTCCGCCCTCTCCTTCTTCTCTCTGTGGGACCTGATGGAGATTAACTCTCCCCTGACGACTGCCTTCAAAGCCTCCCACACCACTGCCACCATTACCTCCCCTAGGTCATTCGCTCCCACATAGGTCTCAATGCTCCTCCTTATCCGCCCACACACCTCTTCATCCGCCAGCAGCCTCACATCCAGTCTCCAGAGAGGGCGCTGACCCTTCTCCAGCCCCAGTCGCAGGTCCACCCAGTGTGGGGCATGGTCTGCGACCGCGATGGCCGAGTATTCGACCCCCTCCATCCTCGGGATCAGCGCCCTACCCAACACAAAGAAGTCTATCCGCGAATAGACTTTATGGACGTGGGAGAAAAAGGAGAACTCCCTTGCCATTGGCCGCGCAAAGCTCCATGGGTCCACACCCGCTATCTGGCCCATGAACTCCCACAGGGCCCTGGCCGCCGCCGGCCTCTTTCCCGACCTGGACTTGGAACGGTCCAAGATCGGATCCAAGACCGTATTAAAGTCCCCTCCCATAATCAGGTTACTTGACTCCAAGTCCGGGATCCTACCCAACACGGGCCTCATGAAGTCCGCATCATCCCACTTCGGGGCATACACATTCACTAGCACCACCCGGGCCCCCTGCAGCTTGCCACTCACCATTAGTCACGGTCTCAGCCTCCAAGTGCCGCCGCCGTCCCGTTCAGCAGCCCGAAATACCGACCTCGGCGGGAGCTGCCGTGAACACGACCTAGCTGGTCATGGCCGCCACCGGAAGTCCGACTATTTTACCATTTGATGAATTTATATTAAGGTGGTGACAAGTTAACTTTAACTCCTCAGGTGATTAAACCTACAGGATGTTCAAACTAATGTGCATGTAGTTTAGAGCGAGTGGAACCATTCTGGAAATACCTACAGTACACTTCACTCTGAGTCAGCAATAGTCATTTAGATAACTCCTAGATCAGGGCCGGGATTCTCCGACCCCGCGCTGGTCCGGAGAATCCCCGGGGGGACGCGGCAATCGCGCCCCGATGCTGGCTTATCGAGCCGTTGAAAGCGGCCCCACCCCCCCACGGCGATTCTCTGGGCCCCGACGGGCTGAGTGGCCACCGAGTTTGGCCGAGTCCCGCCGGCGTGGGTTACTCGGGTCCTACTCGGCGGCACCTGGAGGGAGGGGGGGGGAAGGAGGCCTCCACGGTGGCCTGGCCCGCGATCGGGGCCTACCGATTGGCGGACAGGCTGGTTCCAGGGGGCCTATCTTCCTCCGGGCCGGGCTCCTGTAGGGCTCCGCCATATTGCCCGGGGGTCGGCGCGGAGACAGGAACCCACGCGCATGCGCGCAATCACGCCACCCGTAGCGTGCATGCGCGGCCAGCCTTCCGCACCAGCTGGAGCTGCGGGGACCGCTCCGGCGCCGACCTAGCCCCCTAGGAAGGGGAGCATTCCTCATTATCGGGGACCATTGACGCCGGAGTGGTTGGTGCCGCTTTTCACGCCGGCGTCAGAACTTGGCCACAGGATTGGAGAATCCCGGC
Organism: Scyliorhinus torazame; assembly: GCF_047496885.1. Taxonomy (NCBI): domain Eukaryota; kingdom Metazoa; phylum Chordata; class Chondrichthyes; order Carcharhiniformes; family Scyliorhinidae; genus Scyliorhinus; species Scyliorhinus torazame. The sequence continues at coordinate 85,494,258 of NC_092725.1, read as the reverse complement.
ACAGGTATTGGAATTTCACCGACACTGGAACTCAGCAGAAATCGGTCTCCAAGAATACACTCTCTTGCTGGTTTGGTTTAAAGGAACCAGCAATCACAAAAATTATAATTACCTCACTAATGGTGCCAGTGAAACAATTTTTTCTTAATACAAGGAACATTACAAAATAAGCAATAATTGCCACCCTTGTATGTCTTGCAAACTAAACCTGTTTGTTGATTTATACATGGCCTCATCTTGCATAAATGTTTTAATCAGGCCACCTTTTGGAAGATTGGAGAAACACTGAAGATTGCAGAATACAATTTATATTACAAAGTATTTTGTTCTTTTGACCCCCCCCCCCCGGGGTGCTATTAAAGAGTTAATAAGATATTAGGCAATGAAGGTAAATTCTTGATTGTTAGGGATGTAGTGTGGGAGAAGATAATGTTGCTGAACCTGAGAAAATATTTAACCTCGACTTGGACTGCCATAGTTACCAATTAGCAAAAAGGCATCCCTAACCAAACTTCTTGTGTCGATTCAGTTACAGATGAAAACAGTGAAACTGACAGCGAGACTGAAGAGAAACTGAAAGGTAAGCACATTCCTGTACAAATTGTTCATAATTAATTCTATTAAATATATTTTCTGTCTTCCTCTATGCCCTCTTGCCTGGGAAATAGAGGGCATGTCAAGTATCAAATTAACTTGATTTAAAATTGTATGGTTGCCCCAGTTGGAGGTGACTCTAGTGCAGTGTTTTTCAAATTATTTTCCCGGAGCTACTTTTGCTGACCCACACCAGTCGAATTTTGTGACACATGCACTTACCTTGAATGCGAAAGGGGAGCTTGCTTGGTCCTCACATGTGGTCTTCATCTTTGTGAGAATGTAAAATCCACCTCATCGTGAAGGGCAACAAAATGCTGGTTTTACTGAGCACTGGATTCCCCTGGCAGATGCTACTCCAGAATGCTGGCAGCATTTAGGTGTGTTTTTAACGTGCTGTCGTAGGTCAGGCACAGCAGCTTAGTCTCTACATTTGGAGTCAGCTGTAAGTTAATAACTGACTCTGAAGGGCGGCACGGTGACTCAATAGTTAGCACTGCTGCCTCACAGCGCCGAGGACCCGGGTTCGGTCCCGGCCCCGGGTCAATGTCTGTGTGGAGTTTGCACATTCTCCCCGTGTCTGTGTGGGTCTCACCCCCAGAACCCAAAAGATGTGCAGGGTAGGTAGATTGGCCATGCTAAATTGCCCCTTAATTGGAAAAAAATAATAATCGGGTGCTCTAAATTAAAACATTTTTTAAACTGACTCTGCGGTCTCAACCTCAAAAGGAATTTTTCACCCACAACTTCTCTTTCAAAATCTGAAACTTCTTTAATTTGCTAGTACGTCCCTGCATTCAACACATATGGGCTTTGTATCCTTATTTGCATTGGCACAATTGACAAAATCATACCTCAAGAAATTATCTCTATACTGCTTTATTCCAGAGTGAAGTTTCTTCTTTGTAGTCTGTTAACCAGAGGGCCTAGAGCTCTGTAGGGCATTAACACTAGCACAGCTCTGTCCTGCCGTGGAATCTCTTGAGCAGCTCTCCCCAGCAGATTCAGATATGAGATCCTGGCCAGTAGGTACACGGCCTATTTGTGTCCCTGGCTGTCTCTTAAGAACTACACATAGCCTCATTTTCTTTTCAATATAAGCCAGTAGGACGCCATTCTCAATTTAAATGCTGGTAGCAACCATTGGGCGCTTCTCCCATGATCGGGACCATTGTGGAACACCAGGACTGATCGCTGTGCGACCCTCCCGACATCTGTTTGCAACCGATCCGTGCATCGCGGCCCGCACTTTGAAAACCCCTGCTCTAAAGGTACAGTTTCTTTACTTTTGCACAGTGTGTCAGGATTAGGGTAAATTTACTAGATCATAGCCCTTTTACTATACCTATCCAAATACACTTGCATACAATTTATTCCCTTAATTATTCTAAATACCTTTAGATATAAAAATCTCCTCAAAGCTTTTGGTTTTTGAGAATAAAAAGACATAATCCTCTTGGACCTACCCATAGAATTCCTATAGTACAGAAGAAGGCCAATTGGTCCATAGAGTCTGCACTGACCCTCCGAAAGAGCACACCACCCGGGCCCACTCCCTACCCAGGGCCACTCCTCTGTCCTATCCCCACAACCCCACCTAACCTGCACATCTTTGGACTGTGGGAGGAAACTGGAGCACTGGAGGAAACCCAAGCCTACACATGGGAGAAATTGTAAGCTCCACACAGACAGCCATCCAAAGCTGGAATTGAACCCAAGTCCCTGGCACTGTGAGGCAGCAGCTCTCTGTGCTGCCCGATAACTAAAGATTTTAAACTAGATATCTGTATTCTGCTGCTTGTAACTGCTCTTGCTAGGAGATCTGCTGTCATGGTATGTCATGTTCATCTGTCTTGAGACGTCCTCACATATACATTGTGGTCCGCAACTGCTCTGTGACATCTATTCAAGCCCAGGTGGCCGCTCTTTCTACTGCCCTCCACTTTACCCTCTTGATCTGGGTAGCTTTTCAGGTCTATTCAAATGGCCGAAATACTGACATTGTCTTTTCTGGATGCCACTCAGAGTTATTTTTGCGCTTGCCATTTCAAACAGCTCTTCGTTTGTCATGGTCTGACTGAGCATACATCTTAGCATCCACACTTCAGAAGTCTCTATTTAATCTATAATGATCTGGCATAAGAAATTCTGGGGCTCCTGAGTCTAAATGGGAATTAGTGAAGTCTGGCTACGCGACCTCCTGCCAGTTCCAAGGTAGGTGGTGAGAACAGGAAAATCTACTCTTTTGAGTTTGTTAAGTCTGGGTCGCATAAAAATCTGACCCAAGTGAGTAAACTGAGCACGTCAAACTCATTTATCTTTCAGCAGTGGGTTTGCACCCGTGAATAAACGCTGCAGTTTGAAGAAAATAATAAAATGCCGTCTTTTGAATAATGACTGAAGTTTCATTTCAGTTATTAAAACTGATATTTCTTTATACATCATTGAATTCAATTCAATTAATTCCACCTCATTCCCCACCCATAGCTCACAGCCAGCGCCTTGTGTTGGTCAAGTCAATGCTGAAACAAAGGGGCCGCTATCGGACTTTGGAGAGAGATCTCATCGAATTCCAGGAGTGGCAATTATTTGAATTCTTTGTGGTGGTTGCTCTCCACATGAAGAAGGGAACCAGTGTGTACGTCCCTGAGGTTACCCAACAGTTCCCCCTGAAGGTAAGAAGATGCTGAACCTCAGAGAAAGGAGAGAGAGACCCTTTCGCCATCTGCTCCAATGGGTTGGGATGTGGAACAGTTTACAGCTTTGAAAAGAAAATTCCTGAAATTTCTGATGTGATGTCAGAAAGCGGGGGAGGGTAGACATTGGCGCAACATACCCACACATCAAAAAGGAAGGAAAGTTTGAGGAAGTGTAATCTGTTTCAAATCTGTTTCAAGTACTCCCATTGTCTCTTGAAATACATAACAGTAAAAGTATTTAAATTCTCTTCTGCAGCAGACATCCATCTTTTCTAATGTCCTTCCCTCCTGATGTATTCAAGTGACTGCATTCCTGAATGCTCCGATTTAGTTTAGAGAGCTGTAACTTCTTGCAACATCGAGAATTACCTCACTATTAAATGGGACTCTGCTTCTTTTTTGGTCCTCTGCGAGCAATGTCCCGCCGAGGCTGCACTTCGACCCGTTCCCTGCACCAACAAGCTCAGCTCGCCATGCAGGAAGAGATTGGGGCTCCATTTTTAAATGGCCTCTCGAAAGATTAAATTCCGCCCAAAGATTTGTATTATTATACACTTTACTGGTGCACTTTGAACAATAAGTACTCTGTAGAAACTGAAATGCTGCATTAGCAAATCCTTACCTCTCAATTCATGCTGGAGGAAAATTGACAATTTATGGCTCGATTTTCTGGTATGAGTTAATTAATCTTATTCCTGACTGATCAGTAATTTTGTGGTACTGGAAATGTGATATTGATTTGTGTTTCCCAAAACCCAATATAAATATTTCCAAAGGAGTGAGAAATGAGGAGCAGAATTTTCCTGTGTATCGGCAAAGGCCAATTGTGGACGGGAAAACCAGCGTTGAAATTGCTAGCACTCAGGAGAGGAGGCTGGGGTGCCATTTTGGGTGGTGAAATGAAAATGAATGAAAATCGCTTATTGTCACAAGTAGGCTTCAAATGAAGTTACTGTGAAAAGCCTCTAGTCGCCACATTCCGGCGCCTGTTCGGGGAGGCTGGTACGGGAATTGAACCGTGCTGCTGGCCTGCCTTGGTCTGCTTTCAAAGCCAGCGATTTAGCCCTGTGCTAAACAGCCTCAGTGGGGGCAAGCTTCGCTATCTTGGCATACAGGTCGTGTGGAGTTGGGCCCAGCTGATGGAAGGAATGAAAGCAGACTTCAAGAGGTGGGATGTGCTGCCATTGTCTTTGGGGCGGATGCAGACGATGAAGATGACGGTGCTGCTGAAAGTTTTGTTCCTATTTCAGAACCTCCCGATTTTTGTTCCCAAGTCCTTTTTTAGGAAGGTGAATGGGTTGACGTTTAGACTTTTAGATGGGTGGGGAAGGCTCCGTGGGTGAGGAGGGTGTTCTTGAGGAGTGATCAACGGTGGTGGGATTGGCATTGCTGAGCTTGTTGAATTACTACTGGGCAGCAAACATCGCAATGACTAGGAAATGGATGGTGAAGGAGCAATAGAACATTACAGTGCAGTACAGGCCCTTCGGCCCTCGATGTGGGGCCGACCTGTGAAACCGATCTAAAGTCCGTCTACACTATTCCATTATCATCCATATGTTTATTCAATGACCTCCTTCTACACCATTGAAATGCCCTTAATGTTGGCGAGTCCACTACTGTTGCAGGCAGGGCATTCCACACCCCTACTACTCTCTGAGTAAAGAACCTACCTCTGACACCTGTCCTATATCTATCTCCCCTCAATTTAAAGCTATGTCCCCTCGTGATAGCCATCACCATCCAAGGAAAAAGGCTCTCACTGTCCACCCTATCTAACCCTCTGATCATCTTGTATGCCCCTATTAAGTCACCTCTTAACCTTCTTCTCTCTAATGAAAACAGCCTCAAGTCCCTCAGCCTTCCCTCATAAGATCTTCCCTCCATACCAGGCAACATTCTGGTAAATCTCCTCTGCACCTTTTCCAATGCTTCCACATCCTTCCTATAATGCGGCGACCAGAACTGCATGCAATACTCCAAATGCGGCCGCACCAGAGTTTTGTACAGCTGCAACATGACCTCATGGCTCCGAAACTCAATCCCTCTACCAATAAAAACTAACACACCGTACGCCTTCTTAACAACCCTATCAACCTGGGTAGCAACTTTCAGAGATCTTTGTCCATGGACACCGAGATCTCTCTGCTCATCCACACTACCAAGAATCTTACCATTAGCCCAGTACTCTGTATTCCTGTTATTCCTTCCAAAATGAATCAACTCTCTCTTTTCTGCATTAAACTCCATTTGCCACCTCTCAGCCCAGCTCTGCAGCTTATCTATGCCCCTCTGTAACCTGCAACATCCTTTCGCACTGTCCACAATGCCACTGACTTTACTGTCACCCGCAAATGTACTCGCCCATCCTTCTACGCCCTCCTCCAGGTCATTTACAAAAATAACAAACCGCAGTGGCCCCAAAACAGATCCTTGTGGTACACCACTAGTAACTGAACTCTAGGCTGAACATTTCCCATCAACCACCACCCTCTGTCTTCTTACAGCTAGCCAATTTCTCATCCAAACCGCTAAATCACCCACGATCCCATGCCTCCGTATTTTCTGCAATAGCCTACCGTGGGGAACCTTATCAAACGCTTTACTGAAATCCATATACACCACATCAACTGCTTTACCCTTCTCCACCTGTTTGGTCACCTTCTCAAAGAACTCAATAAGGTTTGTGAGGCATGACCTACCCTTCAAAAACCGTGTTGACTATCCCTAATTAAATTATCCCTTTCTAGATGATTATAAATCCTATCTCTTATAATCCTTTCCAAGACTTTGTCCACAACAGAAGTAAGGCTCATTGGTCTATAGTGACCGGGGTTGTCTCTACTCCCCTTCTTGAACAAGGGGACAACATTTGCTATCCTCCAGTCTTCTGGCATTATTCCTGCAGACAATGACGACATAAAGATCAAAGCCAAAGGCTCAGCAATCTCCTCCCTAGCTTCCCAGAGAATCCTAGGATAAATCCCATCCGGCCCAGGGGACATCTATTTTCACACTTTCCAGAATTGCTAACATCTCCTCCTTATGAATCTCAATCCCATCTAGTCTAGTAGCCTGAATCTCAGTATTCTTCTCGACAACGTTGTCTTTTTCCTGTGTGAATACTGACGAACCATATTCATTTAGCACCTCCCCTATCTCCTCAGACTCCAAGCACAACTTCCCACCACTGTCCTTGACTGCATTCTTTTATTCCTGACATACCTATAGAAAGCTTTAGGGTTTTCCTTGATCCTACCTGCCAAGGACTTCTCATGTCCCCTCCTGGCTCTTCTTAGCTCTCTCTTTAGGTCCTTCCTGGCTAACTTGTAACTCTCAAGTGCTTTAACTGAACCTTCACGTCTCATCTTTACATAAGCCTCCTTCTTCCTCTTGACAAGACTACTTTAGTAAACCACGGTTCCCTCGCTCAACCACTTCCTCCCTGCCTGACAGGTACATACTTATCCAGGACGTGCAGTTGCTGTCCCTTGAACAAGCTCCACATTTCAATTGAGCCCATTGCCTGCAGTTTCCTTCCGCATCCTATGCATCCTAAGTCTTGCCTCATTGCATCATAATTGCCTTTCCCCCAGCTATAAGTCTTGCCCTGCGGTATATACCTATCCCTTTCCATCGCGAAAGTAAACGTAACCGAATTATAGTCACTATCACCAAAGTGCTCACCTACCTCCAAATCTAGCACCCTGCCTGGTTCATTACCCAGTACCAAATCCAATGTGGCCTCTCCTCTTGTTGGCCTATCTACATACTGTGTCAGGAAATCCTCCTGCACACATTGGACAAAAACTGACACATCTAAAGTACTCGAACTATAGCGTTTCCAGTCAATATTTTGAAAGTTAAAGTCCCCCATAACAACTACCCTGGGCGGATTCTCCAATCCCCCACCTGGTCGGAGAATCGCCAGGGGTCTGCGTGAATCCCGTCCCCGCCGTCCTCCGAATTCTTCGGGCCCCCCATAATCGCCCCGGCGTGAATCCCGCCGCCCGCCTCGGAGAATGGCGGGGACCGTCGCGACTCAATGGGCCCTGGGGCCGCCCGGATTCTCTGGGCCGCAATGGGCCGAAGTCCCGCCAGTGAGGTGATATGGGCAGAGCTCAGAAATAGGAAGGTTGCGGTAACAATGTTGGGGCTGTACTACAGACCTCCCAACAGCAAGCGTGAGATAGAGGTGCAAATATGTAAACAGATTATGGAAAGATGTAGGAGCAACAGGGTGGTTGGTGGTGATAGGAGATTTTAATTTTCCCAACATTGACTGGGATACACTTAGTGTCAGAGGTCTAGATGGAGCAGAATTTGTAAGGAGCATCCAGGAGGGTTTTCTAGAGAAGTATGTAAATAGCCCAACTCGGGAAGGAGCCATACTGGACCTGATGTTGGGGAATGAGCCCAGCCAGGTCGTTGAAGTTTCAGTAGGGGATTACCTTGGGAATAGTGATCACAATTCCGTAAGTTTTAGAATACTCATGGACAAAGACGAGAGTGGTCCTAAAGGAAGAGTGCTAAATTGGGGGAAGGCCAACTATACCAAAATTCGGCAGGAGCTGTGGAATGTGGATTGGGAGCAGCTGTTTGAAGGTAAATCCACATTTAATATGTGGGAGGCTTTTAAAGAGAGGTTGATTAGAGTGCAAGACAGACATGTCCCTGTGAAAATGATGGTAGAAATGGTAAGATTAGGGAACCATGGATGACGGGTGAAATTGTGAGACTAGCTAAGAGGAAAAAGGAAGCATACATAAGGTCTAGGCGACTGAAGACAGACGAAGCTTTGGAAGAATATCGAGAATGTAGGACCAATCTGAAACGAGGAATCAAGAGGGCTAAAAGGGGTCATGAAATAACTTTAGCAAACAGGGTTAAGGAAAATCCCAAAGCCTTTTATTCATATATAAGGAGCAAGAGGGTAACTAGAGAAAGGATTATAAGAGATAGGATTTATAATCATCTAGAAAGGAATAATTTAATTAGGGATAGTCAAGGACAAAAGAGGAAAGTTATGCGTGGAGTCAGAGAAAATGGGTGAGATTCTTAATGAGTACTTTGCATCGGTATTCACCGAGGAGAGGGACATGACGGATGTTGAGGTTAGGGATAGATGTTTGATTACTCTAGGTCAAGTCGGCATAAGGAGGGAGGATGTGTTTGGTATTCTAAAAGGCATTAAGGTAGACAAGTCCCCAGGTCCGGATGGGATCTATCCCAGGTTACTGAGGGAAGTGAGAGAGGAAATAGCTGGGGCCTTAACAGATATCTTTGCAGCATCCTTGAACATGGGTGAGGTCCTGGAGGACTGGAGAATTGCTAATGTTGTCCCGTTGTTTAAGAAGGGTAGCAGGGATAATCCAGATAATTATAGACCGGTGAGCCTGACGTCAGTGTTAGGGAAGCTGCTGGAGAAGATACTGAGGGATAGGATCTATTCCCATTTGGAAGAAAATGGGCTTATCAGTGATGGGCAACATGGTTTTGAGTGGGAAAGTCTTACCAACGTAATAGAATTCTTTGAGGAAGTGACAAAGTTGATTGATGAGGGAAGGGCTGTGGATGTCATATACACGGACTTCAGTAAGGCATTTGATAAGGTTCCCCATGGTAGGCTGATGGAGAAAGTGAAGTCTCATGGGGTCCAGGGTGTACTAGCTAGATGGATAAAGAACTGGCTGGGCAACAGGAGACAGAGAGCAGTAGTGGAAGGAAGTTTCTCAAAATGGAGAACTGTGACCAGTGATATTCCACAGGGATCCGTGCTGGGACCACTGTCGTTTGTGATATACATAAATGACCTGGATGAAGGTATAGATGGTCTGATTAGCAAGTTTGCAGATGACACTAAGATTGGTGGAGTAGCAGATAGTGAAGGGGACTATCAGCGAATACAGCAGAATATAGATAGATTGGAGAAATGGCAGATGGAGTTCAATCCGGGCAAATACGAGGTGATGCATTTTGGAAGATCCAATTCAAGAGCGAACTATGCTGTAAATGAAAAAGCCCTGGGGAAAATTGATGTACAGAGAGATCTGGGTGTTCAGGTCCATTGTACCCTGAAGGTGGCAGCGCAGGTCGATAGAGTGGTCAAAAAGGCATACGGCATGCTTTCCTTCATCGGAATGGGTATTAAGTAAGAGTTAGCAGATCATATTACAGTTGTATAAGACTTTAGTTCGGCTAGATTTGGAATACTGCGTACAGTTCTGGTCGCCACATTACCAAAAGGATGTGGATGCTTTGGAGAAGATGCAGAGGAGGTTCGCCAGGATGTTGCCTGGTATGGAGGGCGCTAGCTATGAAGAGAGGTTGAGTAGATTAAGATTATTTTCATTAAAAAGACGGAGGTTGAGGGGGGACCTCATTGGGATCTACAAAATCATGAGAGATATAGACAGTGTAGATAGCAAGAAGCTTTTTCCCAGAGTGGGGGACTCAATTATTAGGGTTCACGAGTTCAAGGTGAGAGGGGAAATGTTTAAGGGAGATATGCCTGGAAAGTTCTTTACGCAGAGGGTGGTGGGTGCCTGGAATGCATTGCCGGCAGAGGTGGTAGAGGCGGGCACGATAGCGCCATTTAAGAGGTATCTAGTCAGATACATGAATGGGCAGAGAGCAGAGGGATACAGATCCTTCGAAAATAGGCGACAGTTTTAGATAGAGGATCTGGATCGGCGCAGGCTTGGAGGGACGAAGTGCCTGTTCCTGTGCTGTAATTTTTCTTTGTTCTTGGTTCTCTTAACGAAGGTCCCGCCGGCGTAAATCAAGATTGGTCCCTTCCGTGGGCGGCCTCGAGGGGGCGCGGGGCGATTTGGCCCCAGGGGGTGCCCCCACGGTGGCCTGGCCCGCGATCGGGGCCCACCGATCCGCGGGCGGGCCTGTGCCGTGGGGGCACTCTATTCCTCCACATCAGCCTTGTACCAATTCGCGATGGCCGGCGCGGAGATGAACCCACCCCCCTCCCGAGCATGCGCGGGGTTGACGCCAGCACACGCTGCTGCTCCCGCGCATGCGCCAACTCGCGCTGGCGGCCCTTCGGTGCCGGTTGGCGTGGCGCCAAGCCCATTCCAGCTGGCGTGGTGCAAACCACTCCGGCGTCATTCTAGCCCCCGAAGGTGCGGAGGATTCCCGCTAGGGTTTGCGCATTTTTTCCCGCCCTGACGATTTGCGCAGAATCCCGCCCCCTGTTACTTTCGCTCCTATCCAGAATGATCTTTGCAATCCTTTCCTCGACATCTCTGAAATTTTTCGGGGGCCTATAGAAAACCCCCAAAGGGTGACCTCTCCTTTCCTGTTTCTAACCTCAGCCCATACTACCTCAGTAGACGAGTCCTCATCAAACATCCTTTCTGCCACCGTAATTCTGTCCTTGACTAACAATGCCACCCCTCCCCGTCTTTTACCACCTTCCCTGAGCTTACTGAAACATCTAAACCCCAGAACCTGCAACAACCATTCCTGTCCCTGCTCTATCCATGACTCCGAAATGGCCACAACATCGAAGTGTCAGGTACCAATCCATGCTGCAAGTTTACCCACCTAATTCCGGATGCTCCTGGCGTTGAAGTAGACACACTTCAAACCACCTTCCTGCCTGCCGGTACACTCCTGCGACCTTGAAACCTTACTGATGACCTCATTACTCTCAACCTCCTGTCCACTGGAGCGACAATTCAGGTTCCCATCCCCCTGCTGAATTAGTTTAAACACTCCCGAAGAGCATTAGCAAATTTCCCCTGCAGGATATTGGTAACCCTCTGGTCCAGGTGTAGACCATCCTGTTTGTAGAGGTCCCACCTACCCCAGAATGAGCCCCAATTATCCAGGAATCTGAAACCCTCCCTCCTGCACCATCCCTGTAGCCACGTGTTCAACTCCTCTCTCTCCCTATTCCTCATCTCGCTAGCACGTGGCACGGCTAACAACCCAGAGATAATAACTCTGTTCTAGCTCTAAGATTCCACCGTAGCTCCCTGAATACCTGTCTTACATCCCCATCCTTACCTATGTCGTTGGTGCCTATGTGGACCACGACTTGGGGCTGCTCCCCCTCCCACTTCCGATCTGAGACATCACGGACCCTGGCACCTGGGAGACAACACACCAACCACGAGTCTCTCTCGTTCCCACAGAATCTCCTATCTGTCCCCCTAACTATGGTGTCCCCAATGAATAATGCTCTACTCCTCTCCCCCCTTCCCTTCTGAGCAACAGGGACAGACTCTATGCCACAGACCTGTACCCCATGGCTTACCCATGGTAAGTTTTCCCCCCCCCCACCAGTATCCAAAGCGGTATACTTGCTACTAAGGGGAACGGCCACAGGGGATCCCTGTACTGACTGCTTCCTCCCAGCCCCTCTCACCGTCACCCATCTATCTTTATTCTTCGGAGTAACTACATCCCTGAAGCTTCTATCTATGACCACCTCTGCCTCCCGAATGATCCGAAGTTCATCCAGCTCCAGTTCCCTCTGAGGAACTGGTCTTTGAGGAGCTGGTCTTTGAGGAGCTGGTCTTTGAGGAGCTGGAGATGGGTGCACTTCCCACAGATGAAATCAGCAGGGACACTGATGGCGTCCCTCACCTCAAACATTCTGCAGGAGGAACATTGCACTGCCTTCCCGACCATCCTCTCTAGATAACTTGCGAATAAAAAAAGAAAAAGAAAGAGCTTATGTGATATTCACTCAACCCCTTCGGTTAGAGGAGGTGGCTCCTCTCCCGCGCTTTTAAATCACCGGCTCCTCTCCCGCTTTTAAATCTCCCACTCCTCTCCCACTTTTAAATCTCCCGCTCCTCTCCCGCGCTTTTAAATCTCCGGCTCCTCTCCCTCTTTTAAATCTCCGGCTCCTCTCCCGCTTTTAAATCTCCGGCTCCTCTCCCGCTTTTAAATCTACGGCTCCTCTGCCGCGCTTTTAAATCTCCGGCTCCTCTCCTGCTTTTAAATCTCTGGCTTCTCTCCCGCTTTTCACTCTCCCAGCTGTCTCTCTTCTCGCCCTGTTTTCACTCTCCCGGCTGTCTCTCCTCTCGTGCGCTGTTTTCACTCTCCCGGCTGCCTCTCCTCTCGCGCTGTTTTCACTCTCCTGGCTGTCTCTCCTCTCGCGCTGTTTTCGCTCTCCCGGCTGTCTCCTCTTGCGCTGTTTTCGCTCTCCTGGCTGTCCCTCCTCTTGCGCTGTTTTCACTCTCCCGACTGACACTCTCCTCGCTGTTTTCGCTCTCCCGGCTGTCCCTCCTCTCGCGCTGTTTTCACTCTCCCGACTGTCTCTCCTCTCGCGCTGTTTTCACTCTCCCCGCTGTCTCTCCTCTCGCGCTGTTTTCACTCTCCCGGCTGTCTCTCCTCTCGTGCTTTTTTCACTCCCCCGACTGTCTCTTCTCTCGCGCTGTTTTCACTCTCCCGACTGTCTCTCCTCTCGCGCTGTTTTCACTCTCCCCGCTGTCTCTCCTCTCGCGCTGTTTTCACTCTCCCGGCTGTCTCTCCTCGCGCGCTGTTTTCACTCTCACGACTGTCTCTCCTCTCGCGCTTTTTTCACTCCCCCGACTGTCTCTTCTCTCGCGCTGTTTTCACTCTCCCAGCTGTCTCTCCTCTCGTGCTTTTTTCACTCCCCCGACTGTCTCTCCTCTCGCGCAGTTTTCACTCTCCTGACTATCTCTCCTCTCGCGCTGTTTTCACTCTCCCCGCTGCCTCTCCTCTCGCTCTGTTTTCGCTCTCCCGGCAGTCTCTTCTCTCGCGCTGTTTTCACTCCCCTGACTGTCTCTCCTCTCGCGCTGTTTTCACTCTCCCGACTGTCTCTCCTCTCGCGCTGTTTTCACTCTCCCGGCTGTCTCTCCTCTCGTGCTTTTTTCACTCCCCCGACTGTCTCTTCACTTGTGCTGTTTTCGCTCTCCCGGCTGTCTCTTCTCTCGCGCTGTTTTCGCTCTCCTGGCTGTCTCTCCCCTCGCGCTGTTTTCACTCTCCCCGCTGTCTCTCCTCTCGCGCTGTTTTCACTCTCCCGGCTGTCTCTCCTCTCGTGCTTTTTTCACTCCCCCGACTGTCTCTTCTCTCGCGCTGTTTTCACTTTCCCGGCTATCTCTTCTCTCGCGCTGTTTTCACTCTCCCGACTGCCTCTCCTCTCGCGCTGTTTTCACTCTCCCCGCTGTCTCTCCTCTCGCGCTGTTTTCACTCTCCCGGCTGTCTCTCCTCGCGCGCTGTTTTCACTCTCACGACTGTCTCTCCTCTCGCGCTTTTTTCACTCCCCCGACTGTCTCTTCTCTCGCGCTGTTTTCACTCTCCCGGCTGTCTCTCCTCTCGTGCTTTTTTCACTCCCCCGACTGTCTCTCCTCTCGCGCAGTTTTCACTCTCCTGACTATCTCTCCTCTCGCGCTGTTTTCACTCTCCCCGCTGCCTCTCCTCTCGCTCTGTTTTCGCTCTCCCGGCAGTCTCTTCTCTCGCGCTGTTTTCACTCCCCTGACTGTCTCTCCTCTCGCGCTGTTTTCGCTCTCCTGGCTGTCTCTCCTCTCGCGCTGTTTTCGCTCTCCCGGCTGTCTCTTCTCTCGCGCTGTTTTCACTCTCCCGGCTGTCTCTCCTCTCGCGCTGTTTTCACTCTCCCGACTGACACTCTCCTCGCTGTTTTCGCTCTCCCGGCTGTCCCTCCTCTCTCGCTGTTTTCACTTTCCCGGCTGTCTCTTCTCTCGCGCTGTTTTCACTGTCCCGGCTGTCTCTTCTCTCGCGCTGTTTTCACTCTCCCGACTGTCTCTCCTCTCGCGCTGTTTTCACTCTCCCGGCTGTCTCTCCTCTCGCGCTGTTTTCACTCTCCTGACTGTCTCTCCCCTCGCGCTGTTTTCACTCTCCCCGCTGTCTCTCCTCTCGCGCTGTTTTCACTCTCCCGGCTGTCTCTCCTCTCGTGCTTTTTTCACTCCCCCGACTGTCTCTTCTCTCGCGCTGTTTTCACTCTCCCGACTGTCTCTCCTCTCGCGCTGTTTTCACTCTCCCCGCTGTCTCTCCTCTCGCGCTGTTTTCACTCTCCCGGCTGTCTCTCCTCTCGCGCTGTTTTCGCTCTGCTGGCTCTCTCTCCTTCGCGCTGTTTTCAGTCTCCTGGCTGTCTCTTCTCTCGCGCTGTTTTCGCTCTCCTGGCTCTCTCTCCTCTCGCGCTGTTTTCACTCTCCCGACTGACACTCTCCTCGCTGTTTTCACTCTCCCGACTGACACTCTCCTCGCTGTTTTCGCTCTCCCGGCTGTCCCTCCTCTCGCGCTGTTTTCACTTTCCCGGCTGTCTCTTCTCTCGCGCTGTTTTCACTGTCCCGGCTGTCTCTTCTCTCGCGCTGTTTTCACTCTCCCGACTGTCTCTCCTCTCGCGCTGTTTTCACTCTCCCGGCTGTCTCTCCTCTCGCGCTGTTTTCACTCTCCTGACTGTCTCTCCCCTCGCGCTGTTTTCACTCTCCCGGCTGTCTCTCCTCTCGCGCTGTTTTCACTCTCCCGGCTGTCTCTCCTCTCGCGCTGTTTTCACTCTCCCGACTGACACTCTCCTCGCTGTTTTCGCTCTCCCGGCTGTCTCTCCTCTCGCGCTGTTTTCACTCTCCTGACTGTCTCTCCCCTCGCGCTGTTTTCACTCTCCCCGCTGTCTCTCCTCTCGCGCTGTTTTCACTCTCCCGGCTGTCTCTCCTCTCGTGCTTTTTTCACTCCCCCGACTGTCTCTTCTCTCGCGCTGTTTTCACTCTCCCGACTGTCTCTCCTCTCGCGCTGTTTTCACTCTCCCCGCTGTCTCTCCTCTCGCGCTGTTTTCACTCTCCCGGCTGTCTCTCCTCTCGCGCTGTTTTCGCTCTCCTGGCTCTCTCTCCTCTCGCGCTGTTTTCAGTCTCCTGGCTGTCTCTTCTCTCGCGCTGTTTTCACTCTCCCAGCTGTCTCTCCTCTCGCGCTGTTTTCGCTCTCCCAGCTGTCCCTCCTCGCGCGCTGTTTTCACTCTCCCGGCTGTCTCTTCTCTCGCGCTGTTTTTGCTCTCCTGGCTGTCCCTCCTCTCGCGCTGTTTTCGCTCTCCCGGCTGTCTCTCCTCACGCGCTATTTTCACTTTCCCGGCTGTCTGTCTCTCTCCTCGCTGTTTTCACTCTCCCGGCTGTCTCTTCTCTCGCGCTGTTTTCACTCTCCCGGCTCTCTCTTCTCTCGCGCTGTTTTCGCTCTCCCGGCTCTCTCTCCTCTCGCGCTGTTTTCGCTCTCCCGGCTCTCTCTCCTCTCGCGCTGTTTTCACTCTCCTGGCTGTCTCTCATCTCGCGCTGTTTTCAGTCTCCCGGCTGTCTCTCCTCTCGCGCTGTTTTCACTCTCCCGGCTGTCTCTCATCTCGCGCTGTTTTCAGTCTCCCGGCTGTCTCTCCTCTCGCGCTGTTTTCGCTCTCCTGGCTGTTTCTCCTCTCGCGCTGTTTTCAGTCTCCCGGCTGTCTCTTCTCTCGCGCTGTTTTCACTCTCCCGGCTGTTTCTCCTCTCGCGCTGTTTTCACTCTCCCAGCTGTCTCCTTTCGCGCTGTTTTCACACTCCCAGCTGTCTCTCCTCTCGCGCTGTTTTCACTCTCCCGGCTGTCTCTCCTCTCGCGCTGTTTTCACTCTCCCGGCTCTCTCTTCTCTCGCGCTGTTTTCACTCTCCCGGCTGTCTCTTCTCTCGCGCTGTTTTCGCTCTCCTGGCTGTCCCTCCTCTCGTGCTGTTTTCGCTCTCCCGGCTGTCTCTCCTCTCGCGCTATTTTCGCTCTCCCGGCTGTCTCTCCTCTCGCGCTGTTTTCGCTCTCCCGGCTGTCTCTCCTCGTGCGCTGTTTTCACTCTCCCGGCTCTCTCTCCTCTCGTGCTGTTTTCACTCTCCCGGCTGTCTCTCTTCTCTCGCTGTTTTCACTCTCCCGGCTCTCTCTCCTCTCGCGCTGTTTTCGCTCTCCCGGCTGTCTCTCCTCTCGCGCTGTTTTCACCCCCGGCTGCCTCTCCTCTCGCGCTGTTTTCGCTCTCCCGGCTGTCTCTTCTTGTGCGCTGTTTTCACTCTCCCGGCTGTCTCTTCTCTCGCGCTGTTTTCACTCTCCCGGCTGTCTCTCCTCTCGCGCTGTTTTCGCTCCCCTGGCTGTCTCTTCTCGTGCGCTGTTTTCACTCTCCCGGCTGTCTCTTCTCTCGCGCTGTTTTCACTGTCCTGACTGTCTCTCATCTCGCGCTGTTTCCGCAGTCGGTTTGGGGGAGGTTGGAGGCGGCTTTGTGTAGCGGAACCAGCTTGAGGGCACTGTTGTTGGTGCCCCTTCCATTCTCCCATTTCGGTACTCTGCGAGCCTGGTGGTGGGTTTGGAACCATTGTAGGCAACATTTGTAACAATCTGGTTTGTGCTGACGGGGTTGGATACGAGGTTCCGCCAGGTGGGGATAGAGTACCTCAGGGATTTGTTCGTTGGGGAAAGGTTTGCAGGCGAACCAGTTACCAAAGGGAAACCGGTTTAGGTATCTGCAGGTTAGGGACTTTATTAGGAAGGAGGTGGCGTCCTTTTTGGCGCTGCCACCCCCCCATTTCTGAAGGATAAGCTTTTGTCTGAAGATGACATTGGCCGGGCAGGGTTGCGGACAGGAAAGGGAGTGTGCCCCCGTGGAGGAGATCAGGTGCAAGTGGGAGGAGGAGTTGGGGGTGCATTGGGGGCCGGCGTGTGGGGTGTCAAAGATTCTGGGAGTAGAGGTAGGTCCCGAGTCCGGAAGTGGCAATAGTTGGAATGTCGCACTATCCATGAATTCAGGTGAGGAGAGAGGCCGATGTCTTTACCTTTGCCTCCCTGTTAGCCCGGAGATGGGTTTTATTGGGTTGGAGGGGCTCTGAGCTGCCAAAGGCGGGAGGAGTGAGTGATTTGGCAGAATTTCTGCATTTGGAATAAGTTAAGATCGCCACTCGAGGGGTGGAGGAAGGCTTCACCTTGAGGTGGAAGTATTGAGTCGTCAGCAGCGGGGGGTGGGAGGGGGCGGTGGGAATTTTCTTTTTGTTGGGGGGGGGGTTGGAAAAGGGAGAGGTGGGTACTGGAGTGGCGGGAGGGGTGAGTGGGAGTGATGCAGGGAGGGTGGAGTTTTGTTATCTATTGCCGCGGTTGGCTTTTGTATTTGTGTATATGTTAAAAATGCGTTCAGTATTATATGATGCACTCCGCTGTAGAGGCCTGATAATATGCGAATGTATGGAAACAAACATCACCATCACTGGGCAGGGGGGTGGGGACAATCCAATAACGCATCAACGTCTAGTGAAACACAATTTGGACATCTTGTGAGATTCTCTACTCCTGTCGCTGAACCTGCCTAGCGAATATCCTGGCCGAAAAATGACACATTATATGGAATGTGAAGCCTGATGAGGTGCAGTGTAGATATATATTTGAAATATGATATTAAGCAATGCGCGTCAATCATTGAACACAGCATGGTGAGTAATATATCTTTTTCCTAATGGTTCAGCTGGACAAACCATTCAAGTTGATGCGAGAAACTGAAGATCAGTTAAAAGTCATCCCGCAGTTCTGTTTCCCTGATGCCAGAGACTGGGTTCCCGTTTCTGAATTTGCCAGGTATATATTTTAATAGGTTATGTTTAATCTTCGTCTTCTCATCTACTGGAAGGCTGGAATGGTTGAAAGTAGAATGTGGTTGAGGCTGGCGCCTGATAAAGGTTGAATGTTCATCTGCTTTGCGTTTAATGAGTTTCCCCATATTTGTAAAGTGATGTTTTTTTTACAAATCTTTATCTGTACCTCTTGGACTAGTATAGATCACTTGAAAATGAAATGA
The DNA here is from genome assembly GCF_047496885.1 of Scyliorhinus torazame. Taxonomy (NCBI): domain Eukaryota; kingdom Metazoa; phylum Chordata; class Chondrichthyes; order Carcharhiniformes; family Scyliorhinidae; genus Scyliorhinus; species Scyliorhinus torazame. The sequence goes on along the minus strand of NC_092725.1, from coordinate 85,476,195 downwards.
AAATCGCTTATTGTCACAAGTAGGCTGCAAATGAAGTTACTGTGAAAAGTCCCTAGTCGCCACATTCCGGCACCTGTTCGGGGAGGCTGGTACGGGAATTGAACCGTGCTGTTGGCCTGCCTTGGTCTCCTTCAAAGCCAGCGATTTAGCCCTGTGCTAAACAGCCCCACTTGAACAACGCTTGATACAAAATAGCATTATGGAGAATTAAATAATGTGGGCTAAATGTATGCAAGGTGCACTAGGTATCCTGTGAAAAGGATGGTTTATTATAAGGTTGCAGACTGTCAAATTTTACAACATGGATGGAAGTAGTTAGCTTTTTTGTGTTTGTACCAGCACATTGATAAAATAGGAACTTGCACTTAACAGCACCTATTAATCACCTTGAGTCCTTCGAACATCCCAAATCATTTCACAACCAATAAAATACAATTATAGTGTAGTCACTGTTGTAAAAACACTGTAACCAACTTGCACACTGCACGTTCTCTGAATGGCAATGCAATAGATGGCTAAATAATCTATTTGTGCGGTGATGCCCTTGAAGAATAAATGTTGGGGGAAACAGCAGGAGAACCCCCGTGCCTCTTTAAACATGTGGGGCAGGATTCTCCGTTAGGGAGAATATGGTCTATGTCCTCCTGCCAGAAGTGAATCGCTCATGGGTTGCGTTGGCAACGCCTTGCTATGCTAATTTATGCATTACGGGAAGCTCGAGAGATTCTGTTCTGAATCCCACTATTGGGCCGTTGTTTTGAGCGGGCGGCCTGATACTGAGGTTGGTAGCTGGCGCCCACCACCCACCCCCCGGCCAAACACACAACCTGCTCCATCACCACGAGAATTGCTGGGTCACCACCCCCCCGCTTCCAGCAGGCAGAGCTGAGGGGTGACCAGATTATCCCTCCTCTCCCCGTCAAAGACACCCCATATAATGCTTGAGTGCATCTCTAGTATCCCCACTTTCAATCTAACGACAATGGCACGGTACAGTGGCGCAGTGGTTAGCACTGCTGCCTCACAGCGCCAGGGTACGGGTTCAATTCCAGCATTGAGTGACTGTGTTGAGTTTGCACATTCTCCTCGTGTCTGCATGGGTTTCCTCCGGGTGCTCCGTTTTCCTCCCACAGTCCAAAGATGTGCAGGTTAGGTGGGGTTACAAGGATAGGGTGGGGGAGTGGGCCTAGGTCGGATGGTCTTTCAGAGGGTCATGCAGACTCAATGGGCCGAATGGCCTCCTGCTCTGTAGGAATTTTATAGTTTAGAAACATCTAGCTATGTTTGCCAGCCCTTGACTACATCAAAGCAGTTAGTTCTTTCTGATGAGAAAAAGAGGAAGTGAAAGCACTTATCTCCTAGATATTAATAAGCATTGTGGTTAGGTTGAAAGCAGGGTACTTGAGATGTATTCAAGCGTGAAGAAAAATGAAATAAACAATCCAGACACATGGCTGTCTGGAAGTTATTACCCTGTCAGTTACAGCCTGATAAAAGCTATTTCTCTTTGAAAGTGAATAGAAACCTTGCAGAGGCTATGAAGTAACAGCTGCTAGCTTCTAGGCAGGGGTGACTGATTGGGGGTGGGTTCTCTGATATGGGGGGTCAGATGGGGATCTTTGTTGGGGGAGGGGGCTGGGATGGGGTGGGCAGGATTTGCTTTGTAGGGGGAGGGGCACCTGCATTAAATTCTTGCTCCCCTGGTCGACCACGTCTGGGCAATCCTGGCAAATACATGCACCATTACATACACTTGTGAATCCCGGCTGAGAGAGCTGGAGCACCATGGAGGCATGGAGAATCCAGTGCCCAGCCTGTTACTAGGATGCAAATGGGTTCAAATGACCCATTTGCATCCTCCCGCCCGTGCGGAGTGTGAATCTGTATGCTGCTGCCACCAGCGGGGATCCGGAGCATTGCAACGGGTATCGGTCCCGTTTTTTGCCCGACATGAGATTCTCCACCGCACCGGGAACTCTGCTACCGGCGGCAGAGAATCCCGGCCCTGATCTTTGATATTATTTGAGAATAGGCAAGGCCTCACTTTAGCAACTTATCTGAAAGATATCCACCCCTGATGATGCAGCACACCCTCAATACTGTACTGAGGTGTCAGCTTAGATGATGTGTTTCGAGGGTTGCTTGAACCAGGAACCTTCTGACTCTCTGAGGCACAAGTTCTAACACTGAGCCAAGGCTTATTTCTAGCCCATTTTGTTGATATATGGTTTCACGTGATCGATAAAATGATGGAGTCTCATTGTGGACATACTGCATCTAATATGTTTTACACTGTGTTTTGTAACAATGTTACAATGTTTTTTTCCAGGGCTGTGGTTTGCAATAGCACAGAATATTCTAATAAATATTCCTTGTCTTCCACTGTAATAGTGAAACTTTTTCTTTTGTCCTGACTGGTGAGGATGGGAGCAGACGATTCGGGTATTGCCGGAGGCTACTGGTACGATTACCTAATAAACCTTATTAAAAATTAAAATGATATTTCCGAATCTCTTCTGCAATGACTATGGGACAGGGTATGACAGGCTAAAAGTTACATCTTCTCTTCTTCCTTTTAGCCCACCGGGAAGGGGAAACGTTTACCTGAGGTTTACTGTATCGTTAGTCGGCTGGGCTGTTTTAACCTCTTCTCCAAGGTACGGTTACAGATCAATGTTAGTCAGGGACTGGCAAGGTGAAATAACTGAGCCCTTGGATTAAGGAATTGAACCAACATCTGGTCAATTCCCTTTGCTGTTGGACTTTGGTGCTTGTTTGTTCTGTTCCCCACACTCTGAAAATCGGTGCAAAGGAACCACAGTGTTTGACTGGAAACTTTGTGAAATGATTTGTGTTGATTTTTCTCACATCAATACTTTAAAAGTACCTGAGGAATTCTGAGTACTTCCCTTTACATCAATCCAAAAACAGATTTTCCAGGTTTCCTATGAACGCATTTGCTGAGCGACCTTTTTGTGAGCGTACTTTTTCGAAATTTAAAAATAAAACATTTTTATTTAAAAAAATTTTTAAATTTAGAGTACCCAATTCATTTTTTTCCAATTAAGGGGCAATTTAGTGTGGCCAATCCACCTACCCTGCACATCTTTGGGTTGTGGGGACGAAACCCACTCAAACAGGGGAGAATGTGCAAACTCCACACGGACAGTGACCCAGAGCCGGGATTGGACCTGGTACCTCAACGCCATGAGGCAGCAATGCTCACCACTGCGCCACTGTGCTGCCCTTGTGAGCATATGTTGTGGGGAAGTAGACACATCGAGTATCTCTTGTAGTGTATTTGCTTCACGGTACTGCAGACGATCAGGGCTATTTGTTCATTATATTTATGTATTAATCAGAAACCCTCCCCGACTGTCCTTATTGTGTATTCCATACTTATTTAAGTAATAAGTGTAAGAGCCTGTGCTCACTCCAGCCTAACCACCAGTGCTCATTGTGATTCGTTCCAACTATTCACTGCTCAAGGCAACTGACTATATTGGCATTTGAGTGTGTTTCTTCTTTCAGTCACAATGTAGCAGTTACACTTGGAACTATATTTAGTCTGTTATGTTGTAATTGTTTATAGTCTTTGTGTAACTCAGACTGTTTATGCCCACCTGTCATTTGCACTAGTGTGTTTTCATGTGTTTCATAACTTAATATTCATCAGAAAATAAACATTAGAATAGAAATATTAAATACTCTTCTCACTGAAGGCCTGGATTTCAAAACAATAAACTTGAGAGGTGCTACAACCAAATAATATTTGACAGAACGTTGCAGCTTTTTCTGCTTCTTTCTAATTTATGCTGTTTGTGTTCAGTCGAGTCTGGTTTTATTTCTCCCCCGTGAGGCAGAAGACTAATCAGTTTCTCTTATTTGCTGCCATGCTGCAGGTCCTGGATGAGGTGGAGAAGCGCCGAGTGATTTCCCCTGCACTTGTTCAGCCATTCATGAGAAGCATTATGGAAGCTCCATTCCCTGCCCCAGGGCGAACCATCACTGTTAGAAACTTCCTTCCAGGATCAGGGAATGAGGTAAAGCAAAAGCTCAAGGGTGGGATTCTCCAATAATGGGGCTATGTCCCCATTCCAGCGTCAAAACATCCTGAAGAATGTCCAGAGTGATTCAGCTACCTGAAGGGGGCTAGCGGGGCCCTGAAGTAGTCCTCGCAGCTCCGGCTGCCGATTCAGGGCCCTGCACGTCCGGTCGGGGGTCCGTGCATGCGCACGGCAGCGGCCTGCGTCGGGCGCCCCGCGCGACATGGCGGACCCACACCACAGACCGGCACCAAAAAAATAGTCCGTCCCCAAGATCGCACGTGCCCGCGGATCGGTGGCCCCCAATCATTAGCCTGCTCCCCCCCCCCCCCCGGTGAAGGACCCCCCGCCCTCCCCCACCAGGGCAGCTGCCGACTGAGTCCACAGCCGCCACGCCGAGTTCCCGACGGGTGGGACCATGAGAGACCCACGCCGTCGGGAATTCGGCCAGTTACACTTGGAGACTCACCGTGGAGGCCTCTGTCAATGGCCCCCCTACCCGCACCGCGTAGACCGCGCGCGTGCAATTCGCGGCGATTCTCGCCGTCAACGCCCATTCTCCGCTCTTGGGCTGTACCCTTATAGGTTATGATACTTCATTCTAAAACGAGAGGTCGGAATCTTAGAAGAAGAGGTAGCGAATTTAAAACAGATTTGAGGAAAAACTATTTCTCCCAAAGGATTGTGAATCTGTGGAATTCGCTAGCCCAGATGCAAGGACAGTAAGTAAATTTAAGGAGGAGTTAGACAGATTTTTAATTGGTAATGGGTTGAAGGGTTATGGAGAACGGGCATGACAGTGGAGTTGAGGCCAGGATAGGATCAGCCATGATCACATGGAGGGTGTTAGGCTCGGGAGGCTAATTTGCCTGCTCCCGCTCTGAGGTAGTGTGTTCTAGGAAGGCGATGCTGTGGCTGATTTCGCAATCCAGCTCTTGGCCTGTAACATTGTAGGTAGCAGATGAGAAACATATCAGCCATGATAGAATAGCGGAGCAGACTCGATGGGCTGAATGGACTAATTCTGCTCCTATATCTTATGAACTTATGAAGTGCCTATTCAAGTGATTTTTAAATATGATGAGGGTTTCCGCTTCCCACCCTTTTCCGGCAGTGATTTCCAGACACCAAACATTCTCTGGGTGGGGAAAGAAAATCCCGTGAACTCCTCTCTCATGTTTCTATTAATTACTTTACTTTAAATCTGTGACACATAGTTATTAATCTCTCTGCCATGAGAAATAGTTTATCTCTATCCAAACTGTCTAGTTCCCTCGTAATGTTATACAGCTCAATTCTTTTACCCTCAGCCTCTTCTGTTCCAAAGAAAACAGTCCAAGCCTACCCTCAGTAAATTTGTCAGTCCTATAACATCCTCCCAAAACTCCTCTGTACCCTCTCTGGTACAATCAATTCCTGTCGTGTGGTGTCAGAACTATATGCATTCTATGTCTTAATAAATATTTAATACCATTCTAACATTTATACCAATCTAGCATACCTCCCTTCTTATCTTCTATATGTCGTATGATTTAAAATATGTTATATGTAATATTTGAAGCAAGATTATCCCTGGCTGTTCCATAAACAGAACTGGCCAAAAAATGTCTAGTTACAATTGGTGGCATCTTTGCTTCTGATTTAGTTTGACAAGTGCCCTCTTCTGCAGGTGATCCAGCTGTGCAGGCCCTTGGACTCTCGTCTGGAACACGTAGACTTTGAGTGTCTCTTTTTGTCACTGACTGTCCGCCAGCTGATTAAAGTCTTTGCTTCTCTTCTACTAGAACGGAGGGTGATTTTCACAGCAGATAAACTCAGGTGACTAATAGTCATTGCTGTCGTTTACAACGAATTATGGTCAGCAAAAAAGACCTCCTACAACTAGGAACTACTGGAGGTTCCGTGTTCAGATGTCCCCCCACCGTATGATATAAATGCACGTAAATCACACCTGCTGTAATGAATACTGTCTGATGTATAAAGGGCAATGAATATCTGTAATATATACAGAACATGTGAATGCATTGTATATTAGTCATCATGTGTATATAAAGTCACTATAGGAATCCGAGGATGCTTGTGGGAGGCTGTTATAACCTGCATGAGACCTACAGGGTTGAACCATTTAGTCTCCCCGTGAGTCTTGTTGAATATGAGCTTCCCCACTGAGGGACAGGGGCTCCCATCAATGGAGCCATGGTCACTATGTATAAAAGCTGGGCCTGAGTGGGAACCGAGCAGAGAAGTCCCGATAGAGACCTGTGTACAACATGTAAATAATAATTGTTCAATAAACAAATAGTTTCTTTTAGCCTCTCGCGTGGACGCCTCTGTGGACACCATATTGGTGAAAAGGGTAAAGTGGAGCTGCAGACGGTACTACTAATCATTGGAAACCATGCCACCTCTATGTATAACACTGGGTAAAAGGTTTGCACGACTTTCAAAATGCGGCTCTTTAGGAAATTTGATGCAAGTATGGAAGATTGGGTGCAATACTTAGAATGACTGCGCTACTTTTTCATGGCTAACGCAATACTTGCTGATAGTGCCAGAAAATGCTGCTATTGACTGCCTGTGGAGTGTCCACTTTTAGCGTAATCAGAAGCCTGACGTACGCCTCATCCCCGGATACTAAGTCATTTGAAGAGTTGGTGATGCTAGTAGCAGACTATTGCCCCCCCTCAGGCCGTCGGTCATCATGCAGAGATACAGTTTTAACACTGCTGAAAGAACCTCAGGGCGTCTGTAACCAAGTTTTTGACACGCCTAAGGAAAGTGGCTGAAATTTGTGAATATGGCCCTGCTCTCCCTAAACTGCGACGGGACAGAGAGATCTGTGGTGTGAATAATAGGGTGACTCAACGGGGCTGGGATCGAACCCGGTTCCTCGGCATCGTGAGGCAGCAGTGCTAACCACTGGGCCAACGTGTCGCCCTGCTCCGGCAGAACCTCTGATGGGGTGCAGGCTTTGGACCCGCTTCAGCCTTGCTTTTCCAGATTTGGCGGGAATATATGCCGTGGTCAAGAGCAACAAGGGCATTGCCCAGACAAGCGTACACAGAGTAGACAGTTCCTACCAGGTGATGCAATCTACGTTAGGAACTTCGGTGACGGTGCCAAGTGGATTCCAGTTCGACAACCAAGAACGATATCGTACCAGGTTCAGATACAGGACCGCAAAATGAAGAAGCATCTAGATAATAATAAGAATCATTATTATTGTCACAAGTAGGCTTGCATTAACATTGCAATGAAGTTACTGTGAAAATCCCTTAGTTGCCACATTCTGACGCATGTTCAGGTACAAAGAGGGAGAATTCAGAATGTCCAATTCACCTAACAAGCACGTCTTTCGGGACTTGTGGGAGGAAAGCAGAGCACCCGGAGGAAATCCACGCAGACACAGAGAGAACATGCAGACTCCGCACAGACAGTGACCCAAACCGGGAATCGAGCCCGGGTCCCTGGCGCTGTGAAGCAGCTGTGCTACCATGCCATCATCATCTCCGAACCAGGATACCAGCAATATGCAAAAGAAATCCAGAGGAGTTAGCTTCAGCTCAGACAGCCCTGGCACCAGCAGCTTCAAGGCGTTGACCCCAAGGGGGCCTGATGCAGAAATGAAGGAGGTCAAGGCATCGGAATTTTCTGACGGTGAACAGACAGACGATCAACCACCAGTAGCTTTCCAACCACTATGATCACTGAGGAAATGCCATTTGCTGGCTTGGTATATGCCGCCTGATCCAGCTCCAAATGTGCATGAAGTGCAGGCGCGGGCGAAAAGAAGTAGGCGGCTCTCCTACTCCGTCTTCATCGAGGAATCTTTGGACTTTGCGGGGGGGAGCTGTTATAATCCTATTGAGGCCCATGGGGCCAGACCAATTAGTTTCCCCTGGAGTCTCGTTGAGTATGATCCCCGCTGAAGGCCGGGGGCCGCATCAGTGACACCATGGACACTATGTATACAAGCTCGGCCTGAGTGGGAGTCGTGCAGATTGGCCACTCCCGTCAAGTTTCAATGGCTATCTGAGTGTGCATGGCAAGCAACAGATTGTCCATGGGTCTCTCTATCATGAGCACCTCCTGTATATGTCCCTGAAGTTGTTAGAGGCACTAGGATGAATTGTGTTGCTGCAAAGTGATTCATCAAGGGAGCCATGGATGCGGGTAGTAGATTCCTCCAGTTGACCAATGCTTTTATTTTAGAAAGGATCCATGAGATATGGGTCTCTGGGTTTCAGGGTTAAGATCTCTCTGATTACCATGATTCATTCTCCTTCCCACTTGTGCTGTCTACATCCCCCTATGTTTCTGGCTGGATATTTATGGGATGCAAACAGAGAATAATGGAGTGATGGAAGGAGCTGAAGTAAAGGGGTCTGGTTCTCCTTCCTCCTCCTGGTTCTTCAGATGTGACTAGAAAATAAAAAAGTTAGACTGGGTTGTTAAGGAACAGAGTTCACATGATGAAGGTTTTGTGATGGCTTGCTGATGGGTATTGCAAAGTGTAATAGGATTAGAAAAGAAACAACAGAAAATCGCCCAAATCTAGCAGTGGTATCTGCCATCTCGCAGCTCTGTCTCTGATTCCCTGTGATGTCGCTTTTCCCAAGAGCTCCAGTCCTTTCTCCCCATAGCGAAGGAGAAGATGGAGATGCGTCATTGATTGTTACCAGTTGCAACTGGTTATTTAGTTCTCACAGAAAGAAAAACAAAGGGGCCAAAATAGTCTCAGTAAGTCATGAGATGCAATAAAACCCGTGTGTGCATGAAACATGCAATGAGACTACTAAAAATTGAATAACCAAATAGTAACATTCCATGTGATTCCGTAGAAAGCTGTGAATCAAGGAACGTTTGCACGTTGGAAACTGGAGGTGTAAAGGGCACGACACTCGAGCATTTTAACTCCGAGAGAGGCAGGATATTGCCATCGGGGCTTGTCGCTCAAAAAGCAGAATGTTGTTATTTATCTTGAATAGTAGCATGTATGTTTCGTACAATCCATTTGTAACAGGCTGTCTTTTGATTTGGTAATGTCATTAAACATTTTTGTGGTATTGTGTGGTGGTGTTTCAAATATTAGAATTGGCACTTGACTGCCTTTTGTGACCTCCTACTTATTCACCACTGCTCTTTTTGAAATCACAACCAGTCTTCTGTGGGAACACTTTGACATCTGTAAAAGAGGGAAGGAGATAGGTACTCAGATTTGTCTATTATTTCCAACTTGGTTTGCAGTGAATAGATTGTTGTTTATGACTGGATGTAACCCTTTAAACTACTCCAGGCTTTTAGGGTCACCCTGAACTCCCAGTGAGTGGCATGTCCAGTGTCTGGAGCTTGTTTACAGTTTTCTCGAATTTTGGAATTTACCCCTGAGACTAGCAAGGTGCAAAAGTCAATATAGTCAGTAGAGTGGGAGTCTCATCCCATTACACATCAAGCGGCCACTAGAGAAAGTTCTAGATAATTAAAACAAACAACACCAACAAAAGTAGGAATACGTGAAGCATAGTAAGTAGGTCTAGAAGTCACTAACTTGACCTAGCATAACTGTGAAATCCTGCCTTGAGAAAGTCGCCATGGTAATCCTATTTCACATGACAATGGTCTATCCAAGAGCAGACATGGGACATCATTGGAGCTCTTAAAATACATGTTGGATAAAATATTTTATCGTCAATTAACCGTAACTGGATGACCAACTGAATTGCAGAGTCCATTTTCAAAAATATAATGTACTCTGATAGTGCGTGAGATCATTTGTCCCTTTGATTAGAGCACTGTCTTGTAATCTGCTGCAGCCGTTGAGTAACCACAATAATGGTGAATTAGAACAGCTCAGTTGGAAGCCAATAGATTAGAGGTATTCCTGAATAGTTTGCTTTCCAATGATGTAAGGAAATAAGGGCTAATTCAATTGGCTAGAAAGTCAGCTTCTGTCAGCCATGCATATCACTAGTAGCCAATGTTTAGAAATAGCACTGTATCCTGGACCAGCGATCTCCCAACTCCAGTACAGGAAATAGGGCAGCGAAGATTAGCTTTAATAATCACAGATTACACAATGAACCGTTTGATCCCCTTGTAAGTGCCAAGAAGAATAAAGCAAGATGCCTTTAGTTTCACCTGGTCTGAAAGGGAGCAAATGTTTTTTTTTTTTTTATCGTTTCTGTTCAAAAAATGATTTTACATCTCAGTTTCTAAACTAATTTTTGCAGGGGTGGTACGATGGCTGAGGTTAGCACTCTTCTTCACAGCACCAGGGACCCGGGTTCAATTCCGATCGTGGGTGACTCTGTTTTCACTTTCTCCCCCTGTCTGCGTGGGTTTCCTCCGGATGCTCCGGTTTCCTCCCACAGTCCAACGATGTGCACGCTAGGTGGACTGGTTATTCGAAATTGTCCTTTTGTGTCCAATAGGTTAGGTGGGGAGTGGGCCTGGTAAGGGTGCTGTTTTAGTGGGTCAGTGCAGACTCGATGGGCTGAATAGCCTCCTTCTGCACTGTAGGAATTCTATGAAATTCCAATGCGTGCTGTTGATGGATGTAATGGGCCTATCTGTCACATCCTGCCCAAGGTTTCACAGGGCCCTTGCGCATGTTATGTGAATAAACACAGGGATGGATTCTTCATTGCACAATGCCGCAATCGGGATTTCCAATCAGGCTTAGAATGGAGCGTCCCCAGAGGGGGAAAAAAGCCTGTTGCGATGCTCTGATTCCCTGCGGGTGGCATCAGCGTGCTACCGCCCCATGCTGGCATTCGATTATCATCTGTTTAATGGAAGCCCAACACACCGGCCCCTGTTATGCACTGATCCCCACAGCGGGAGATCCGCCATGATCTTATTAAATGTTGTTGCAGGCTTGTGGGGCTGAATGGTAGTACCGTGGTTAGCACTGCTGCCTGACAGCGCCAGGGACCCTGGCGATTCAATTCCGACCTTGGATGACTGCCTGTGTGAGTTTGCAAATTCTCCCCGTGTCTGTGTGGATTTCCTCCGGGTGCTCACATTTCCTCTCACAGTCCAGAGGGCTAGTGCAGACTCGATGGGCCGAATTATCTGCTTCTGCACTGTAAGGATTCTAGAATAAATGTCCAGGTTTTCTGGAAATGAGTGCGTAAAGGGCCAAAGGAAAATAAGTTGCAGAATTTGGAAGAAGCAGCTATTCTTGTCCACCATTATCATTTTTTTTTTCCTTCAATGGCGTTTTGCCCTAGTTTCCAGCCCTGAAATATTTCGCTGAGAAGTTCGGGTTTCCCTGTGGTTGTCCCACTATTTTTGTGTTTTGTTGGAGAGGAAGAAAAGAGGCCAGATAATACACGGCAAATTTTCATGGATTCTAACCTTTCACCTGGATCTGTCTGTGGAGACCAGTATTGTAAATTTGTTCCAATTTCCATGAGAAATTATCATTCAGTGCCTTGTATAAGAAGCGACTTAAAAAAAAAGATTCTATGGAATGGCCCTCCTTGTCAGTGTGTGGTTTTTTTAACCAATTCAAGGAAATTTACAGAAATGTAAGTTTTAATTGCACATTTTATTCCTAGTATTTTTTCCACTCTTTTAAGAATGAATGTATTGTAAATCCTTTTAAGCTACAGATGTTTTTGAAAATCTGTTGTTGGTTGTATTGCTTTGTGTGATAATCATTGTGTCAGACATTCCAGCCTCAGTTTAGTTCTTAGAGAGTCTGGAAGGAATGCTGTTATATGTGTTTCTTTAGCATCACTATGGAAACATCATCGGGGCTTCAGACGGAACGTGCTATCCAATTGGGTTGATTTCAAATCGGTTTTGTTTTACTCTATAAGGGGTGATGCTAAAGGAGTCTGGCTGTAGCTTGTGAGATCTGAAACTAACATTGGAAATCTTTTCCACTGGATACTGCCCATGGCACAATAATGCAGGACAGTCAGATGCCAATTTACCATCAGAATGTCCTCTCCTCTGGAATGCAACTCCATATATTATGATCTGAAGTTTTTTTTAAAAACATTTTAAATCATTAGGGGAAAATCAGGTTAAAAACATGCTGCCAGTTGATTGGAGGGAAGGCAAAATGTTGAATTAGCACAAATGGTGGGGGTGGGGGGGGGTTGGGGGGGGGTGCGCATGCTCCCTTGTCAGGCACTGCTGCCTCACAGCAATTCCTAACTGAGTTCCTGATCTAGAGTCTGGGGATTGGAAAGCAGAGGCTCACTGAGAGTCACCCCCTGCCTTTGTTGCATTCTCCATGCCCCTGCGACACCCCTTAGACCACAAGACGTAGGAACGGAATTAGGCCATTCAGCCCATTGAGTATGTTCTGGCATTCAATGAAATCATGGCTGATCTGACATAATTCTCAACTCCGATTTCCCACCTTACCCCATAACCCTTGATTCCCTTGCTGATTAAAAATCTGCCTTCTCAGCCTGGAACATAACTACCCAGCCTTGACAGCTCTCTGCAGTAGAATCTTTCCATAGATTCATTACCCTCTGAGAGAAGAAATCCCCCCTCTTAAATGGGCGACACCTTACTTTGAGATTATGCCCACTGGTCCTAGACTCTCATAAGGGGAAACAGCTTCTCAGCATCTTCTACCACCTTTTATCATCACTCACCTGTAGCCTGGGATCCCATGGCAATCCGAGGCCTCAGGTGAGTGTCAAGCCACTAGCCGTCTCCGCCACCTGGGTGGCTCTGCAGTTCAATAGAATTGCCAGCTTCTGATTGCTGGCAGCTCTCAGTGGGTGGGACTTCTGCTTTTGGGGTTCATGAACCCAAGGGAAGGCCTTGCGCACCTTGTTCCTCAGGTGGAACAGTATGCAGCAGATTTTCTTGGAAGAGAGGTGCCACAGGGCTTTAGCTGGCTTTTCGGCCCCCAGCAATCTCCACAATATTAGAAACATCAAAAATTGAAGCAGGAGGAGACCATTCATTATGATCATAGCTGATCATCAAGTTCAATACACTGATCCTGCCTTCCCCCCCCCCCCCCCCCATACTCCTTGATTCCTTTAGCCCCAAGAGCTATATCTAATTCTTTCTTGAAATTACACAATGTTTTGGCCTCAACTACTTTGGGTAGTGAATTCCACAGATTCACCACTCTCTGAGTGGAGACATTTCTCCTCGCCTCAGTCCTAAAAGGTTTACCCCTTATCCTCAAACTATGACCTTAGTTCTGGACTCCCCCATCATCGGGGACATTCTTTCTGAATCTACCCTGTTACTGTTAGAATTTTATAAGTTTCTATGAGATCCCCTCTCTCTTCTAAACTCCAATGAATATCCTAACCGATTTATTCTCTCCTCATATGACAGTCCCACCATCATAGGAATCAGCCTGGTAAACCTTCACTGCACTTCCTCCATATCAAGAACATCCTTCCTCAGATAAGGACACCAAACTGTACACAATACTCCAGGTGTGACCTCACCAATGTCCTATACAATTGCAGTAAACATCTCTATTTACATACTCAAATTCTCTCCCTATGAAGGCCAACATACCATTTTCCTTCTTTACTGCCTGCTGTACCTACGCACTTACTTTCAGCGACTGATGCGCAAGGACAGCAAGGTCTCACTGAGTATCCACCTCTCTCAATTTACACTCATTCAAATAATAATCTGCTTTCCTATTTTTGCTACCGAAGCGGATAACCTCACATTTATCCACATTATACTGAATCTGCCATGCATGTGCCCACTCGGCAAGTGTGCGGACCAATGACATGGGTTCATGAAACTTTGAACTGCACAGGGGAACAAGGCAGGGGTGCTGTCGCTGCTGCGGTTTGTGCTGGCTATAGAGCTTCTGGCAATGGCTCTTTGGGGATCATCAGAGTGGCAAGGGATTATGAAGGGAGCATCGGGTGTCGCTCTATGCCGATGACCTATGACCGACTAGTGTATGTTTCGGACCCGCTGGAGAGCATGGAGAGGATCATTGGCCTATTGGGGAAGTTTGGGGCATTCTCGGGATATAGGTTAAATTTAGAGAAAAGCGAAGTGTTACCGGTGAATGAGTTGGGTCAGCGAGCCAATTTAGGGGGTATGCCATTTAAGGTGGCTAGAGACAGGCCTAGATTCTTGAGGATTCAGATAGCGAGGGAATCGACGTTGCTTCACAAGTGGAATTTAACAAAACTGGTGGAGGAAGCTAGGGAGGATCTCAAGAAGTGGGACACGCTGCACTTGACTTTGGCAGGGAAGGTCCAAGTGGTGAAGATGAACATTCTGCCAAGGTTCCTGTTCATATTCCAGACACTCCTGATCTTTATACCGAAGATCTTCTTTCGGAAACTGGACACAATTATTTCGGACTTTGTATAGGCAGGGAAGGTGCCAAGGGTTAAGAGGACCCTGTTACAGAGGCAGAGGCAGCAGGGAGGGTTGGCATTGCTGAACCTGCTTCATTACTATTGGGCGGTGAACATGGAGAAGGTGAGGCGATGGTGGGAAGGAGAGGGGGTAGAATGGGTTAGGATGGAGGAGGAATCCTGTAAGGGGTCCAGCTTAAGGGCTATGGTGACGGCAGTGTTGCCAATGGTGTCGAGCAGATACTCAGTGAGCCTGGTGGTGCAGTCCACGGTGAAGATCTGTAACCAGCTGAGGAGGCACTTTAGGATGGAGGGGATGTCGGTGTTAACGCTGTTGTGTGAAAACCATGGTTTTGTGCCTGGGCGATAGATGGCATAGGGAATGGAGAGAAGTGGGGCTGGTTAAGGTGAAGGATTTGTATTTGGAGGAAGGGTTTGCCAGTATAGATGAATTGAAGGAGAGGGTAGAGCTCCTGAGAGGGAGTGAGTTTTGGTACCTGCAGGTAAGGGACTTAGCACGGAAGGTTTGGAAAGAGTTCCCCAGGTGCTGAGGTACATCCTGCTGGAACAACTGTTGCTTCCGAATGCGGAAGTGGAGGGCAGGATCGGAGACCTATGCAGATGGCTGGGAGAGCAGGGAGGTGAGCAGTTGGTGAAGATTAAGGAAAGGTGGGAGGGGGGATGTACTGGGGCGTATAGAGTGAGGCGCTACGAAGGGTAAATGCGACCTCGTGCGCAAGAATGAGTCTGATACAGTTCAAGGTCGTACAGAGGGTACATATGACGTGGGCAAGAATGAGTGGGTTATTTCAGGGGGTGGCAGACGAGTGTGATAAGTGTGGACGGGGACCAGCGAATCACGCACAAATGTTGTGGGGCTGCGTAAAGTTGGAAAGATTCTGGGCGGGGGTGTTCACGGTGCGAGCAAGGATAGTGGGGGAGGAGGTGGAGCCGGGCCCTTTGGTGGGGATATTTGGGATACGGCGGTCAGCAATGCCACCCGGGGTAGCGACCTGGCTGGGTGACTTATATGACTTTCTTTGGCTTGAAAAGATCAAATACGAGTTAAGGGGTTCAGCGGAGGGTTTCGAGGCAAGGTGGGGGATGTTCGTGACAGTCTTTGGGGAGTTGTTCATCGCCGGGGGGGGGGGGGGGGGGGTAGGGCAAAAAAAAGGAAACATTTGTACAAACGATATAGTCATGTGTTGGGAAGTTTGTTTCCCAAATTGTTTATGTGTTGTAACTTTTCATGTACGTTTGGAATAAAATACATTAAAAAATAAATAAATGCATGTGCCCACTCACTCAGCCTATCCAAATGCTGCTGGAGCATCTCTGCATCCTCCTCACAGCTCTCTCCCTCCCAATTTTGTATCATCTGCATATTTGGAGATAATGCATTTAGTTGCCTTGTCCGAATCATTAATATATAATGTGAACAGTTGGGGCCCTAGCACACATCCCTGCGGTACCACATTAGTCACTGCCTGCCAATCAGAAAAAGGCCGATTTATTTCAACGTTTTGCTTCCTGTTTGCTCACCAGCTTCCTATCCATCTCGAGACACTACCCATAATCCCATGCGCTTTACATTTACATATTGATCTGCTATGTGAGATCTTGTTGAAAGCCTTCTGAAAATCTAAATAAACCACATCCACCGGTTCTCCCTGGTCAATTCTCCTAGTTACATAGAATCATAGAATTTATAGTGCAGAAGGTGGCCATTCGGCCCATCAAGTCTATACCTGCCCTTGAAAGAGTACCCCATTTAAGCCCACACTTTCACCCTACCCCCAGTAACACCACCTAACCTTTGGACACTACGGGGCAATTTAGCATGGCCAATCCACCTAACCTGCACATCTTTGGACTGTGGGACCCGGAGGAAAGGCAGACACTGGGAGAAGTTGCAGACTCTGCACAGACAGTGACCCAAGCCCGGAATCGAACTCTGGTCCCTGATGCTGTGAAGCAACAGTTCTAACCATTGCTACCGAGCCATTAGCATCTTCAAAGAATTCCAGTAGATTTTCAAGCATGATTTTCCTTTCATAAATCCATGCTAAATTTATCTGATTACACCACTGTTTTCCAAATGCTGTGCTGTGAACTCCTTGATAATGGACTCCAGCAACTTCACTACTACCGACGTTAGGCTCAATGTATTCTTCCCTGTAGTACGGAATTCCAATGTGATCACCGTATTTGACGTTAACTGACTCAGCAGAGACCAGATATCAAACTTTTGTTACCTTTACCAATGCACATTGATCAGCGACTACACTGACCAGCAGACTTGGCCACCTTTTATCTAATCTGGCAGTAAGAGCTGGCCATGGAGAAATGGCTCAAGGTTCAGATACCCAGAGTAATCGACCTAAACCCAAGGTGATTGGGAGATTTTCTTTCAGCGTTGATAGCACGCTGCTGTTTACTTTCCTGGAACATCTGCAGAAATAATCTAAAGAGGATGAATGTTGGAAACTAGAATGTAAAACAAAAATGCTGAAAATGGAAAGGAATATGAAATAGAATCGTGTTCTCAGAATAAAACAAATAACAGAAATATGGACTTGGATAGAAATGTGAAATGTTTACAGCAGAGAAATAGGCCATTTGGCCCAACAGGTCTTTATACAGGTGTTTATACTCAACACAGGCCTCCTCCCACCTTATTTCATCCAGCCCTATCAATCTAGCCATTTTACTTCCTTCTCCCTTATGTATTTATCTAGCTTACCCTTAAATGTGCATAAACTATCACAGCCGCTCCATGTGGCAGCATGTTCCGCTCTCTGAGTAAAGAAATCTTTCCTGATCTCTTGTTTAGGTTTGTTAATGACTACCTTGTATTTATTGTTGTTATCATGGACACAAGTGGAAACATCTTCTCTGTCACTCCTATCAAACCCCTTCATAATTTAAAAAAAATCTTTGCTAGGCAACTCCTCAGTCTTTTCTAGATAAGAGACCCGGCCTTTTTAACAAAAATAATTACCATTGTATATGGACGTCAGTGTTTCTTACAAAATCGGACTTGGTTGGTTTTTAAGCACCTAGAATTGAGTGCATTCCTCCGGGTTGTAGCAAGCTGATGTTTTATCTCACTATCCACGGTCGTGCCAGCTACTGGAGTTCAGGCGGCACAAGATGGTGGACAAATGTGTGTTAACACCTTGTGCTCAAATTTGATACTCCCGTAGATGAGGTGGGCTGAGAGGGAGGGAACAAAATCCATGAGTGAGCCTATATACCCTGTTGTATGATCCCCATTCTGTCTCATTGCTGTTTCCAGAGGCAAATAACTGGAATCAGTGTTTTTGTCAGGGAGCTGGATGTAGCACTGAGAGGGGGCATGGCCAGCTAAAGAGGAAATGGACCATACAATAGACCAAAATAGGAAGAATTGCAACTCATACAAATAAAAATAATTTGGAAAAGAAAAATACATAAAATGTGGAGACCAGAATAAATGTTTAGTAGACAGGAGGATGGTTATCCCAACATGGTCACGTGATCTGGGACCAGCTGCTAGCTCTTGTACAGCCCGCAAAAGTATGGAAATCATAAGTTGCCACAATTTCCGAATTTACATTAAGTTAGGTTTTTCTCCCCCCACTAAGTATTACGTGCCGTTTTTGAGGGAGGGGCTACTACTTTAAGTAGAGCTCCTTCATGCCCTACACCTTTTTAGTTTAAATTCCTCTGCATGCTGATTGAGCTCAGCAAGAGGCGAGGGAGTCTTGTTCTGCCAAATCCTCTTCACTCTTCGCAAATTCTGACGTTCCCGAATCTAATGGGAAACAGCTGTTCCAATATTTTGGCTGCCTATCATCCTGAAGCCCTGTCACACAAACATTACATATATCTCTGGTCTTTCACTGGGAATCCTGCCCACTTCTAATGACGCATTTAAATGAAAAGAGTCAAAGAATAGTAGAAACGGCACGTAATCCTCTCCACCGTCAGCAAGTGGGTCAGCGGAGCGTACTCCACAGCCACTCTGCATCACCTCTTAGCTAATTACAGGACAACAGAAGTTCAACATCATAAATAGTGAGAGCCAAGTACGAGGTGCGAGTACTTTTTAATTTATTTTTAATTATTTTCCAAAATAAATTTAGAGTACCCAATTCATTTGCTTTTCCAATTACCCTGTGGACATCAAGTACTTATAACAATGGTTAAATTCAATTAAATCGTTCTCTACCGTGCCATACTAATGCCCCTCAAACTCTCCAAGAGTCATTTCACTGAACCGGTGAGGCCATTTGTAAGTTTTCCACACTCACCATCTCCTGACCTTGTGCCAGGTTTGAGGCCCTTATCCACTGGGATCTGGGCTGGAATAATCTAAACTCACTCGTATTATTACAACCAGCAGATACATGACTTTCACCCCATCGGCCAACTGGATTTGAATGCAGAATTCTTTGGCAAGAACTCTGTGTTTCTCCTGTTGCTGGAAATTGTACTTGGAATTTGATTATAGGTTTCCAATAGTTTACTTTACTTTTATTGGATTCTCATTAATATTGGTTTTACAGCTTAAGATCTACAGTATTGCCAGGCTATTAACTGAAATTAATTATTGTGAATATAAGTGGATACTCAATTCAATGTAATAATTTTCATCCCCAGACAAATTACAACACAAGACTGAAACAGGGGGATTTTATTTGTTGGAATGCAGGTTTTGTGTTCATCGGGATTGAGGAAAGAATTGTGATAAAAGCTAATTACTTGGAGACCTGGTATCATTGAATGCAGAGTTTCTAACTGGTGCTTTGTTCTCCCTCTTGCAGTACCCTATCAAAGTGCTGCCATGCAGTGATGGCACTTCTATATCCTTTTGCCTGGCAGCACACCTACATCCCTGTATTACCTCCATCCATGATTGACATAGTCTGCTCTCCCACTCCGTTTTTGATAGGACTTCTCTCCAGCTCCTTGCCCAAGCTGAGGGATCTGCCACTTGAAGAGGTAAGTAGTGCTTCATAGATTGAAGGCACACAGGAGTAAAAAATGTGCAGTATGTGTACTTGAGGGATGGTGTCTACATAAATAAAGAAGACATTGAAAGAGACCTAGCAGTTTTAGTTAAATCACACTCAACATGTCCAACCAGTATGCAACAACAGTAAACAAAGCCAACAGAACATTGAATTAATTAGCAAAAGTAGAAACCAAACATAATGTTGTGGTCAAACAGTTACTGTTCACAGTAACTTTATTGCAGTGTTAATGCAAGCCTACTTGGGACGATAAATATTATTATTATACCAAGGAGTTGAGGTGGGTGCACAGTGGAAGCTGTTCAGAGAAGCTCTCTCTTTGTTTGGCCTCCTCCCTTTGCTCTCCGGAACCAGGATGTTCTTGCGGACTGCCTCTGACAGCATCTCCAGGGACCTGTCAACAAATCGTGAGACTTCCCTTCCACTCCGCTGTGTTCTGGCCTCTCCCATCGTCCAGGATACTGATGACCACAATCATGGCTGCTGGGTACCATTTAAATTGGACCTACAATGTCTACATCCGACCTCCACGATGTATCTCCAGCTCCTAATTGAATAGCAGGTGTACCAGCGGGCTCCTTATTGACCACGCCTATCAATATATTATTGGGTGTCTGTCAGCAATGTGGAGTAAATGGTCCTAACCAAGGTCCCGCTTCTCGAATGAAAATTTGGTTCCTTGTGTGCAGCTCTGATCACTGAGTTCAGTCATTGAAGTTAATGCAGAGCCATGAGGCTGATCACTACTGTCAGATGTGTGAGCTAAACAGGAAGATTGGAGAAATGTCTGCTTCTGCAACTGTTTCAGGCAGTGACTTCCAAATCCCCACCACCTTCAGGGTGAAAACGTTTTTGTCTCAACTGCTCTCTAATCCTTCCATCCAACTGCTTTAAATTCACTTTCCATTAGTTAGTGCCCTCTCTGCTAAGGGAAATAGATAGAATCATAGAATCTCTACAGTGCAGAAGAGAGGCCATTTGGCCCATCGAGTCTGTACCGACCCCCTGAAAGAGTCCCCCCCCACCCAAATATTCCTATAACCCCACATATATACATCCCTGGACACGAGAGGGCAATTTCTTTTTATCATGGCCAATCCGCCTAACCCGCATATCTTTGGACTGTGGGAGGAAACCGGAGCACACGGAGGAAACCCACATGGACACGGGGAGAATGTGCAAACTCCACACAGCCAGAATTATTGCTGTGAGACAGTAGTGTTAAACCACTGTGCCACCGTGCAGCCCATCTAACAAAATGCTTGCAAGATCCTTCCCATCTGGTCTACCTGAGCCCTTCATAATTTTAAACCTCAATTACATCTTCCCTTGGCCTCTTCAGTTCCAAAGAAAACCCCCTCAGCCTATCCAATTTTTTCCCCCAGAGCAAATTCTCCATTCTTGGCAACCTCCTTGGAAATCTCCTCCTTATTTTATCTATTGTGATCTTGATAATGTGACCAGAACAGTATTCAGTACTGTAGCTGTGACCTAACTGGTGCTTTATAGAGTTTTAGCATAACCTCCTTGTTCTTATAATAATTATAGTTAGTTTGAAGTAAATTTCTCAAGAAGGAGAAGGCACAGGTTTAAATTATTAAAAGACAAAATTCAAGGCCAACATCAGGAAACTCTTTCTCAGAGTATGTACATGTCAGTGACGATCTGCAGATATGGTAACAGTGAGAAAAACCTTGAAATCATTTAAGGACAAACTAGATATTGCAACAGGAGGACTTCAAGTTATGTTTGGATTGATGGACTGAATGGCTTCTTTCACTTGTAATTATCTTGTGAATCCCTGGGTCTGCAGATTGATTGGAAATGCAGACTTGGTGCAAGGGTAATTTCAATTCTATGAGGTTAGCCCACTATCCATTGAGCAGAGCTAAAGGAAGGAGATTTAATAATCTAATCATGGTCTAAAACCAAGCACACAGTTGGGGATGGGAATGTAAACTCATCCCAGGATTGCTTTAACAGGCTGATAATAACACTCAAAAAAATATTAAACGCCTCTTGCAGCAAACATTGAGACATTTTGGGAAGTTAAAACAGCGGTATTCTTCACCCAGGAGGGCTGGTGATATTGGTCACAACTGGGTTGTATCTAGCAGGGAAAGGAATTGACTTCTCACTCCTGAAGGGGTTTTGAAAACTGATGCCTTTTCTCTATGCTCTATTGATAAGGGAATAGTGTAGATGGGCTTTAGAGTGGCTTCACAGGTCGGCGCAACATCGAGGGCCGAAGGGCCTATACTGCGCTGTAATGTTCTATGCTCTATGCTCACATGCTATGGCCAAGGTTAGTTTTGTTGACTGGTAATAGAGAAATTCTTTCTGAAAGGTGAGTCCAGAAGTGAAGCTGCTTTTTTGGTCCTGTTTGCAGGTGTTGGTGGTGAATCTTGGGACAAACAAGTTTCTCAGACAGGTGAGTACCATGTTTGTTTGAGGCTGTGCACAGAGCTGTAATGACACGATGACTGTTAACTGTGACACTGCTTGCAAATGGCTATATAAGTGTATAGAGGAAATTGAATACATTGAAAATAGATGCAAGAGGAGGCCATTTCGCCTTTCGAGCCTGCTTTGCCATTCATTATGGTCATGGCTGATCATCAAGTTCAATACCCTGATCTCATCTTCCCCCTGCAAGAACTATATTTAATTCTGTCTTGAAGTTACACAGAGTTTCCGCCTCAACTACTTTCTGTGGTAGTGAATTCCACATTCACCACTCTGCGTGAAGAAATTTCTCCTCCCCTCAGTTCTAAAAGGTTTATCCCTTTTCCTCCAACTAGTTCTGGTCTCCCCCACCTTACCCGGTCTAATCCTCTAGGTTTCTATCAGATCCCCCCTCACCCTTCTAAACTCCAATGAATATGATCCTAACTGAATTAATCTCTCCTCATATGACAGTCCCGCCATCCCAGGAATCAGCCTGGTAAAGCTTTGCTGCACTCCCTCGGGAGCAAAACATCCTTCCTCAGATAAGGACACCAAAACTGCGCACAATACTCCAGGTGTGGCCACACCAATGCCCTTACATTTGCAGTATGGCATCCCTATTCCAATACTCAAATCCTCTCGCTATGAAGGCCAACATACTATTTGCTTCTTTACTGCCTGCTGTACCTGTGTGATTACTTTCAGAGACTGATGCACGAGGACACCAAGGTCTCGCCGAGTATCCACCTCTCACAATTTACATTGTGAAAAAAATGTGACATATTGCAAAAACTGTCCATATTCTTACAACTGAGGATGAATAAGAAATTCAAAATAAAGGGATGAAGTGTTCCACTCACCTTCCTTCTCACTCCAGACTTCTCTCAATGTTGAGATATGAATTATGACTTTGTTTAAATTGTGTAACACAGATGGTAACGAATTGGCATTCAAGTCAACGGAAATAAAAATTGGGAGAGATGTACATCAAACTGCCAACTCTCACTATTTGATATCAATGCACAAATGGCAAAATCTACTCCAAGTAGCTGATGTGGGGATTGATGTATTCATACAGCACCTTACTCATCTTCAGACCATCCCAAAGCAGTCCACAACCAATGAAGTATATTGGAATTGTAGTCAGTGTTATTTTGTTGGCAAGTGCAGCAGCTAATTTACACAGTGAAAGATGCTTAAAGAAGCAATGATATAAATGGCGGTTTAAGCTGTTTTTAAAAAAAATCTGCATTAGTTGAGAAATAAGTACAAGTGCTGGCCAAGACATCAGGAGAACACCCCGGCACTTGCTTCAATAATGTTATAGGATTTTGTAATATTCTTGAAAGATGCAAAAATGTAGCTTTTTCTAAGTACAGGACTGCCCAGGCGTTATTGAGTGGATTTGTTTTTCCACCGATAGTTGTCCCGTCACCGGTCCTTTGAGCAGCTTTGCCACTAAGCCTAAATGGTAACTAATGCAGCCGTTTGTTCTTACAGTTGCTCACTGCTTATTTCTTTTATTTGTGTCAGGTGGATGACGAGGATTTCATTCTCCCGCGTAAACTGCAAGTGGCACTGGAACATGTCTTAGAGATGCGGAATGAGTTGGCCAGTCAAGAAGAGGAGGACACTCTCCTGGATAGTAAGTGCATAAGACAATCGGGCAACCTTTCTTCTAATGCAATTGCTGTCAAAATGCTGCCTGACTGCAAAAAGACTGAGAATGGACAACAGAAATTAAAAGACAGAATCTGTCGGCATAGGTAATGATACATCAACTTGCCAATCAGGCGATGCAAGGTTGGATCCCAAAATATTGGCCCAGAATGGCAATTTGCTGTGTACTTGACATTGAAGAGGATAGCTGTTGTCTCCAGAATTATATCACTGGTTTGGTTGAGTGGGCGGAAAAGTGTAGAAAGAATTTAAAGCAGAGAAGTGTGAGATAATGCATTTGGAGGAGGGTAAACAAAGCAAAGGAACACTCAATAAACTGGAGGCTGGAAATGGTAGTGGAAGTAAGAGACCTTGGAGTGCATGTCCACAGGTAGCAGGACCAATGGATAAAGTGGTGAAGAAAGTCCTTCATTGGCCAAAGGGATAGAATTCAAAAGCAGAGATGTAATGATGGAACTGTATAAAACACTGGCTAGGCCACAGCTGAAAGTTTGCATAAAGTTGTGGTCACCACATTACAGGTAGGGCATAATTGCTCTGGAGAGAGTGCAGAGGACATTTACAAGAATGCTGATAGGGCTTGAAAATTGCAGCCATGAGGAAAGGTTAGGTAAGCTGGGGTTCTGTTCGTTGGAACTGAGGAGGCTGAGGGGTGACCCGATTGAGGTGTACAAAATTATGAGGGGGCCTAGATAGACAGGGGTGCCATGTTTCCCCTAGATGAGGGGTCAATTACCAGGGCACAGATTTAAGGTTATTGGTTAGAATTCGAGGGGGCATGAGGAAAAACTTCATCACCTAGAGGGTGGTATCTGGAATTTGCTGCCTGGTTTGGTGGTTGAGGCGGAAACCCTCAACTAGTTTAAAAGGTACCTGTATCTGCACCTGAAGTACTGTAACCTGTCAGACCATGGTGCTGAAAAGTGGGGTTAG
Organism: Scyliorhinus torazame; assembly: GCF_047496885.1. Lineage (NCBI taxonomy): Eukaryota > Metazoa > Chordata > Chondrichthyes > Carcharhiniformes > Scyliorhinidae > Scyliorhinus > Scyliorhinus torazame. Next base: position 85,451,745 of record NC_092725.1, on the reverse strand, counting down.
AATGGGCAGCTAGTTTTAAATGTTTTACTTTTTGGCCTTTTGGTCAGCACAGACATTATGGGCCGAATGGCCTCTTTCTGTGTCCCAGAGATGCAGAGCGTAGCGTCCCACGGAGAACGCCATCCAGGGGAGGGCAAAATACACCCTCATTTTACAGCACTGTGGCACAGTGGTTAGCACTGCTGCTTCACAGTGCCAGGACCTGGGTTTGATTTCGGCCTTGGGCGACTGTGGAGTTTGCACTTTCTCCTCTTCTCTGCGTGGGTTTCCTCCGGCTGCTCTGGTTTCCTCCCACAGTTCAAAGATGTGCAGATTAGATGGATTGGTCATGTAAATTGTCCTTTAGTATCCAGGGATCTGCAGGTTAGGTTAAGCTGTTGCAGGGATAGGGTAGGGCGAGCAGGGGAGTGGACCTGCGTGGAGTGCTATTTTGGAGGGTGGGTGCAGACCCGATGGGCTGAATGGCTTGCTTCTGCACTGTAGGGTTTGTATCATTCTATGGCACTGGCTGCTATATGGTAAGTTTAAATGTCCAGTCTGAACGCAAGTGAATGAATGGATGGGTAGGTGGGTGAAATGGGTAAGGGTTTAGGTTGTGAGATAGTAGTCAGGTTGAGGGGTAGTCTGGTGGTCAGGGGAGAGTAGTGAGTGGGGAAGAGGGGCTGGGCCCCAACTTTTTTTTTTTTAACCAATTATCTGAAATCGATTGTCATTTTTTTTTCTTTTTAAAATTTAGAGTACCCAATTATTATTTTTTTTCCAATTAAGGGGCAATTTAGCGTGGCCAATCCACCTAACCTGCACATCTTTAGGTTGTGGGGCGAAACCCACGCAGACATGGGGAGAATGTGCAAACTGCACACGGACAGTGATCCAGGTCCAGGATTCGAACCCGGGTCCTCAGTGCTGCAGTCCCAGTGCCAACCATTGCGCCGCATGCCCCCCCCCCCATTGTCATCTTTGATTACTAACCTTTCTACCAGTGGAAACATTTTCTCCCTATCAGCCCTATCAAAACCCTTCATAATTTTGAACACTTCTGTGAAATCTTCCCTTACCCTCCAATGCTGTAAGGAGAACAGTCATAGTTTCTCATGTCTCTCAACATACTTGAATTCCTCATCACTGGTATCTACTCTCTCTCCAACGCCTTGATATCCATTCTATCATGTGCTGCCCAGAATTGGACACAGTATCCCATCGGAGGGCTAACGTTCATTTCAATTCTTGCTGAAATACATAAAATAATAATCAAGTGGGACTCTTCACTGATTTAAAAAAATATATGAACATGGGACCTGAGCTAGAAAAGTCTCTTCACCAGGATGTCCTCTCCCTTGCTTTGTAGTAATAACTTTAGAAGAAATGGTGAACTAGGAACATGTTCCCTCAGATATATCTCTGAACTGGAACAAGGAAATAAAATGATGCTGTCAATTAACTTACATTTCAACATAGAGAATATCTGCAGTATGTATCTCATAGATATTAGACCAAGTCCATTTATCATTTGACTGCATATTTATTTCTAAAGCCCCAATGACGACTGTAAACTCCCTTTAGTCCAACTGGGACATCCACAGAACAAATTAAACTGCGTTCAGTTGATGTCAATCCACTGACTTTGCAATTAAATGTTATTCATATCTAAAAGCCTATTGGTGTCTTCTACTCTATGGAGCCATCCTTGCTGGTTTGTCGCTGGGAATAGATACACCATTAGAATGAAATGCACAGCTCTAAGTCTATTTATTTCTTCAATTAACTTTTTAACCTCTAAAACACTGAACAAAAATACATCATGAATGTAGTACTGCGTTTTGTTACATGACTCTTTTCATCCTCCGATAGCTCCTCACATGTTACAGGCATACCTAGGGTGAGGGATACATGTGACCTGCACAATATTGTCAGCATCAACTGCAGCTGACTGTTGAAGTAGCAACGGCACTTTTTCCAAACTCTGGTCTCCTACTTACTAAAATGTTTGGTTGTAATAGTCTCAAATAGTCACTCATCAGAACCTCAAAACATCATTGCTGTTGAGATAGTTCTTTCCTGTTGGTCTAAGTAGAATATTTCAACCAAACCCCGACCAAAGCTGTCTCTTTAAAAAACCCAGAATATGGGCATTCCTACCCTGTCTGTATTAGTGTTCTGGACTAAATCCAGTTACACTTTATATCATACAAGGACTTTATTTCACATTTATCGTGAAAAGTTGAAGGAACTATGATTTTTACTGGTCACTTTTATTACGATCCCAGCTGATGCTATAACTGGACGGGAAGAACCCAGAATGGAACCCTGGCTCAAAAGACCATAACTTTTGTTTTTTAAAATAAGACATGGAGGAAAAGAGTCATAGGACCGCTAATTAGTTTTAACAACAAGGAAAAAACATTTATTAAACATGAATAGTTGTATTATGGTGCAATAATTCTTTACTCTTTCCCCACCCCCCCCCCACTTTAACAAATACACATAGATTTTAAGATCAACACGGATTACAGAGTACATCTTAAACTACAATGGTTCCATCACAGAAGACCCTTTAAGCACGCAGATTGGCTGTGGTCAGATAAACACATTTTGCCACAAACCCAACTTACTGTCTATGGATTTCTCCTCCAAATTCCCCCAGATGATTCTCTCTTTTTTTTTAAAATAATATTTTATTGAAAATTTTTGGTCAACCAACACAGTACATTGTGCATCCTTTACACAACATTGTAACAATACAGATAATAATGACCTTTTTAAATTTAAACAAAAACAACAAATAAATAAATATTAAATAACAAAAAATAAAAACTAGCCCTAATTAGCAACTGTCTTGTCTCAGGCCACCCCCCCCCCCCCCCCCCCCCAAAGTCCTGGGCCGCTGCTGCTGCCTTCTTTGTTCTCCCCTATCTATCTTTCCGCAAGATATTCGACGAACGGTTGCCACCACCTAGTAAACCCTTGAGCCGACCCCCTTAGGACGAACTTAATCCGCTCTAACTTTATGAACCCCGCCATATCATTTATCCAGGTCTCCACCCCCGGGGGCTTGGCTTCTTTCCACATTAGCAATATTCTGCGCCGGGCTACTAGGGACGCAAAGGCCAAAACATCGGCCTCTTTCGCCTCCTGCACTCCCGGCTCTTGTGCAACCCCAAATATAGCCAACCCCCAGCTTGGTTCGACCCGGACTCCTACTACTTTCGAAAGCACCTTTGTCACCCCCATCCAAAACCCCTGTAGTGCCGGGCATGACCAAAACATATGGGTATGATTCGCTGGGCTTCTCGAGCACCTCGCACACCTATCCTCCACCCCAAAAAATTTACTGAGCCGTGTTCCAGTCATATGTGCCCTGTGTAATACCTTAAACTGAATCAGGCTTAGCCTGGCGCACGAGGACGACGAGTTTACCCTGTTTAGGGCATCTGCCCACATCCCCTCCTCAATCTCCTCCCCTAGCTCTTCTTCCCATTTCCCTTTTAGTTCGTCCATCATAGTCTCCCCTTCGTCTCTCATTTCCCTATATATATCCGACACCTTACCGTCCCCCACCCATTTCTTTGAGATGACTCTGTCCTGCACCTCTTGTGTCGGGAGCTGCGGGAATTCCCTCACCTGTTGCCTCGCAAAAGCCCTCAATTGCATGTACCTGAATGCATTCCCTTGGGGCAACCCATATTTCTCGGTCAGCGCTCCCAGACTCGCAAACTTCCCATCCACAAATAGATCTTTCAATTGCGTTATACCTGCTCTTTGCCACATTCCATATCCCCCATCCATTCCCCCCGGGGCAAACCTATGGTTGTTTCTTATCGGGGACCCCCCCAGTGCTCCGGTCTTTCCCCTATGTCGTCTCCACTGTCCCCAAATCTTCAGTGTAGCGACCACCACCGGACTCGTGGTATAGTTCCTTGGTGAGAACGGCAATGGGGCTGTCACCATAGCCTGCAGGCTGGTCCCCCTACAGGACGCCCTCTCTAATCTCTTCCACGCCGCTCCTTCCTCCTCTCCCATCCACTTACTCACCATTGAAATATTAGCGGCCCAATAATACTCACTTAGGCTCGGTAGTGCCAGCCCCCCCCTATCCCTACTACGCTGTAAGAATCCCTTCCTCACTCTCGGAGTCTTCCCGGCCCAAACAAAACCCATGATACTCTTTTCTATCCTTTTGAAAAAAGCCTTCGTGATCACCACCGGGAGACACTGAAACACAAAGAGGAATCTCGGGAGGACCACCATCTTAACCGCCTGCACCCTCCCTGCCATTGACAATGCTACCATATCCCATCTCTTGAAATCTTCCTCCATCTGTTCCACCAACCGCGTCAAATTTAGCCTGTGCAATGTGCCCCAATTCTTAGCTATCTGGATCCCCAGGTAACGAAAGTCTCTTGTTACCTTCCTCAACGGTAGGTCTTCTATTTCTCTACTCTGCTCCCCTGGATGCACCACAAACAGCTCACTCTTCCCCATGTTCAATTTATACCCTGAAAAATCCCCAAACTCCCCAAGTATCCGCATTATTTCTGGCATCCCCTCCGCTGGATCCGCCACATATAGTAGCAGATCATCCGCATATAAAGATACCCGGTGTTCTTCTCCTCCCCTAAGTATTCCCCTCCATCCCTTGGAACCTCTCAGCGCTATCGCCAGGGGCTCAATCGCCATTGCAAACAGTAATGGGGACAGAGGACATCCCTGCCTTGTCCCTCTATGGAGCCGAAAATATGCCGATCCCCGTCCATCCGTGACCACACTCGCCACTGGGGCCCTATACAACAGCTGCACCCATCTAACATACCCCTCTCCGAACCCAAATCTCCTCAACACCTCCCACAGATAATCCCACTCCACTCTATCAAATGCTTTCTCGGCATCCATCGCCACTACTATCTCCGTTTCACCCTCTGGTGGGGCCATCATCATTACCCCTAACAACCTCCGTATGTTCGTGTTCAGCTGTCTCCCCTTCACAAACCCAGTTTGGTCCTCATGAACCACCCCCGGGACACATTCCTCTATTCTCATTGCCATTACCTTGGCCAAGACCTTGGCATCTACATTGAGGAGGGAGATTGGTCTGTAGGACCCGCATTGTAGCGGATCCTTTTCCTTCTTTAAAAGAAGCAATATCGTTGCTTCTGACATAGTCGGGGGCAGTTGTCCCCTTTCCTTTGCCTCGTTAAAGGTCCTCGTCAGTAGCGGGGCGAGCAAGTCCAAATATTTTCTGTAAAATTCAACTGGGAATCCGTCCGGTCCCGGGGCCTTTCCCGTCTGCATGTTCCTAATTCCTTTCACCACTTCTTCTACCGTGATCTGTGCTCCCAATCCCATCCTTTCCTGCTCTTCCACCTTGGGAATTTCCAGCCGATCCAAAAACTCCATCATTCTCTCCCTCCCATCCGGGGGTTGAGCTTCATACAATTTTTTATAAAATGTCTTAAACACTTCATTCACTCTCTCCGCTCCCCGCTCCGTCTCTCCATCTTCGTCTCTCACCCCCCCTATTTCCCTCGCTGCTCCCCTTTTCCTCAATTGGTGTGCCAGCAATCTGCTCGCCTTCTCTCCATATTCATACTGTACACCCTACGCCTTCCTCCATTGTGCCTCTGCAGTGCCTGTGGTCAGCAAGTCAAATTCCACATGCAGCCTTTGCCTTTCCCTATACAGTCCCTCCTCCGGTGCTTCCGCATACTGTCTGTCCACCCTCAAAAGTTCTTGCAACAACCGCTCCCGTTCCTTACTCTCCTGCTTCCCTTTATGTGTCCTTATTGATATCAGCTCCCCCCTAACCACCGCCTTCAACGCCTCCCAGACCACTCCCACCTGAACCTCCCCATTGTCATTGAGTTCCAAGTACTTTTCAATGCATCCCCTCACCCTTAAGCACACCCCCTCATCCGCCATTAGTCCCATGTCCATTCTCCAGGGTGGACGCCCTCTTGTTTCCTCCCCTATCTCCAAGTCTACCCAGTGTGGGGCATGATCCGAAATGGCTATAGCCGTATATTCCGTTCCCCTCACCCTCGGGATCAATGCCCTACCCAACACAAAAAAGTCTATGCGTGAATAGACTTTATGGACATAGGAGAAAAACGAGAACTCCTTACTCCTAGGTCTACTGAATCTCCACGGGTCCACCCCTCCCATCTGCTCCATAAAATCCTTAAGCACCTTGGCTGCTGCCGGCCTCCTACCAGTCCTGGACTTCGACCTATCCAGCCTTGGTTCCAACACCGTGTTAAAGTCTCCCCCCATTATCAGCTTTCCGGTCTCTAGGTCTGGGATGCGTCCTAGCATTCGCCTCATAAAATTGGCATCGTCCCAATTCGGGGCATACACATTTACCAACACCACCATCTCTCCCTGTAATTTGCCACTCACCATCACGTATCTGCCCCCGTTATCCGCCACTATAGTCTTTGCCTCGAACATTACCCGCTTCCCCACTAATATAGCCACCCCCCTGTTTTTCGCATCCAGCCCCGAATGGAACACCTGCCCTACCCATCCTTTGCGCAACCTAACCTGATCTATCAGTTTCAGGTGCGTTTCCTGTAACATGGCCACATCTGCTTTAAGTTTCTTAAGGTGTGCGAGTACTCGTGCCCTCTTTATCGGCCCGTTAAGCCCCCTCACGTTCCACGTGATCAGCCGAGTTGGGGGGCTTCCCACCCCCCCCCCCTTTGCCGGTTAGCCATCATCTTTTTCCAGCTTCTCGCCCAGTTCCCACGCAGCTGTATTTCTCCCAGACGGTGCCCCCCCGCCCATCCTTTCCCGTACCCACTCCCCCCTTTCCCCAGCAGCAGCAACCCAGTAATTCCCCCCTCTTCCCCCCCCCCCCCCCCCGCTAGACCCCCCGCTAGCGTAATTACTCCCCCCATATTGCTCCCAGAAGTCAGCAAACTCTGGCTGACCTCGGCTTCCCCCCGTGATCACGGCTCGCCCCGTGCGGCGCCCCCTCCTTCCTGCTTCTCTATTCCCGCCATGATTATCATAGCGCGGGAACCAAGCCCGCGCCTCTCCCTCGGCCCCGCCTCCCATGGCCAACGCCCCATCTCCTCTCCCTCCCCACCTCCCCCCATCACCACCTGTGGGAGAAAGAAAAGTTACCATACCGCAGGATTAATCATACAATCCCTCTTCGCCCCCCCCCCCACTCGTCCCACCACTTTGTCCAAACGTTCATTTTCGTAGTCCAATCATTCCAATTTTTCTTCTACAATAAAAGTCCACGCTTCATCCGCCGTCTCAAAGTAGTGGTGCCTCCCTTGATATGTGACCCACAGTCTTGCCGGTTGCAGCATTCCAAACTTTATCTTTTTTTTGTGAAGTACCGCTTTGGCCCGATTAAAGCTCGCCCTCCTTCTCGCCACCTCCGCACTCCAATCTTGATAGACGCGGATCACCGCGTTCTCCCATTTACTACACCGAGTTTTCTTCGCCCATCTAAGGACCATTTCTCTATCCTTAAAACGGAGAAATCTCACCACTATGGCTCTGGGAGCTTCTCCTGCTCTCGATCCTCGCACCATAACTCGGTATGCTCCCTCCACCTCCAACGGACCCGTCGGGGCCTCCACTCCCATTAACGAGTGCAGCATCGTGCTCACATATGCCCCGACGTCCGCCCCCTCCACACCTTCAGGAAGGCCAAGAATCCTCAAGTTGTTCCTCCTTGCGTTATTTTCCAGTGCCTCCAACCTCTCCACAGATCGTTTCTGGTGTGCCTCCTGTATCTCCGACTTCACCACCAGGCCCTGTATATCGTTTTCATTCTCTGCTGCTTTCGCCTTCACGACCCGAAGCTCCTGCTCCTGGGTCTTTTGTTCCTCTTTCAGCCCTTCAATCGCCTGTAATATCGGGGCCAACAACTCTTTCTTCATTTCCTTTTTTATCTCCTCCACGCAGCGTTTCAAAAACTCTTGTTGTTCAGGGCCCCATATGAAACTGCCACCTTCCGACGCCATCTTGGTTTCTGCTTGCCTTCCTTGCCGTTGTTCCAAAGGATCCGCTGCAATCCGGCCACTTTCCTCTCCTTTTTCCATCCGTGTCCAGGGGGAACATCCTTCTGGTTTACCGCACGGTGTTTTCAGCCGTTAAAATTGCCGTTGGGGCTCCTATCAAGAGCCCAAAAGTCCGTTTCACAGGGAGCTGCCGAAACGTGCGACTCAGCTGGTCATCGCCGCACCCGGCCCCCAGATGATTCTCATGAGATTCCAAATTCCACTCCCAAAAACACGCTTTAAAATATTCTCTCACAATAATGCTTTTCATTAGCAGTTTGCATTCCGAAATCCTGTCCAGGTTTTACAAATATCTTTTTTAAACAGAACTTCCACTCATCATTTTTAACAATGCATCTAGTCCAGGATCTCATCTTTGCAACTCCCTTGTCCTGTCCAGTTTTGCCTGGTAGAGTTGAGAGCTGTTCACTCCCCAGTGCCCTGTCTCCAACTGCTCTGGCTTCCAGTTAAAATTAAGAACAAGGGAAAGCTCTTCTCTCTGGAAAATGGCATCCTATTGTTAAGCAGCGACTTCTATTTACTCTTCATGCCTTAACTCCCTCTAAGCACAGTAGAATCACAGTTGGAATTGAAACCAACCCCCACACATACAAACACCTTTGTCCAGCATGAATCTAACCATATGTGTTACCCTTCCAGGCACAGAAATATTAAATTAAACCCACTTAAAACTATACTTTATTTCTAAAGTTTACCAATACAAATATAAATCCTTTAAAACTACCTTTGTTTTCCTAACAATACATAACTAGTAATGTCATGAATGAATATATATTTAACATATATATATGTTATGGCTCATTGGTAACCCAAACTGATATTTTAACCTGTTATATTCTTCCCTTCTATCCACAACTTACAAATATCTTCCAACTCTTTTGATCAATTTTCTAAGCGCAATGTACATCTTTTAAAGTTTATCACTCTGCCTCAGGCCTTGGTAAACATATTGAAAATGCAGTAAGTGCTTTATGTACAAGTAAAACTACTAGTCTCTCAACCCAAATTCCTTTATCCCACATATCGCATTGTAATAAGTCAAAGGCATTTAGTCACTGTCTTCTTTAAAAGTTGGTATAAGACAAGATTTAGATGAATTACGCCATGTTGAGTTATTAGCTGGATGATCCATGCCCTCACTAACTGCAATAGCCATCAATATGCTTCCGTCCACCAGTTCAAATTTGCATTCTGCTGTTTGTTTGTTCTCGGCTTCATTTGATAAAAAGTTTCTGTGTACTGACACTCCTCAGCATCCTCCAATTTCCTATATTTGTACTCACAGGAAGAGAAATATAACTAACTGAATTCAACCTTTCTGGGTGATCTTCTGGCAAACACTTGAAGGGCAAAATGAGGAACAAATTAAATGAGTCTGGTGTTAACAGTACAAAGTTTATAAGAGTATTATGTTTTGGGACTGTCTCTAATTTAAAGTAAAATGGAGGAATGACGGAGATTATGTTACCTTTAAATTCTGCCCAACAACAAACCTGGGTGGCTTGGTTGTTAAAGGAGGGGCTCTGGGAAGAATGTGCTAGATGTTCACACCTGTAGACAATAGTAAGAATAGTTGTACTGACGGTGGGTAGACATTGTCTCCAATCCCCATGGGGAGGTGTCAGCGATGTCAGGTTTTATAAATGGTTATACTTAAACTGTTTAATTCTAGGATAGAATGGAGTTAGGGGTCCAGAAGATAGAAAATTAGCATTTCTATCTGGAGACAAACCCATATGATTTATACTGCCATGTGATGAGCTTTGGGGACAGAAAAGTACATAGAAAGTCATTGTAATATCCGGTTACAGGGTTTTCCAAGATGTCCTTGAAATTCTCAAAAAGAAATCAGTCTGCAAGAATCTGAGAGGCAGCACCCGAAGCAGAGAAATGCAAACCCTATTGTTCACCATGCAAAACGTGGGTGGGAGCTCGTGCTCAGATTGAAGAGACCAAGTTTAGGAGGATTTCAAGGAGGCTGGAAGATGTGCTAGTTTGGCTGGAGGGAAGGAATCTCTCTTGTAACCATCACAGTTTTGGGATCAGTTTCTCGGCTGGGAAAGGATAAAGGGTTCTGGGAAAATAAACTGTCCACTTAAGGGACAAAATAAAGCATGACCATGTTGCGAGATTGTCAGCCATGTTAAAAGTCACATGGGGATCTTGTATAAGTTGCCCACTAATGAGTGATCAATGAATATTGCTTTTCATTCAATTGATACAGTAAAAATCTTATAAATTGAAATCTTGTATCAGTCAGTCATTGGAAATTCAAATATCTTCTTATCAATCTCTGCAGTGATTGTAACAAAGGGAAAACATATATAAATACAAATGAGGCATTGTCCTTGTGGTTCATCCAAACCTCCCTAATGAAATATTCATTTTAGTTTCTTGTCCATTTCTCTTTGTAGATCCTAGCTTGCTTAATACCGTGGTGTCTGAGACCTTTGTCCGCTTCTTTGTGGAGATTGTTGGTCATTACTCCTTGTACATGACTACCAATGAGAAAGACGAAAGAATTTTCCTGTGGGAGGCATTTCGCAAGTCCATCACATCAAAAAGTGTCCGACGGTTTCTGGAGGTTTTCATGGAGACGCAGATGTTTGGGGGATTCATTCAAGACCGAGAGCTAAGGAAGCTTGGGGTGAAAGGTGAGGACTTGGATCATGATACCGCCCTTTCCTTCCTCTTCTCTCTCTCCCCACCACTGTTTAACTCGCTCTCAAATTTCAATCAATCATGTCACATGGAAGAAAAATTATATGATTATAACATTCTTGTCCTGTGGAAACATTTAATAAAACTTATTCACATTCTCATTCCTACTATCTAGATTAAAACAATTGCTCTGTTACTGAGAATAAGACATTTAATATCAAGATGTACTTGGAAGGGGCTGAATTATAAGGTTCACGACAATGATGCAAATTTTCACATGCACAGTCTTCACTTTGAGCTGAGGTACAGCGAACCCGCACAGGCCCGGACGATATACTGGCAAAATTACTTGAGGGGATTTAGATAGTGACAGGATAGGTAGAATTTGTGTGGCACTGTGTAATCCTGGCCATTGGCTGGAGGACTGGACTGGCTGGAGGACTGGACTGATTCTATCTTTATCCCTCTTCTGAAGAAAGTTGACCTGCAACCGTGCACATATTATACAGAACGGATCTGGAAATAGACCGGATGAGATTGTCGATGAGCAAACTGGATTTCCATGTGGACGAGGAACCAGAGATCAATCACTAACCTTAGAATTATAATATGCAAAGTACAAGAATATCAGCAGCCATTGTGCACATGCTTCATTCATATTGAGAAAGCATTTGATTTGGCCTCACACAAGAAACTCTGGTTGGCAATGTTAGACATGGAATACCAACAAATTTTATCGTGAGCAGTGACCTAAGAGCAGAATTGCCAGCACCCTCTTAGAATGGTTCAGAGTCAAAAAGGGGGTTAGACAAGGGCACATCCTCTCATATTTATTCAACATCCCAGCAGAAATGGTTATGAGAGAGACATTTGACTGATACAAAGAGGGGATACCACTTGGTGGGTGGAGAGGTTCGAACCTTTGATATGCTGATCACATTATTCTGCTCGTTAACTCAGTGAGGAAGCTACAGGAATTGATGGATAGCCTTGATCAGGTTAACTGGAAATACAGTCGCCTGATCAATGTTAACAAGACAAAGATGGTGGGGATAGGTGGAAAGACCTGCAAGATTCTTATTAACGGAGTTAATCCTGATCAGTTTGGTACCTTTCGCTATCTTGGGTCACTCATCACGGAAAATACAGAGCCTACCAAAGAAATTTGGACCAGACTTAACAAGGATCATGACGTTATGAACTCACTTAAAAGAGTATGGAGTAACCACAGCGTCTGTTACAACAAACATTCATCTTTGTGATTGGTGACAATGAATGGCTGTGAAAGCTCAAACACCAAGAAGTGATGAGGCATGAATCAGAGCATTTGAAATGAAAAGATTCCGACTGATATGTGTGCCATGGACAGCCAAGTGGACAAAAAAGTGGGTGCTCGAGAAAACTGGTGTTCAGGGGAATTTGTTTGAGGTAGTGACATCAAAGAAGCTCACGTGTTTAGGACAAGTGGTGTGAACAGGAGGGGAGTGTTTGGAAAAAGATGTAATGAATCCTAGGAAACATACAAAAGAAAGACCCATGATGGCAAAGATAGATAATATCAGATTTTGGATTGGCCTCTCTATGGGACAGACAATGAGCGTAGCGGAGAATGGAAATCAGTGGAGGAAGATTGCTCAGTTCGCCCAACAATCAGAGTGAGGTCGGATGACAGTCTGGTGTCCTTACTGTAGAGCTTCCTGTATTCCTCACTTGGTTACTCAGCTCTTTCTGCCATTTGCTGAGAGATGATTTTATTGAGGTATTCAAAATCACGAGGAGTCTGAACAGAGTAGATGGGGAGAAGCTGTTTCCAGTAAAAGGATCCAGAATGAGACTGCACTGATAAATAATTGACAAAAGAAGCAAACGCACAATGAGAAAAACTATTTACAAGCAGTGGTGGTTAAGATCTGGAATGCACTGCCTGAGAGTCCGATGGAGGCAGGTTCAGTCAAGCATTCAAAGGGAATTAGATGTCATCTGAAAAGGAAGAATGTGCAGGGTTACAGGGAGAAGGTGGGAGAATGGCACTAAATGAATTGCCCATTTAGAGGATCGGTGCACACAAAATGGGTCAAGTGTCCTGTGTTGTAACAATTCTGTTATTTGTCATGTAACCTAGCTTGGTATGAGTGACCTCGTACTGGCTTCACCCGAACATGGTGGCTTTGGTGCAGACACAAATGCAGAACTATTCACCTCATCTGGATGATTTCCATTTAATTAAACTGCAAAGAACAGTAGCTCTACCTGTTTTCCAACAAGGTTAAGGATGTTGTAGGCCATGGACCATAATGCTAGGTATTCCTATGCCCCAGAGTTGGAGCCGATAGAGAAAGGGTGGATATCTGGTATGTCCAGTGAAAGAAGATGTCCTAGCATCTCAACAGGTAGATTTGAAGACCACTTATGAGTCCAGGTAAGGGTCAAGCCTAGACAAACCATCACCTAATACATTTTTTGGAGACATTTTGGCTTCTCCGAAAGTCAGTTTTCCCATCAAACCTTTTGCTGATGGGTTGGTGGATGTGGATGAGTATTGCACCTTGAACGGGTATGATTTTGCCAACTGTCCTGCTTCTAGGGGATAAATGGGCAAGGTTAATGTAGCCCTAGTTGCATAGGCACCTGTCATTCATGTGTAAGTTACCCTAACCATATTCATTTGAGCAGGGTAAGCAACAGATCTTGGGTGGGGAATAAAAGTGATTGCATTTAATATTCATCATTTGGTCTTAGGACTGCCTCACCTTAGCCTAGCTTTCAGTTATCAAACTTTACCTGTGATATGTCATAGATGTCTACAAGGGATGAAGAGAATATTGAAGAAAGTGGATGCACTGCAATATTTGCGTTGGGAGGCACACCAAGATTCATTCCTACTGTGCCAAATTTGCAGGTCATATCGAATACACTTCCCTTGTATCCATTCCATAAGTGACTATTTTTTGTCATCTACAGGATTATTTGAGATTAGAGCACAGGACTACCTTGAAACTCTTCCTGGGAGTGAGCAAAGAGGAATGAACCGATTTCTCAGAGGCCTAGGTAATATTTTCATTTGCTTATGGTGAAGGGCTTCATCAAAAGCACTCTGATCACTTTCTATCAACCATTTTTGTTCACATCTTCTTTATAGTTTAGCACCTGTCCATTTTGTCAATAACTCAATATTAGTTTGTTCATTTCCTGTGCAACTAGACATTAACTTTTTCCGGTGCGTTTGATGTTTCTGCGCAAATATTCAGGCTTGCAGTATTGTGAAAGTTGATCAAATGTTTGTCCATTTCTAGGTAGTAAAATGAAATTCCTCCACAAGAAGTGAACAACCATTGAAAGACATCATAATGGGAAGGAAGGCTGAATCTAGCAGTCACTTTTTCTTTTGTTCAATGGTTCATTGATTTGAGATTGTCAATACAGCATTACCCATTGGAGATAAAGGGAGACTATTAATTCAAAGCTGTGCTCACTCTAATGTGAAAGCCTCGAGGGGGAATAAAACCAGTTCCATTGAATATTTATTGTTTAGACTTGCACAAAGTCTGCCTTGCCTCTGCCTGGCTTTCACTTGTCATTGGATAAACTTTACCTGTGGGATGTCAATGGAAGAGAGTTGGAGAAACAAGGAGAATGTACTGTACACAACCTTCAAATAGTACTACAGATGTTTTGCAGACATGGAACATGCTGGAAGAGGAGGAAAAAGAAAGAAAAAGGTGGACATTGGTAAATTTATAAAGGAAGACTAACTTCTGACACTTTCTACTTGGTTTTGAACTCTACTGTCAATACTCAGGAGCCACAAACTTTGTCCTGTTCAGTTTAGTACGAGACAGAGGAAATCTAACTACGGCAGGTCCTGAAAATCTGTCGTTTTCTATATAACACGTTGCCAGCCGAGAGAACACTGGGTTTGAGATTGTAAATGTGGTTTTACCTTCAGGTCAGCTTGAAAAGCAAAATTGATCTGCCATTTGGGTGCAATCTCGCACTGTAGCTATCATGTAGATTTTTGCTGGTCAGTAGGGGAGGATACAGCAGGGCAAGGTAAATAAAGACTTTTCCTCTGCCTGCTTGGTGACGGGGATTAATATGCTGAAGGGGTGATGCAGTCCAGAATACTCTGTACATTATCATAGTGTACAAAACTCTGACTCCAGACCACTCAATCGTGTCAATGTGCTGTGTCTGAAATTTATATGAACTGTGAGTTTTTGTAGCATTCCAGATTGAATTGGTAGAGAATTGTATTTTGTGGAGCTGTTGGGTTGGGAGAGTAAGGGTAAGGGAGTTGCAGCTTGAACATCCAACTCATTTTGCTTTGAATAAGACCTTTCTGATAGCTCTTAATGACTATCTATCTATCCATACTTGAAGTAATTGTAAATATGAAAATATCACTGGTGCCCACCTTGCAGTTTTAATAAATAAAGCCCAGCAACAGTACATAACCCAGTGTTTATTACTGCAAAGTAACTGCCAATTTTATTTAGCTGGTTACTTGACTGCCATTATATGCATCAAGTAACCAGGTGGGTTTGGAGTTTCTTGTAGTGATCTCAGTCGGCCTGGTGTGTACGGATCATTTAGATTGTGATTCTCTCAAGTAGGAAACTATGCTTGTGCTATGGATTTTTTTTAGTGACAAGTTAATGTTGTAGATTACAGAGTCTAAAAAGATCAAAGTTTGCAACAAAACACAAGGAGCTGCTTACAACAGTGCCTTGGAATAGAGGAGAGCAATTGTCACTTTGGCCACAGTTGTAATCTCTACAATGTTATATGTGGAGGTGCAATACAAGGAACTGTTGTACCTCAGAATCCCCTGATGGTAGAATTGTATGTTCTGAGAAATCAACTGTACTGATCAATGCTTATTACTTATTTTTGCTGGCATATTCAGACTGACAACCAGTATAATGAGGCAGTACAGTACAAAAATAAGCAATATTGTCACAAAATATTAACAATAGGCAGAGGGCAGACAGGTTAAATCATAAAGTAGCTATGATAATGGAAATAGGTAAAAGGGCACTGATGTTCAAACCACTGTAATGTAACTTTTGGCAGGGGTGTTATACTCTAGTTTAACATAGACAAGTTACCAGCATGATCATGAGGTGGCTCTTAGTTTACATATTCCTGGTGAAAAGATATTCTAGAATAATAGTCTTTTAGAAGCACTCCAGCTGCTTAATGGCATTAAACAGTAAGTTTGGTATTTATTATGGATCTGCAAAGCTTTAGTTAGCATAGACTCAACAGTGCAGAAGGAGGCCATTCGTCCCATTCTGCACCAACCCTCTGAAAGAGCACCCTACCTAGAGTCAGGCTCCCACCCTATCCCCACCTAACCTTTTGGACACGAAGGGGCAATTTAGCATTCTTCAATCCACCTGGCCTGCACTTCATTGGAGGAAGGAAACGGGAGTACCTGGATAAAACCCACAGTCACTGAAGAAAGTGCAAACAAGTCATCCAAGACTGGAATTGAACCCGGGTCCCTGGTGCTGTGGCGCAGTAGTACTAACCACTATGCCACCGTGTCACCCACGCAGAGTGAACAAGCAGCCTCTGAAAATCAGTGCCTGATTCTCCAACTGCACTAAGGCCGACAGGGTTTCACATTTGCCCAATCCTGGTTTTCTTTCATCCTTTTAGTACTTGTCATTCCTTAGCAGAGGTTGTCATAGGAGTGGCCTGCTGCCAGTCGTTGTTACTTTTTAACTGGCAATTAGAAATTAAATGTCAACTTGGGGGGGGGATGGGGATGTTACTCTCATATTTACTCTCCCAGCCCTCAGACAACAATACTTTAACCATGGTCAACTCTTCTCCTGCAGAGCCACCTGAGATTAGGAACTCAGGGTGGAGATGTGCAAATATAAACCCCACTCTGTTCATTTTGAAATTGTACATTAGTGGGTCAGTATGCTCCATTATTAGGTACAGTGCATCTTTTAAAAAAAAAAAAAAATTTAGAGTACCCAATTATTTTTCTTTCCAAATAAGGGGCAATTTAGAGTGGCCAATCCACCTCATCAGCACATCGTTGGGTTGGGGTGAAATCCGCGCAGACACACCGAGAATGTGTAAACTCCACACGGACAGTGACCCAGGGCCTGGATTCGAACCCGGGTCCTCAGCGCCACAGTCCCAGTGCTAACCACTGCGCCAGCAGCACATCTTAGTGATCAGAGAATCAGCCACGGAGTTATTCATTGTCAACTGTCTCTACTAGATGCAAGGGTTCATTTTAAAAATACTTGTGGAAAACTGGCTGGTTTAATAAGAAGTTTTATTAAAAAATGTGCTGTTAAATTGTAGCCTTGAGTCCTATCCAGTTCCTTGATTGGACCAAATACTTTTCTGTTGAATGAGTTCATCACATGAAAGCATTGGGAACAATGGCAGTGGCTCAGAAGTCAAATGTTCAGAAGATGTACATATATATATATGTCTACAATATGTTATGCCATGAAATATGGAAAATGTTTCGTCCAATTATTGGGAATGGGATTTCAGAACATAATTCAAAATGAGAGGATGGTCCAAACTGAATGGAGTCCACAAAGACATGCTCCCTGTCAACCCTTATTCTTGTTCCTATACCTATAAGAGTGTGACACTATAAAACCAGAGATTGTTTCATGTAACTTAAGAAAATTCTATTTATTTCAGTGATCTGATTAACCAAAATCTGTTGTTTGTTATATTTTGTCAGATTAATTTTATTGGGTATGGTCAATAAACATTTTTAAATGTGTCAAATGGAAAGGCAATCCTCAACAAGCAAGAGCTTGCATTGATATAGAGTATGTCACAACCTCAGGACTTTCAAAGTACTTCCACCAATGTGATAAATGGCTAAACAAGATATTTTAATATTGGGATAAAGGTTGGCTAGGACAAAAGTTTTTTGCTACAAAATAATTACTCATCTCTTTAAAAAAAAAAAAAAAATTTTATTAAAGGTTTTCATAAAATATCAATAACAAAATGAGAAAGAAAAAAGAACCCAACAGGGTTAAGTACAAAACACAATCTAAAAAACAGCAACCCCCCAAACCCCTCCCCCCCCCGTACCTAAATAATAAATGAACATTAACACCCCGACTTAAGACAACAGGTGTATACACCCCCTCAGACCCTCCAGTGTAAATAACATAAACAAAAATAAAGTAACCCCCTCCCCGAGCTGCTGCTGCCATTGACCAATGTCTATCGTTCTGCCAGAAAGTCTAAGAACAGTTGCCACCGCCTAAAGAACCCTTGTACCGACCCTCTCAAGGCGAATTTCACCCTCTCCAATTTAATAAACCCCGCCATATCGCTGATCCAGGATTCCACGCTTGGGGGCCTCGCATCCTTCCACTGAAGGAGAATCCTTCGCCGGGCTACCAGGGACGCAAAGGCCAGAATTCCGGCCTCTTTCGCCTCCTGCACTCCCGGCTCCTCTGCCACCCCAAATATTGCGCTCCCCCAGCCCGGTTTGACCCTGGATCCTACCACCCTCGACACCGTCCTCGCTACGCCCTTCCAAAATTCCTCCAGCGCTAATGGGTGTGATTTGCTGGGCTCCCTGAGCACCTAACACACCAGTCCTCACCCCCAAAGAACCTGCTCATCCTTGTCCCGGTCATGTGTGCCCTGTGCAGCACCTTAAACTGTATGAGGCTGAGCCTTACGCATGAAGAGGAAGAATTCACCCTCCCTAGGGCATCTGCCCACGTCCCCTCTTCGATCTCCTCTCCCAACTCCTCCTCCCACTTACCTTTCAACTCCACCACCGAGGCCGCCTCCTGCATCACCTGGTAAGTTTCCGAGATCTTCCCCACTCCCACCCACCCCCCCCCCCCCCCCCCGAGAGCGCCCTGTCCTGTACTGTGTGTGGCAGTAGCCGTGGGAATTCCACAACCTGCCGTCTGGCAAACGCCCTTACCTGCAAGTACCTGAAGGTGTTCCCCGGGGGAAGCCCGTACTTCTCCTCCAGCTCACCCAAGCTCGCAAACTTCCCGTCCACAAACGGGTCCCCCAACATTCGGATGCCTACCCTGTGCCACCCCGAAAACCCTCCACCTGTTCTTCCTGGGGCAAACCGGTGTTTCCCCCGTAATGGGGTCCACGCTGAGGCCCTAACTTCCCCCCTGTGCCGCCTCCACTGCCCCCAAATTTTGAGGGCCGCCACCACCACCGGGCTCGTGGTATACTTGGAGGAAGCAGCAGTGGCGCCGTTGCCAGCGCCCCCAGACTCGTACCCACACAGGACGCAGTCTCCAGCCTCTTCCATGCAGCCCCCTCCATCACCCACTTGCGCACCATTGTCGCATTGGCGGCCCAGTAGTACCACCGAGGTTGGGCAGCGCTAGCCCCCCCCTATCTCTACTCCGCTCCAGGAACACCCTTCTCACCCTCAGAGTCCCTCGCGCCCACACAAACCCCATTATACTCCTGTTAACCCGCCTGAAAAAAGCCTTCGGGATAAACACGGTGAGGCACTGGAACAGGAACAAAAACCTTGGGGGCACCGTCATTTTGACTGACTGCACCCTACCCGCCCCACCTCTTGAACTCCTCCTCCATTTGCTCCACCAGCCTTGTAAAGTTAAGCCTATGCAGGGCCCCCCAGCTCCTGGCCACATGGACCCCCAAATATCTGAAACTCCTCTCCGCCCTTTTTAGTGGGAGCTCGCCAATCCCCCTCTCCTGGTCCCCTAGCTGAACTACAAACAGCTCGCTCTTCCCCATATTGAGCTTGTACCCCGAAAAGTCCCCGAATTCCCTAAGGATCCTCATTACCTCTGGCATTCCTCCCACCGGGTCCGCCACATACAGCAGCAGGTCGTCCGCATAAAGCGACACCCTAATAATTACTCATCTCTAATATACATTGGAACTCTTGTCAAAAATAGCATGGAACTTTGGGATCATTAGTGGTATCAGGGTTGGATGATTTGTCATCTGAAAACAAGGCAAGAAATAATTAAGGGTTTTTTATTCTATGAAAATGGAGCATACCCTTTCCAGTGGAAAAAGTCATCAATGTCCTTCATACTTTTAGCAATGTGTTGACCTGAACCAGTTCCCCTTTTCTTCACCCTCTCCTTGATCAGGAGTTTGGGTCATCACTAAACTTCTGGAAAACCTTGGTGTATTCTAGAGCACTCCCTGACCTATCCAGACACTGGAAACAGGTCATGAAAATTCCAGTGGTCTGCACAAATGCAAGCACTCTATGTTTGTGTAGAGTGGGCATTGCCAAGCTAATTCAAATGGGATCAAATGCCTGATAGGACATCCAGAACATAAACATTTGAAAAAGCACAGGGAAAGATATTTATCATGTGGTGATTGTCTTTGACCTTGTCTCTGGCATTTTGACCAAGTTTTAAGTTGCTGACATTTTTTAATGGATATATTTATCTAACAAAATACATTTCCCAGCCACCCTTGCAAACTGCAAATTTCTTGGAATAAATTACACAGAAGGGAGGGTGAACTGGGAGACAGTTATTCATCTTCATACAAGTACTGCAGCAGTCACAAATAGGTCAGTACATTTTAGGTTAGTTAACTTGCAAGCAAACATACTCCGCCATCATCACTCTGATCCAACTGCGTTAAGATCATAGAATTTACAGTGCAGAAGGAGGCCATTCGGCCCATCGAGTCTGTACCGGCTCTTGGAAAGAGCACCCCACCCAAGGTCAACACCTCCACCCTATCCCCATAACCCAGTAACCCAACCGAACACTAAGGGCAATTTTGGACACGAAGGGCAATTTAGCAGGGCCAATCCACCTAACCTGCACATCTTTGGACTGTGGGAGGAAACCGGAGCACCCGGAGGAAACCCACGCACACACGGGGAGGATGTGCAGACTCCGCACAGACAGTGACCCAAGCTGGAATCGAACCTGGGACCCTGGAGCTGTGAAGCAATTGTGCTATCCACAATGCTACCGTGCTGCCCAAGGAAGACTGTAATAAAACTTGAGAACAGGCTGACTTGAAAAAGTAAAACTGGAAAGGTAAAAGTTCTCTTTTTACTTTTATTTAGTCTTTAATGAACACAAGCACCTGCATAGAAATGCCGATTTTGGTTGAAGGATTCTCATTCTAAAATATGAGAATGATGTCTGCCTCAATAAAGCTTTTATTAGATTATGAACATCTAGCTTTATGAATCAGTGATCCTAAGGAACACAACTGAATTGGAGCATAAAATGCAAATCGTGATAATGCAAATTGTTAATGGCATTTGGCTGATACAAGCAAGTGATGTTTTAACCTCCTTTGCCCTTGGTGGAAGAAAACCATCAGTAGATACCCATGTCTCCTATCAGCCACCTTGAGGCATTGTTTGAGCTAAGCAGCGCCGGTACCCTGAATTTCCCAAAGTACAAAAGAATCATGGCATCTGGCCATGTAAGCTACCATCATTCAATATCTGTGGGTTTGGTGAAAATAAGATTTGTCTTATCTCTCGTTTGTAGATAAGTCAGTCCGGTTGGATGAATGGAAGCAAAGTTTTTAGTTCTTAAAAACATATTTGGGTACATTCACACAAAATTAACTGGAAAATGCTTTCCCCGTGTCTCCTGACATCTGTGCCACGTTCAAACTCCCTGGGCGGGATTCTCCACTCCCACGCCGAAGTGGCCGCGCCGTCGTGAACGCCGTCGAGGTTCACGACGGCGCGGAACGGCCCCGGTCCCGACCGATTCAGGCCCTGACAATGGGCCAGGATCGGGGCTGCGTCATCTACACGCGCCAGGCCTTGTCGCCCGTGTAAAAGCAGCGCCGCATATATGACGCGGCCGGCGCCGCATAACGGTCATCATCCGCGCATGCGCGGGTTGGCCGGCGCCAACCCGCGCATGCGTGGTTGCCGTCCTCTCTAAGTCCGCCCCGCAAGAAGATGGGGGTTGGATCTTGCGGGGCCGCGGAAGGAAGGAGGTCCTCCTTCAGAGAGGACGGTCCGACGAACGGTGGGCACCGATCCCGGGCCACCCCACATTCCAGGTTAGGCCGGTGCAGGTTCCCCCCCCCAGCGTTCACGCACCGCCCACGACTGCAGCGACCAGGTGTGGACGGCGCCAGGGGGAACCCGCCGTTTTGGCCTGGCCGCTCGGCCCATCCGGGCCTCAGAATAGCGGGGGTGCCGGAGAATCGCCATTTTGGGTGTCTCCGGCGATTCTCCGGCCTGCGAAACTCGACTGGGCCGTTCCCGCCACTTGGGAGAATCGCGAGAGGGCGTCGGACCGGCGTCCCCGGAAATTCTGGCGGCCCAGGCGATTCTCCCAACCAGCGTGGGAGTGGAGAATCGCGCCCCCTATGTTATGTCTGGTCTCAGCTAGGATACTGTTTCAATCTTGTTGAATCTACCTCCATATCAGATAATGTCAGAACTTGTAGTTCATTATTTGTAATATTTGATACAGCCATGGACTGTGTTTATTCATAATTATAACTTATTTAATATTAGTTCTACAAATTCAGTCACTTTCAGGAATCTTTTTTAGCTAATATTTTAAAGGACCCCCCTCTATAATTGCTGAATCCAACAGTGAAAATGCATGAAATTGTCATTTTCAGATAAGTCCTTTATTGCCACATGGGTGGCATAAATAGGAAATACAGGTGCTTGAAAAAAATCTGATTGATTTATTTCTCATATTAATGGGTCCATGGAAAAGTAAATAAAATTAGAGACTTGTCTAACCAGGTACCTGTTACCTGTCAAATCCACAGATGTACTGCCTTAGTCACCAGACGCCATATTAGATACACAAGAATGAACAGTCATCAACCTTACAATTACTAACAAGATATTGTTGCAGGTCAGATTTCAATAGCTGAATCTATTACATATCTGGCGGAAGTGCAGCTTCTCAGACATTTCCTGTTAACAAAGCTAGATTGGATACTGGTTTGGTCACCTACTGTTTTGCACGTTGCTTTGATGCTCCCCAATCCAAGTTATCGGACTGCTGGGAACTAGTGTTTGATGTGAGAACTTGAAGAATTTGAGTATGCGTTGGCCAAACACCTGCTGGGAAAACTGAATGATCGAAAGATATAGTAGCAGGAATAAGCCATTGAGCCTGTGGATCAAAAATCTAACTCAGCCTTGAATATATTAATTGACCCAGCCTCCACCACTCTCTGTGGGAGAGAATTCAAAAGACTAATGACACTCAGAAAAAATTCCCCCGCATCTGAATCTTAAAAGGGTGACCCCTTATTTGTAAACTGCACTCTTTGTCCTACATTCACCCGAGGGTGGACATCTTCTCAGCATCTACCCTGTCAAACCCCCTCAGAATCTTGTGTGTTTCAATACGATCACCTTTCATTCTTCTAAACTCAATGAGTAAAGGCCCAACCTTTTGTCATAAGACAACACCTTCATCACAGGAATCAGCTGAATGAACCATCTTTGAACTGCTTTCAATGCAAGTATATTTCGCCTTCAGAGGGCAGCACGGTGGCGCAGTGGCATTGCTGCCTCACGGCGCCAAGACCCCAGGTTCGACCCCGGCTCTGGGTCACTGTCCGTGTGGAGTTTGCACATTCTCCCCGTATTTGCATGGGTTTCTCCCCCACAACCCAAAGATGTGCAGGGTGGGTGCATTGGCTATGCTAAATTGCCCCTTAATTGAGAAAAATGAATTGGGTACTCTAAATTTATTTAAAAAAATATTTCTCCTTCAGACCAAAACTGTAGCCAGATTGATGTGATCTCACCAATACCCTGTATAGTTTTAGCCAATCTTCCTTACATTTTGTAGGCCAACCCCCTTGCAATATAGCCCAACATTCCATTTTACTTCCCAATTACTTGCTGTACCTGCACCCTAACATTTTATAATTCATGTACAAGGATACCCAGATCCTTCTGTAACTCAGAGTTCTGCAGTCTCTCTAAATACAATTTTTCCCCCCTTTTTGCCATCATATCTTAATCTATCTGTATTCCTTTGCATACACTTTATATCCTCTTGCTTTCCTATCGATCTTTGTATCATCAACAAATTAGGTTACAATGTAGTTGGTCCCTTCATCCAAGTCATTATTATAGATTGTAAACAGTTGAAGTCTCAGTACTAATTTCCTGTAACACCAGTTAGTTTGCCTGCCAACCTGAAAATGACCAATTTATCCTGATTCTTTATTTCCTGTTAGTTAGCTAATCCTCTACCCATGCTAATATAACACCCTCAACACTATGAGTGCTTATCTTGTACTGTACAATATACCTCATCGGACGACTTTTGGGAAACCAAATACACTACTTCCACTGGTCCCTCTTTATACACCCTGTTTGTTATCCCCTCAGAGAACACTAGTAAATTTAGCAAATTTTCCTTTTCACAAAAACATGTTGACTTTGTATCCTGCTCCTACCTCAATAATAGATTCTAGCATTTTCTCAATGGCTGATGTTAGATTAACTGGCTGAGTTTCCTGCGTTCAGTCTTCCTCTTTTCTTGAATACAGGTGTTATATTTGTAGTTTTCCAACCTGCTGGGACCTTTTCAGAATCTAGGGATTTTTAGAAGATTATAAACCAATGCATCCTCTATCTCTTCAGCTAAAGACGCTAGGATCCAGGCCATCATAGCCTTTAGTCCTGTTAGTTTTCCCAGTACTTCTTCCTCTTATGATCACTTTAATTTCCTCCCTCCCATTTGCCCCTCGATTTCTACTATTCTTGGGATGCTTCTCGAGTCTTCCACTGTGAAGGCACATACAAAATACTTGTTCAGTCTTCCAATCATTAGTTTCCCCAGACTAACACTCTAAGGAACCAATACCCAATATATATATATATATATATATATATATATATGTAGAATGAGAACCTGCTGAGGATTACATTGCCATTAGACAGTCCGTGTGTATTGCCTTCAAACTGCACAAACTCGCAGCTGTATAGTTTATTGGCCAACTCTTGATGGCTCATTCATATTTTGTATCACCAAGACAACCAGAAATGCACCTCTACTATTTAATGTTGTCAAAAGTGCTACTTTGGATACATGATTTTTCCAAAATCATTGTGAGCAAATACGAGTAATACCCAAAGTGTCACCTTTTGTTTTGAAGAGATGTGTTCACTTTCAGAAAGTTGACTAGCCAACAGCAAGAATCAGGAAAACCACAGTTTCCCTGTGGAATCAAACTCTGAACCAGTAACCCAGTATGTGGTTTGGATTGACTTTGAACTCTTCAATTGTATTTGGAGCAAAATCATTGAAAGACAGTTTTCTTTTCCCGTTTTAAGTTTTCCCTAGCCACAAAACTTTCAACCTAAAGGGCTCTTAATCTGGCTGCCAGGAGTAATGCAAAAATGCTTCTAGTATCTCTCTCTGGACATACTAATTGAACTCTGATGATTAACTTGTACCAGCTTGCAAAAATACAACATTATTTTTCTTCATTCAATTCATATAAATTACAATAAAACAAACATTGACTGGTGTAATGTTCAGCTATCTCTTAGCCTGTTCAGGTGGATTCAAAAGATCTCAATCAGTTCTATACAACATTCATCAGGCACCACCAAAACAGATCATAGAATTTACTGTGCAGAAGGCCATTTGGCCCATCGAGTCTGCACCGGCCCTTGGAAGAGCACCCAACTTAAGCCCAAGCATCCACCTTATCACTGTAACCCCACCTAACCATGGGTCAATTTAGCATGGCCAATCCACCTAACCTGCACATCTTTGGACTGTGGGAGGAAACCCATGCAGACACGGGGAGAAAGTGCAAACTCCACACAGTCACCCGAGGCTGGAATTGAACCCTGGAGCTGTGAGGCAGCAGTGCTAACCACTGTGCCACCGTGCCGCCCCTTACATGCAAATTGACTCCCATATTTGTCTACAAAATCAACAGATTACTTTTCCAGAATAATTCATTGTCTGCTAGGTGCTTCAGGTCATTTCAAAAACTGGAACAGTTCTAGAAACGCAAATTCCGTTCAACTTTCATATGGACGGGAACTACAACAGTGAGCTCTTTACAGATACCAGAGAATAGATTACTGACTGATTGCAGCTCTTGATTTCAAAGACTGTCTTCAATTGGCTTTCCAACTGAGTCTGTTCTGGAGAGACTGGAGTAGCTCATCAGTTCAAGAAGTTGGAATGAAGGATAAATTAAAATTAGCAGGAAACTCATCCAATCCAGTAAAACCGACCTCCAGACAAACCGCACCAATAGCAGCTTTGGGGTAAAAGATCTTCCAGATAATTCCACAATCTCAGGTAATAGTGGGCAGCTTTAGTTTGGGAAAGCAGCCGATTAATAGTAAAGATGTGTGCAAGATTTTTTTCCACCCCATTGGTGTCCTCCTGCACGACTTCTTCATGTCTGGGAAGTCCAGGAATGTCAAAAAAGTAGTTTTCCCAACATGAAATTAGATTCAGCAATACTTAACGAGTAAATAGAAGAATATTTATGGATGTATTAAGTGAACAGGTAATGGTCAGCTCGACACAGAGCTATCAAATTGAATATTCTGTGTCTGTAACTATTGCATCTGTTGTTTTTTGATAGCATCACAGAAAAACCTGAGCTTTCGAGGAAGCAGCTTCACATCAACAGAAACAGCCTCATAGTCTTCATTATCTATACTGAAGAAACCTTCTGTTCCCTGAGGAGAGAGAGAGAGAAAGGAAATAATACTGGATAAAGGCAAATTACTGTGGATGCTGGAATCTGAAACCAAAGAGAAAATGCTGAAAATCTCCGGTCTGGCAGACTGGGTGATGGCTTTGCTGAGCACCTTCGGTCTGTGCGCATTCAGGACCGAGCTTCCCGTTGCTTGCTATTTTAACACAAGACCCTGCTCCCATGCCCACATCTCTGTTATTTGCCTGCTGCAATGTTCCAGTGAAGCTCAACACAAACTGGAGGAACAACATCTCATCTTCCGGTTAGGCACACTACAGCCTTCCGGTCTCAACATCGAATTCAACAACTTCAGATGATTACCTCGACCCCTTTTTTTCATCCCATTTCATTTTAACTGTCTTTTACCATTTCTTTCTTTCTTGACTTTCTTTATATATATTTACCCCCACCCCCATCTTGTCCCCCTTTCCTCACCTTTTCTCCCCTTTGCTTTCCCCTTCCCCCCCCACACCTACATCTGTCACAGTTTACCCTCTGATGTTAGTTTCTCTGCTGTTTGGCCTTTCACACCTTTTGTTCTCTCTGTGGACTGCCATTAGCACTCTTTCCCTTGGTTTCTGTGACTATTAGCACCCTGTTCCCTTGGTTTCTGTTGTGATGACTCATCTTTCATTCACTCACTCCACAGTATAAATATTTCCCACTTTCTCGGTCTTTTAGCTTTGACAAAGGGTCATCTGGACTCGAAACGTTAGCTCTTTTCTCTTCCCACAGATGCTGCCAGACCTGCTGAGATTTTCCAGCATTTTCTCTTTGGGGGAAGGAAATAATACATTAGTTATCCAGGTTGGATCCAACCCTCTTATGAAAGGAATTGGCATTTTATGAGTATGTAACCAAATAGTCTCCAAAACATAATATCATCTGTATATAACAGTCATCCAGCAATGATTAATGCTGAATAGAAATTTATCAAACCCCAGAAGGTTTTCAATTTTTCTTTCTAGAGGAGTTTTTTCTCCTTCAGGAGGTTACCGGCTACTCTCTGATGTCTGATTGGCAGTGGAGCTGTTGCGAAAAGTAAGACAACATATATTTGAGGTAAGTAGACAGTTGAATTCCAGCCTGCAAGAAGTCAATGGAATGCAAAAGCTCATAAGAGCAGGAGGTGGAGGTGTTGTTGGGCAGGATTTTCCCCCTCACCTTAAAATTAATACTAGTGCGATAAGAGCAAGAGGAGTTTAATGCCATTGGGAGTTTAGGTGAACACAAGCTACATTTTTTAAGTGAGATAACGTAGTTCAGGGAACCCTCGTGCTGCGTATTTTCTTTAATGTATAGGACCTAAAAGTGTGACCTTACCTGGGGTAGCTGCAGTTTACAGAAACTGGCTTGGAGAATTTGGGTGCCTTCAGGACACAAGAGTGGATCAGTCAACTTCCGACTCCTGTTAATGGTCAAGCAAGAAATTGTGAGAGATCAACCAAAACACAACTGAAACAGAACTCATGACAATGTGCTACATGGCTTCTTCAGAAGTATGATGGTCACCCTTTTTTAAAAGAAATTATTAGTTCATGGGATGTGGGCATTACTGGCTGGTGCAGCATTTATTGCCCGTCCCTAATTGCCATAGAGAAGGTGATGTTGAGCTTCTTGAACTGCTGCAGTCCATGTGATGAAGGTACACCCACATTGTTAGGAAGGGAGTTTCAGAATTGACCCAAACATCACAGAATGGAGCACGACTACAATAAGGAGCAGTTATGGATATTGTACACTTATCGGATTCAGCACTGTAAAATTCAGCTAATGCAAATAAAATATGGAAGGTATTACTCCACATTTGACTGAGCTGATGAATAAAACCATAATATGTAGCAATAGTAGGCCATTCAGCCTACTCAATGAGATCATGACTGATCTAATATGATAATCCTCAATTCCACTTTCACATTTTCTCCCCATAACCCTCGATTCCCTTATTGATTTTAATTTTTTTTTTAAATAAAAAGAGTACCCAATTATGTTTTTCCAATTAAGGGGCAATTTAACATGGCCAATCCACCTAGGCTGCACATCTTTGGGTTGTGGGGGTGAGACCCACGCAGACCCAGGGAAAATGTGCAAACTCCACACGGACAGTGACCCGGGGCTGGGATTGAACCCGGGTCCTCGGCGCCGTGGAGCAACAGTGCTAACCACTGTGTCGCCCTGCGATTCCCTTATTGATTAATAGTCTCCCTACCTTGACAACCTAACCTCTACAGCCCACTGTGGTAAAGAATTCCACAGATTCACAACCCTCAGAAGAAATTCCTCCCGATCTCGGTCTTAAATGGGTGACCAATTACTCTGAGATTATGCCCTCCAGTCCTAGATAGTCTCTCCCACACAGGGAAACAAACTCTCAGCATTTACCGTCAAACCCCCTGAAAATCCCAAATGTCTCAATAAGATTGCCTCTCATCCTTCTAAACTCCCAATGAATACAGGCACAACCTACTCAACCTCTTCTTATAAGAAAATCCCTCATCTGTTACAATATCCGTATCTCCCTTTTGAGATGGTGGTATGTTCCAATTTTCTCTTTCATTTTGGAGCGGTATGACTTGCCTTGCGTCTTTCCATTAATTGACCGAGACTACCTTTCTAGGGATTCATGGCCTTCCTATAGGTTCGCTGTAAATAAATTAATGCCTCCTTCAAAATAATGAATAGATTTCACATGCAAAATGCCAATATTGCATGCCAGTGTCTTTGGGTTATTAAATCCATTGACTACCTCTAGATTTAAAACTCTTGAACTATTTCTGCAACTCTCCTTGCATAAGTCAGCCTAATAAAGGCTGAAACTGTCTTTTTTATTGACATTTTCCACTCAAAATATTAATAGGTCGATTAGCATCTGAAAAAGACATATTTTATATATCCCATCTGTATTTCAGATTTCCATCACATTCACGGTTTTCTTTCTGCCCTTGCTGTTTAATTAGGTCACCATGTCTACAGGATAGTTTCTATTTAAAACAATGGTGCTTATTTTTGGAAAACACAAGTACCAACTTCCTTTCAATGCTTGTTCTTGAAACACGGAAACAATAAAGGAAAGGGCAAATGAAAGCTCGCACTATTGCTAACTACATGTATAAACATTCAGCTATTCTTCATCCAATACCGTATTTATTCTTGGATGCGGTGGAGTGAGCAAGTTGATAACATCATTCAGGATGATCTGGCAAATGGAGGATGATTTATTTTTACTTTTAGTTTTCAAGAGTTTAAACTCCATTACTGCTCTTAAGTTGTGAGAAATTCACAAAGTGCATGCAACAATTATTTACCAGGGGCACGGAGCCTATGATTTACATCTCAGTCTCCACAGTGACTGATTGCTCAGGTAGAACTGGAATCCAGGTTAACACTCGTGTTTACACCGGAAACTAGATATTTAAAAGAATCATTTTATTGGCTGTTGGCGTTGTTGGCTAGGCCAGCATTTATTGCCCTTCCCGAGTTTCCCTAGAGGAGGTAGTGGTGAGCTGCCTTCTTGGAACTGCTGCAGTCCATGTGGTGTAGGTACACCCACGAGTGGTGTTGGAGAGGGAGTTCCAGGATTTTTACCCAGCGACAGTGAAAGAACGGCAATAAAATTCCAAGTTAGGATGGTGCGTGAGGGGAACCTCCACCATCATACCAGTGCCAAAGAACCAACAGGCAACGTGCTTCAACAACTACCGACCGGTGGCCTTGACATCAATCATTATGAAGTGCTTCGAGAGGTTGGTCATGAGAAACATCATCTCCATACTTCCAGAATGCCTCAATCCACTGCAATTCGCATACTGCTACAACCGGTCCACAGCAGACACCATCTACCTGGCCTTACACTCATCCCTGGGGCATCTCGACAACCAGACATCAGACTCCTATACATTGACTACAGCTCCACCTTCAACACCATAATCCCAGCTAAGCTCAGATCCAAACTCCAAAACCTAGGACTTGGTTCATCCCTCTGCAACTGGATCCTCGACTTCCTGACCCATAGACCACAATCAGTAAGGATAAACAATGACTGGATAGTACTCAATAAGGGGGTCCCATAAGGCTGCATACTTAAACCCCCTACTATACACCTTATACACACGACTGTGTGGCAAAATCCAGCTCCAACTCCACCCAGACGTTTGCGGTTGACACGACCGTAGTGGGTCGGATCTCAAACAACCACGAGTCAGAGTACAGAAGGGAGATGGAGAACCTAGTAGCATGGTGCAAAGACAACAATCTCTCCCTCAATGTCAGCAAAGCTAAGGAGCTGGTCATTGACATTAGGAAACAAAATATTGTACACAGCCCTGTTGGCATCAATGGTGGAGATGGTTGACAGCTTCAAATTCCTAAGTGTGCACATCACCAACTATCTGTCCTGGTCCACCCACGTCGACGCTATGGCCAAGAAAGCACAACAATGCCTATACTTCCTCAGGAAACCAAGGAAATTCGGCATGTCCACATTGACTCCTACCAATTTTTACAGATGCACCATAGGAAGCATCCTATATTGCTACATAACAGCTTGGCATGGTAACTGCTTGGCCCAAAACTGTCAGAAACTACAGAGAGAGTTGTGAACACAGCCCAGTCCATCACGCAAACATTCCTCCCATCCATTGACTCGGTCTACACCTCTTGCTTCCTTGGGAAAGTGGGCAGCATAATCAAAGACTCCTTCCAACCGGATTATTCTCTCTCCCAATCTCTTCCATCGGGCAGAAGATATAAAAGTCTGAGAACACTTACTAACAGACTCTACACATCTTCTCTACTGTTGTACGACTATACTCCATACGCTTCACCCAATGTTATGTCTATGTATTTACGTTGTATATTTATCATATGTCCTGTTTTTCATGTATGGAACGATCTGTCTGGACTGTACGCAGAACAATACTTTCACTGTACCTCAGTACACGTGACAATAAATCTAAATCTAATCTAAATCCAGATGGTGGTGTCCGAGGTACATGCTGCCCTTTTCCTTCCAGATAGTAGTGGTTGTGGATTTGGAAGGTGCTGTCTAAGGAACCTTGGTGAGTCCCTGCAGTGCATCTTGTAAATGGTACACATGGCTGCCACTGTTCGGTGGTGGTGGAGGGTTGAATGTTTGTGAAAGGAGTACCAATCAAGTGGGCTGCTTTGTCCTGGATGGCGTTGAGCTTCTGGAGTGTTGTTGGAGCTGCTCTCATCCAGACAGGTGGAGAGTATTCCCGACTTCTGCCTTGTAAGTGGTGAATAGGCTTTAGTGAGTCAGGTGGGGAGTTACTCACCACAGGATTCCTAGCCTTTGACCTGCTCTAGTAGCCACAGTATTTATATGGCTAATCCAGTTCAGTTTCTGGTCAATGGTAAACCCCCAGGATGTTGAACCCCCCAGGATTCAACATGGTAATGCCATTGAATGTCATGGGCAATGGTTAAATCCTCTCTTATTGGAGATCATCATTGCCTGGCACTTGTGTGTCACATGTTACTTGCCAGAGTCCCCACTGCCACATCAGTCAGTGCAGACAGAACTAGACTCTGGAATTAATACAGGAATGGGGGAAAGCACTTTTTTTAAGAATGGAGATAATTTTATGAAAGGTTTAACTTACATGTTTGTTTTAAGGTGGACCTGTGGTTGGTAACATTGGAAAGAGAACAACATTTCTAACACACGCTCTTCCAGAAACTGAGCTCTGAAACAGCAAATGATTTAACAAATAAACTGGAGACACATGACACCTACCCTGTAGCTACAAACTGCCCCTTGCTGATTGTGTCTGGTTCTATACAAATATTCATGGCATCCTCTGTACGCTGTAGAAAAATGAAAAGGCATTTAGCAGGGTGTTCCCTTGAATTGCTTACTCAGAATTTCAGTGTTAATATTAACCCCACCACATGTTTAACAAACAAGGGAGAATATAGCTTGGATCCAAAACAGGATGTGCACATTTTTCATTTGAGAAGATAATGAATGAGAAAATGGTAGGGTGAAGGAGCCTTGGATGACAAGAGAAGTGGAGCTTCTAGTCAAGAGGAAGAAGGAAGCTTACGTAAGGTTGAGGACGCAAGGATCTGGCACGGCTCTAGAGGATTACAAGGTAGTCAGGAAGGAACTCAAAAATGGACTCAGGAGAGCTTGAAGCGGGCATGAAAAATCCCTGGCGGGAAGGATTAGGGGAAACCCCAAGGCATTCTACATATATGTGAGAAATAAGAGGATGATCAGAGTAAGAGTAGGGCCAATCAGGGATAGCGGAGGGAACTTGTGCCTAGAGTCTGAGGAGATAGGGGAGGCCCCAAATGAATATTTTGCTTCAGTATTCACTAGAGAGAGGGACCTTGTTGCTCATGAGAACAGCGCGAACCAGGTTAATAGACTCGAACAGGTTGATATTAAGAAGGAGGATGTACTGGAAATTTTGAAAAGCCTCAGGATAGATAAGTCCCCTAGGCCTGACGGCATATACCCAAAGTTACTACGGGAAGTGAGGGAGGAGATTGCTGCGCAGTTGGCGATGATCTTTGCGTCCTCACTCTCCACTGGAGTAGTACCGGATGATTGGACGGAGGCGAATGTTGTTCCCCTGTTCAAGAAAGGGAATAGGGAAATCCCTGGGAATTACAGACCAGTCAGTCTTGAGTCTGTGGTGAGCAAAATACTGGAACGGATTCTGAGAGATAGGATTTATGATTATTTAGAAAAACATAGTTTGATTAAAGATAGTCAGCATGGCTTTGTGAGGGGCAGGTCATGCCTCACAAGCCTCATTGAATTCTTTGAGGATGTGACAAGACACATTGATGAAGGTTGGGCAGTGGATGTGGTGCATATGGATTTCAGTAAGGCATTTGATAAGGCTCCCATGGTAGGCTCATTCAGAAAGCTAGGGAGCATGGGATATAGGGAAATTTGGCTGTCTGGATACAGAATGGGTTGGCCGAAAAAAGACAGCGAGTGGTAGTGGATGGAAAGTATTCCGCCTGGAGGTCAGTGACCAGTGGTGTCCCGCAGGGATCTTCTGGGACCTCTGCTCTTTGTGGTTTTTATAAATGACTTGGATGAGGAAGTGGAAGGGCAGGTTAGTAAGTTTGCCGATGATACAAAAGTTGGTGGAGTTGTAGAAAGTGTTGAGGGCTGTTGCAGTTTACAATAGGACATTGACAGGAAGCAGAGCTGGGCTCAGAAGTGGTAGATGGAGTTCAACCTAGATAAATGTGAAGTGATTCACTTTGGAAGGTCGAATTTGAATGCTGAATACAGGGTTAAAGGCAGGATCTTGGAAGTATGGAAGAACAGAGGGAATTTGGAATCCACGTACATAGATCCCTCAAAGTTGCCACCCAGGTTGATAGGGTTGTCAAGAAGGCACATGGTATGTTGGCTTTCATTAACAGGGGGATTGATTATTAAGAGCCACGAGGTTTTGCTGCAGCATTATAAAACCCTGGTTAGACCACACTTATAATATTGTGTCCAGTTCTGGTCGCCTCATTATAGGAAGGATGTGGATGCTTTGGAGAGGGTGCAGAGGAGATTTACCAGGATGCTGGCTGGACTGGAGGGCATGCCTTATGAAGAAAGGTTGAGGGAGCTAGGGTTTTCTCACTGGAGCGAAGAAGGAAGAGAGGTGGCTTGATTGAGGTCTACAAGGTGATGTTGTGGGCCAGGATTTAGAGAATCCCAAAGTGTATCATGGAGTTCACCTGACCCACAACTTTTAATAGATTGTGGCATGGGGAGCACATGGCTTACTCTACAGGTATGGTACAGCAGAAAATGGACCAGTGGTTTGTAAAACAAAACAATGTTTATTCTATGAACTCAAGTTAACCTTTCTAAAACAAACGGTGAACATCTTAGCAACCAGTAAATCAAATACACCCCCCAAAGAATACAACACTAAATAACCTGTATGTCCTTTTAACATCCAAAAACTTAACAAACCTTCAAACAGGAGCACATTAGGGTTTCCATTCAATACTGAAATCATTTATAATTCTGAATTCACAAAATGATTAAGAGATAGTCCTTCATGGCAGAGATCAACAGCAGTGCAGCTCACAGACACATCCAAGCTTTCTCAAACAAACTAAAAAAGCAGAAGTAGAGCTCAGCTCCACCCACACTGACATCAATCCAGTAACATGAGCAGCTCCATTTCTCAAAAGGTATATTTCTTAAACACCCATTTCTTAAAGGGTACTCTCACATGACAGTGATGAGAGGCATGGATAGAGTGGATAGCCAGAGACTTTCCCCCAGGGCGGAAATGGCTGTCACAAGGGAACATAATTTTAAGGTGATTGGAGGAAGGTATAGGGGAGATGTCAGAGGTAGGTTCTTTACACAGAGTGGTGGGTGTGTGGAATGCACTGCCAGCAGAGGTGGTGGAGTCAGAGTCATTAGGGTCATTTAAGTGACTCTTGGACAAGCACATGGACAGCAGTAAATTGAAGCGGTGTATGTTAGGTTGATCCTAGGTTAGGATAAATGGTCGGCACAACATCGTGGGCCGAAGGGCCTGTACTGTGCTGTACTGTTCTATGTTCTAAAAAGGGATTTAATGCTTCCAACTCAGCGAAACTCTGATTGTACAAAAAGCACTGGTAGCAATGAGTACAGCTGCTGGGAGCTGGGAGTACACCCCGTGTTTGACTTCCTCTGCCCATTTCACATGGAATACATCTGGTTCCAGCCAAGAGAAGATAAAGGTAAATCAGACATCAGTTGCCTATTCCATTATGAAATGAAGTGAAAATCGCTTATTGTCACAAGTACGCTTCAAATGAAGTTACTGTGAAAAGCCCCTAGTCGCACATTCCGGCGCCTGTTCAGGGAGGCTGGTACCGGGAATTGAACTATGCTGCTGGCCTGCCTTGGTCTTCTTTAAAAGCCAGCTCTTTAGCCCTGTGCTAAGCCAGCATTACATGATTAAGCAGCAGCACTGTCAAAAGCATTTAGGCCAAATAAGTCTAATCACGAGTGCGCACCTTCGTATTCCCTACTGACTTGGGTAACATTTTGTTACCCATTGACTTATATCACTACATTCGTGCAGTCAAATCGCAATATAATTTAGTGAAATTATAGTAAAATAGCACTAAATGGACCATGTGGCCATTGTCAGCTCCTGGCTGAAGGTACAAATAGTAAATGCTCTCACCTTGAGATCTGCCTGCTTGTTGAGTGTGCTGATGGTCACTTCCACTGCTGATTCCTGTACTTCCTCCCACTGCTCTGGCTCCAATGGCATTAACATCACTGCAGTCAGAATAGGAACCCAATGAAAACTCTGAAGACCATTTTCCAAAGACAAACCACTTACAAGCAGAACTATTTCATCATGCTCCATGGTGCCTGAGCAGACCTATTCTAAACACAGAGAATGCACGTCACTCTCAACCAAATACCAACCATCATTTGATTTCCCCCCCCATCCTTTTTAAAAAAGATTGGGTCAGTTTTCCATGATTTCATACTGTTGTCCACTCTTCATCTGCTTGTCCGGAAACTACTGCAATGGAAAGTATGGACACAGTCTGTTTACAGGTTACTGACAGTGTACTTCATAGCAGATCACCAGGAAGTGGAACAAACTGGTAGGGCACAATTGTCCCCATTTCATCACATGGGAAATGCTGCTGCACCTTCCTGCCTGGCATAGTGCAGATGAGGAGCAAAGTGGAACAGGGCCTGAATCCATTCTGAGAATGTGTACATGATGGGATTTTCACAATATAATGCTGACTTTAATTTACTGTCATGGAACTTCACAGTGTATCATCCAGATCCACATGATATGGCCACCTTTCCAATATGACAATATCATGTTGCTAAATCAGGATGTATCTTCCAAAGTGCGTGAGACCATCTCAATGGATCTCAATTCAGAACATGGAGTTAGGAGTACTGACAGCAGAGTACAAAGCCTGTTTCTCTTAAAGTGACCAGTTTGTTTCCAATGATTTTGCTGAACGATCTGTAACTAGGAATTATCGTGGAATTTTCTGATGGAACTTGGAGACACTTGGGCCATGCAAAATAACAATAACGTATGTGTCACACAAGTGCCAAAGAATGTCCATCTCCAACGAGAGAATCTAACCATCTCCCCTTGACATTCAAAGCATTATCATTGCTGAATCTCAACATTCTGGGGATTACTGTTAACTAAGAATTGAACTGGACCAGGCATGTAATTACTGTGGTTACAAGAGCAGGTCAGAGGTTGGATATTATGTGGTGAATAACTCGCCTCCCGACTCCACAAAGCTTGTGCACATCTACAACTCAAGTCAGGAGTGTGATTGAATCCTGCCGTCGGGGGGGTGGGGTGGGGAGAGAAGACCCCCAAAGGTAGAGGAGGGAGAGCGCTTGCACGGCAGGGAGCATGCGCAGGAGTGAGTGTTTGAGTGTGAGAGCAAGTGCGAAGGTTTGTGACAGAGTGAGATTATGTGTGTGTATGAGTGTGTGTGTGTTGTGAGTGCGAGTGTACGTGTGCATGTGGATATGAGAAAAAGGGAGAGAGAGAGCGCGTGAACAGGATTCTCTGGCTTCCCAGCCATGTGTTTCTCGGTGGCGGGAGACAGTGCGCATTCGCTGGCAGCGGGATTCTCTGCTCCTGGCACTGTCAATGGGAATTCCATTGAAGCCATCCCATGCCACCAGGAAACCCACGGGCGGGTGTACACTGCTGGCGGGTCTACAGAATTCCACAGCTAGCGAACGGCTGAAGAATTTCGGTGTGTGTGTGCCTGGCTCACTTCCAGTATTAGGGTTCTCACTCACCTTCAGCCCCACACACCAAACCTCACACCCACACTCACTCACACTTATTCTAATGGTCTTTATGAATTACTCATTTTTAAAATTATCTATTTATTGCTTTGACATTGTATTTTATTTGCTCAGTATGTTGTTGTTTTTTTTAAAAAAAATTTAGAATACCCAATTATTTTTTTCCAATTAAGGGGCAATTTAGCATGGCCAATTCACCTACCTACACGTCTTTGAGTTGTGGGGGTGAAAGCCATGCAGACACAGGGAGAATGTGCAAACTCCACAGAGACAGTGACCCGGGGCCGGGATCGAACCCGGGTCCTCCGCGCCGTAGGCAGCAGTGCTAACCATTGAGCCACTGTGCTGCCCTGATTCTTTTCTTCTGAACTACGTTTTTTTGAAATTCATGCTAATGTTGTGTCAAACCTTATCTTTCTGAAATTTGCTCATTGGTCCACTGAGTGGGAAAAACATTAAAATATGACCCCTCAGGAGGAAAGGTTGGACAGGCCTATTCTAGAGTACGAATCTGCATCGGAAAATAATATTTTTAATAAGTGTTTCTCTTCAAATTAAGGACCGGCACCTGCACTCCTGCCCCAAAGTGCATAGAATGAATAGCATATATAATTAACGACATGTAAATATAGCAAGATAACAATACTTCATTGGTACTAAAAGGAGCAATAAGACAGAAAGCACTCAAGCATCCTACCCTCTTTGGGAGTTGCCCAATACAATTCTAGTCTCCTCAATATCCTTTGCCACAGATTTGGCCTTGGTTGTTTCTCTTTTAATTCCTCTGGTGGCCTTTCTGTGGGGCCTAGGTAGGCAATGGAGGTCTGGCGGGTTGGTGGCCATTCCTAGATAGTGAACACAGAAACGCAGCTTGCAATTAACAATGGCTGGATTTGGTTCGGATTAGCAGCCAGTACAACATTGTGGTCTCAGGAAACCTGATCCAAACCTTCAAATACACTTAAACATAAACAGCAATTTACATTTATGTAATCCCTAGATGTTTCACAGCAATGTGATCACACATAGAAACATAGAAAATAGGAGCAGGAGGAGGCCATT
The DNA here is from genome assembly GCF_047496885.1 of Scyliorhinus torazame. Lineage (NCBI taxonomy): Eukaryota > Metazoa > Chordata > Chondrichthyes > Carcharhiniformes > Scyliorhinidae > Scyliorhinus > Scyliorhinus torazame. The sequence goes on along the minus strand of NC_092725.1, from coordinate 85,413,483 downwards.
GGCCCTTCGAGCCTGCTCCGTCATTCATTATCATGGCTGATCATCCAACTCAATATCCTGATCCCACATTCCCCCATATCCTTTGATTCCCCTCACCCCAAGTGCTATATCTAACTGCTTCTTGAAAACATACAATTTTAGACCTCAATGGTAGTGAATTCCACTACTCTATGGGTGAAGAAATGTCTTATCTCTGTCCTAAACGGTCTACCGTGTATCCTCAGACTGTGACACCTGGTTCTGGACATCCCCACCATCGAGAACATCCTTCTTGCATCTACCCGGTCTCATCCCGTTAGAATTTTATAGGTTTCTATGAGATCCCCCTCATTCTTCTGAACTTCAGCGAAAACAATCCTAACCAAGTCAATCTCTCCTCATATGAGTCCTTTTTAAAAAAAATAATCTTTATTGGTGTCACAAGTAGACTTACATTAACACTGCAATGAATCGAGTACACGGAGGGAGAATTCAGAATGTCCAATTCACCTAACAAGCACGTCTTTCAGGACTTGTGGGAGGAAACCGGAGAATCAAGAGGAAACCCACGCAAACATGGGGAGAACATGCAGACTCCGCACAGTGACCCAAGCCAGGAATCGAGTCCAGGTCCCTGGCGCTATGAAGCAACAGTGCTACCAACGGTGTTACAGTGCCACCCTCTCATATATCAGTCCTGCCATCTCAGGAATCAGTCTGGTCATCTGAAAGTGACAATGAACCAAAAGCTAGAGATATTGATTGGTGGCCAAACGCTTGGTCAAGGAGATCAGTTTTAAGCTGCATCTTCAAGAGAGAGGTGGAGGCAAAAAGGTTCAGATGTGGAATTACTGAGCTCAGGGCCGAGGCAGCTGAAGGTATGACCACAATCATTGCTGCAAAGGAAGTGGGGGACACACAAAAAGCTAGAGTTGGAGAAATACAGAGGATGCAAACGGTTGCGGAGCTCAAGGAGGTTAATTAAATAGTAAGGAGTGAGGTCATGGAGCGATTTGCACATGTGTATTACAATGTTAATTTGTATTATTAAACTGCCTCAATACAATCAGATGTATTTCCTTTTTTCTAAACAGGCATCTCTTTAGCTGTTTGATTATTGATCCACCAGATTCAGGCAGGTAAGCCAGAAGTACAGAAAAATATCCGTTATCCGACATGCTCCAGGAATGGCTTGTTGCGGTTCATCAAATCTGCCAGTTACCTAATATGTAAGGTTTTCAATAAATCAGAAAGCTCCAGGATAATCACATGGGTGTTGAGGTCTCTGGAGAGGTGGGGAGTGAGCAAGGGAACATGGTGCTGCAGAAAGATTGGAGGGGTGAGACCAGAATGAGGGCAGGCTGATGAAAACCACTACCAGTGAGTTTGACATCTCCAGTCAAAAATAGTACCACCTTAGAATCCCGGTTAATAGAGAATTGTAGCTGGAAATCATGGATTTTACTGGAATTTGTTCCTATCTGCCTCAATCAAGGTTAAGTGTCACTCATTCTAGTTAATGCAGCAATCAAGCGAATGATGAGTGATCCAATACTTTTGGTCCAGGCTCTACGTTAGTGGAAGAAGGGTACTGCCCAGTCTCGTCAATGTAAACCCTTGAAAAAGTGCCTTGTTAAGAATATAATTTTGCCAAGTGTGTAAGATTTGTACGAGGCCTTTCAAGTTTGTACCCTTCCAATAGAGGATTAAAATTTTCTACATTATAAACACGCACTCACCTGAAATACACTGAGTAGATGACATGCCTTGTCTTTGAGAGGACCAAGATACCAAAATCTGTGGAGGGATAACATTGAAGCAGCACTGAACAGATGAAACAATCTTATAAAGCATCAACACTAAGCAAAACTGCAAGAACCAGGCTATATTCGAGTAGAAGGATTCACTCTCCCAGTGCATTTAGATGCCACATTTCAGGACCTCTGGATGCCCCAGTGTATTTCACAGCCAATCTTTGAACACTTTGGAAACTGTAGTCACTGTTGTAATACAGAAATGAATGCTTCACTCTTGTAAATGTGGAAATGAATACTTTGTTTTTGTTCCATTTTAATTAGTCTCTATAGACTCTGGAACTAGAATACATAGTTTGAAAATAAGGGATCTCCCATTTAAGGAAGAGATGAGGAGGAATTTCTTCTCTGTGGGTCAGTAGTGTTTGGAATTCTCTTCTCCAACAAGCACTGAAGGCTGGGTCATTAAATATATTCCCTGTTGAGTTGGCAGATTTTTGATCTCCAAGGAAGTCAAGGATTGTGATGGGAAGCCAGGAAAATGGAGTTACAGCCACAACCAGATCAGTCCCAATCTTATTGCCTGTTGGAGCAGATTCAAGGAGCCAAATGGCCTACTCCTGCTACCTTCTCTTCTTCCATACAACACCGCATTGTTGGGACAAGAGATTAATTTGTGGGGAATCTGGCAGACAGTTTGTCAATGGCCTTTCTGATAACTAGCCACTGCATCTCTGACTTATGCATAATGGTCACATATTTACACCATTCACGTGGAACTGGTCCTCTTCCAACCCTTCTGGCACTGCTGAGGTGATGCAATTTGTGGAATCATGGTTGTGAAATAGGTACAATCACTATAAGGCTAATTGATTTTGCCATGAGTGTCTGGCTGTTCTTTTTTTATTAATATAAATTTACTTTACCACTATGTTCAAAAAGACAGTGTGCAGATACTGATGTAAAATGTCAGCACCAGAATAAATCAGCTGTCAGTTGCCAGCAGTAAATGACGGTAAGGTATTTCAGCGTTATTTTGGAGGGTCATTTCCAATCTCAGATTTTTTTCAGCTTTAAGATGAAGCATCGACTGTCAAGGCCTGTCTTTTTCAGTGTGCTTTTAATACACCTCTTACACTTTTGTTTACTTTCACTCTTCTCTTACTTGGTGAGTTTAGCAGATGCATCCCTGTATGCTCCCCACCGCAGCCCAGACACTGCAAATACCGGACGGTCTTTATCACCCTAAAAATAAAACAGAAGTTAGGTTCAGAACCTGAACTGCAGATAATCGGTGCAACAAACAGCTATTAACAAAACACTGCAACATGTTGAGAGAGGAAGGGAGAGGATGAGGAGGGAGATGGTGGGAAGGGAAAGGAAAGAAGAGAGGAGGGGGCAGGAAGGGAAATGGATGGAGGAAGGGAGGGATAAGAAGGAGGAGGGAGGAAGGAAGGAGGAATGGACAGAGGAGGGAGAATGGAGAGGCAGTGGGAGGGAGAATGGAGAGGCAGTGGGAGGAAGAAAAGAGACAGAGGGAGGGTGGAGCATAAGGGAGGGAGGGTGGGAGAGGATGGGGTGGGAGGGAGAAGGGAGGCAGGAGGAGGTGGAGGCAGGAGTAAGAGTAGTAAGAGAGTGGAAGAGGGAGAAGAGAAGGGAGGGGCAAGAGAGGAAGAAGGAGAAAGGGGGAAAAGTGGAGTGAGAGTAGTAGAAAAATATGAAGCAAGGGTATACTTCTCCAGAAGAGAACTGGTGAGCAGGAGAAATTCCCAAAGCGAGGGAGAAAGAGAAAAGAAAGAAAAAAAAAAAGAAGGTAGCAAAGTGAAAAGCCCAAGAATAAAACAGACTGAGGGAGACGTGAGGAATTTGTAAAATTGCCTTTAAAGAATTATTAAATATGCTGCTCTCACCATTTCAGACAACACATTGCATAAAAAAGAATTACCACATGCCTGCTTCTTTTATTAATTTCTATCTGCCTCCTCTGGTTGCAGAACTTTCTGACACAAAAACAGATTCTCATTATTTATCTACCAATATCCCTCAATGTTGATGGTGACCTGTATTCCTGGTACCATTTTTGGAAATCTCCTCTGCGCCCTCACTGAGATTTTGACATCCTTTTCTCACTGAGGTCTTGACATACTTCTTAAACTGAATTGCCCAAAATTGGACATAATATTCTAGCTAAGTCCTAACCAGTAATTTATAAAGCATAACCTCCTTGCCTTTACATTCAATTCTTCCATTAATAAGGATAAGGAGCCTGTATTTTTTTTTGTACAGTTTTCTCACCTTCAAAATTATACTATTTCGTCTATAGCAGATCTTGTGACACCGTGGTGTCCCTGCCTCGGAGCCAGAAGCTCAGGGTGCGAGTCCCACCCAAGGACTTGTTGGATCAGGTAGGTGCGTTCAAAATACAGTCAAACGGATCGAGTATCAACCTGCAAAACCTTTCCAACCCACCAATGGCCAACGGTAAGAGAGGGAGAGACTCCTGTCAGCCATGCTTCATGTGGAGTGGTACCCCTCAAGCTATAAGCCTCTGGGCAGGAGGCGAACAACCTGTTCCAGAAGAAAACTCGCTACGGGAACAGATGAAAATCTGCCTTGTGCATTAGGTGCAGGAAAAGAAACAACAACTATTTAGCTTATAATGCCCCTCAATTTTAAATGCAACACTTCATGCTTCCCTGCATTAAATGTAACCTGCCGCTAGTCTGCCCATTTCACCATTCAATTCACATCCTCCTTAATTTTGTTACTATCCTCCTCATTCTTTATCAAATTTTTGAGTCTCATCTGAGGATTTTTAAATTATGAGGATGAATTATATGAGCCACCCAAGGGCAGGAAAACAGCTGAGACTCCGGACTTCCCTTGGTTTTGGGGCATCTATGATTTTCTTCTTCCTGCAATTTTGCAGGGGCCACCAATCCTTGTATGGCGCAGAGATGGCTTCAGATTGACCAGCAGCTTTATGAGGCAGGACTTTAGACTGACCGTTTCTTACTAATGAAAGAGCTATTGCCCAAAAAGGTAAACGGGCTAGCCAGCCAAGCACAGCTGGCTAAGGTGCAGGGAGTTTATAATCCAATCCTATGCATTGTATACCCAAGTGCAGGTTATTTATATATATCATAAAAGAGCAATAGTCTTAAAACTGACCCCCTGGGGGACACCATTGTATGCTTCCCTCCATTATCGCTGTTGCTTAACAAACTTCATAGTCAAGCTGCCACATTAATCCCATGGACTTCAGTTTTGTGATGTATTCTGAAAGTCCTGAAAGATGAAAAGAGGGATAAGGGGAGAAAGGAGAGACTGCACGAATAGACAGAGAAAGACAGGCAGATAAACAGAAAAGAGATAGAACGATGAGACAGGGAAAGCAGTAGAGAGATCGACAGAGGAACGGGAGATCTGCAGGGAGAAGAGGTAGAGTGAGAGACAAGTGCAAAAAAAGGAAAAGGGGACAGCGAGAGAAGGAAGTGTGGTGAGAGGCAAGAAAGTAAAAAGGATCAAGAGAAACAGAAGAAGGAATGTAAGATTAAAACAAACAGGACACGAGTGAGCAAATATGTAAAAATATAAAGAGCAAAATTCAGTCAACATCAGTCAAACTAGCACCAACAATCACGGAATTTCAAGCAAAAATTACAGCCATGTAAATCGAGTTTCTGCAATCTTTTGCATGAAGCCGGCTCCATCCACACAACTGGCCATGTTCCAAAATTGAATTGTCAGGACGAGTTTCCACTAATTGTGCTCATTTGTCAGCCTTTGAGAAGGCTCTAAAAACAAGCATCTAAAATTAATGACTAATAGATTGTAAAAGACTTTGCATATGTTATTTTATATTGGGTTATCTAAGAAATTAACACAAATGTAACAAGCAAATTGTTCTGTATAATTATTTGAATGTAATTTTTAAATAAAAATAGGGGGCGAAATTCTCCGTAATCGGCGCGATGTCCGCCGACCGGCGCCAAAAACGGCGCAAATCAGTCCGGCAATGCACCGCCCCAAAGGTGCGGAATCCTCCGCATCTTGGGGGGCCGAGCCCTAACTTAGAGGGGCTAGGCCCTCGCCGGACTGATTTCTGCCCTGCCAGCTGGCGGAAAAGGCCTTTGGTGCCCCGCCAGCTGGCGCGGAAATGACATTGCCGGGCGGCACATACGCGGGAGCGTTAGCAGCCGCTCACGGCATCCCCGCGCATGCGCTGTGGAGGGCGGCTCTTCCGCCTCCGCCATGGTGGAGACCGTGGCGAAGGCGGAAGGAAAAGAGTGCCCCCACGGCACAGGCCCGCCCGCGGATTGGTGGGCTCCGATCGCGGGCCAGACCACCGCGGGGGCCCCCCCCGGGGCCAGATCGCCCCGCGCCCCCCCCCCCCCCCCCCAGGACCCCGGAGCCCGCCCGCGCCGCCTTGTCCCGCCAGTAAGAGAGGTGGTTTAATCCACACCGGCGGGACAGGCATTCTAGCAGTGGGACTTCGGCCCATGTGGGCCGGAGAATCGCGGGGGGGAGGGGGGGGGGGGGCGCCAACCGGCGCGGCGCGATTCCCGCCCCCGCCGAATCTCCGGTGCTGGAGAATTCGGCAACACGCGGGGGCGGGATTCACGCCAGCCCCCGGCGATTCTCCGACCCCGCGGGGGGTAGGAGAATCTCGCCCCGGGTTACTCACAGGTGGTATACTAGACACACTGGGAGGAATTTTCCCAGGTAAGGGGAGACAGATTTGGGGTCCATGCAAGAAGTTAACTCATCTGGTTCACTAATGTTCTTTAGGGAAGGAAATCTGCCGTCCTTACCCGGCCTGGTCTACATGTGGCTCCAGAGCCACAGCAGTCTGTTTGATTCTTAGCTGCTCTCTGAAATGTCCACTCAGTTCAAGGGCAATTAGTGATGGGTAATAAATGCTGGCCCAGCCAGCAATGCCCACATCCACTGAACAATTTTTAAAAAAGCACCCAGAACCTGGCCTCATCCTGCCCTCTTCTGGGTTTCACCCTGGCAGGTTTTAAAGTCAGCAAAGAAGCCCTGTGCAGCTGTTGGATAAGATATTTAAATATCATAACACATTAAGTTGTGCTTAACCAAGGATTCTGGCTTTAATATCCAGCAGACCGATTTCCTGCGCTGTCATCATTGCCAGAGTCAATGAGGTGAGTGCTTCTTCGATGAAACTGACAGGCTGGAAGCCTATGATCAGTGAAACTGATGAGCTACAGCCATAGCCAGAGGAGGAGCTGGCTGCTCACAACAACCCTTCTCGAAGAGTACGTGACAGGTGATTTCCAACTCCTGTTTTTCAGTGCATCTGTTTTGCACTTCACTCACTTTCAGCTCCACATTCCTGTTCCAGCCCACACCTAGCCATCACCGTGGCATGGGAGCAGCTTTAAAGCTGCACATTGCACTTCTAAGAACAAGAGAACCAGCAACACCAATAGCACCAGCACTAGCTGCCTTTTCCTCAGCCACATGTTAATCCACTGGGCAAAAGGCACTGAGATTCAGCTCTAAGGAGGTGAACCCCAAAACAGGATCTTACAGACAGTGCATCCACTCTCTTCGCATCAGCTTCCTGTTAGTCAGCAGACTCACAGCAGGTCACTGCTGACATCTGCAACTTCCTAGAACAAGACTTCCATCCCAGTGGACCAGATGCTCACACATTGCCAGTGGCTGTCAAGGGGTTCATCACTGTAGGGCAACTCCCTCGCCTCACCTCGAGTCTCCCTGCGAGTGTGCGCACTTTCTCCTGCAAGGATAGAAAGCGGAGTTCGAAGTATAGCAATGATTTGGGCGTAGCAGGGAAAAACAACACGTGTGTAAGATCGTGGCATGGTATGATTGCAAGAAGACAAGTATGAGAGTGAGTACTGGCTGCTCTGATCGGGACGCGAGATGCCTGACGAGAGAGATGAATGAGTGGAGCTGCAAGCTGTGTTGTTCCGAGGAGTGCTGTGGAGGAGACTACAGTCCTTTAGCAGGAGTTCCAGGGAAGACGGAGACACCCAGGGAGCAGCTTTACCAGGTCTCCTTTCTATCTCTGCAACCTCATAATCCCATGTCCAGATGAGCCAGTCTAATCCATGCCACGTTCCTCATGCCATGATTCCTTTAATAAGAATTCCTTTGACAGATCCAGTGCATTCTCCATCCTTGACTGATTGAAGATCCGGGGTGGGATGCTATTGTGGCTCAGTTAATAACCTCAGAAAAAAACCATACCGGCTGTTAACAGGTTCCTAACCCACCAAATGTCCCACCATTTCAGCAGGAACTAAGTTCAGAAAATTCCACCTCCGGATTAAAAATGCTTCTTTTGTGGTAAGCCATTCTTAGTTGTGAGAATAAAACTGTAGCACATTACTCAACACTTTTCAATATTCAGTATCAAGGAAAGCTTTTAATGCAAAATTTTGAAAAGCATTTTAAAATGCTATCTGATTGCAGCGATTCATGGCCAATATCAGTGAAATGCAACTGTTTGAGTAGAAAGACAAGCAAGAAAAGCTGAAAATTAGTGCAATTTTGAACCTAATTTATGTCCAGATAATAGATTGCGTTAAAAGCAGATATTCCTGGACCAAAAATGTAACTGTACTGCAGAGCTTCAAGATTTTTCATGGGAAAAATTTGGTCTTTCCAATCCTAGGTTAGCATACATTGGTGACACTGCAGACTTCACACTTTGTTCTTGTTGTTAAATGTTATCTTCTGTGGCAATCACTCACTAACGAGTATGATTGTCCACTGAAGAAACCCTGTGTTACTGGTCATGGGCTTTGTGGGTTCCTGTATGTCTGATGAGCCTGATCCTAGAGCTGCATCGTCGATCACACACTTGGCAGCTGTTTCCGGAAGGTGGGTCCTGGACCTCTAGATAACTAATATTCCTTTCCCAGACTCCCTTTCTGGGTCTCCTCTTGCCTTCGAAGAATTGTGTTCATTTAATTAGGTTCCTCCTAGTAGGTCTCTTCTGAGTAATTGTCTCCCAAGCGTTGCATTTCTTGAGGTAAGCAGTAAGGGCGTCTTTGAAGTGCTTCCTTTGTCCTCTCTTTTTCAGAAGCCTTCTTTGAGCTGGGCAAAGATGATTTGCTTTGGCAGTCGGGACTCTGACATCCTGAGCACATGGCTGGCCCAGCGGAGTTGGTTTCGGATGATCATGGCCTCGATGCCATTGCTCTTGGCTACTTCGAGGAACACGGGTGCTCGTTTGCTTGTCCTCCCAGCTGATGCCGAGAATCCATCTCAGAATGCATTGATAGTACCTCTCCCGGGCCTTGAGGTGGCGTCTGTACATAGTCTAAGATTTAAAAAATAAATTTAGAGTACCCAATTATTATTTTTTTCCAATTCAGGGGCAATTTGGTGTGGCCAGTCCACCTAACTTGCATATCTTTGGGTTGTAGGGGTGCAGACACGGGGAGAATATGCAAACTTCACACAACAGTGAGCCGGGGCCGGTATCGAACCCAGGTCCTCAGCGCCGTAGGCAGCAGTGTTAACCATCAGTCCACAATCCAAGTTTTTGAGTCACATAGAAAAGTTGGGAGGACAACCGCCTTGTACACAAAGATCTTGTCTCAACACGGATGTCACGGTCTTCAAAAGAGTCTCACCCTTTGGGGTCCGAAGGTGCTTCCAATCCTGGATACAATATTGGATCTCCGCATCGATGTCAGCCTTAAGAGGAGAGGTGACTCCTCTCTGTTGATCTTGATGGAGGAAGAAACCTGGGGCGAAATTCTCCTACCCGCCCCGCCACATTTCTGCGCCGACCGGCCGGCGGGAGTCTCCGTAACACCGGCCGGTCAATGGGGTTTCCCATTGTGGGGCAGCCCCACGCCGTCGGGAAACCCCCGGGCGCCGGCAGAACGGAGACTCCCGCCGGCGGAGAATGATGCCCCAGATCTTGCCCTGGGGCGAGTTGATAAAGGAATTGAGTCTTCTGGAGGTTAAGCCTGAGACCGATTCTTTGGTATGCTTCCACAAAGGTATCAAGCATAGCTTGGGTGATTCTCTTCTGAGAATGTGGAGATGGCACCAACAAACTGAAGTTCCACGAGCAATATCAGTGTTGTTTTCTTCCTCGATTTCAACTGTTTGAGGTTGAAAGGTCTTCTGTCCATCCTGTAGATGATGCCCTCTCCACTGGGAAGCTTGCTCGTGACAAGGTGAAGGGTGGTGGCAGTGAAGATAGAGAAAAGGATGGGGCGATGGCACATCCCTGCTTGACTCTAGTCTTAACCTTAAAGGTTTCTGTCTTATTTCCGTCCAAAATGTAACTTTATTCCAGCGCTTCAAGATTTTTCTCTGGGAAAAATTTGGTCCTTCCAATCCTGGTTTAGCATACATTGACACGACAGACATCACACTTTGTTCTTGTTAAATGTCATAATGTATATAAAAACCACTTGTTTCTTAAATTGGACATTTCACCTGGGCCTTCTAGTTGCTGTGAACAAATTTTGTTCATGAGAGGGATATATTATAGGAGTTGGAATTGCCACCTTGCCTCTGTGGGACTACAATACCATAGTGCAGCATGATATTCCACATTCATGTCTGCAATGGGATCAGCCCACAGAAGATGTCCACATGGTGCCCCCGTGCTAACCCCAGACACTGCGGTCAGAAATGATCAGCCAGCCAGGCTTGGACCATGGCACGGCACCATTTGATGTTTAGATAATTAAAGACTCAACAGTGGGAAGGAGAAATCTTCTTGGACAGATAATAGTTTCACTCAAACTGTAAATCATCATGGAAAGTAAGGTAGAGGAAAATATATGTTTTAACCTTCGAGAAGATGGAAACCAAAAAAAGGATGGATTTTGGATGAGAAGTAAAATAATAAACAAATAAAGTATAGAAATAGTAAAATAAAACCATTAAAATGTAAATCTCTGGTATCAAGAATTAGAGCTTTTGAGGAAGGATCAAGTCCTTTTCTGTCAACGTGTGGTAGATAAAAATCGTTACAATTAGTTCTGTAGCCTCTGTGTTTTTCAGTAGCAGTGTAATATTTTTACCTCAATATTTGTTCACTAAGTTTGCTGTGTGATGGTAATACGTGAACTGCTGTCATATTTAAGCTCTGATGTGGAGATGCCGGCGTTAGACTGGGACGGGCACAGTAAGAAGTCTTACAACACCAGGTTAAAGTCCAACAGGTTTGTTTCGAATCACTAGCTTTCGAAGCACTGCTCCTTCCTCAGGTGAATGAAGAAGTAGATTCCAGAAACATGTATATACACAAAGTCAAAGATGCAAGATGATACTTTGAATTGGAGCATGTCTTTACAGAGCCAGAGAGAGGGGTAACTCCAGGTTAAAGAGGTGCGAATTGTCTCAAGCCAGGACAGTTGGTAGGATTTTGCAAGCCCAAGCCAGATGGTGGGGGATGAATGTAATGCTACATGAATCCAAGGTCCCGGTTGAGGCCGTACTCAAGTGTGCGAAACTTGGCCATAAGTTTCTGCTGGGCGATTCTGCATTGTCGCGTGTCCTGAACGTCGCCTTGGAGAACGCTTACCCAAAAATCAGAGGCTGAATGCCCTCGACTGCTGAAGTGTTCCCCGACTGGAAGGGAACATTCCTGCCTGGTGATTGTCGCGCGATGTCCGTTCATCCGTTGTCGCAGTGTCTGCATGGTTTCGCCAATGTACCATGCTTCGGGATATTCCTTTCTGCAGCGTATGAGGTAGACAACGTTGGCCGAGTCGCACGAGTATGTACCGCATACCTGGTGGGTGGTGTTCTCGCGTGTAATGGTGATACCCATGTCGATGATATTTAAGCTCAGCATGATCAACCAGCAAACTCATTCTACATCCTGGTCTACCCATTGACTATGCCAGGGGAGATCTCAAGTGTTCTTTTCAAATTGCCTTAAAAATTTCCCAGCATGAGAATTGCCGGGAAATACTTCTTGGGCGAAATTCTCCCCAAACGGCGCGATGTCCGCCGACTGGCGCCCAAAACGGCGCCAATCAGACGGGCATCGCGCCGCCCCAAAGGTGCGGAATGCTCCACATCTTTGGGGGCCGAGCCCCAACATTGAGGGGCTAGGCCGACGCCGGAGGGATTTCCGCCCCGCCAACTGGCGGAAACGGCCTTTGTTGCCCCGCCATCTAGCGCAAAAATGACATCCCCGGGCGGCGCATGCGCGGGAGCGTCAGCGGCCGCTGACAGTTTACCGCGCATGCGCAGTGGGGGAGAGTCTCTTCCGCCTCCGCCATGGTGGAGACCGTTGCGGAGGCGGAAGGGAAAGAGTGCCCCCACGGCACAGGCCCGCCCGCGGATCGGTGGGCCCCGATCGCGGGCCAGGCCACCATGGGGGCACCCCCCCGGGGTCAGATCGCCCCCCCAGGACCCCGGAGCCCGCCCACGCCGCCTTGTCCCGCCGGTAAATAGGTACTTTAATTCACGCCGGCGGGACAGGCAATTTATCGGCGGGACTTCGGCCCATCCGGGCCTGAGAATCGAGCGGGGGGGGGGGGGGGGGGCCGCCAACCGGCGCGGCCCGATTCCCGCCCCCGCCGAATATCCGGTACCGGAGACTTCGGCAACCAGCGGGGGCGGGATTCACGGCGGCCAACGGCCATTCTCCGACCCGCTGGGGGGTCGGAGAATGACGCCCCTCATCTTTATTTCTTGTAAAGTATTTTATTCCAAACATTCAAAAGTACAAAAGCATAAATAAATCGAAGAACATTCTCTACATCTCACAGTTCGTACAAGTTTCCCCCCCGCCCCTGACGAACAATTCCTTGAACATGGTCATGAACAGTTTGCACCGTGTATCAAAGCCCTTCGCTGATCCCCTCAATCCGAACTTTATCTCCTCCAACCGGAGAAAGTCGTACAGGTCCCCAGCCAGGCCGCCACCCCAGATGGTGTTATCGACTACCATTCCAGCAAAATCCTTTGCCGGGCAGCTAGAGGCGCAAAGGCCACAACATCAGCCTTCCTCCTCTCTATCAACTCCGGCATTTCCGATACCCCAAAGTTCACCACGATAAGGTCCGGCCCAGCCTCTACCCCACAATCTTTTAACGTCCCAAACAACCCTCCCTGTATCTCTCCAACTTCTCACAGCCCCAAAATATATGTGCATGGTTTGCTGGACTTCACCCACACTTCTCACACTCGTCTTGAAGAACCCACTCATCCTCGCCAAAGTCATGTGCAACCTGTGTACCACCTTAAATTGAATCAAACTCATCCTCACGCACAAGGAGGTTGTATTCACCCTGCGCATCACCTCACTCTACATCCTATCTCTCCCCCCCTCAACTAGTCCTCCCCTTTCTACTTAATCCGCACCACCCTGCTCCTCCAGCCACCCATATATGTCCCCAATCCTACCCTCCCCTTCCACATCTGGGAGCAGCAACCGCTCCAATAAAGTATACTCCAGCAGCTTGGGAAACCGTCTCCATCCCTTCCGCTCAAAGTCCCTTATTTGCATATACCTGAATTTGATTCCCTTTGGAAGCTCTACCCTCTCCTGTAGCTCTTCTAGACTTACAAGTCTCTCCTGCCCTCACCAGCCCCATCTCCTATACATGCCATCCGTCTGCCCTGGCTTAAACCCGTGATTCTCACACAGTGATGTTAGCACCGACATCCCTTCCACCCTGAAATGTCTCAACTGGTTTCACACCCTAATAGTGGACTGTACAACCGGGCTCTCCGTGTACCTCCTTGGTGACAGTGGCTCTCAGACTTACCTTTATTTCTAGTATGTCCAAGGGAACAGTCTCTCCTTTCACGATAGCAAGTGTGGCATTTAAGATGTGTCTGCAACACACAGCAGTGAAAAATATGACCAGGATGCACTGGAGATTGGGCTTAACTGCAGCAATTAAAATGCAAATTTTATCATCATGTATTTCAAACAAATGCTCAGGCAGCAAATCACTCTGAAGTCCTGTGATGGTTTATTTGGTTAACACATCACCTGTGTGAAACACAGGTTAGGAGTGAATCAGGTTCAAATTCCTAACCATGGTAAGCTAGCTGATGTCAGCCTGAATGATGAGAAGGGTTTATAACTGGCCTTCATCTTAAGCAAGGAAAGGAACAGGAGATGGCAAAAGAAAACAAATTAACCAGTGTCTCCTCCAGATTGCCACCTAGTCACTCCCGTTAACAGAATGGGCATCAGGTAATTTAAAAAAATCATCCTACATCTTAGTAACTTAGTCTAGTTGACATATGAAAAGTGGATGCTCAATGAGCTACTGGAGACAGGGTGGTACCTATAAGCCCACAACATGAGCCTGTGTCTTCATGGGAAAGGAGGAAGAAATTAACTCCTGAATTATCTGCAACACAGTCGAGGGGGCTTTCGACAAGTCCACCCCCAGCCTGCCTGCCTTCGTGCTAAATGCAGCAATGACTTTGGGAAACTGGACAGCATCAGAAGCCAATGGCGGCAGCAATGAGTGACCTCATCAGTCCTTTTACACAATAACACAGTATTAGCAATCACCTCCACAATAAGTTTGGTAACAATTTCAACACTGGGCACCATAAAATGGAATGTTATGTTCAGTAAACCAAGAGGAAAGCTGATGATCTGCACAATCACTTTTCATATAGTTGGGACACAAACCCAAGAACATGTTAGCTCATCAGCCAAACCATCTGTATCTCCTGATCAAAGTAACTCAGAACTTTAGTTGACATTTACCTGGCCTGTTCTTTGTTGGAAGGATACAAAACTTTGCTCAAGGAGTTCATCTTTCCCAATGGAATAAATCCTATGGGGATCTTGCTAAAGACAGCCTAAAAAGAGTAGAAACACTGGAAATATAAAAAAGGTTTTTTCCCCCATTTCCTTTCACCAGAACACCAGAGACAATGAGTGTTTTCATAATCACAATGTTTTGTCATCAGTGGTCAGCCGAGAGTCACAGTCGCTGAATAGCACTGCTTTTCCCTTCTCAAATCCAGGACTGTACCCCTGAAAATGACAAACATCTAAACAGGCTCATGGTTTAAACATGCCTCTGTGCTATAAAAGGTGCGAGTACATGTTTTTCAAAAACACAGTCATGTTCTGCTGTGTTTTATCTTAAATAGTAATGCACTGTCCTCCTCGAGTTTACACTAGACCTTGGTTCAAGGTTAGCAGAAGCATGTAGAAGAGATGTCACCACTGAAAGGTGTCAACAAACTTCTCACACTCCTGGAGAAATGGGGAAAAAAATATTTTTCCACATAAATGCTTGCCAATTAAAACCAAATTTTTCAGTCACATCAGTAAACTGTCAAAGTGGCAGAACTCTCAAACAGGAAATATGATTTATGGTCTGTGCATTTACACCAGCTATGGTCAGCTTGGACCAGGAACTGTGACATGAAATACTTACCTCATCCTCTCGCCGTAGAAGCCCAGTTATTACCTAATATCAAAAGAGGAAAAAAAAGTGAAAGCACCTTCCAGCAACTTCTAAACAGGGCCAGGGAAACAAATCATGAGCCCTGGTGCATTTCTAGTTTCCAGGCCTCCGGTCACATTATGTAACAAATTTTTAAAAGTTTGTCAATTGTGTTTGTTCTTGAATTTGAATTTCTTTGTACAAAATACCAATTCTATTAATTGAATATGCCCTGTTGAACTTGCATGCCCTGTTAACTTGTATGAACAATCAGCTCATCATAACACTCTGCACCACATTCATTTTCTTGCTGTCAAAGTCTCATTTGAACATCTAAATCTTTCATTTCATAACCTTTTACTGAAAGGACGTTGAATGGCATTTGTAAGTTTTAATCAATATAATTTGGAGTCAAGAACCATGCTTCTGCACAAAGAGAGCCACACACCATGGAATCTAAAATGTGGGTTACTACATCAGATAGGAGGGTCTTGTGGCGCAGCGGGTAGCGTCTGTATCTCTGGGATCAAGTCCCATTTCAGGGCTTTAAGGTCATGTAAGGTATGATTATAACATGGCCAAATAGGTTGATTATAGCCTGTAAATCCTGGTGACAGGTGGTAAATGTGGGAGAATTTCCTGGTCAGCAATACTGCAGAAGGCAACAACAATCCACAGTACTTTGTCAAGCATAATCATGGTCAATACAATGGAAGTCCATGGTTGCCAACACCCTCTTAGTCATGATATCTGATACAACACGGGTAAGAGAACAGCAGTAATTACTCGAGGATCAGTTATTTGTTTCCTTTAAAAATATAGAGCTATTTTATTTAGCGTTGAGAGCCGTTCCTGTGAATGCTTTCAAAGTTGCAGGTTTCAAATTAAAGTCCACATGATCACAATCAATAGTTACCTATTAGGAGTTGGATATTCAGGATCAATTAAAATGCACTGCAACAATGTTGTCCGATTGCTATTTTTTTAAAAAACATTGCCCAAAAACATAATTCGGAATTACTTGGAATATGCTGGACACGGTATAAATGTAACAGCAAATTACATTTTATAGGCTTAAATAGGGGAAGAACTTGAGGGGAAAATTTGAGTGGTAACCTCCAGGATGTTTGTAGTGGGGTTTCAGCTAAAGTAATGCCACTGAAGGGGAGGTAGTGGATTGTCTCTTTTGGAGATGGTTATGGTCTGGCACATGTGAGGCACCATGTCATTTGTCTCATGTCATTGTTGAGGTCTTGTTGCATTTGGACATAAACAACTACTTCAGTATCGGAGTCGTTGCAAATGGTGCTGAATGTTATGCAATTATCAGCGAACGTCCCAACTTCTGATCATATGATGGAGGGAAGGTCATTGATGAAGCACTGAAAATGGTTGGGCCTAAGTTATCCAGAGGAAGAAAAGGAGAAAGAGGAGGAAGAGGAGAAGGAAGAGGAGGAAGAGACATTCCCAATGACTCCAGTTTTGTGAGGGCTCCTTGATGCCATACTTGGTCAAATGCTGCCTTGTCAAGGGCAGACACTCTCACCTCACCGCTGGCGTTCAGCTCTTTTGTCTATGTTTGAACGAAAGCTGTATTGAGGGGAGGCCACCATGGAGAAACAACAAAAGACACATTTCATCCTGGAAATACTAAATTTTGGGAAAATCTATATGAGGCTTTTGCAGCAAAATCAAAGATGATGTGGGCAGATCAATTGCTGAGATTACAACAAAACATTTACTGCAAATATCTGCCAGTGCTTTACATACCCAGCCACTAGCAGATGCTCCCCTTTCCCATATGCATCAATCCTCAGTTTGGAGGGTAGCCACTCCACTGTCAATCTGCTAGGAAGTAACTCGGGGTGATTTGTCCAGACCTCCACTTGGCTCACCTCTTCAGAATCAAATTTGCATCCTACCACTCCCATGCACAACACACTGATTTGCCCAAGTACTATTACCACTGTAAGAAGTCTTACAACACCAGGTTAAAGCCCAACAGGTTTATTTGGAATCACGAGCTTTTGGAGTGTAGCTCCTTCATCAGGTGAGTGAAGAGGTAGGTTACACAAACACAGCATATATAGACAAAGCCAATGATGCAAGCTGATACTTTGAATGCAAGTCTTTGCAGGTAATTAAGTCTTTACAGGTCCAGGCAGTGTGACTGGAGAGAGGGATAATCACAGGTTAGAGGTGTGAATTGTCTCAAGCCAGGACAGTTGGTAAGATTGCACAAGCCCATTCCAGATGGTGGGGGGGTTAAATGTAATGACACATGAATCCAAGATCTCCACATCATATATTGCCGCTGATTAAGATTTGTGATGAAATTATTTTGTCAGTCTTGCAACTTCCCTTCCTGCCACTAGTATGCCATCCCAGTGAGTTTTATTGTTAAGGGCCATATGGGTGCATATGTGCAAAGCACAAACATTAAAGTTAGGCTATACCTCTTGTAAGGTGCCATCTCCTCCAGCAACAACAATCAGATCAGTGTCTTCCATCAGTTCCAACAGCTTTTTTGCTTGGCCCTCATAATCAGTCTGTAACAGGAACATGGACAACATCAGACATAAAACAACCACAAAACATTAAACACATTTCACTGCATTTCAAACACAATCCCCAAACAATATCAACTCCAACTGCCGATCAAGCAAACAAATTACACCTAAAAGACAGAAACTCAGGCACTTGGTAGCTCGTGAAGGAGATTAAACAATATATAACCGGAGGGAGAAAAATTATGTAAAAGGAGGTAATGAGAGTGATATCAAAAACAGAGGTGAAAGACCTCAGTGAGACTGATGAGGATAACAAGAAAAAAAACACAGAAAACAGAACGTGAAAGGATGCACCTTGTAACCATGTGTTACAGGTGGAATTTGTAAACCATGGAAGAAAATGTGTCACTTTCTGTTTAGTCACTTGCAGAGGTTAACAATACGTACAACACTAGCTCTTGAAATCTCACCTTACTTCCAAGTTAGTCTTTTTCATTAATCAGGAAATGTTCAGACATATTCAAATGTGCTACCAGATCAGAGAAAGGCTAATTTATATTTTTAAACTCTTGTCAAGTTGCTGCCAGTCTTCAGTCAGTGTTTTTGGTGTCAAACTCTCCCATTTTGCTGACTGCCTTACCGTCTCAAATAAAATCCTGGGATGGTGTTAAAGTGAAACTGGCTTTAGATTTTGGGGCGAAGTTAAGTTTTAGCATAGGTTAGTGAATTTATTTCGAGGGTTAAATTTACAATGTTGAATCCAACTATTTATTTCACGGGATGACTAACCATATGGATTTCCTGGAAACATAGAGGGAGGAAACAAGGGTGGATCGATTAAGGAAGCAGATGTACTTTGTAACAACACCTGGTTTATTGCTATTTCTGCCCAATGTTTGCTGATTTTGCCCACTAGACCATACCATCATGTTCTGTTGCTACTTAAGTCATGTTTTGTCTGTAACTGAGTAGAAATAAAGGAGAAAGTCTAAAGGTAAAAATACCATGTTATTGAACCAATTAATTTTATCAGATAATGTCAGGGTGGCATGGTGGTTAGCATTTCTACCTCTCAGTGCCAGGGACCCAGGTTCAATTCCGGCCTTGGGTAACTGTTGTGAAGTTTGTACTTTCTCCCGGTGACTGCGTGGGTTTTCTCCGGGTGCTCGGGTTTCCTCCCACAGTCCAAAGATGTGCAGGTTATGTAGATTGGCCATGCTAAATGAAATTTGCCCCTTAGTGTCCAAAGATGTGGAGGTTATGTGGGATTACAGGGATAGGGAGGGTGTGAGAAATGAACATTCTGTGTTGTTTTTACATGTATATACTCTGGTTCACAATTAAGATGTCAACAATGAAGCATGATGGGAAAATTAACATGTCAAGTTCTGAGTAAGCTATAGTGAGCAAATTATTATAACGATGTACCAGGATGACCTTCGGGGAAGAACAGGATGTACAATAACAGAACTTGCTAAGCAAGGGGGAGATAGCAGGTGCAAGCAGGGAGCCTCATTCTTATCTTTAACTGCGGGTCCAAGTATGTACCAGGAGCGGATAGAAATCACTATGCAAGGGAGAGACCAAATAAGGGATCACTAATAAGGGAACTGCCCTGTCTATAGTGTGTGGGATATGTCTCTCACGGATTGTTTCCCACGGATTGTATTTTCATGGATTGTATCTAACAAAGTGATGCTGTGTGAATTCTTTGTGTCTGCTATTGCTTACTGGAGGCACCCGCTCTTGCAAGATCGATAATAAATACTTCTTCAGAATTTGACTAAGTGTAAATTATTATCAAGTGAGCGGTGTTTCTCACAATTGGGGGCTCGTGGCCGGGATAGTTTTGATCGAGGGGGGCGGCTCAAGAGGAACCGAGAAGACGCGTCCTGTTATTTAAACGGTCTCGTACTTCATCTTGAGTAGTTACCCACGGTCAACTGAACACGTTCCTAGGGTAATCATTCTGAAGAAGTAAATAACGGATTATAGTGGCAGGCACACCGTGAAAGTGAAAGTCAGGCAACTCTGTGCACGGAGCAAGGTAAGAAAAACGACTTTTAAGTACTACCTTGTTGACTTGGGTTCGTATCTAAACATCCGCAAGGGCGGATTGATGATATAAGGACTCTGGAGTTTATATCTAGACATCCGTAAAAGTGTATGGGCGGATTGATGATATAAGTACTTTCAGGATTGTGATTGTTTTGACGGACCGGTCATAACTAGACACTTTACTTAGAAATAAGTGAAAGTTGAGTACATTACAATGGGAAGTAAAAACTCGAAACAAGGAGACGGCGCTGATAAGAGAATCCCTAAGAATATCCCACCAGAAAGTCCAGTGGGTCGGATGTTAGTGAATTGGGATTTTGAGAGCCACGTACAAAAAAATAAGGACAGGAAAACAATGATAAAATTTTGTTGCTTCACATGGATAAAAGAAGCAATCCGTAAACCCTCAGTCTTTTGGCCGAAATACGGTTCGGACGAAGATTGGGTGTGCCAAATTTTGAATATATATGTCAATGATAAAAAACCCTGTTCCGATAAAGAAGTAAGCTACGCGAGTTGTTGGCTTCCTAGCAGGAACGCCACCCGAATATATCCATTAATCCCACAGGGCGAAGACGTTCCCACCGCCCCTCTTAAACAATGGGACGTCCTAGATAATTTGCCACCTCCTTATAAGAATAAGTCAAACGACAAGGACTCGCCAAATGACCAACAAATGAATAAAGGCAAATCAGAGAAAGTCCCTGAAAAAGAAGGAGAGAGTCAAATGATATTAAGATCCACGAAAGGACAGGGAAAGGAACCAGAAATAACAAAAATGAACCTCCTTCGGGAAGTCCCTATTGGAGAGGGAGAAGTAGGATTTGTAAATTCTCCTTTAAATTCAGAAGTTAGAGCATTCAAAAAAAAAGATATCTATGTACGTTAATGGAAGACCCCTTAGGACTGGCGGAACAATTCAATCAGTTCTTAGGTCCTAATGTATACACATGGACCGAATTAATGTCCATTATGAGTATCCTATTCACGGGGGAAGAAAGGGGTATGATTAGAAGAGCAGGCATGGGACTGTGGGAGAATAAACACCCGACAGGGGGAAGCGAACCAGACAGAGAGAGAGAGATACAGAGAGAGACAGACAGAGAGATACAGAGAGAGAAAGAGACAGAGAGAGAGAGTTACAGAGAACAGAGAGAGAGAGAGACAAAGAGATACAGAGAGAGAGAGAGAGAGAGAGAGAGACAGGCAGAGAGAGAGCGATACAGAGACTGAGAGAGATACAGAGAGAGACAGAGAGAGACACAGAGAGTCAGAGAGAGAGTCAGAGAGAGACAGACAGAGAGATACAGAGAGAGAAAGAGACAGAGAGATACAGAGAGAGAGAGAGATACAGAGAGAGAGAGAGAGACAGAGAGAGACAGAGAGAGAGAGAGAGGCAGGCAGAGAGAGATACAGAGACTGAGAGAGCGACAGAGCGAGAGGCAGAGAGACAGATAGAGATACAGAGAGAGAAAGAGACAGAGAGAGACAGAGATACAGAGAACAGAGAGAGAGAGAGAGAGACAGAGAAGGCTGCAACATGCCTGGAGTCACTGTTTCAATACAGAGAGAGAGAGAGAGAGAGAGAGACAGTTTGTTACAGAGAAGGCTGCAAATACTGAACTATCACCCGTGGGAAGGCTGAAATAAGCTTACCCTACAACCATTCGGGAGCAAATAGTTCCCCGATACGGGTTGGTAGAAAATATAGACTCGGACAGGGGAAGTCACTTTACCTCTAAGGTCTTATCAACCGCAGTGTCAGTTCCCCGTCCGGCAAGTTCCCAATATAGCATACAACCCTGCCAACCGCAGGGGCCCAACAACCAGGCATTTCAAAATAATTATTATAATTAATAAATTAATCAAATTTGATACTACTGATTCAGTAACATTTCAATAATAGTATTTCAGCTCAAATTCATCGATTGGAAGGGTTGGATTGCTGCCAAATTCCCGTTATCAGATGTCCTTGAACGATCTGTTCTTTTTAATCAAAGTTGTTTTGTTTTGTTTTTAAGACCAGCTTCCACATGGTTTGAAGTTTTGATTTCCAGGCTAATTCTAAACATTTATTTTAAAATATCAAACACAATAACTTATTAAACATATAGGTTTTCTGTAGATGAATTCGTCGATTCTATTAAAGAAGGCACTACTAGAAGTTTGGAGATAAATTGGGGCTTCCACACTCCTTGGCACCCCCCCTCATCGGGAGGGGTGGAAAGGATGAATCAAACCCTTGAAAATCATTTGTCAAAAATAATACTAGAAACTAGGCTTCCTTGGACAAAATGCTTACTGATAGCCCTTCTAAGAATCCGAACGGCTCCAAGAAAAGATTTGGGGTTGTCCCCATATGAAATGTTGTTCGAATTGCCATACCTTGGAACAATGCGGGAATTGCCCATTGCAGAATGTAAAGATATCTATGTAAAGAAATATATACTGGCACTGTTCCTCATTATCATTCCTCAGGAGACAAGGACTGCTAGCACAGACACCTCCCCATGAATTCGCAGTCCACAAATTTAAACCAGGAGATTGGGTACTGGTGAAATCGTGGAAAGAAACCAAGCTTCAACCCACTTTGGACGGACCGTTCCTGGTTTTGTTAACCACAGAGACTGCCATACGAACCGTGGAAAAAGGTTGGACTCATTACAGCAGAACGAAGGGTCCCGTTAAATCACCGCCTGAACAGGAACAATGGTATGTGGAGGCCACTGAGGAACCATTTAAGATAAGATTGAAAAGACACTAAATCCTGAACTGTTCAATAATATGTCGAAACTACAGCTAAAATGGACTATGTAATGTATAATAATATGATGCGGGAGTTCGGAATCGGTCATATGATTACATTGACAATCCCAGAAAGTCGGTACCCTCAGGTAATACGGACTGATCTGTGCACCCTCAGACTGCGAGTCAGCGGGGAAGGGAAAGGAGTTTAGGGTAGATTCTCTTCATTATTACCGAGGGGGGATGATTACGGAGAGGGAGGGTTGGCTGAAAAGGTTCTGCCAATTCCCAGAGGGGCACCACCGGTCGTATCCATTCACCAGATTAATGGAAATTCCCCCTCAACGTGCAAGGCTGAAACTTGTCACCCCGCATACATCACCGTAAAACACACGGCCTGGGTTGAGACAGGCAATAGGGTTTGTTCACTTAGACACAAGATATTCGGGGTAAACATGAGAAATGGCAAGACTGAATGCTGCTTCCGTATCTCATTAGACCAGGGAGCAACTCCCACTAATGAAACTAGGGACGACAAGGCGGAGACAGAACAGGGAGTCAAAATAATTGAAGTAAAAGATTTAGAGCAAGCCTTTGAGATAGAGACCGGCTATGAGGAACAGAATGCGTGGATTGAGTGGGTGAGGTATTCGGCCCAGACGCTGAAGAAAGACAATTGTTATGCTTGCGCATCAGGTAGACCACAGGCCCATATGGAGCCCTTTCCACTGGGGTGGGCAGACAATAGAGGGAGTATGGAATGCATGATGGCCTTGTACCAAGATGCGACAGCCTGGGGCAACAAGGCCTGCACTGCCCTATCTCTGATGTTGCCTCCTGTTAATAAGAAACTATCAGCAAACCCTCCCTCCTTCTTGGTTACCGTGACGCATCACAAATCGTGTATAAGTTGTTCTGATACGGGGCTAAGTAAAGATATGGGAGAACTCAAGACTTGTATTGAGACTAAGAACGTGACCACCCAGGGCAATTACTCATCACTAAAAATACCACGTGCAGATTTATGGTGGTATTGCGGAGGAAAGATTCTAAGACCCACTCTACCCCCCCAATGGAAAGGGACATGCGCATTAGTTCAGCTCGCCATTCCGTTCAGTATAGCCTATGAAAGACAAGAGGAGAGGGGGAGTGTAAAAGGGGGACGATCTAAACGGGGCATACCCACCTCATTTGATGACAGGATTTACCTGGACTCGGTTGGCATTCCTAGAGGAGTACCAGATGAGTTCAAAGCCCGAAATCAGATTGCAGCTGAGTTCGAGTCCCTCTTCTGGTGGGTTACGATCAATAAGAATGTGGATTGGATAAACTATATATACTATAATCAACAGAGGTTCATCAATTATACCAGGGATGCCGTGAAGGGCATAGCAGAACAACTGGATGCAACCAGTAGAATGGCCTGGGAGAATAGATTGGCTCTGGATATGATTTTGGCAGAGAAAGGTGTTGTATGCGTTATGCTCAAAGGACAGTGTTGCACGTTTATCCCCAACAATACGGCACCCGACGGATCGATTACCCGTGCGCTACAAGGGTTAACCACTCTGGCTGTGGTAATGGCAGACAACTCAGGGCAGACACATCCATGACTGGATGGCTTGAATCAATGTTTGGGAAATGGAAAGGGTTAATTGTATCCATCCTCACCTCCATCATCGTGGTGATAGGAGCATTGGCGGCAATAGGCTGTTGCATCATCCCGTGCGTAAGAGGCTTGGTGCAGAGGCTCATCGAAACAGCCTTGACCAAGCAGATGCCATTACCCCTGGGTAAAGGAGGCCAGGATACAATTTGCCTACTAGAAAGTGGGGAGCCTGAAGGAGAGGACGGCCCCATAGAAAGGGAAGTTGAGAGGATGTTTGACAATTTTGGGGTAGGTTAGAAGAGGCTACGAAGTGTAAAAAGCAACAACAGTAAAAAGAAAAAAATGGGGATTTGTGAGAAATGAACATTCTGTGTTGTTTTTACATGTATATACTCTGGTTCACAATTAAGATGTCAACAATGAAGCATAATGGGAAAATTAACATGTCAAGTTCTGAGTAAGCTATAGTGAGCAAATTATTATAACGATGTACCAGGATGACCTTCGGGGAAGAACAGGATGTACAATAACAGAACTTGCTAAGCAAGGGGGAGATAGCAGATGCAAGTAGGGGGCCTCATTCTTATCTTTAACTGCGGGTCCAAGTATGTACCAGGAGCGGATAGAAATCACTATGCAAGGGAGAGACCAAATAAGGGATCACTAATAAGGGAACTGCCCTGTCTATTGTGTGTGGGATGTGTTTCTCACGGATTGTTTCCCACGGATTGTATTTTCATGGATTGTATATAACAAAGTGATGCTGTGTGAATTCTTTGTGTCTGCTATTGCTTACTGGAGGCACCCGCTCTTGCAAGATCGATAATAAATACTTCTTCAGAATTTGACTAAGTGTAAATTATTAACAGGTGAGCGGTGTTTCTCACAAGGGGAAGTGGGCCTAGGTAGAGTACTCTTTCAGAGGTTAGTGCAGACTCAATGGGTCTCCTTCTGCACCGGTAGAAATTCTATGATAACCATCAGCAAATGTTTATGAAAGTCTTTTTATCCTGTTCTCGCATTCATTCAATGACAACAAAATAGGTCACTCCTTCAACTAAAAGCTATATATATGGTGGCAGCACACAAGGCCATTATCATAAATCATTTTCCTTTTCTCTTTGGCCAATTTCCTCAGAGGAGCCTGGCCAGGTCCCACTGCATTGAACATACCAACCCGTACTTCATAAAACTTCTACGCCTCCCAAAAATGAGTTCAGATAAATTCACACTCAGGGATTGAAGATACTAGTCCAGAGAGAGTGCACTAAGGGATTGAAGGTGACAAGGAAATATATGAATCAATAGAATTCATACGTATTTGGATTATACTTTAGAATTGAGAAAGCGGAAACATATTCAAGTATAGTCATTTCTACTTGAATTATATACATGGCCAGCACTTGCTGACGCTTTGATTTCAACAGGTGTTGAACAGACCTCAGCTGCAGCACGCACAAAATAACACTGGGGCCTTTCAAATTCTCTTCACACTAAGCAAAGATTTAAAAAAAGCTTGAAAGTCATTTTCAAAGGAATCTTAAAGCTTTTATGATGGCATCATCTGTCCTTTTTTACTCAGGAGTTATTCTTAAAGTCTTACCGTAGCAAATTAGAAAAACAGACTGTAAAAAATCTATACTTCGATAAAAAGTTTTAAATCACTTCTTTAGAAATAAAAACAATTGGAAAAAAATAGGAAATATATTAACAGCATATTTTAGGACATGACAACCATATACTGGCTCACAGTATTTTAACAAATAAATAAGAGAATAATGACACACCCAAGAGGAAGAGTTAATAAAAGAGGCAACGCCCATTGCTGCTAAAGAATGATGTAATCTGATTTAGGAAGGCATAACTGCTCCAGATTCTTTTCAGAACATCAGAGACATTGTACAAAAAGTACTGAGAACCCGTTCAATGTTTCTCCAGTTATCAAGGAGTTGGAAATCGTAAAGCAGACAGCTTTTGGTCCAACTGCCCCAACAACTGATCCACTCTGGATTCAGGTAGAGTTGCGTTGAATATTGATGAGTGTTCGTAACGAGATATGTGTTTTTGCAGTTTCTTGCATTAGAACTAAGACTATGGGTGAGATTCTCCCTTTGGGCGATTATGTTCCCTCCCATCAGAGAATTGCTACCAATTTACGACCCCCCCTGGAAGCGCAAATCGGGAGGTAATTCAGTATCCCTCGCCATGGAAAGTTATGAAAGGCTAGGAATATGAGGGATCCCGAGGAAATCCGGCCATCGGGCCACTAGTTTGAGAATGAATGAGAATTGTATATCGTAGCTTATTGTATAATTAAAACTTTTGTTGCTTCCATTATCGTTTCCTTGTGGTCACTGTGTCTGGATCTAACACTGACAATGAGGATAAAGTGGAGCTGCCACCGGCGCCATCTTCTCAGAACTTGGCCTACTTTTCATAGACCTCAGGAGGCCGCCTTACCAACAGCAGACATGCCACACATAAGAAAGTGGGAGGTTTTCGATGCAGGTACAGATGATTGGTCACAGTATGTGAATGCAATATTCTTTTCACACCAATGCCATCTTTGGGGTGAGCTCCAGGTGGTCATCCACCTCGCGGCTTACAGGACTGCCACGTACAGCATGATCAACAGCCTGATGTACCCGACCCACGGTCATTTGCGGACTTGGTCACATTGGTGGGTGAACATTTCAACCCCAGGCCACCCATTATTGTTTGGACTTTCCGTTTCCATACCACCGCCCAGGTCAAGGGGCAATCCATGCCTGAAATTTTTGGCTCACCTGCGGGCTTGCAGAGTTCTGCGAATTTGGCACAGGCTGGTTTGCATCATTCTCAATACGGCAACTCAGAAAACTATTAGCTAAGTCATGGCTGGACCTGAAGAGAGCAATCGAAATAGCTTTATCCCACAAGGCATGCAGGAGTTACAGGCATGGAAGTCCTCAGTCTAGGGTGTTCAACCGCCTGCAGAGAAACACCTTCTCGGTCAGATGATTCCAACCCCCGACCCTGGGGGGCGAAACCGCCGAGAGCTGGAGCAAGGGTGGAGGGGCCAAGATGCTAAACGGGCGTTTTTCCTGACCCGGAACAGAAGGCTCCCAGGACCGTGGTAAGAGGCGCCAGAAAGAGGCTCACCCTCCCATCACCCCTCCAGATACAACCACCCCCCCTGGGCTCAGACATTTTTTGTGGACGAGACTGCTGACGACTGCCAACGGCTGGATTGCATCGCTACACCAAAGATAGCACCAATACGAGTCACGCTCCGCCACCCGATCTTGATGGAGATGGCTACAGGAGATGCTGTCTCCGTCGTCAGCCGCTTCACTTACAATCGGATCCGGTCGAGGATTCAAGCCTCATCTTTGCAAGATACATTGAAGCCAACTATACAGAAGAGCCGTCAACGATTGCCAGAATCTCAGTGGTTCCCATCGAGTACGGACAGCAATCAGTCTGTTTGCCATTAAGCGTGGTACGAGGTGGTGGCCCTAGCTTACTGGGCCAAGATAGGCTAAAAGTTTTCCCTCTCGACTGGCAGCGGGTTTGCCAAATGTGCCCAGATGGGCCAGGCGCCATACTGGCGAATTCCCCGAGGTGGTCCAGGAGGGGTCGAGTACCATCCGGGGGCTGGGGTCCATGGCAAATATCAGCATAGACCTATATCAGCAGCGGAGTCATTTTCGAGGTAAAGAAACAGCTCTCGTCTTCATGCCTGCTTATGCACTGACCCTGCCAAACCGCTGACGCTTCGCCATACAGCGTGGAGATTTTTTGGCTCACCGAATGGATAACGGCACAGAACAGCCCATCGCATTTGCCTTTCAGACTTTCACGGTATTGCCGATACATAAACCGTTGCTGAGGTTGTTCAAAGAGGACAGGACAGTCTCTCCCGTACAGATCCAGCGATGGGCATTACTGTTGCCGGCTTACGAGTATGTAGAATTTACAGTGCAGACGTTAGAAATCTGAAAAATTCAGCCCATCGAGTCTGCACCCACCCTTGGAAAGAGCATCCCACATAATCCCACACCTCCACGCCATCTCCGTATCCCAATAACTCCACCTAACCTTTTTTGGACACAAAGGGCAATTTAACATGGCGGCCAATCCACCTAATCTGCACTTCTTTGGGCAGTGGGAGGAAACCGGAGCACCTGGAGGAAACCCACGCAGACACGGGGAGAAAGTGCAAACTCCACACAGACAGTCACCTGAGGCTGGAGTTAAACCCGGGTCCCTGGAGCTGTGATGCAGCAGTGCTAACCACTGTGCTACCATGCTACCAGAAATGCTAACTTGTTTTTCTCTCTATAGATGCTGCCTGATCTACTGAGAGTTTCAGCATTTTCTGTTTGAATTTCAGATTTCTAACATCCACAGTATTTTGGTTTTGAATATTCACATAGTGGAACCCTTTCTGGCTCTTATAGACAATGACATTGTACAAGGAACTGTACAGGTGCAATCAGTTTTCCCCTGGATCAATCAGAAACCACTCCTTCATACCATACTGCTGCAGTAATTCACCTATAATAATGTCCCTGACAGTATCGGTAGAAGTGACCACCGCACAGTCCTTGTGGAGACAAAGCCCAGTCTTCACATATCCTCCATCGTGTTGTCTGGCACTACCACGGAGCTAAATGGGATAGACTTCGAACAGATCTAGCGATTCCACAACAAATGTATCAGATCCAAGCTCTGCAGTCCTGCCACATCCAGGCGTGAATGGTGGTGGACAATTAAACAACTCACTGGAGGAGGAGACTCCACAAATATCCCCATCCTCAATGATGGAGGAGCCCAGCAAATATGTGCAAAAGGCTGAGGCATTCACAACAATCTTCAGCCAGAAGCGCCGAGTCGGATGATCCATCTCGGTCTCCTCCAGAGGTCCCCAGTATCACAGATGTCAGTCTTCAGCCAATACTATTCACTCCCCTTCATATCAAGAAATGGCTGAAGGCACTGGCTACTGCAAAGGCTATGGGCCCTGACAATATCCCTGTAATAGTGCTGAAGACCTGTGCTCCAGACCGCACCCCTAGCCAAGCTGTTCCAGTACATCTAGAATACTGGCATCTACCTGGCAATGTGAAAATTGCCCAGGTGTGTCCTGTACACGAGAAACAGGACAAATCCAACCCAGTCAATTAGCCTATCAGTCTACTCACCAGCATCAGCAAAGTGAGTGCAGTAGCCAGGGGGCTGTCGGGAAGGTAAGTTTCCCGTTTTAAAAACTTACCTTACAGGAGCAGCGAGAGGGAGAAGCTGAGTGGGAGCGATCGAATTGCTCTCTGGGAAGGTGAGTGAACCGATATATTTGGGCAGCAGCTGAACCCAAGACACTACACGTGTAGTGTCTCCCACCCGCCCTCCTCCTCTAACCCAAAAAAAAAAGACTGTGGTATGTTGATAAGGTAAGGTTTTTCTATTTCTATTTATCGTGTGATTGGTAACAATTTTTCTTTTTTCCCCCCTTTTTCATTTATCTATTATTTGATATTATAGTTGGACTAAGTTAAGCTTAAAATTAAAAATGGCAGGAGATCTCAGACCCGTGTCATGTTCCTCTTGCTCAATGTGGGAGCTCAGGGACGCGGCCGATGCCCCTGACTCCTTCACGTGCGGGAAGTGTGTCCAGCTGCAGCTCGTTAGACCGCATGACGGCTCTGGAGCTGCGGATGGACTCACTTTGGAGCACCCGTGATGCTGAGGAGGTCGTAGATAGTACGTGAAGCGAATTGGTCACACCACAGATTAGGATTGCTGAGGGAGAAAGGGAATGGATGACCAAAAGGCAGAGAAAAAAGCAGGAAGGCAGTGCAGGTGTCCCCTGCGGTCATCTCCCTCCAAAACAGGTATACCGTTTTGGATACTGTTGGGGGAGATGGCTCACCAGGGGAAGGCAGCAGTAGCCAGGTTCATGGCACCGTGGCTGGCTCTGCTGTACAGAAGGGCGGGAAAAAGAGTGGAAGGGCTATAGTCATAGGGGATTCAATTGTAAGGGGAGTAGATAGGCGGTTCTGTGGTTGAAAACGCGACTCCCAAATGTATGTTGCCTCCCAGGTGCATGGGTCAGGGATGTCTCAGATAGGCTGCAGAACATTCTGAAGGGGGAGGGTGAACAGCCAGTTGTCGTAGTGCATATAGGCACCAATGATATAGGTAAAAAACGGGATGAGGCCCTATAAGCAGAATTTAGGGAGTTAGGAGCCAAGTTAAAAAGTCGGACCTCAGAGGTAGTAATCTCAGGATTGCTACCAGTGCCACGTGGTAGTCAGAGTAGAAATGAAAGAATAGGCAGGATGAATGTGTGGCTTGAGAGATAGTGCAGGAGGGAGGGGTTCAGATTTTTGGGACATTGGGACCGGTTCTGGGGGAGGTGCGACTACTACAAATTGGACGGTCTACACCTGGGCCGGACTGGAACCAATGTCCTTGGGGGTGCTTTTGCTAACGCTGTTGGGGAGGGTTTAAATTAATGTGGTAGGGGGATGGGAACCAAATGAGGAGGTTAATGGACAGTAAGGAGGTAGTAACTAAAGCCTGAAAGGAACTAGATCATGAAGTCAGCGTGACTAAGGGGAAGAGTAGGCAGGGAGCAGATGATGAACGCAAAGGGACTGGTGGTCGGAGGTGCATTTGTTTTAATGCGAGAAGTGTAGTAGGTAAGGCAGATGAACTTAGGGTTTGGATTAGTACCTGGGAATATGATGGTATTGCTATTACTGAGACTTGGTTGTGGGAAGGGCATGATTGCCAACTAAATATCCCAGGATATCGATGCTTCAGGCAGGATAGAGAGGTAAAAGGGTTGGAGGAGTTGCATTACTGGCCATAGAGGATATCACAGCTGTGCTGAAGGAGGGCACTATGGAGGACTCGAGCAGTGAGGCGATATGGGCAGAGCTCAGAAATAGGAAGGGTGCGGTAACAATGTTGGGGCTGTACTACAGACCTCCCAACAGCGAGCGTGAGATAGAGGTACAAATATGTAAACAGATTATGGAAAGATGTAGGAGCAACAGGGTGGTGGTGAGAGGAGATTTTAATTTTCCCAACATTGACTGGGATACACTTAGTGTTAGAGATCTAGATGGAGCAGAATTTGTAAGGAGCATCCAGGAGGGTTTTCTAGAGCAGTATGTAATTAGTCCAACTCGGGAAGGGGCCATACTGGACCTGGTGTTGGGGAATGAACCCGGCCAGGTGGTTGAAGTTTTAGTAGGGGATTACTTTGGAAATAGTGATCACAATTCCATAAGTTTTAGAATACTCATGGACAAAGACGAGAGTGGTCCTAAAGGAAGAGTGCTAAATTGAGGGAAGGCCAACTATACCAAAATTCGGCAGGAGCTGGGAATGTGGATTGGGAGCAGCTGTTTGAAGGTAAATCCACATTTGATATGTGGGAGGCTTTTAAAGAGAGGTTGATTAGAGTGCAGGACAGACATGTCCCTGTGAAAATGATGATAGAAATGGCAAGATTAGGGAACCATGGATGACAGGTGAAATTGAGAGACTAGCTAAGAGGAAAAAGGAAGCATACATAAGGTCTAGGCGACTGAAGAAAGACGAAGCTTTGAAAGAATATCGGGAATGTAGGACCAATCTGAAACGAGGAATCAAGAGGGCTAAAAGGGGTCATTAAATATCTTTAGTAAACAGGGTTAAGGAAAATCCCAAAGCCTTTTATTCATATGTAAGGAGCAAGAGGGTAATTAGAGAAAGGGTTGGCTCACTCAAGGACAGAGGAGGAAAGTTATGCGTGGAGTCAGAGAAAATGGGTGAGATTCTTAATGAGTACTTTGCATCGGTATTCACCGAGGAGAGGGACATGACGAATGTTGAGGTTAGGGATAGATGTTTAATTACTCTAGGTCAAGTCGGCATAAGGAGGGAGGATGTGTTGGGTATTCTAAAAAGGCATTAAGGTGGACAAGTCCCCAGGTCCGGATGGGATCTATCCCAGGTTACTGAGGGATGTGAGGGAGGAAATAGCTGGGGCCTTAACAGATATCCTTGCAGCATCCTTGAACACGGGTGAGGTACCGGAGGACTGGAGAATTGCCAATGTTGTCCCCTTGTTTAAGAAGGGTAGCAGGGATAATCCAGGTAATTATAGACCAGTGAGCCTGACGTCAGTGGTAGGGAAGCTGCTGGAGAAGATACTGTGGGATAGGATCTATTCCCATTTGGAAGAAAATGGGCTTATCAATGATAGGCAACATGGTTTTGTGCAGGGAAGGTCATGTCTTACCAACTTAATAGAATTCTTTGAGGAAGTGACAAAGTTGATTGATGAGGGAAGGGCTGTAGATGTCATATACATGGAATTCAGCAAGGCGGTTGATAAGGTTCCCCTTGGTAGGCTGATGGAGAAAGTGAAGTCTCATGGGGTCCAGGGTGTACTAGCTAGATGGATAAAGAACTGGCTGGGCAACAGGAGACAGAGAGCAGTAGTGGAAGGGAATTTCTCAAAATGGAGAACTGTGACCAGTGGTGTTCTACAGGGATCCGTGCTGGGACCACTGTCGTTTGTGATATACATAAATGATCTGGAGGAAGGTATAGGTGGTCTGATTAGCAAGTTTGCAGATGACACTAAGATTGGTGGAGTAGCAGATAGTGAAGGGGACTGTCAGAGAATACAGCAGAATATAGATAGATTGGAGAAATGGCAGATGGAGTTCAATCCGGGCAAATGCGAGGTGATGCATTTTGGAAGATCGAATTCAAGAGCGAACTATACGGTAAATGAAAAAGCCCTGGTGAAAATTGATGTACAGAGAGATCTGGGTGGTCAAGTCCATTGTACCCTGAAGGTGGCTGCGCAGGTCGATATAGTGGTCAAGAAGGCATACGGCATGCTTTCCTTCATCGGAAGGGGTATTGAGTACAAGAGTTGGCAGGTCATGTTACAGTTGTATAAGACTTTGGTTCGGCCACATTCGGAATACTGCGTACAGTTCTGGTCGCCACATTCCCAAAAGGATGTGGATGCTTTGGAGAAGGTGCAGAGGAGGTTCACCAGGATGTTGCCTGGTATGGAGGGCGCTAGCTATGAAGAGAGGTTGAGTAGATTAGGATTATTTTCATTAGAAAGACGGAGGTTGAGGGGGGACCTCATTGAGGTCTACAAAATCATGCGAGGTATAGACAGGGTGGATAGCAAGAAGCTTTTTCCCCAGAGTGGGGGACTCAATTACTAGGTCACGAGTTCAAGGTGAGAGGGAAAAGTTTCAGGGAGATATACGTGGAAAGTTCTTTACGCAGAGGG
Source organism: Scyliorhinus torazame (assembly GCF_047496885.1). NCBI lineage: Eukaryota > Metazoa > Chordata > Chondrichthyes > Carcharhiniformes > Scyliorhinidae > Scyliorhinus > Scyliorhinus torazame. The sequence goes on along the minus strand of NC_092725.1, from coordinate 85,380,127 downwards.
TGGTGGGTGCCTGGAACGTATTGCCGGCGAAGGTGGTAGAGGCAGGCATAATAGCATCATTTAAGATGTATCTAGACAGATACATGAATGGGCAGGGAGCAGAGGGATACAGATCTTTAGAAAATAGGCAACAGTTTTAGATAGAGGATCTGGATCGGCACAGGCTTGGAGGGCCTAAGGGCCTGTTCCTGGGCTGTAATTTTTCTTTGATGGAAGGAATGATAAACAGTGCTATCAAACAGCACTTACTCAGCAATAACCTGCTCACGGACGGTCAGTTTGGGTTCTGCCAGGGTCACTCAGCTACTGACCTCATTACAGCCTTGGTTCAGGACAAAAGAGCTGAATGCCAGAGGTGAGGTGAGTGTGACTGCCCTTGACATCAAGGCAGCAATTGACCGAGTATTGTATCATGAAGCGCTAGCTAAACTGGAGTCAATGGGAATCAGGATGAAAACACTCCGCTGGTTGGATTCATAACTGGCACAAAGGAAGATGGTTGTGGTGGTTGGAAGGCAATCATCTCAGCTCCAAGACATCACAGCAGGAGTTCCTCAGAGTAGTGTCCTCAGCCCAACCATCTTCAGCTGCTTCATCAATGGCCTCCCTTCTACCAAAAGGTCAGAAGTGGGGATGTTTGTGGATACCTGCACAATGTTCAGCACCTTTCGCGACTCCTCAGATAATGCAGCAGTCCATGTCCAAATGCAGAAAGACCTGGACAATATCCAGGCTTGGGCCGGCAAGCTACACACGTGCCACACAAGTGTTAGGCAATGACCATCTCTTACAAGAGAGGATCTAACCACCGCTCCTTGACATTCAATGGCATTATCATTACTGAACCCCCACAGTCAACATCCTTGGGGTTACCATTGATCAGAAACTGAACTGGACTAGCCATATTACTATTGTGGCTACCAGGGCAGGTCAAAGGCTAGGAATCCTACGGCGAATAACTCACCTCCTGAACCTCCAAAACCTGTCCACCACAAATCAGAGTTGTAATGGAATACTCTCCATTTGCCTGGATGAGTGCAGCTCCAACAACACTCAAGAAGCTCGACACCAGGGCGGCATGTGGCACAGTGGTTAGCACTGGGACTGTGGAGCTGAGGACCCAGGTTCGAATCCCGGCCTTGGGTCACTGTCCGTGTGGAGTTTGCACCTTCTCCCCATGTCTGCGTGGGTTTCATCCCCACAACCCAAAGATGTGCAGGTTAGGTGGATTGGCCACGCTAAAATTGGAGAAAAAAATAATAATCGGGTAATCTAAATTCATAAAAAAAGAGAAGCTCGACACCATCCAGGACAAAGCAGTCTGCTTGATTGCTCCCCATTCCACAAACATTCAAACCCTCCACCACCGACGCACAGTGGCAGCCATGTGTACCATCTACAAGATGCACTGCAGTAACTCGCCAAGGTTCCTTAGACAGCACCTTTCAAACCCACAATCACTACCATCTAGAAGGACAAGAGCAGCAGATACCTGGGAACCCCACAACCTGGAGGTTCCCCTCCAAGTCACTCACCATCCAGACTTGGAAATATATCACCGTTCCTTCGCTGGGACAAAATCCTGGAACTCCCTCCCGAACAGCACAGTGGGTGCACCTACACCTCAAGGACTGCAGTGGTTCAAGAAGGTAACTCACCACCACCATCTGAAGGGATGGGCAGTAAATGCTGGCTTAACAAGCGATGCCCACATCCCGGAAATTAATTTTAAAAAGATAGGCACAGCAATATTTCATTAACATCGCAACCCTAATCTAACCATTGCAAATCAAGATTCCACAGTAAAATGCCTTCTCTCTAAGCAGCAAAAATGTTGATCACATATCAAGGTCTAACAAATACCTATTTTTTAGATTAATCAAAAGACTTGAACTAAATGTCATTATTTTCATTTACTTGATTCTATAGTGTTAGGAAACCCTAGATTGATTTGCTTAAGAATGTGAATCAGCTATATTTACAATGCTATAAAATTTACTTTGCATCTCATGCTGCAAATCACAACTGGGTGTCACTTCATTCTGGGTTTCTGTCACAACCTTTACTTAACCAATTTTTTGTTGAATCCTCACCTTAACCACTGTTACATCAAGTCCAGCAAGATGTAAAATTGGTGCTGCATTCTTTTCAAAGAGATTTCGTGCTTTTCTGAAGGAATTAAACAGAAATCGTTGAGTTTAGGGAAGTTTCTTGAGCTTACTTTCAGATGATGTGTCAAAAACTGAGCTGCATGCACTTTTACCAAATTTATCAAGCGTTCTGGTGATTGGAAAATAATGAAAAAAATGAGCTCGAACCAGATACTGATTTCCTGTTCACAGAGTTTGCTGGTATCTCTCTCCAATCTGTCATTGCCAGTGCATTCATTACCACATATTTAGCATGGTTTCCACTTCACATCGTTATTGAAGAAAGAAAGAGCATTTATATAGTACCTTTGCAACTTCAGCAAGTCCCAGTACATAAGACCCACTTTTGTGTAAATTAGCTTGCCTTGTTTCCTGCATTCCAACAGCGATTACACCTCAAAAATACTAACTGTGAAGTTGGGTTGAGAATGGCAACATGTAAATTCAAATCTGTCTTTCGTTGTCTGGCGTAGTACATCCATCTTGATGCCAATGCAACATATTTAAATAATCATCCCTTTAATGCATTTCAACAATTATGCGAGTGTTCCTCCAAGTTTCTATCTCTGACTCATTGTGCTGTAAATATGTTTAGGCGCCAGAGGGATTATATTTTGTTAATGTTGCATCTGACTGTAGAGAAGGTCACAGTTTAAGTTTCTAGTTAAAAACATGAAAAGCTATTCAAGTATATGTTGTTCGAGCTAGAGAAAATGACTTGGCATAAAGTGGAAGATTTGAAGCACTCCATATTCATAATAGGCCAGACTGAAATAATATTGACATAGCGATAAAACATTGTTAGGGCAGCACAGTGGCACAGTGGTTAGCACTGCTGCCTCACAGCACCAGGGATACAGGTTCAATTCCGGCCTTGGGTGACCATGTGGCGTTTGTACATTCTCCCAGTGTCTGCGTGGGTTTCCTCCAGGTGCTCTGGTTTCCTCCCAGTCCAAAGATGCACAGGTTAGGTGGATTAGCCATGATCAATTGATCCTTAGTGTCCAAAGGTTAGGTGGGGTTACGGGGATAGGGAGGAAGTGGGCAGAGTTAGGGTGGTCTTTCGGTTGGTGCAGACTTGATGGGCCAAATGGCCTCCTTCTGCACTGTAGGGATTTTATGATTGTTCTTTGTTGCCACGTTGCTGATAAAAAGAATCTATAATGTGCAATATCTCTTACTGAGATGTATAAAAAAAACAACAATGCGATCCTTTAATAAAAAACAGCCATCATGATTAGTCTCCGAAAAATCTCTCACCCTTTGCAAGCAGCTGGATTGAGAAAAACGGTGGCTTTTTTCACCTTTGCACTGATCGGTTGAAGCTGGTTTCCATATTCCTGAACAAAGACACAAAGCAGTTGATCAGAAAAAGTACACACACTGCAGAAGGAAAAGCAAAAATCTATCATCGTATCAGCAGGGTATGAGATAACCAGGTTTGCGTGACGTTCTGTCACCATTGAGACACGAGTAGCCCTGATCAATAGATTGTACAGCTGCAACACAAAGTCAATTTGGGGGAGTTTAGACCCAGTTTCTAGTGATCAGATGCTCCATTGCATACATCGGTCTAAAAGTATCAGTCTCACACAAGTCTATAAATGATTGAATTGGGAAACAAAAATGATATACTGGAGTGCTGGGGGTTCCATTTCATGGCTGGAATAGAGATTCATGTTCTTGGGTTATAGTCATAGCACTTCACTCAACATTTGACACACACTGTGCCGGACAGTGAAATGATTTGGTGGGAAGTCTACTGTTAGTTTTACTCTACAACTAACCCAGATCATACCCACATGGGAGTGCCCAGTGCTGAAGTTAAAAAAGGTTTCATTACGAATATAGTTCTTGGAGACTTCTAGTGACGGGGATGTGCTGAGTAATCGTACATCCGGGGCGAAATTCTCCAGAAACGGCGCGATGTCCGCCGACTGCCGCCCAAAACGGCGCCAATCAGACGGGCATCGCGCCACCCCAAAGTTGCGGAATGCTCCGCATCTTTGGGGGCCGAGCCCAAACATTGAGGGGCTAGGCCGACGCCGGAGGAATTTCCGCCCCGCCAGCTGGCGGAAACGGCCTTTGTTGCCCCGCCAGCTGGCGCGGAAATGACATCCCCGGGCGGCGCATGCGCGGGAGCGTCAGCGGCCGCTGACAGTTTCCCACGCATGCGCAGTGGAGGGAGTCTCTTCCGCCTCCGCCATGGTGGAGACCGTGGCGGAGGCGGAAGGGAAAGAGTGCCCCCACGGCACAGGCCCGCCCGCGGATCGGTGGGCCCCGATCGCGGGCCAGGCCACCGTGGGGGCACCCCCCAGGGCCAGATCGCCCCGCGCCCCCCCCAGGACCCCGGAGCCCGCCCACGCCGCCTTGTCCCGCTGTTCAAAAGGTGGTTTAATCCACGCCGACGGGACAGGCAATTTATCGGCGGGACTTCGGCCCATCCGGGCCGGAGAATCGAGCGGGGGGCCCGCCAACCGGCGCGACCCGATTCCCGCCCCGCCGAATATCCGGTGCCGGAGACTTCGGCAACCGGCGGGGGCGGGATTCACGGCAGCCCCCGGCGATTCTCCGACCCGGCGGGGGGTCGGAGAATGACGCCCCAGGTGGCTCTCCTCCAGAACACGGAAAAATAGGCACTTTTGGCCGAACGTAGCTCGAAGATTTGGTCTCATTCATCTCAACTATAAAGACAAGGAAGAAGAAATGTATTCCAGAAAGCAGTAGCTCGAGAAGCCGCAAGAATGTGGCGACTCGGGGCTTTACACAGTAACTTAATTTGAAGCCTACTTGTGACAATAAGCGATTTTCATTTCATTTCATTTTCAAATGGTGGAAAAGGGCAAGAGCAGCAAGCGAATCGGCGGACCCACGAGGTGAGGGGTCACCAGCCACCCCCGAGAGGGGAAGACTGGCGACTAGGACGGTGGGCTTTCCCCCCCCCCCCCCCACCCCCTGGTGACAGTTGAAAGACATTCCTAACTAAGAAACTGACCACGATGAAAGATGAGATCACGGTGGCGGTCAGGGTGGCGGAGGCGCTGGCCGCCATGCAGACGGCACGGGAAAGAAGCTGGAGGCACGGGGAGAACGATCCAAGAGCTCGAAAAACCATCAACCAACCAGAGCGTTGCCCTGGAGGCCGACATAACAAGGTTGGTGGCAGCCAAAGGGATCCTGACGGGAATGGTCGAGGACCAAGAGAACCCATCCAGGCGACAGAATAAACAAATAGTGGGCCTGCCAGAGGGGATCGAGGACAGAGACCCAACTGACTACATGGCCCAGATGCTGGGCAACTTCATTAGACGGGACAGCTTCCCCAAGCTGCCGGAGATCAACAGGTCCCACAGGTCACTCCGACCAAAGCCCATGGCCAGGGAGCAGCCGAGGGAGATAACAGCCAAGATGCACAGGTACCAGGACCGGGAGAGGATCCTGCGCTGGGTTTGGCAGACCAAGGCAAGCAGTTGGGAAGGACACAGAATAAGGGTGTATCAGGAAATTGGGGTGGACCTGGCACGCAATCTCGCGAATTCGGCCCTGTACAAGAACAGTGTAACATTCGGGATTTTAGTCCCAGCCAGGCTCTAGGTGATATGCCAGAATCAGGAACAATATTTCACCACCCCGGCAGGGGCAGATGGGTTTGTGTGTGCAAACGGCCTGGACAAAAGGCAAACAAGGCAGCGGTGAGGAAGACACAGTGAGAAAAAAAATGATGAACATGGACAAGTTTGCGCAGGACTGCACTGCCTCACTAGGAGTAGGAGAACGAGCTCGTAGATAGGAAGGGGCAAGGGTAGCAGAGCGCAGAAAAGGGTGAGGAGGAGACAGAGGACAGCAACAGAACAGGCACAGGAGAGGTTTAGTACAACATGGGATGGGGGGCCACCACACAAGCTAACACGAGGAAGCATGAGGGAGGGGGCCGCGGCACATCTCCCAGCGGACAGAGAGTGCCTGGCAGGGGGAAAACACATAATGATAAAGAAGGGAAGGGCTCCACATTGGCTTCAGCAGGTCAGTTCAGGATGATGGAACAAGATGGCATGGTAAACAGCCACTTTGGAGGGATGATGGTGGAGCCATGCCCGAGAGTGGCAGTCTTCCGGGTATCGGACCAGCCAGAACTTCATAAGGGGAAGAGAGCTGTCGCCCTTGCCTTTGCTTCCCTAATCGCACACCGGACAGACCTGCTCGGCTGGTGACCCACAGCTGGAGACTGGCTGGCAGACCTGTCGGAATTTCTCCATCTGGAGAAGATCAAGTACACCATCTGAGAGTCTGAAGATGGCTTCCACAAAGCGTGGGGGCTATTCACCAACCTGTTCCAACACACAGAAGCCAACAACTGATACAGCCGGGGGGGGGGGGGGGGGGGGGGGGGGGGGGAGAACGCACGGGAGACAGAAAGCAGACAGGAACGAGAAGGGTGGGGAAATTGGGGGGGTGGGGGAGACCCTGGAGGAAATACCAAGGGGTCAGCCAGAGAGAGACCAACATGGGAACCAGGGGGCCCAACACAAGGCCACACAAAAAAGAACCCCAAATTACAAGCAGGGAACAGGAGGGGAAGAGTGAAAAAGAAGGAAGGGAGGGGATGCCAAGTGACAGGGAGAGGGAAGGGAGAAGGAGGGCATTGCCCACAGACAAACACCGAACTACCACACATGGTGAAATAAAAGGCCGAGGGCAAGACACAGAAACAGCAAAAGAGGGGAAGTGGGGGGGGGGGACGGGTGCCAAAAAGGAACATGTAAATCATAACCGTCGCATTTATTTTTACGTACAGTGTAAAAATGTAACTTTAATAAAAATATTTCCATAAAATAAAACACTTCTTCACAAAAGCAACCGCAAAATGCATCCAGCAATGCAAGTTGGAATTCTAACCAGCAAGTTGAAATTAAACTCATACAGTCCTACTGATTTATTAACAAGTACATTTAGGAAAAGTATCCAATCACTTGACTGATACAATAAGGTATTTAGGGTTACATTAGTAAAGTCAACAAAACTTTACAAGGCAGTAAAAAAAGCTCAAATTAGGTTAACAGTCATGTCAACTCATAAAGCAAGTTACAGCCTTGATAATGCTTTCCAACTTTAAACATCACAAATAAGCAGCTTACTTTTATTTAACTTTCAGAGTTTAAGTTTCCATTATGATCAACAGCTGCCATAATAAAGGTAGCCGAGTGTTCTATGCATGTCACACAAGAGAAATGAATGTTAGACGGGGTTTACAAGAGTGAAGAAATATAGAACCTAGAATCACGTTGTACTTTATAAAAATGCAACATCCTGCATGTGTTTACAACAACATAACAACAGTGGTGCACTGAGGTCATGCACAACTAGAATGCCTGGAAGTGTTAAAATTGGCATTTTACAAATAACAAATCGGCATTTAAATTAAACGCATATTTTTAGTTGAGACATCATAAAGACCCCAAATTGTAGCCAGCAGAACACTTTAAATATTTAGACTCAACTGTCACTCCAGACATCCAAGGCTCAGGATTCGAGAAGAAAAACTCCACAGGCCATCCAAATTGCTGGTAATCCCAAGACACAGTGCAATAGAAAAACAAGTCTATCAAGCAATGTCAGACTAATGCAATGCTGCCTGTTCAATACTCATTGGCGACAGCCTCACCAACTTTCTCAGCTTAAAGTTTATGGAAATATACAGAAAGCTACTGAAATATTACTGAAAATACCATGTTTGTAGTGCTGACACAGTCATATAGGGTTAAGTGTGGGGTAATAGCCTACAAAAATAACAGCAAAAACTGATTGCTCATATTTTTCAATTAGATAGAAATAGGTTGTTCTTAGTACAACCAGCCAAAGTAGGCAAAGGTACATTGATAACCACAGCCCTTCTTGGAGCACTGATTTAATGGTTAGCCAAATGCTCTTACAGCTGCACAGATGAGAGGGGATTTTGATGTCATGAAAGAGTCAACTGGACAGACAGATCATGCTTTAAAGTCCACATTTATTGAGAGGGCATGTAGAGCAAGGAGTCACACAAACAGGAAAAGTGTGTTATCAGGCAAGAACGGTCAAAAACTTTAGATTTGCACAATCTAGTCTTTAGCTTGACATCACCAGTCTCTTGAATATGCCGGCCAACTGTCCCGTAAAATCAAGAGATTACCTTTGTGTCAGTCATATGACAGTAAAATATTGTAGGGTCGGCTGGATGGCTAGTTTGTGATGCAGAGCGACGCCAACAGCATGGGTTCAATTCCCATACTGGCTGAGGTCATTCAGGAAGGCCCCGCCTTCTCAACCTTGCCCACCACCAGCCAGCTCTCAAAGGGGAGAGTAGCCTATGGTACTCTGGGACTGTGGTGATATTTACATTTACAGGGTCGTAACAAATGAAAGTCCTATTTTAAATGAATAGGATATGATCATCTCAATTCCACATGCATTCTCTCCATCTTCTAAATGGCAATTTGAAATCAACCAGCAAAATTATTTTTCACATATATGAATGAGCAGAGTAATTATTACAGCAAACATTAACTGGACAGAATTGTCACAGCACAAGAGGGCATGGTGTCTGTGCTGACTCTCCTCAGCAGCACTTTACTTTGCCATTCCCCCATCTTCTCTTGTAGCCCTGCAAATTCCTCCTTTTCGGTAACAATCCAACAATCTTGAAAGCCTTGATTGAAATGCCTCTACCACATTCTCAGGCAGTGATTCCAGATCCTAACCACTCTCTTTAAATTTTATTTTACGTGTCACCATTGCTTTTTTTGCCAATGACCTTAAATCTGTGCCTTTGTGTTCACCGCCCTTCCACCAATGGGAACAGTTTCTCCCCATCTTTGTCTCGAACCCTCATAATAACCTTGAATACCTTTATCAATTCCCCTTTCAACATTCTCCAAGCAAAACAGTCCTAACTTATCTAATCAATGTAACTGAAGTTCTTCATCCCTGGGACCATTCTCATGAATCTTTTCTGCACTCTCTCTATATATTCCATAACGTTAACACAGAAAACAAAGCATGCTACACTATCCCAATTGGTGGGCTAAATACGTCTTTTATACATCTACTCACTCCTGTGCTTAAGATAAAAAAGATTTCCTCTTTTGGTTTGGCCAATAGAACAAGTTACCACCAACCTTGGAGTGGACAACCAATCTGCAGCTGTGCTTGATGAATGCAACCATTCCAACATACTACAGGTAGATGTTAGCTGTGAATTCCTATTGTCTCAAACGGATAACAGTTTTAATGGTTAGCCTACCTTCTTGCAACAAAACTTAAGAAACAAAATCAGTTCCTCCTTATCTCAGTGCTTCCAGGCACAAGAGATTGTTTAAAAAGTTAGTTTCTTATATCTAACTTTATATAAAAACAGAACACACTTCAACCAAGAACTATGATGAGTTTTATCCTGGCAAGCCAAGAAGTTGAAGTATTGTAAATGTTCTTCGTCCAAAACAGAGCAGGGCAAATGAGCTTCTGGTTTTACTGTATTGGGGATGTCCTGACAAATTGATATGCAATGTTTATGTATTATACCAGTAGAGATTTGGGACCCGTTGTAATTGTAGATAGGGGGGGGTAGATCATAAACATAATTAAATCTACAACTTGCATTTTATATCATAGAATTTACAGTGCAGAAGGAGGCTATTCGGCCCATCGAGTCTGCACCGGCTCTTGGAAAGAGCACCCTACCCAAGGTCCACACTTCCACCCTATCCCCATAACCCAGTAACCCCACCCAACACGAAGGGCAATTTTGGACACTAAGGGCAATTTAGCTTGGCCAATCCACCTAACCTGCACATCTTTGGACTGTGGGAGGAAACCGGAGCACCCGGAGGAAACCCACGCACACACGGGGAGAATGTGCAGACTCCGCACAGACAGTGACCCAAGCCGGGAATCGAACCTGGGACCCTGGAGCTGTAAAGCAATTGTGCTAGCCACAATGCTGCCGTGCTGCCCCCACAATGCTACCGTGCTTAATGTGGAAATGCATTGCAACAAGTTACATACAGGTGTAAAGAAAGAATGGACGTTGAACCAAAGAACAATGACGGGATACTCCAGAGGCTGGTGGCAAAAAATCGCATTTGCTGATCGACCGGAGAATCCCCGATCACGCCCAAACCGGGGATGGCGCTGCTTTCGTGATGCTCCGCCCCCTCCAGAGCGGTGTATCAACGGCCTCAGGACATTGCCTGAGGCCACCCCCCCCGATACTCTGCCCCCGACCGGCCAAGTTCCCGAAGGCATTGGTTGCATGTGGTCTCATCTGTCGGGAACTCAGCATGGCGGCTGCGGACTCAATACAGCGCCGCCAGAATCCAGCCCAAGATATTAGAAAAAGTACTCAAAAGCTTGCTCATTTTTAATTTTTGTTTCAGGTTTCCAGCATCTGTATTTTTTTGTAATCTCGAATCGCTGATTTAAAAATATTTTGCATGGAGGACATGGAATAAAATTATCTAATCTATACAAGTCACCTCCAGAAATTAAATTTTCTAATGCACTGTATGCAAGTTACACGCAAGTATATGATATATAATACACCAGCATCAAGGTAATATACAGGCAACAATCTAGAGGTGTATGAATAATGCATAGGCAACAGAAATTTCATCCACCTCTTGCAAAGAAAACATTTCAGTCATTCTATCACTGAGCCGACCAATATAAAGTTATATCTTACATAATAATAAGAGCAATATCAAATTCTCTTGGTCAACCCAGTTCTTGCTATTCCTCCATGCACTAGAGTTAATGGGGTTGATTGTCTCCTTCTCACCCAGGAGCAAAAGTGCCGTCGCAGATCAGCCTCCTGTAATAGAAGCCATACAGTATCTATTGGAAAAGATTGGGAGTGACAAATGTGGGGAGCTTCTGTCGCAACTGGCCAATCACAACATCAGGTTTATATCCAGATATGCAAACTGAACTTTTGCCCTAATGTCTCACTCAGTGCCTGCAAAGAGGATTTGAGTTAATTATAGTGGCTAACTAACCAGTAAGAAAATAATTTTGAGTTTGCCTTACCTGTGCTTCCTGACATGCTGCCCTGCGCAAGAGATTGTCCCTGAATGATACATAAAAAGATATGTCAAGTCACCGTATGGAATGGCAGACATGCTCATCGAAAAGGCTATTTCAACCTGAATTAATATTTTATTCTTTCTCAGTTTTTAATGTTGTTTGGATTTTATATCTGCCTGGACTGTACGCAGAACAATACTTTTCACTGTAACTTGGTACATATGACGATAAATCTAAATCTAATCTAAATCTAAAATGAATCAGTTTTCTCAATGAATTCTCCCATTCATTTCTATCAAAATGCCTTCTTAAGAACGTAACATGACTCACAAAAAAGCAAATTATTAATAGGCCTACAACATAATAACCTTAATATCCTCCAGTAACTAATACAATTACGTAGGATATATGTACAGAGACAGTCCATGCTGGTTCCCCTGTGTGCCCCCGCCTCGCAATTTGGTGTCATCTGCAAATTTAGAAATTCTATTTTTGATTCCAAAGTCCAAATCATTACTGAAAATTGTGAACAGCAACCGTCCCAGCAAGAATCCTTGTGGAACGCCATTCCTACCTTCTGCACTATGAATAATTACCCTTTACTCGCACTGTCTCTTGCCTATGCCTAGGCATTATTCATACACCTCTAGATTGTTGCCTGTATCTTACCTTGATGCTGGAGTATCATCTCCAGTGATGTGGAGATATTGGCGTTGGACTGGGATGGGCACAGTAAGAAGTCTTATAACACCAGGTTAAAGTCCAACAGGTTTATTTCGAATCAATAGCTTTCATAGTGCTCACCTGATGAAGAAGCTGTGCTCTGAAAGCTAATGATTCGAAACAAACCTGTTGAATTTATCCTGGTGAAGTAAGACTTCTTATTCTGTCTTTGAATTCAACTAGCAGTCCATTCTGCCACTTCCGCTGACTCCACATTCTTTAACCTTATTCATTTGTCTATTATGGGATATCTCACCAAGGTTTTATGAAAATTTGCCGTAAGTGTGAGGTAAATACAGGTGACAAGGAATAAAATAGCATTTCAATACTGATCCAGTCATATTAAATGCTCATTGTAAATTTAAGTGTCACATTATTGAAAGAAAATGCGCACAATTCCACAAAGATTAGTGACAGATTAGAAGATTGGACAGAATATAAAATACAGTGGGTCTGGGGAAATACTAATGGAAAATAAGGAAAATGGTAGATTAATTGAAAGAAAATTTGCATCTGTCTTCATTGTACAGGATACAAATAACATCCCAGAAATAAGTATGCATCAAGAGGTGAAAGGGAGGGAGGAACTTGAAACAATTACAATCACCAGGGAGAGTAGAGAGAAAATTATTAGAAGTAAAATCTGACATGTTCCCAAGCCCTGATGGACTTCATCCTAGGATCATAAAAGGAGCTGCTGTTACATTGGTTTTAATTTTTCAATATTCCATAGATTCTGGAAAGGTCCCATCAGACTAATGTAGCTTTTCTATTCAGGATGGGAGGTAGCCAGGCATCAGGAAAGTACAAGCCAGTTAGCTTAACATCTGTCATAGGGAAAATGCTGGAATCTATTATTAAGGAGGTTATAGCGGGACATTTTGAAAATCTCAATGTAATCATAGAATCATAGAATTTACAATGCATTTGGCCCATCGAGTCTGCCCCTTGGAAGAGCACCCTACTTAAGCCCACGCCTCCACCCTATCCCCGTAACCCAGTAACCCCACCTAACCTTTTGGGCCAATCCACCTAACCTGCACATAGAACATAGAACAATACAGCGCAGTACAGGCCCTTCGGCCCACGATGTTGCACCGAAACAAAAGCTATCCAACCTACACTATGCCATTATCATCCATATGTTTATCCAATAAACTTTTAAATGCCCTCAATGTTGGCGAGTTCACCACTGTAGCAGGTAGGGCATTCCACGGCCTCACTACTCTTTGCGTAAAGAACCTACCCTCTGACCTCTGTCCTATATCTATTACCCCTCAGTTTAAAGTTATGTCCCCTCGTGCCAGCCATATCCATCCGCGGGAGAAGGCTCTCACTGTCCACCCTATCCAACCCCCTGATCATTTTGTATGCCTCTATTAAGTCTCCTCTTAACCTTCTTCTCTCCAACGAAAACAACCTCAAGTCCATCAGCCTTTCCTCATAAGATTTTCCCTCCATACCAGGCAACATCCTGGTAAATCTCCTCTGCACCCGCTCCAAAGCCTCCACGTCCTTCCTATAATGCGGTGACCAGAACTGTACGCAATACTCCAAATGCGGCCGTACCAGAGTTCTGTACAGCTGCAACATGACCTCCCGACTCCGGAACTCAATCCCTCTACCAATAAAGGCCAACACTCCATAGGCCTTCTTCACAACCCTATCAACCTGGGTGGCAACTTTCAGGGATCTATGTACATGGACACCTAGATCCCTCTGCTCATCCACACTTTCAAGAACTTTACCATTAGCCAAATATTCCGCATTCCTGTTATTCCTTCCAAAGTGAATCACCTCACACTTCTCTACATTAAACTCCATTTGCCACCTCTCGGCCCAGCTCTGCAGCTTATCTATATCCCTCTGTAATCTGCTACATCCTTCCACACTATCGACAACACCACCGACTTTAGTATCGTCTGCAAATTTACTCACCCACCCTTCTGCGCCTTCCTCTAGGTCATTGATAAAAATGACAAACAGCAACGGCCCCAGAACAGATCCTTGTGGTACTCCACTTGTGACTGTACTCCCTTCTGAACATTTCCCATCAACCACCACCCTCTGTCTTCTTTCAGCTAGCCAATTTCTGATCCACATCTCTAAATCACCCTCAATCCCCAGCCTCCGTATTTTTTGCAATAGCCTACCGTGGGGAACCTTATCAAACGCTTTGCTGAAATCCATATACACCACATCAACTGCTCTACCCTCGTCTACCTGTTCAGTCACCTTCTCAAAGAACTCAATAAGGTTTGTGAGGCATGACCTACCCTTCACAAAGCCATGCTGACTATCCCGGATCATATTATTCCTATCTAGATGATTATAAATCTTGTCTCTTATAATCCCCTCCAAGACTTTACCCACTACAGACGTGAGGCTCACCGGCCTATAGTTGCCGGGGTTGTCTCTGCTCCCCTTTTTGAACAAAGGGACCACATTTGCTGTCCTCCAGTCCTCTGGCACTATTCCTGTAGCCAATGATGACATAAAAATCAAAGCCAAAGGTCCAGCAATCTCTTCCCTGGCCTCCCATAGAATCCTAGGATAAATCCCATCAGGTCCCGGGGACTTATCTATTTTCAGCCTGTCCAGAATTGCCAACACCTCTTCCCTACGTACCTCAATGCCATCTATTCTATTAGCCTGGGGCTCAGCATTCTCCTCCACAACATTATCTTTTTCCTGAGTGAATACTGACGAAAAATATTCATTTAGTATCTCGCCTATCTCTTCAGACTCCACACACAATTTCCCATCCCTGTCCTTGACTGGTCCTACTCTTTCCCTAGTCATTCGCTTATTCCTGACATACCTATAGAAAGCTTTTGGGTTTTCCTTGATCCTTCCTGCCAAATACTTCTCATGTCCCCTCCTTGCTCGTCTTAGCTCTCTCTTTAGATCCTTCCTCGCTACCTTGTAACTATCCATCGCCCCAACCGAAACTTCACACTTCATCTTCACATAGGCCTCCTTCTTCCTCTTAACAAGAGATTCCACTTCCTTGGTAAACCACGGTTCCCTCGCTCGACGCCTTCCTCCCTGTCTGACCGGTACATACTTATCAAGAACACGCAGTAGCTGATCCTTGAACAAGCCCCACTTATCCAGTGTGCCCAACACTTGCAGCCTACTTCTCCACCTTATCCCCCCCAAGTCACGTCTAATGGCATCATAATTGCCCTTCCCCCAGCTATAACTCTTGCCCTGCGGTGTATACTTATCCCTTTCCATCATTAACGTAAACGTCACCGAATTGTGGTCACTGTCCCCAAAGTGCTCTCCTACCTCCAAATCCAACACCTGGCCTGGTTCATTACCCAAAACCAAATCCAACGTGGCCTCGCCTCTTGTTGGCCTGTCAACATATTGTTTCAGGAAACCCTCCTGCACACACTGTACAAAAAACGACCCATCTATTGTACTCGAACTATATCTTTTCCAGTCAATATTTGGAAAGTTAAAATCTCCCATAATAACTACCCTGTTACTTTCGCTCATATCCAGAATCATCTTCGCCATCCTTTCCTCTACATCCCTAGAACTATTAGGAGGCCTATAAAAAACTCCCAACAGGGTGACCTCTCCTTTCCTGTTTCTAACTTCAGCCCATACTACCTCGGCAGAAGAGTCCCCATCTAGCATCCTCTCCGCCACCGTAATACTGCTCTTGACTAGCAGCGCCACACCTCCCCCTCTTTTGCCTCCTTCTCTGAGCTTACTAAAACACCTAAACCCCGGAACATGCAACATCCATTCCTGTCCCTGCTCTATCCATGTCTCCGAAATGGCCACAACATCGAAGTCCCAGGTACCAACCCACGCTGCCAGTTCCCCTACCTTGTTTCGTATATTCCTGGCATTGAAGTAGACACACTTCAAACCACCTACCTGAACACTGGCCCCCTCCTGCGATGTCAAATCTGTGCTCCTGACCTCTATACTCTCATTCTCCCTTACCCTAAAACTACAATCCAGGTTCCCATGCCCCTGCTGCATTAGTTTAAACCCCCCCAAAGAGCACTAACAAATCTCCCCCCCAGGATATTTGTGCCCCTCAGGTTCAGATGTAGACCATCCTGTCTGTAGAGGTCCCACCTTCCCCAGAAAGAGCCCCAGTTATCCAAAAATCTGAATCCCTCCCGCCTGCACCATCCCTGTAGCCACGTGTTTAAATGCTCTCTCTCCTTATTCCTCATCTCACTATCACGTGGCACGGGCAACAACCCAGAGATAACAACTCTGTTTGTTCTAGTTCTGAGCTTCCATCCTAGCTCCCTGAAAGCCTGCCTGACATCCTTGTCCCCTTTCCTACCTATGTCGTTGGTGCCAATGTGGACCACGACTTGGGGCTGCTCCCCCTCCCCCCTCAGGACCCGGAAAACACGATCCGAGACATCTTTGGACTGATGAAGGAGTGACGCTCCAAAAGCTAGTGATTCCAAATAAACCTGTTGGACTTTAACCTGGTGTTATAAGCCTTCTTACTGTGCCCATCCCAGTCAACGCGCCGGCATCTCCACATCACCTTTGTTCTGTGGGAGGAAATCGGAACACCCGTGGAAAGCCACGCATATACGGGGAGAAAATGCAAACTCCATACAGTCACCCGGGGGAGTGGGGGGGGATTGATCCCGGATCCCTGGAACGGTGAGGCAGCAGTGCTAACCACTGTGCCAAAGTCAACATGGCTTTGTGACAGGGTTTGAATAATTCACTAGAACTCTTTGCGGAAGTAACAAGCAATGTGAATGAAGGGGAACCTATGAATGTGGTGTCCTTAAAGCCAGAAGGCATTTGACAAGGCGCCACACAAAGGAAGAGCTCATGATGTTGGGTATAGCATATTAGCATGGAGAGAGGATTGGTTAGCTAACAGGGAACAGAGTAGGCATAAATGGGTCATTACCAGGTTGGCCAGATGCAATTAGTGGAGTGCCACAGGGATCAGTGATGGGACCTCAACTATTTATAATCTACATCAATGACTTGGATGAAGGGGCAGAATGTATGATTGCTAAATTTGCTGATGACACAAAGGTAAGTAGGAAAGTAAGTTGAGATATAGAAGGGTTAATTGAGTGAGCAAAATTTCAGCCAGCAGTGTAATGTGGGAAAATGTGAATGTGTCCACTTTGACAGGAAGAATAAAAAACAGCATATTATTTAAATGGGGAAAGATTCCAGAACTGAGGTACAGAGGGATTCAGGTGTCCTGGTACATGAATCACAAATATTTAATATGCAGATACAGATGTGATTAGGAAGGGAAATGGAACGTTATTGTTTATTGGAAGGGAAATGGAATATAAAAGTTGGGATGTTTTGCTACAGTTGTACAGGATATTGGTGAAACCACATCTAGAGTACTGTGTACAGTTTTGGTTTCCTTTTTTAAGATAGGATATAACTGCATTAGAAGCAATTCCAAGAAGATTTTGCGAGGCCTGAATTCACTTAAAAATCTTGCAGCTGTCAATTTCCAGCGGTTACGATGTACAACATTGAGTAGGCAAAATGATGGCAGATAGAGGTCAATGTGAGGAGGTCTGAGCTAATCCAATCCATGTCAGATGCAAAAAGAAAATCAGAAAAGCAGGAGATCTGATAAGAAAATGGCAGTCTATGGAATTAAGGGGAAAAGGTTGCAGTATGGATATGGAATTGACTCAGTAACAGGAAACAGAGGGTATTTTTCAGACTGAGGTGTTTCGCAGTGGTGTTCCCCAAATGTCAGTTTTGGGTTCATGACTCTAAAATTTTAATAAACAACCTAGCCTTGGATGCATGGAACATTGTACTGTTTGTAAATTATGCTAAAGTGGAATAAGCACCATGTCAGATGGAGGTCGCTGCAGAGAAGAAATACGAAGCGATCCATTGTGAGAGGACAAATATAGAAAAATAATATACTATAAATGGCATAATATTAAAAAGCATAGTTAGAAAAACCTTAGTGTCCATAGATGTAAATCCTTAAAGGTTGGAGAGCAAATTACTATGTGGTTTAAAAACATCATATGGGTTTATAAATTGAGACATAAAATATAAAAGCGAAGAGATTATGCTAGAACTTTATTAATCATTGGTTAGGCCTCAGCTGGAATATTATGGACAATTGCGGCGCCACATTTCAAAAAAATATGTAACGGCCATAGAACAAATAGATAAGGTTTCCCACAATATTACCAAGGATGAAGATGTTTAGGTATGAAGAGGTTGGAAAAATTAGTAACATTCTCCTTGGAACAGAGAAAGTTAAGATATGACCTAATAAAAGGTTAAAATGATGAGCTGTTTTGATGCTGGAGAGAGAGGAAAAACTACCCCCTCTAATGAGTGTGCCAATAATAGGAGTTCACAGATTCTAAATCACTGGCAAAACCTTGAGAGGAGAACAAGGATTTATCTTTCATTCAGAGTTGTCAGATTCTGGAATGTTCTACCTGAAAAGGTAATGGAATGTGATTTATTAAATAATTTAAAAATGGAGCTGGACAGATACTTGAATCCGAGATGTGTTACAGATAGAAGTTGGGGGTCTGTGACTAAGCACAACTGACAGCTCTTTCAAAAAGGCAGCAAAGGCAGAATAGGTTGAATGGCCTTAATCTGTGCTTTAACTTTCTACGATTCAGACAGGGTTAAGAACTGGAATGCACTACCCGAAAAAATGGTGAAATCAATTTCCAGAGGAATTTATAAATGGTAATTAGTCATGGAGGGAAAGAGGGTGAGTATGCCAGGTGATGTAGAATTTAAAACGGTTTGCATAGGCATGATGGATCACATAGCCCCCCCTTCTATTAGTAAAATTTTATGATTCTACAAATATTTTCTTAAAGGGAGGCACAAATTGTGAAAGATGAATGGGATTTGGGTACGCATATACACAAATCACCAATGATACTGAATCTGCAAAAAATAATCCAAAAAGCTAACAAAACATTGGCCTATATCAAGGATTTGTAACACAAATAGAGGAAATTATTCTTTTCAGTTAGTCAGACCCCATTGTAACATTATATTAATTTTTGTGCACCGAAGCTTAGGAAGGGTGTACTGGCCTTGGAGGGGCTCCAGCACAGATTTACTAGAATACCAGGTTCTAAAGATTTAAATTAGGAGGATAGGTTACATAAAATTGGGTTAGATATTTTTCCGGTTTGGAGGTTATGGGTGATTTAATTGATGCATTTAAAATGATTGATGAATGAGAGGTTCCGGGGAGGAGAAAGGGGTGAAAGAAATGAAGGATCGTTTTTTGGAGGGGCGGTTCGCAAGCTTGGAGGAGTTGAGGTGTGGTGAATGTAAATAGTTAATTCACCAGTTATGTTCTGTTTGTAAATACAGTTAATTTACCAGTTATGTTCTATGTTATTAACCCTGTGGGTTTTATCTGTGGGCCATTGTCTGGCTTCACCCACAGGGGAAGATGGTGGGGGTTGAAGCATGTACGGGCTCAGCCCATGGCACCGCCCCTTTGAAGGAGTATAAGAGTAGCTGGCCTGTGGGACTGTCCTCAGTATGTGCCAGTCGCAGGCAGGCAAAGTTGATAGTTAATTAAAACCACTGTTTTTACTCCGACACGAGTCCTTGAGTGAATTGATGGTCACATCAATTTAATTAACTATCTGAACAAAATCGATTATGGAGTCAGCCCTCAAACCTGACAGACTAGAACTCGATCCACAGGCCGCGGAGGCAAAGGAAATGTTTACACACTGGCTGCGGTGTTTCAAGGCCTTCCTTGCCGCGTCGTCGACGCCATCCGTCACGGACGAACAAAAATTGAGTCTCCTCCACGCACGGGTGAGTCACCGCATTTCTGTGCGACTCGAAGAGGCCACCTCATATACCGCCACTCCCGCTATCCTCGAGCGCATCTACGTGCGGCCTGTGAACGAGGTCTATGCGCGACATATTCTCACTACTCGACGCCAGCGCCCCGGGGAGTCACTCGATGACTATCTGCGCTTCCTCAAAGCCTCGCGCACAACTGCAACTATCAGGCCGTTACGGCCACTCAGCACATGGAGCTCGCCATCCGAGACGTCTACGTTGCAGGGGTCAGATCAAATTACGTGCGGCAGCGACTGCTCGAGAAAGGGGCCCAGGACCTGGACGAGACGGTGAAACTGGCAACTTCACTGGTGGTCGCTTTCCAGATCCTCACTGCATTTCCGGCTGAACACTCGACCCCCTCATGGGCTCCCGACCAGGGACTACCCCAGGCCTGTGCTGCGCGCCCACCAATCCATCATGGGGGGTTGCCTTGTTATTTTTGCGGCCAGCCTCAACACCCTCGACAGCACTGCCTGGCCCGCAACGTGCACTGCAACAGTTGCGGCCGAAAAGGGCACTTCGCCAAGGTCTGCCTCGCCAAGCCTAAGCACGCGAACTCTCAGACCCGGACTACCGACTCTCAGGCCCGCAGACCTCGCAATCTGGCAGCGTGCCTGCCGAATCCGACTCTGCACAGCACGTGCGACTCACAAGGACCGCCATTTTGGCCACCCTCCCCACGCGGCCGGCCACGTGCGATCCATGGGGGCCGCTATCTTGGACGCCATCTTCCTCGACTCCCGCCACGCTTGATCAATGGGGGCCGTCATCTTGGACACCATCTGCTACGCCGCTCGACGTGTACGACCTACTCGGACAGTCACCAGGGGGCCGCCCCAGCACAGCCGACCACGCCGCCGGTTACCCTCAACTCAGCGCAGTCACCTTGGACCAGTCGCGACTCAAGCTCCTCAAGAGCTCAATGATGGCCGTCCAGGTTAACGGGTACGAGACACCTTGCCTGTTCGACTCCGGGAGCACCGAGAGTGTTATCCACCCGGATCTGGTAAGCCGCTGCTCGCTCCCGATATTCCCGGCGCAACAAACAATTTCCCTCGCCTCCGGGTCGCACTTGGTACAAATCCGAGGGTGCACTACAGTAACCTTAGCGGTACAGGGCGTTGAGTACACTAATTTCCAGCTGTACTTGCTCCCAGACCTCTGCGCCCCCCTCCTTTTAGGGCTCGATTTTCAATGTAATCTCAAGAGCCTGACGCTTAGCTTTGGCAGACCTCTGCCCCCACTCGCTGTGTGTAGCCTAGCCACTCTGAAAGTCAACCCTCCTTCCCTCTTCGCTAATTGCAAGCCAGTAGCCACTCGCAGCAGGCGATATAGCATGCAGGACAGAATATTTATTAGGTCTGAGGTCCTGAATCTCTTGCAGGAAGGAATCATAGAGGCCCCCTGGAGAGCTTAGGACCGGGGAGAAGCTCCGGGTGGTGGTTGATTACAGCCAGACCATTAACCGATTTACGCAACTTGATGCGTACCCCCTTCCCCAGATTGCAGACATGGTCAATCAGATCGCTCACTACCGCGTGTTCTCCACGGTGGATCTGAAGTCTGCATACCACCAGCTCCCAATCCGTCCGGAGGATCGCCACTACAAGGCGTTTGAGGCAGACGGCCACCTTTTTCATTTCCTCCGGGTCCCTTTTGGCGTCACGAACGGGGTTTTGGTGTTCAAACGAGCAATGGACCGAATGGTGGACTAGTACGGGCTGCGGGCCACGTTTCCGTACTTGGACAACGTCACCATCTGCGGCCATGATCAGCAGGACCACGACACCAACCTCTCCGATTTCTCCAAACCGCCCAAAAATTTAATCTCACCTATAATAAGGAGAAACGCGTTTTCCGCACCACCAGGCTAGCCATCCTCAGCTACGTTGTGGAAAACTGAGTCCTAGGGCCCGATCCTGACCGTCTGCGCCTCCTCCTGCAACTCCCTCTCCCTCACTGTCCCAAGGCCCTCAAGAGGTGCCTTGGATTTTTTTTCCTACTACGCCCAGTGGGTCCCCCAGTATGCGGACAAAGCCCGCCCACTATTCAAGGCCACCCTTTTCCCTCTGGCAGCCGAGGCCTGCTAGGCCTTCAACTGCATCAAGGCGGACATCGCCAAAGCCGCGATGCACGCGGTGGAAGAGTCTGTCCCCTTTCAGGTGGAGAGCGACGCATCAGAGGTTGCTCTCGCCACCACTCTCAATCAAGTAGGCAGACCGGTTGCGTTTTTTTCACGCACCCTCACCGCCTCTGAACTTCGACACTCCTCGGTCGAAAAAGAGGCTCAAGCCATCGTAGAAGCCGTGCGGCACTGGAGGCACTACCTCGCTGGTAGGAGGTTTACCCTCATTACCGACCAACGATCGGTAGCCTTCATGTTCGACAATACGCAGCGGGGCAAAATCAAGAATGATAAGATCTTGAGGTGGAGAATCGAACTCTCCACCTATAATTACGATATAGTATATCGTCCTGGGAAGCTCAACAAGTTCCCAGAAGCCCTGTCCCGCGGCACATGCACCAGTGCACAAGAGGACCGACTACGGGCTATCCACAACGACCTCTGCCACCCGGGGGTCACCTGGCTCGCCCATTATATCAAGGCCCGCAACCTGCACTTCTCCACCGAGGAGGTCAAAGCTGTAACCAGGGACTGCCAAATCTGTCCGGAGTGTAAACCGCACGTCTATCGACCAGATAAGGCCCACCTGGTGAAGGCATCCCAGCCCTTTGAACGCCTTCGTATAGATTTCAAAGGGCCCCTCCCCTCGAATAATCGCAATACCTACTTTCTCAATATTATTGATGAGTTCTCCCATTTGCCACCCCCAGCTATCAGAGCACTGCACAGTGTCTTTACACTGTTTGGTTTCCCCAACTACGTCCACAGCGACAGGGACTCGTCGTTCATGAGCGACGAACTGCGTCAGTACCTGCTCAGTAAAGGCATCGCCTCGAGCAGGACTACCAGTTACAACCCCCGGGGAACAAACAGGTGGAGGGGGAGAACGCGACGGTCACGAAGACCGTCCTACTGACCCTACGGTCCAGGAATCTCCCGGTTTCCCACTGGCAGGAAGTCCTCCCCGATGCGCTCCATGCTATTAGGTCCCCCCTTTGCACAGCCACAAACCAGACTCCTCATGACCGCTTGTTTATTTTCCCTAGGGGGGCTACCTCAGGGGCCTCGCTCCCACCATTGCTAATGACACCGGGTCCGGTTCTCCTCCGGAAACACGTTTGGACCCACAAGACCGATCCCCTGGTAGAGAGGGTCCAGCTCCTGCACTCAAACCCGCACTACACATATGTTGAGCACCCCGATGGTTGACAGGATACCGTCTCCCTCCGAGACCTTGCGCCCGCAGGCTCCGCCACCACTACATCCACAGTACCCCCAGCGCTGTACCCCGCTCTTTCTCCCATGCCCAGCGCCCCGGCTCCCATTTGGCTCCGGCGCTCCCTTCCACCCGGCACACCAATCCGCAGGAATGAAGGTCAGGAAGAGCCGCTCCCGGAGTCCACCCCTGGGGCTGCACCGGACCTACTTCCCCAGCCACCTGAAGCGGCTGCAACACCAGTGCTTCGGCGGTCGCAGCGTACGATCCGGGCGCCGGACCGGCTGAACTTGTGACCCATCACCCCAGCCGAACTTTATTATTTTTTTTACAGGGGGTGAATGTGGTGAATGTAAATACTTGTTAATTCACCAGTTATGTTCTAAGTTTGTAAATACAGTTAAATCACCAGTTATGTTCTATGTTATTAATCCTGTGGGTTTTATCTGTGGGCTATTGTATGGCTTCACCCACAGGGGGAGATGTTGGAGGAGGTTGGAGCATGTACGGGCTCAGCCCATGGCTCCGACCTTTGAAGGAGTATAAGAGTAGCTGGCCTGTAGGACTGTCCTTAGTATGTACCAGTCGCAGGCAGGCAAAGTTGATAGTTAATTAAAACCACTGTTTTACTCCGACACGAGTCCTTGAGTGAATTGATGGTCGCATCACGAGGGTGATGCATGGGCTCCAGCGTGAAGGCCTCAGGTATTTGCAGATGTGGAATTTCACAAGAAAGGTCTACCTGAACTTTCCAGTGGCACTGTCCTCCTCGTTGTTGGAGGTGCTGCTGGGGGGGGGACGGGACTGGAAGGTGGGGTCATTTTGGCGATTTACAGTAGGATCATGGAGGAGGACAAGGAGTCTATGGAAGGGACTAAGGCCAGTTGGAGGAAGAGTAGGGGATAGGGTTGGAGGAAGGTTTATGGTGCAAAGTGCTGCGAAGGGCCAATGCCTCGACCTCATGCGCAAGACTGGGTTGATTCAATTAAAAGTGGTGTACAGTGCACATTTAACAAAGGTGAGGATGAGCCAGCTATTTGAGTGGGTGGGGAAATAGCTGCGAGCAGTGTGGGAGGGCTCCAGCCAATCATCTCCATATATTTTACTTCTGTCCGAAGTTGGAGAAATTCTAGGAGGTCGTTTTTCAGCACCATGTCTGAGATTCTATGCGTGAAATTGGAGCCTGATCCCCTAGAGGCCATATTCGGGGTGTCAGACCTGCCGGAAGTTGCAGGTGGGTGCGCGGGCAGATGTTTTAGCCTTTGCAGGTGGGCCCTGTTGGGGTGGAGGTCAGCTTCTCCCCCTGTATCTCGGCGTGGCTGGGGGATCTAATGGAGCTCCTGTATTTGGAGTAGGTGATGTTTGCTCAGAGGGGCAGGGGAGGGGTTCCACAAGAGATTGTTTATCTTAGATTTTGGGGATCTGGTTGCTGGGTTGGGTGGTTTCACCCTGGTTACAGGGTCATTTCTAACTCTCGGTATTGCTGCTGCCCCAGTTACAGGGTCATTTCTAACCCGGTGTATCGCTGCTGCCCCAGTTACAGGGTCATTTCTAACCCGGTGTATCGCTGCTGCCCTGGTTACAGGGTCATTTCTAACCCTGTATGTCGCTGCTGCCCCAGTTACAGGGTCATTTCTAACTCTCGGCATCGCTGCTGCCCTGGTTACAGGGTCATTTCTAACCCTGTATGTCGCTGCTGCCCCAGTTACAGGGTCATTTCTAACCCGGTGTATCGCTGCTGCCCTGGTTACAGGGTCATTTCTAACCCTGTATGTCGCTGCTGCCCCAGTTACAGGGGCATTTCTAACTCTCGGCATCGCTGCTGCCCTGGTTACAGGGTCATTTCTGACCCGGTGTATCGCTGCTGCCCTGGTTACAGGGTCATTTCTAACCCTGTATGTCGCTGCTGCCCCAGTTACCGGGTCATTTCTAACCCGGTGTATCGCTGCTGCCCTGGTTACAGGGTCATTTCTAACCCTGTATGTCGCTGCTGCCCTGGTTACAGGGTCATTTCTAACTCTCGGCATCGCTGCTGCCCCAGTTACAGGGTCATTTCTAACCCGGTGTATCGCTGCTGCCCTGGTTACAGGGTCAGTTCTAACCCGGTGTATCGCTGCTGCCCTGGTTACAGGGTCATTTCTAACCCTGTATGTCGCTGCTGCCCTGGTTACAGGGTCAGTTCTAACCCGGTGTATCGCTGCTGCCCTGGTTACAGGGTCATTTCTAACCCGTTGTATCGCTGCTGCCCTGGTTACAGGGTCAGTTCTAACCCGGTGTATCGCTGCTGCCCTGGTTACAGGGTCATTTCTAACCCTGTATGTGGCTGCTGCCCTGGTTACAGGGTCATTTCTAACTCTCGGCATCGCTGCTGCCCCAGTTACAGGGTCATTTCTAACCCGGTGTATCGCTGCTGCCCTGGTTACAGGGTCAGTTCTAACCCGGTGTATCGCTGCTGCCCCAGTTACAGGGTCATTTCTAACCCGGTGTATCGCTGCTGCCCTGGTTACAGGGTCATTTCTAACCCTGTATGTCGCTGCTGCCCCAGTTACAGGGTCATTTCTAACTCTCGGCATCGCTGCTGCCCTGGTTACAGGGTCATTTCTAACCCTGTGTATCGCTGCTGTTATAATACCGGTATCGGTTGTGCAACCAGTTGACTCCCCAGCTCAGCCCGCAAACCCCGGCCGCTGTTTTCTTCCAGTGATTGCGGACGGTCTTCAGCAGCTTGGCCATACTCCCGGCACCAGATGCCCTGCACCGATTTCACTCCAAATCAAACTGGTTTATCCCCCCCCCTCCTCCCGTGTCCGGAAATGAAGCTCCCGCCTGTTCACATGGATACCGGGTCCGTGTGTCAGACTGTCCGGCGACAACAACCGCCTGTGCACCGGGTTCCACACAGCAACCTGGACAGGCTCCAGGAAAGGCGTCAGACCTTTCACGTTACCCTTTGGTTAAATGAAAACTTACAGCCTAGTATGAATGTGCGAGTAGCGGTTATTTTTTTTTTAAATGGACACAGTAATTTAAATATCATAATGTGCACATGAGAATCTTGTTTACAGGAATCATCAGCTCATTTAAAAAATAAATATAAACCGAGAAATGCTGGATAACTCAGCAGGCCTGGCAGCACCTATGGTGAGGGAAACGAAGGTGAAGTCATATTGGACCTGAAACGTTATTTCTGTTTCTCTCTCCACAGGTGGTATCGGACGTGCGGAGTCTTTCCAGTATTTGCTGTCCCTCCCCCCCAGATTTCCAGCATTCGCTATATTTTTTTTAATAAGCTGCACAACAACCTCACGCAGTTATATATAACATCTGTCTAAACCAGTGTTTTTCAAACTTTTTTTTCCCGGGACCAACTTTTACTAACTGCCGAACCTTCGGGATCCACACCGCCCAATGTTCGCGACCCATGCTGGCCGACTTTCACGACACACCATTATTACTTACCTCTAATGCGGCAGGTGAGCCTGCTTGGTCCTCACAATCTCACTTGCTTTGTTATTCAATATTGCATTTCTGCTGAGAACTTCAGCTGATAATTTACGTTCTCGCTACTTCCTTACGTCCTGAAAATTTCCATGCTTAGTCTTCAAATGCATTTGAAGATTTGAGGGTTTTAATCTTTAATTTGCCAGTTCTTCCCTGCACATAACACACATGAACTTTGCACTCTGATTTGCATTGGTACAATTAAAGCCATACCTCAAGAAATCATCTTTATGCTGCTTTGTTCCCGATGTTGGTTTCTTCTTAATTGTTTGTTCACCAGGGGACCTGGAGGTCTCAATACAGCTCACACCAGAGACTCTCCTGAGAAGCTCTCTCCATCAGATTCAATTATGAGATCCTGGCCTATTTATGTCTCTGGCCCTCCCTTATGACAAATAATCTATCTTCAGTTCTTCACTGTAATGACTTCGGCCAGGTCTTTGAGATTGGCCAATTAGAATATGAGTTCCCTGATTAGTGGCCCAATCAGGGAACCCCTTTCTCTGTATATAACGGGGAGTGTCAGATCCTCTGCATTTCCAGTGTAGACAGCAAGCAGAATACCACTGGTTGGTTGGCTTTGTAAATAAAAGGAATTCTGGTGAAGGGACTTCTGCCTCTGTGAACTTTATCATAGAATTTACAGTGCAGAAGGAGGCCATTCGGCCTATCGAGTCTGCACCGGCTCTTGGAAAGAGCACCCTACCCACACCTCCACCCTATCCCCATTACCCAGTAGCCCCTCCCAACACTAAGGGCAATTTTGGACACTAAGGACAATTTATCATGGCCAATCCACCTAACCTGCACATCTTTGGACTGTGGGAGGAAACCGGAGCACCCGGAGGAAACCCACGCACACACTAGGAGAACGTGCAGACTCTGCACAGACAGTGACCCAAGCCGGGAATCGAACCTGGGACCCTGGAGCTGTGAAGCAATTGTGCTAACCACAATGCTACTGTGCTGCTGCTTACAGGGGTAAGGAGGAAAATGGAATGACCCAAAGGAACCTGCTCATTAGCAGCTGCCGCATATTGAGGGTAAGCCACTGACGGGCAAAATGTTGGGCAAGTTGGACTCTTGACCCTGCAGTGGACGACTGGGCCCAATATGTAGAGCGGATGAAGTATTTTTTTATAGCAAACGATATAATTCCGGATGAAAAACAACGGGTAATTCTGCTGACCGCATGTGGGCCAGCAGCTTTTGCCATTATGCACAGTCTCACTTTTCCGGAAGCACCGGACACACAAAATCTTTCCAGGAATTGACGGACTTAGTAAAAGAGTACTATGATCCTAAACCACCTCTGGTCCTGTGAAGGTACCAGCTTTATTCAGCGTTCTGAGACACTAGGGAGTCAGTTACAAACTTTTTAACAAGATTAAAGACTAGCAGAGGCTTGTGAATTTGGCCTGATGTTAAATGAGATGCTCTGAGACCGGTTGGTATGCGGAATAAATAACAGAGACGTCTGTTAGCAGAGGCCGAGTTGGATTGCAAACAAGCTTTGCAGCTGGCTTTTTCCTTGGAAAAAGTGTCAAGGGGAGCACATGAGTTACAAGGTACTCTGATGGAGGTAGACGCCCATACCAGTGAAACTGAGTTAAGGGATTACCTAAGTTGGGGTATAGGCAACTGCATAGCCACCCTCCTGGAACGATTCGGATACTAAGTTAACCAGGCCCACTCACAGAACCGCTCCCAAGCAAGGGAAAATTAGATCCAGACATATGGCAGCCCCTGCAGCCTTTCGCCCAGCAAAATAATTGCAGTTGTTGCCAGAGATCGGAGCCAGAGAGGAGAAATAGAAACCCGAAACCAACATCTTGGAGAAGGACATGTAGGCTGGGGTACAGGAGAATGCACACCCTAGAAGCCCCAGCTACCTCCGACAAGGAACAACTAAATTGTGTAACGATGGTGAAATCAAAACCCATTAAATTAACCAGAAGGTTGAATGGACGTCCCACACTAATGGAAGTCGACACTGGAGCAGCCGTATCAGTGATAGGGGAAAGAGTATTTAATAAAATTCGCACTGGACTCCAACCCTTATCCCTAACCAGATCCTCAGCAAAACTGAGGACAACACTGAGTGTTGGGCACAACACATGTACCTGTGGCTTATGGAGAGCAACTGGTTAGGCTGCCTTTAATGGTAGTGAAAGGTGCGGGACCAAGCTAAATGGGACGAAACTGGCTAAAAGCTGGATTGGGTAAACATTTTCCAGCTGAGAAATGGTCGCCTGAGTGAACTCCTGTGCAGATACTCGGAGGTTTTCTGAGAAGGGCTCGGAACAATAAAGGGAGCAAAGGACATTATATGTAGATCCAGAGGCAGTCCCAAAATTATACAAGGCCCGACCAGTACCCTTGACGTTAAGGCAGAAAGTTGATATGGAAATCAAAAGATTGGAACGTGAGGGAATAATAAAACCGGTCCAGTTTGCAGGATGGGTGCACCTGTGGTGCCTATCCTTAAGCCGGACGGCTCAGTCCGCCTTTGTGGAGATTTCAAACAAATGATTAATTGTTACTCACAACTGGACAAATACCCAATTCCCTTGATTGCGGATTTGTACGCAAAGCTGGCTGGAGGACTCTTATCCTCAAAGCTGGATATGAGCTACGCATATCTGAAGCTGGACGAAGAGTCGCAAAAATTCTCAACGATACACACCCTGAGAGGCCTTTTTCAGTATACAAGATTACCCTTCAGGGTATCGTCAGCCTGTGCAGGCAGAACAACTGCAAAACCTGGAGGAAGTCCTTGGGAGGTTTTCAGCAGCAGCTGTGCGTCAAAGAGGGGGAAATGTGTTTTTCCAGCACCTCCAGTAACTTATCTGGGGTACAAGGTTGACAAAACAGTGTTACACCCTTTGGAGAATTGGGTGAGGGCGATTAAAGATGCCCCGGCCCCCACCACAATCCAGGAGTTAAGATCTTTTTTAGAACTGGTGACATACTAATGGAAAGTTCATACAGAACAGGACTTCCATCCTGGACCCCTTACACCAATTGCTTAAAAAAGGGGTAAGCCTGGGAGTGGTCCGCCTGCCAAGACAGGGCTTTCCAAGAAGATCAAAGAACAGCTCTCCTCAGAAAACGTCTTGGCACACTACGACCCCAGGAAAGAGTTGGTGCTCTCTTGCGACGCGTCTCCATATGGCGTTAGTGCAGTTCTGGCACACAGAGGGCAAAACGGACAGGAACGGCCGATAGCATTTGCTTCCAGGACGTTAGCAGCAGAATGAAAGTACACTCAAATTGAAAAGGAAGGACTGGCTGTGATCTTTGCGGTGAAGAAATTTTGCCAGTTACAGACGGAAATTCACTAATCAGAGACCACAAGCCATTGCTGGGTTTGCTGAAAGAAGACAAAGCGGTGCCACCAATCGCTTTGGCCCGGATCCAACGCTGGGCCCTACTACTGGCGGCGTACCTGTATCAACTGGAGCATCGGCCGGGAACCTGGGTGGCAAACCACCGATGCACGAAATAGGCTGCCATTACCTGACCCCGCCTTTAGTACCCAGAATAGAGGAAACTCTGATGACATTACATTTCCTGGACACCCTTCCAGTGGCCGCACAAAACATTCGTTTGTGGACTCAAAGGGACCCGGTTTTATCAAAAATAAAACGCATGCTGGTAACTGGGGAGATGGAAAGACCGGTCCAGCAATTCCACCCTTAACTGGAGCAGAAGAGAGCAGATCATTGTGGAAGATGGGATACTGCTATGCGGGGCTCGAGTAATAGTTCCAAGTCGAGGCCGTCGAGCCATACTCGAACTACATCATGGGCACCCTGGAGTCTCCAAATTGAAGATGCTGGCTAGGAGCTATGTCTGGTGGCCAGGCCTGGACACAGACATAGTGGCATTGGTAGGTCGGTGCCAAGAATGCCAACAAGGGCAGAAGGTGCCACCGGCAGCCCCGCTGTACCCATGGGAATGGTCAGCTAGACCATGGTCACGACTTCATGTCGCTTTTGCAGGCCCGTTTATGGGGTCAATGTTTTTAGTAAAAGTAGATGCCCATTTGAAATGGCTGAACATCTACAAAATGAACTCTGCAAATTCAACAGCTACCATCGAAAAACTTCACACCTCGTTTGCAACACATAGTATCCCGGAAGTGTTAGTTTCGGATAAGGATCGGTTTTCACAGCCAGGACTTCACAAAATTCATGAAGTCAAATGGCATTTGGCACATAAGGACAGCACCATACTATCCAGCATCAAATGGGTTGGCGGAAAGAGCCGCCAAGTCCCTAAAAGTCAGGTTGAAGAAACAGTCAGCAGCATCATTGGACACCAAACTGTCGTGCTGTCTATTTGACTACAGAACAACCCCACACGCCACAACTGGAGCCACGCATGGGTAGCAGGAACAATCAAGGCCAGGACAGGACTTGTGTTGTATGAGATACTTGTGGGGAAAGCATGTAATAAAAAAACACCTGGGCCAGGTGCGGACCTCGAGATTAGTTTCCTCCCCCGGAGCTGACTCAGACCAGTATAGTTTCCTCCCCCGGAGCTGACTCAGACCAGTATAGTTTCCTCCCCCAGAGCTGACTCAGACCAGTATACAGAGGACCGTGGAGAGACCTCCCTGACAAACTATTCACGCCCCTCCGACACCAATGGTAAGGACATCGGAATCGGACATGGACACAATGGATGATGTTGCAGCTGTACATCTGCCGCCGGAGGAAAGGGGTGAACCACCCTTCGGGTGCTCACATTGGAAAAGACTGGTGCCTAGCTGAAACCCCCCCCACCACATCGGAGGCCGAAGTGGAGGATCCGGACCCGGCGCAAAAACGAAACAGGAGACCCGTAAGTCACGAGGACCACAGGGGCTCCTCGGACTTTGGGGGGGGGGTGGGGTGGGTAGGGGTGTAATGACTTAGGCCAGGCCTTTGAGATTGGCCTAATAGAATGAGTTCCCTGAGGGAACCCCTTTCTGTGTATATAATGGAGTGCCATATCCTCTGCACTCCCGATGGAGACAGCAGACTGAATGGACATGGTGGTTCAGCTGTTGGTTTTGAAATAAAAGGACTTCTGGTGAAGGGGCTTCTGCCTCTGTAAATCTATTACATTCACACAGTCCTCTTGCTTGCTTGCTGGCAGCTACAAAATGGAGGAATCTCTCCTTCGTGATTTTGTGCCCAAAGCACGGATGTGCAGGGCCATGGCGTCCGTGTACGTGCTGGGCGTCTGACCTTCTCTCTGACGGAATGACTGACTCCATCGTTCATATTTAAAGGCTGGTCGCGGCTGGCATTCTTTTTTTACTTTGAAACTTTATTTCCGATACCTGATTTGTCCAAGTTTATGGTTTAAAATTTTTTTTAGAGTACTCAATTAATTTTTTTGAATTTTAAGGGGCAATTTAGCGTGGCCAATCCCCCTACCCTGCACGTCTTTGGGTTGTGGGGGCGAAACCCACGGAAACACTGGGAGAATGTGCAAACCCCACACGGACAGTGACCCAGAGCCAGGATCGAACCTGGGACATCGGCGCCGTGAGACAGCAGTGCTAACCTCTGCGCCACCGTGCTGCCCCCAAGTTTATGACTTTTGATATGTAAAATTAAAATTCAGTTGAATATGTGCATTTTATATTTACACACAAAACTTTGTTTTAAATATATTCTAATTTATTTAGAAATTTAAATAAGCGTAGAAAGAAAAGAAGTACAATCTTGTTTTTGCTTTATAAACTAGAACCTTGGACGAGATGAAGTAACTTGTCAAACGCTTACAAAGTCACTATTTCTTACTGGTTCCACTGCATTGCACTATGCAAACAGGAGCTGCTGCCCTGGTGCCCCCGGGGGGGGGGGGGGGGGGGGGGGGGGGGGGGGGGTTGGGGGGAGGAAAGAGACTGGGGGGGCGGGGGCTGAAGCATTCCAGGTTCGGGTCGTCCCTGGGGGGGGGCGTGCTTTTTCATCTGTGATACCTTCAAGCCATCTTTAAATATTGTGGATATCCATAACAAGGGTAACTACAACTGCTGTCTGCCTGTCCTACCAAACCCTTCCAGGGAAGAGCCCTGTTTCTGGTTATATGCTGAAAGACATGTTAACTCCCTTGAACTGTGTGCAGCCTCTAGTTTCACAGCTGAAGGCTGTTGCTAATAAGCGATTGGCCTTGTTAGTTGTGAGAGCAAGTTGTTTTTGCTGCTTGCTCCTGCTGGTGGCTGCAAATGCCTGGAGCTGCTGTAGTGGAGTTTGTTTGCTGCTTTTTCTACTTTCCTGCTGCCTCTTCTCCTTGGGCTCACTTGCTGCTTTCTGGATGGAGGAAAGAAGGTAGTTGCCTTTTGGCCTCTTGTACCTGGAGTGCAGCAAGGGGAGGATTTTGGCGGGCCTACTACCGGGCTAAGGATGCAGGAGAGCTTGCTCGAGCAGTCTGTGGATGTTTTTAAAGGTCTGTTTTGTGTGCTGACTGTTTTCTGTTCTGGACTTGTGGGTCACCTGTTAATGCCCCCTGTGTTCCTGTATCCCAGTCTTTGGACAGGGTGATGATGGATGATCAGACGCCAATACTGCAAGAGAGGAGGGGTGTGTGGCCCGGCTTGACTGCGCCGGGGAACTTTCATGGACTACTGGTGACTTATGTTGAGTAGCCATCTGTTGTTCCCGTTATGGGTGTTGCTTGGTTTCCGTTTGCACTGTTTGGTCTATGTTTGTTGGGAGGGAGGGGGTGTTTGGTCTGTTTGGGAGGGAGGGGGTGTTTTGGTCTGTTTGTTGGGAGGGAGGGGAAAGACTTGTATGACTGCGGATTATCTTTTTGCCAGTTGCAGCCCCACCTGCCTCTGTAGGCTGGGAGTCACTGGAAGACACCAGTGCTGGAGCGGAGGAGGTGGTTTTCGCTCTCTCCCTCCTCCCCTATGCTCCAGGTCGGTGAGACCTTCTAGTGGCTGGTTCACCAGCGGTTGTCCACTGATGCAGTTCCACTGTAGGGGCTGCGGGGGGCTGTGTGCTTGTCTGCTGCGACCCCTCTCGCTTCTGTGGCCTTGTCCCTGCCAAATTACCAATGCTGGAGAAGGGGTGGGATGTTCTCTCTCTCCTTCTTCCACTGTGCCCCCTGTCGGCGCGACCTTTTGCGGTGATCTGTGCTGCTCGCTCTCACGCACGTGCACTCTAACTGGCACACACGCAAGGCCATTCACGCCTATACTCTTTATGCACACACTGATGCGCGATCAATTACACTCAAGACAAAGTGATTTCATAACTGAAGGCTTTAATCTATTAGAACTTGTTCCCCAGCAGCTTCGGTACAGAAAGTGAAGGCTGCTGGGACGGCACCATTTCTTATACTCCACCTTCAGGGCGGAGCTACATAATACAGCCAATGGTAGACTCCTGGGTCTAACCAATGGTCATCAGCCTCTTGAGTACCGCAATACCTGGTACTACCACATTCACCCCCTGTTAAAAAAAGAGTCCGGCGGGGGTGGTGGCCAGTGGTAACAGTCGCCTTTAACATAGTATGATCAGGTATGGAGGTACCGTGCTGTCGAGGATATTTACAAAGTTCTTGCCGGCCGTCAGGGAACACCACGTAGGTGTACTGGGGGTTAGCGTGCAGCAGGTGGACCTTCTCGACCAACGGGTCCGACTTGTGCGCCCGCACGTGCTTCCGAAGCAGGATGGGTCCGGGTGTCGCTAGCCAGGTTGGGAGCGAGGTCCCGGAGGAGGACTTCCTGTGGAAAACAAGGAGACGTTCATGAGGTCTGATTTGTGGTTGTACAGAGCAGCAACCTGATGGCGTGGAGGGCCACCGGGAGGACTTCTTGCCAGCGGGAGACTGGGAGATCCCTGGACCGTAACGCCAGTAAAACGGTCTTCCAGACCGTTCCGTTCTCCCTCTCTACCTGCCCGTTTCCCCGGGGGTTGTAACTGGTCGTCCTGCTCGAGGCGATGCCCTTGCTGAGCAGGAATTGACGCAGTTCGTCGCTCATAAAGGAGGACCCCCTATCACTGTGTATGTACGCGGGGAAACCGAACAGTGTAAAGATATCCTGGAGGGCCTTGATGACGGTGGTTGTGGTCATGTCTGGGCAGGGGATGGCGAATGGGAACCGGGAGTACTTGTCAATCCCGTTTAGGAAATACGTGTTGCGGTCGGTGGAGGGGAGGGGGCCTTTGAAATCCATGCTGAGGCGTTCAAAGGGACGGGAAGCCTTTATCAGGTGCGCTCTCTCTGGCCGGTAGAAGTGTGGTTTGCACTCTGCGCAGATTTGGCAGTCCCTGGTGACGGACCTGACCTCCTCGATGGAGTAGGGCAAGTTGCGGGTCTTGACAAAATGGAAAAAGCGAGTGATCCCCGGGGGTCAGAGGTCCTCGTGGAGGGCTCAGAGGCGGTCCGCTTGTGCAGTGGCACAAGTGCCGCGGGACAGGGCATCAGGAGGCTCGTTTAGCTTCCCCGGACGGTACAAGATCTCGTAGTTGAAGGTGGAGAGTTCTATCCTCCACCGCAAGATCTTGTCGTTTTTAATCTTGCCCCGCTGTGCATTATCGAACATGAAGGCAACTGATCGTTGGTCCGTGAGGAGAGTGAATCTCCTGCCGGCCAGGTAATGCCTCCTGTGTCGCACAGCTTCTACTATGGCTTGTGCCTCTTTTTCGACCGAGGAATGGCGAATTTTGGAAGCATGGAGGGTACGGGAGAAAGCCACGGGCCTGCCTGCTTGGTTGAGGGTGGCCGCCAGAGCAACATTGGATGCATCGCTCTCGACCTGGAAGGGGAGGGACTCGTCGATGGCGCGCATCGTGGCCTTAGCAATGTCTGCTTTGATGCGGCTGAAGGCCTGGCGGGCCTCCGTTGACAGGGGGAAGGTTGTGGACTGGATTAGGGGTCGGGCTTTGTCAGCGTAGTTGGGGACCCACTGAGCGTAATAGCTGAAAAACCCGAGGCAGCGCTTAAGGGCCTTGGGGCAGTGAGGAAGGGGGAACTCCATAAGGGGGCGCATGCGTTCGGGGTCGGGGCCTATAACTCCATTTCGCACTACATAGCCGAGGATGGCTAGACGGTCGGTGCTGATCACGCATTTATCCTTACTGTATGTCAGGTTAAGGATTTTCGCGGTCTGGAGGAATTTTCGGAGGTTGGTGTCGTGGTCCTGCTGGTCATGGCCGCAGATGGTGATGTTATCCAGATATGGGAACGTTGCGCGTAAGCCGTACCGGTCAACTATTCGGTCCATCTCTCGCTGGAAGACCGAGACCCCATTAGTGACACCAAAGGGAACCCTTAAAAATTGGTAGAGCCGCCCATCTGCTTCAAAGGCAGCGTATTGCGGTCACTATTACGGAGGGTTAGCTGGTGGTAGGCAGACTTGAGATCCACCGTGGAGGAGACCTTGTATTGTGCGATCCTGTTTACCAGGTCGGCTATACGGGGGAAAGGGTACGCGTCCAGTTGCGTAAACCTGCTGATGGTCTGGCTGTAGTCAATGACCATCTTGTGCTTCTCCCCGGTCTTTACCACCACTACTTGAGCTCTCCAGGAACTGTTGCTTGCATCGATGACCCCTTCCCCCAGCAGCCATTGGACCTCGGACCTGATGAAGTTCCGGTCCTGGGCACTGTACCGCCTGCTCCGGGTGGCGACGGGTTTGCAATCCGGGGTGAGGTTCGCAAACAGGGAAGGCGGGTCGACCTTAAGGGTTGCGAGGCCGCAGACAGTAAGGGGAGGTATGGGGCCGTCGAATTTAAAGGTCATGCTTTGCAAGTGGCATTGGAAGTCCAGCCCCAGGAGGGTAGCCGCGTAGAGGTGCGGCAGGACATACAGGTGGAAATTGTCGAATTTCCTGCCTTGGACAGGTTCGCTAGGCAGAACCTCTTTATCTCCACCGAGTGTGACCCGGAGGCCAGGGAGATCCTTTGGTTTACAGGGTGGGTTACAAGTGAATAGCGCCTTACCGTGTCGGGATGAACAAAGCTTTCCGTGCTCCCAGAGTCAATCAGGCAAGACGTCTCGTGGCCGTTGATGAGGACCGTCGTTGTAGCCGTTGCGAGTGTCCGGGGTCGACTTTGGTCCAGTGTCACCGAGGCAAGATGAAGCAGTTGAGAGTTCTAATCGGGCAGCGTGTAGTCGGCCGAGCTGGGGGCTTGGGGCCCCATCCAAGATGGCGTCACCCATGGGTCGCACATGGTGTCCGGGGATGAACAAGATGGTGGCGGGGATGGACAAAATGGCGGCACCCACCCGTCCAGCGTGGTGTCCGGGGGGCACGATGGCCACGCCGCGCGGTCGGGCGCATAGGACTGCGCGTTTTTGTAGGCAACATCCATGGACCCTGCCAGGGCCCATGCCTCTCTAAGTCCCAGGGTGTCCCTTTCTAGGAGTCTTCGGCGGATATCTGAGGAGCTCATACCTGCTATGAAAGCATCCCCGATTAAAAGTTCCGTGTGCTCGCTCCCCGAAACTTGCGGGCAGCTACAGTTCCAGCTTAAGTCTAGTAGATTAAATTGATGTGCGATCAATTACACTCAAGACAAAGTGATTTCATAACTGAAGGCTTTAATCTACTAGAACTTGTTTCCCAGCAGCTTTGGTACAGAAAGTGAAGGCTGCTGGGACGGCACCATCTCTTATACTCTGCCTTCAGGGAGGAGCTACGTAATACAGCCAATGGTAGACTCTTGGGTCTAACCAATGGTCATCAGCCTCTCCGGTACCACAATACCTGGTACTACCACACACACACTCTCGCCGGTATGCACACACTGACATTCATGCACTGGGTGTCTTTCATGTGTGTGTCTGCTGTTGGGGCCCAGTGGGGGGGGGGGGGGCTGTGGCATGCGCTCACTTGGCAGCTGGCGATGTTGTATTCCTTTTGTTTTTTGTTTTGATTTTGTCTTTGATGTGCAGCTGGTGTCCTCGTTATATTCCTGCCTGTTTTGTGTTTTCTATCGGTGCATGCTACTGGTGCTGGTGAGTGGGTGGGGTGTTCTATCTCCTCCTTCCGCTTGACCCGTGTCCGGTGTCCTGTTCCGGTAGTTTGAGTCGCTTCTTAGCACCCTCCCGCCGATGTAGGACTGATGCTGGGGCTGGGGGGCGTGCGTTGCTTCAGCAGCTGGTGGCATTGTTCACTTGTTCTTTGTTTTGGTGTAAGACTGGTGTCTTTGTTGCCTTCCTGCCTGTTTTGTGTTTTCCTTCAGTGGTTTTTCTGTATTGGGCTTTGTTTATAATGTGCCGGACATGTTCTGGACTGAACTGTGCCCCCACGTGGAAGGGGTGGAATGGTTTTGGCTCTCCTCCGTCATACTTCATGTTGGAATTACCTTTTTCTGGTGGTCTGGGCTGGTGAGGCCTTTCCACTGATGTAGGTCAGGGGGTGAGTGTATTCTCAGTTTATTGACAGTATCAAAATACAAAAAATATTTGCAGGTTGTGTTTGCTGCTTGCTCCTGCCGGTGGCTGCAGATGCCTGGAGGCTGCTATTGCTGTTTCCT
This sequence comes from Scyliorhinus torazame, assembly GCF_047496885.1. Classification (NCBI taxonomy): domain Eukaryota; kingdom Metazoa; phylum Chordata; class Chondrichthyes; order Carcharhiniformes; family Scyliorhinidae; genus Scyliorhinus; species Scyliorhinus torazame. Next base: position 85,342,018 of record NC_092725.1, on the reverse strand, counting down.
TTTTCTGTAGCCGGAAAGAAGGACAATTCTTTCTGAGATACCTGGGTCCTGGAACACCAAGCTCAGGGGGACGTGTGAGTCCAGAAGGCAATCTGGTTTGAAATGAAAATCACTTATTGTCACAAGTAGGCTTCAAATGAAGTTACTGTGAAAAGCCCCTAGTCGCCACATTCCGGCGCCTGTTCGGGGAGGCTGGTACGGGAATTGAACCGTGCTGATGGCCTGCCTTGGTCTGCTTTCAACGCCAGCGATTTAGCCCTGTGCTAAAGCAAGAAGACGCTGTGGGACCTGATATACAACATTTTTCCAAATGGCCCACCTATTAATACTGTTCTGAAGAAACGCTTCCACAGATTTCTGATGCTTTTGTTGCTGGTGTGGTGAGTGCTGCACATCACCGTGGGTTAAACACACTGGAAGTCAAGGATGGTCAACTGCACCTTGAACGTCAATGGAATATGTGGATGCCAGGATTTGGTTCCGGTGAGATCAGGATGTGTGAGAGGGCCTGAACAGCTGCGGCTCCTGGACAGAGAATGGCACTGATACATGGAACAAGTCAACATTGATGGGCAGATTATTTCTACAACAAAGTTCTGGACATGATAACACATTCTAAGGCTTAGGCAGAACCGTAGCAACAATGCAGCACAGATGGGGGGGCCATTCGGCCCACCTTGCCCATGCCGACCCAAAGACACCCAGATGCCCTCTCTAACCCCATCTCCCTGCACCCGGCCTGTCGCCCTGAAGCTCACAGCACTTAAGGTGCAGTTTAGGGTCTCTGCTGCCACCAACAGGCAGCGAATTCCAGATATCCACAACCCTCTGCATAAAGTTTTCGCTCCTGTCCCCTCGAATCCTTCTGACACAAGCAAAATTTCAGCATTGTCCCAATCTCTTCTGTTAATGGCCCCAATTTACAAATTTATTTGCAGAGGAGGCTGTTACTTTGTGGAATGTTACGCAATTCAGTGGAATGTTATGCAATTGATTTTCAAATCTTTGTTACTGTTGACCGTTTAATAAACAAAATATTCTCAAGTGGCCTCTCGTGGGTACATGTGCCATGTCTCAGATGATGATTATTGCATCGCATTTCAATCAAACTTTGAAGCCTGAACAGTTTGTCTGACCTCTAGAAGCATCAGCACCATAGAGGAAGCAGCCACCAATCAAACACTCCAGAGCTGGGCTTCAGCACTGCGGATATCCTCGCGACCAAAGCGTGAGTGTGTGGATCAGGGAAGGGCACCTGAGCACGGTCTCCTGAACGTTCCCACATGGATCTGGTGTCTAGGGGCTCCTGCTGTGGCCGGGGGTGAGTGTGCAGAGTGAGCTTTTTCAGCACAACTGCCTCGAAGAGGAGGCGGGACATATAAGGTGGGGAGCTTTGGAAGATTTGAGGGTCCCAGGGTGGAAGCCCTAACTGATTGTCGATTTATTTCCTTCTCCAATTCCTTGCACATACCAAAATAGATGGTGTCGATCCCACCAAGGATGCCCTCAGGGTGCTGGTGACAGCCCAGTCGGCCAGACGCCAGAGAAGGCAGCAGCAGCAACGCAGGTTGGAGGCAGCACCCCATGTGCAAGAAGCCACTGCACACCCTGAAGACCCAGCCGCCCATCAGAAGAGGAGGTACTCAGAGGGGACGACAGCCCAAGGTGTACTTGCGTTATTGGTCTTTCGTGGAGATGACGGACAGCCTGTGCTGCAGGAGACTCGATCTCAACAAAGAGACAGTGCGGCATCTGTGCCATGTCCTCGCGGACTTGGAACCCTGTTGAGGAGGAGGACACCTGCTCCCGGTGGCCATGAAGGTCTCCGCAGCTCTATACCTTTATGTAATTGATTCACTCCAGGGTTCAAGCTGGGCTTGTGCGGCATTTCCCAAGCTACAGCCCACAAGTGCATCCCTGAGGTCACGGGTGCCCGGTATGCCCGGGCAGCTGACTATATAAACTTCCAGTTGGACCAAGCCCAGCAAGATGCCTGGGCTGCAGGATTCTCCGCCATCGCCGGGATGTCCCAGGTTCGGAGGGTAATTGATGACACGCATGTCGCCTTGTGCGCATCAGGGTATTGGGGAGTGCCCTTCATTAACAGGAAAGGGTTCCGCTTCCTGAATGTTCAATTTGCGTGTGACCACCACCTCCAGATCATGCACATGTGTGCACACTTCCCAGGGAGCATGCATGACAACTACACCCTGGGACACTCGAGATACCCAGCGACTTCGAGAACCACTCCAGGATGACAGGTTGGCACTTGAAGGATAAGGGGTATGCACTGATGTCATGCCTTATGCACCAGTGCAGAGGCAGCAGACAAAGGCGGAGACCTGATATAACGAGGCCATGTTGCCACTCATGCTGTCACTGAGCAGTGCATCGGACTGCTCAAACTGCGGTTCCGATGACTTGATCACTCTGGCTGTGCACTGCAGTACACCCCCCTGAGGGTTTCACGCTTTGTGGTGGTCTGCTGTGCCCTCTATAACCTAGCACAGCAGCTGGGCAACAGCACAACAGCCGGGCAACATACTGGAGGAGGGGCATGCGGCTTCATCTGAGGAGGAGGAGGCGAACCAGGAGGGGATAGTGGATGGGCCCAGGGAGGAACCGCAGGAGGATGGAGGCCAGGCAGCAGTGCAATGATTTGGCTTGCCCAGAGGACCATGGTGGCCTTCAACCTCACCTTCTCATCGGACAAGGCTTTGACCATCAGCTCACTCCCATTCCCTGACCTGTGCACCCACTGACCACCGTGTTCCGTCCTCCCAAGTGTCTGTGGTTGCATCACCCCAGGGTGATGAGCCTCTGACGTCACTGTCAGTGGTTCACCATACAAGTGATGATAACTCGCCTAGGACTCTGGGGGATTCCATGGGATGGAGGGGCAGCCGGAGTGAGTTCTTGAGGCCTCTGTCATCTGACTCCTCCAGTCCTGGCGCTTCCCCATTGCCTGCACCATGGTGTTGACATCCTCAGTAATGCTCCTCAGTGACTAGGCTATGCTTTGCAGGGCCTCAGCAATGTACTGCATCTGGGATATGTCCCTCATTGACTGGGACATGATGTTGACGCCCTCAGCCATGGTCATCACAGACTAAGCCACCACTCAAAAGATGCTGACACCATGCATGGACACCACCACTCAAAAGATGCTGACACCATGCTGCAGGATTTCCACTGTGGTCGCACCCTAGCGGTGTCGGCCTCGGTGCTGAGGAACAAGCACAAAGATCAGATGTGGGCAGGTGCGAGATGTCAGCCCGTGATTTGTGGGGGGCAGTTGGGAATTTTAGGAATAGCTGGCAGAACTGATGCCAGGAGAGAGGTGGTAACTTACCCTTGTAGCTCGATGGAAGTCATTGGTCTTCTTCCTACATTGTATGGCAGTCTTCCTTGTCATGCTGTCCGAACTGACTGCCACTGCCTCCCAGGTGGTATTGGTGGCCTTGCTGATGGCCCTCCGGCCCCCTTGGGGGAACAGGATGCCTCGTCTCTCCTCCACTGAGCCCAGAAGCCTGACCACAGCTCAGCATTGCCCAAGTGAGGAGAAGGACTGAGCGCTGCCATGCTTGTGTGTTGGTTGGGAGTGAGTGGTGCGGGAGCATTTAAAAGCAGCTCCACCTTGTTAGTGGCGATTTACTGAGGTGCGAGTCCAGTGAATCAGACAGCGAGAGACCGCGGTGGTGAGAAACTCGTGGGGCTCATTTTCGGCATGACACTTGGAAATTTTTCCCAGTCTTCTATTAGTTAGCCAATCCTCTATCCATGCTAATATATTCGCCCCAACACAAATGGCTCTTATCTTATTAAGTAGCCTTTTGAGTGGTACCTTTATCAAACCCTTTTTGGAAATCTAAGTATATTACATATAGATAAGGATCCCCTTATCTATCCTGCTTATTGTCACCTCAAAGAATTCTAATAAATTTGTTCGGCAGGATTTCCCCATCATGAAGCTATGCCTACTCTGCTTGATGATATTATGTATTTATAAAGGCTATGCAATTACATACTTTTAGACTCTTAACATTTTTCCAATGACCGATGTTAAACTTACTGGCATATAGTTACCTTTTCTTATCTCCCTCCTTTGTTGGCAGTTTTCTAATCCTCTTAGGACTTTTCCAGAATTTAAAGAGTTTTTTAAAATAAAAAATAAAACTACAATTCAAGTAATGTATCAATAACGTTACAGGAAGTTATATGTACAACATCCCTTAAATAAAGGTGATTGATGATGCTCGATCAATGACCACTAGAGCGAGGTTGTAGTCCAACTGAAGGCTTTAGTAAGCTAGATGTTTCCCCCAGCAGCTCAGGTGCAGGATGAAGGCTGCTGGGGCGGCACGGGTTCTTATACCCCGCCTAGCAGGGCGGAGCTACCATACATCCTAACCAATAGAAAGCATACAGTTTCCACCAATGGTGCTTCAGCCTATCAGGTACCATAATACCTATAATACCACATTCACCCCCTGTTTAAAAAGAGAGTCCGGTGGGGGTGGTGGCCTGAAACTACAAAACATGGCAACGTGGTAGAATTAGTTATGGAGGTACCGTAATACCTCCGTACAGTGTTTTGTAACTATTTACAGTTCTGATAGCTATGTACATTTGATGGTTTACATTTACAGTTTACAATTTAAAATGAAACAATCAGTCGATCGGGGGCCCTGGTCATCCTCGGTGCTTCGGCGGTGACTCTAGTGGAGGCGCGGGCGTCTGACTCCGGGAGTGTGGCATCGATCTCCATGGCAGTATCGGCACCCCTAGACGGCGCTGGTGGGGAAAATGGTTGACCTGGGAAGGGAGCGTCGGTGGGTGGGGGGGGCCTAGACTTGGCCGACGGAAGGACCGATCCTCCTGTAAGGTGCTGCGGTGGAGGGAGGACCAATCCTCCAGTAAGGTGCTGCGGTGGAGGGGAGGGTGGGACTGGTGGCTGGGGTGTGCATGGGGTTCCAGTGGGCGCCAGGTCTCGTAGGGAGACCGTATCTTGTCAGCCGTAGGGGTACGCCACGTAGGCGTACTGGGGGTTAGCATGGAGCAGTTGGACCCTCTTGACCAACGGGTCTGACTTGTGCGCCCGCACATGTTTCCGGAGCAGGATGGGTCCGGGTGCTGCCAGCTAGGTCAGGAGCGAGGTCCCAGAGGAGGACTTCCTGGGGAAGACAAGGAGATGTTTGTGAGGTGTCTGGTTGGTTGTGGTACAAAGCAGTGACTGAATGGAGTGGAGGGCATCCGGGAGGATTTCCTGCCAGCGGGAGACTGGGAGGTTCCTGGACCGTAGGGCCAGTAGGGCGGTCTTCCAGACCGTTCCGTTCTCGCCCTCTGCCTGTCCATTACCCCGGAAGTTGTAACTGGTCGTCCTGCTCGAGGCGATGCCCTTGCTGAGCAGGAATTGACGCAGTTCGTCGCTCATAAAGGAGGACCCCCTATCACTATGTATGTAAGCGGGGAACCCGAACAGTGCAAAGATGCTATGGAGGGCCTTGATGATGGTGGTTGCGGTCATGTCAGGGCAGGGGATGGCGAATGGGAACCGGGAGTACTCGTCAATCACGTTCAGGAAGTACGTGTTGCGGTTGGTGGAGGGGAGGGGGCCTTTGAAGTCCATGCTCAGGCGTTCAGAGGGATGGGAAGCCTTTATCAGGTGCGCTTTCTCTGGTCGGTAGAAGTGCGGTTTGCACTCTGCGCAGATTTGACAGTCCCTGGTGGCTGTCCTGACCTCCTCGATGGAGTAGGGCAGGTTGCGGGTCGTGACTAAATGGAAAATGCGAGTGACCCCCGGGTAGCAGAGGACCTCGTGGAGGGCTCCGAGGCAGTCCACTTGTGCGGTGGCACATGTGCCGTGGGACAGGGCGTCAGGAGGCTTATTTAGCTTCCCGGGACGATACAAGATCTCGTAGTTGTAGGTGGAGAGTTCGATCCTCCACCGCAAGATCTTGTTGGTTTTTAACTTGCCCCGCTGTGCATTATCAAACATGAAAGCAACCGACCGTTGGTCCGTGAGGAGAGTGAATCTCCTGCCGGCCAGGTAATGCCTCCAATGTCGCACAGCTTCTACTATGGCCTGGGCCTCCTTTTTGACTGAGGAGTGGCGGATTTCAGAAGCATGGAAGGTACGAGAGAAGAAGGCCACCGGTCTGCCCGCTTGGTTGAGGGTGGCCGCCAGAGCTACGTCGGACGCATTGCTCTCGACCTGGAAGGGGAGGGACTCGTCGATGGCGTGCATCGTGGCCTTTGCAATGTCTGCTTTGATGCGGCTGAAGGCCTGGCGGGCCTCTATCAACAGGGGAAAAACTGTGGATTGGATCAGGGGACGTGCCTTGTCCGCATAGTTGGGGACCCACTGGGCGTAGTGCCCTAAGCAACGCTTCAGGGTCTTGGAGCAGTGAGGGAGGGGGTGCATGCGTTCAGGGTCGGGGCCTATAACTCCATTTCGCACTACGTAGCCGAGGATGGCTAGGCGGTCGGTGCTAAACACTCATTTATCCTTCTTGTATGTAAGGTTAAGGATTTTTGCGGTCTGGAGAAATTTTCGGAGGTTGGTGTCGTGGTCCTGCTGGTCATGGCCGCAGATGGTGATGTTATCCAGATATGGGAACGTTGCGCGTAAGCCGTACCGGTCAACTATTCGGTCCATCTCTCGCTGGAAGACCGAGACCCCATTAGTGACACCAAAGGGAACCCTTAAGAAGTGATAGAGCCGCACACCTGCCTCGAAGGCAGTGTATTTGCGGTCACTAGTGCGGATGGGGAGCTGATGGTAGGCGGACTTGAGATCCACCGTGGAGAAGACCTTATTGATGCGACCATCAATTCACTGAGACATGTTGAGAAGTAAACCGTGGTTTTAATCAGCTTACAACTGAGCCTGCCTGTGACCGGTACAACAATGAATGCGGCCCCGCAGGTCAGCTGCCTTTATACTTCCTGTAAGGGGTGGAGCCATGGGCGAGCCCGTACATTCCCCGACATATCCCCCTGTGGGTGAAGCCGTACAATGGCCCATAGGTGGAGCCCACAGGGTTAAACACATAACGTAACACGATACAGCAGTAACATGATATCACAGTGCACTGGTGAATTAACAGTAGTTCCATTCACCACATCCACCTCCTGTTTAAAAAATGAAGTCCGGCGGGGGTGACGGGTTTACAGATTCAGTCGGTCCGGTGCCCGGATCGTATGTTGCGACCGCCAAAGCACTGGTGTTGCAGCTGTTTTGGGTGGCTGTGGAGCTGGGCCCGGAGCAAGTACAGGCGTGGACTCCTGGAGCGGCTCTTCCGGAGCTTCATTCCTGTGGACCGGTGCGGCGGGTGGGAGGGAGCGCGAGAACCATATCGGGGTAGGGGCGCTGAACATAGGAGGTTGGATAGGGGTAGGGGCTGCATGGGAGGTTGGACGGGACCTAGTGTGGGGGATGCAGTAGTGGTCGTGGTGTCGGAGCCTGCGGGCGCCAGGTCCCGGAGGGAGACGGTATCCTGCCGGCCATCGGGGTGTCTGATATACGCATAGTGTAGGTGGAGTGCAGGAGCTGGACCCTCTCTACCAGGGGGTCGGTCTTATGGCTCCGAATATGTTTTTGGAGGAGGACTGGACCCGTTTTCGGAGGAGGACTGGACCCGGTGTCATCAGCCAGGGCGGAAGCGAGGCCCCTGAGGTAGCTCCCCTAGGGAAAACAAACAAGCGGTCATGAGGGGTCTGGTTTGTGGCCATGCAAAGGAGGGACCTAATAGAGTGGAGAGCATTGGGAAGGACCTCCTGCCAGTAAGAAACCAGGAGATTCCTGGACCGTAGGGTCAGTAGGACGGTCTTCCAGACCGTCGCGTTCTCCTCCTCCACCTGCCTGTTTCCCCTGGGGTTATAGCTGGTAGTCTTGCTCGAGGCGATGCTCTTACTGAGCAGGTACTGATGCAGTTCGTCGCTCATGAACGACGAGCCCCTGTCGCTGTGGACATAGCTGGGGAAACCGAACAGGGTGAAGACACTGTGCAGGGCTCTGATGACTGTGGGAGTGGTCATATCGGGGCAGGGAATAGCGAACGGAAAACGGGAGAACTCGTCTATGATGTTCAGGAAGTATGTGTTGCGATTATTGGAGGGGAGGGGCCCTTTGAAATCGATACTAAGGCGTTCAAAGGGCCGGGCCGCCTTTATCAGGTGGGCCTTATCTGGTTGATAAGAGTGCGGTTTACACTCCGCACCGATTTGGCAGTCTCTGGTTACAGCTTTGACCTCCTCGATGGAGTAGGGCAGGTTGCGGGCCTTGATGTAGTGGGCGAGCCGGGTGACCCCCGGGTGGCAGAGGTCATCGTGGATAGCACGTAATCGGTCATCTGGCACACGTGCTGCGGGACAGAGCATCTGAGGGCTCGTTGAGCTTCCCAGGACGATATACTATATCGTATTTATAGGTGGAGAGTTCGATCCTCCACCTCAAGATCTTGATCTTGCCCGTTGCGTATTGTCAAACATAAAGGCAACCGATCGTTGGTCGGTGATGAGGGTAAACCTCCTACCAGCGAGGTAGTGTCTCCAGTGCCGGACGGCTTCCACGATGGCTTGGGCTTCTTTTTTGACTGAGGAGTGTCGAATTTCAGAGGTGGTAAGTGTGCGGGAAAAGAACGCTACCGGTCTGCCTGCTTGGTTGAGAGTGGCGGCGAGAGCGACCTCTGATGCGTCGCTCTCCACCTGGAAGGGGACGGACTCATCCACCGTGCACATCGCGGCTTTGGCGATGTCCGCCTTGATGCAGTTGAAGGCCTGGCGAGCCTCGGCTGCCAGTGGAAAAATGGTGGCCTTAAATAGTGGGTGGGCTTTGTCCGCATACTGGGGGACCCACTGGGCGTAATAGGAGAAAAATCCAAGGCACCTCTTCAGGGTCTTGGGACAGTGAGGGAGAGGGAATTGGAGGAGGGGCGCATACGGTCAGGGTCGGGCCCTGGGACCCGGTTTTCCACGACGTAGCCGAGGATGGCTAGCCTGGTTGTGCGGAAAACACATTTCTCCATGTTGTAGGTGAGGTTGAGTTTTTGGGCGGTTTGGAGAAATCGGTGGAGGATGGCGTCGTGGTCTTGCTGATCATGGCCGCAGATGGTTACAATGTCCAAGTACGGAAACGTGGCCCGCAGCCCGTACTGGTCCACCATTCGGTCCATTGCTCGTTGGAACACCAAAACCCCGTTTGTGACGCCAAAGGGGACCCGGAGGAAATGGAAAAGGCGGCCATCTGCCTCAAACGTCGTGTAGTGGCGGTCATCCGGGCGGATTGGGAGCTGGTGATATGCAGACTTCAGATCTACCGTAGAGAACACACGGTAATGCGTGATCTGATTTACCATGTCTGCAATCCGGGGAAGGGGGTATGCATCGAGTTGCGTAAAGCGGTTAATGGTCTGGCTGTAATCAACCACCATCCGGAGCTTTTCCCCGGTCTTGACGACCACCACCTGAGCTCTCCAGGGGCTATTGCTGGCTTCTATGACCCCCTTCCCGCAAGTGACGCTGGACCTCGGACCTAATGAACGTCCTGTCCTGCATACTATACCGCCTGCTTCTGGTGGCTATTGGCTTACAATCGGCGGTGAGGTTCGCAAAGAGGGGGGGGGGGAGGGTCGATTTTTAGGGTCGCGAGGCTGCATATGGTGAGCGGGGGCAGGGGCCCCCCGAATTTAAGAGTTAGGCTCCTGAGGTTGCACTGAAAATCGAGTCCTAAGAGGAGAGGAGCGCAGAGGTCTGGGAGCACATATAGTTTAAAATTAGCGTACTCAGCGGCCTGGATCGCTAGGGTTGCAGGGGTGCACCCTTGGATTTGCACGAGTGCGCCCCAGAGGCGAGGGAGATAGTTTGTCGCGACAAACGTCTTACCATGTCCGGGTGAATGAAGCTCTCTGTGCTCCTTACCATGTCCGGGTGAATGAAGCTCTCTGTGCTCCCAGAGTCGAAAAGGCAAGGTGTCTCGTACCCGTTTACCTGGATAGCCACCATGGAGCTCCGGAGGTGCTTCAGTCGCGACTGGTCCAGGGTGACCGCGCTGAGCTAGGGGTAGCCGGCGGCGTGATCGGAGGTGCTGGGGCGGCCCCGTGATGGCTGCTGTCCATGTCGTTCGTACATCGCGGGCGGTATAGCAGATGGCGGCCCCCGTTGGTCAAGCGTGGCGGGCAGTGAGGACGATGGCGTCCAAGCTGGCGGCCCCCATGGATCGCACATGGCCGGCCGCATGGGGGAGGATGGCCAAGATGGCGGCCCCCATGAGTCGCACGTTGTGTGGAGGCGGAGGCGGCAGACATGCTGCCACTTTGCGGGGTCTGCGGGCCTGTGGATCGGGTCTGTGAGTTCGAGTTTTGAGACCTGGCCAGGCAGACCTTGGTGAAGTGTCCTTTTCGCCCGCAGTCGCGTTGCGTGCCGGGCAGTGCTGTCGGGGGTGTTGGGACTGGCTGCAAAAATAGCAGGGCAGCCCCCCATGATGGGTGGGCGGCCGCGCGGCACAAGCCTGGGGTAGCCTCTGGTTGGGGGCCCACGAGGGGGTTGCGTGGTCGGCGGGGAACGCAGTAAGGCTCTGAAACGCGACCTCCAGAGAGGTAGCTAGTGTTACCGTGTCCTCCAGGTCCTGGGCCCCTTTTTTGAGCAGGCGCTGTCTTATAGTTCGATCGGACCCCCGCCACGTAAACGTCTCGGATAGCGAGCTCCATATGCTGAGGGGTCATAACGGCCTGGTAGTTGCAGTTGCGCGCGAGGGCTTTAAGGACGCGTAGGTAGTCATCTAGCGACTCCCCGGGGTGCTGGCGGCGAGTGGTGAAGATGTGTCGCGCCTAGACCTCGTTCACGGGCCGTACATATATGCATTCGAGTAGTGCGAGGGCCTCTGTATAGGACGCGGCGCCGTCGAGCTGGACAGAAATACGATGGCTCACCCGTGCGTGGAGAAGACTCCATTTCTGTTCGTCCGTGACGGATGGCGTAGACGACACGGCGAGATGGGCCTTGAAGCATTGAAACCAGTGCGAAAAAATTTCTCTCGCCTCTGCAGCCTGTGGATCTAGTAACAGTCTATCAGGTTTGTGGGCTGATTCCATAGTAGTATTTTAAGCTGATTAAATTGATGCGACCATCAATTCACTGAGAGACACGTTGAGAAGTAAACCGTGGTTTTAATCAGCTTACAACTGAGCCTGCCTGTGACCGGTACAACAATGAATGCGGCCCCGGAGGTCAGCTGCCTTTATACTTCATGTAAGGGGTGGGGTCATGGGCGAGCCCGTACATGCCCCGACATATCCCCCTGTGGGTGAAGCCGTACAATGGCCCATAGGTGGAGCCCACAGGGTTAAACACATAACATAACACGATACAGCAGTAACATGATATCACAGTGCACTGGTGAATTAACAGTAGTTCCATTCACCACACTTATAATGCGCAATCCTGTTTACCAGGTTGGATATGTGGGGGAGAGGGTACGCGTCCAGCTGCGTAAACCTGTTGATGGTCTGACCGTAGTCGATGACCATCCTATGCTTTTCCCCGGTCTTTACCATCACTACTTGAGCTCTCCAGGGGCTGTTACTGGCTTCAATGACCCCTTCCCTCAGTAGCCTTTGGACCTCTGACCTAATAAAGATCCGGTCCTGGGCACTGTACCGTCTGCTCCTGGTGGCGACGGGTTTGCAATCTGGGGTGAGGTTCGCAAACAGGGAAGGTGGGTCGACCTTCAGGGTCGTGAGGCCGCAGACAGTAAGGGGGGGGTATAGGGCCGCCGAATTTGAAGGTTAAACTTTGGAGGTTACACTGGAAGTCTAAACCCAGGAGTGTAGCTGGGCAGAGGTGGGGAAGGACGTAGAGACGGAAATTTTTGAACTCCCTTCCCTGGACTGTGAGGTTTGCTGCACAAAACCCCTTTATCTCCACTGAGTGTAAACCGGAGGCCAGGGAGATTTTTTGATTAACGGGGTGGCTGAGGAGAGAACAGCGCCTTACCGTGTCAGGGTGTATGAAGCGCTCTGTGCTCCCAGAGTCGATTAGGCAGGACGTCTCGTGCCCATTGATTAATTCGGTCGTTGTAGCATTTGAGAGTGTTCGAGGCCGGGACTGATCCAGGGTCACTGAGGCTAATTGCAGCAGTTGAGAGTTCTCTTCGGGCAGTGCGTGGTCAGCCGAGCTGGGGTCCTGGGGTTTCATCCAAGATGGCGGCTCCCATTGGTCGCACATGGCTGGGGGTGCACAAAATGGCGGCGCCCATCACTCCAACACGTGGCCCTGGAATATGAAGATGGCGGCGACCGCTGGCCGCACGGGGACCGTGAAGAAGTTTGTGGTTGCGGTCCGCATTCGCCGCCGGAGACCGCGGCAACCGCACGGGCCTGACATACCCCCACAAAATGGCCCTTTTTGCCGCATCCCTTGCAGGTGGATGCGTGGGCCGGGCAGCGCTGGCGGGGGTGCTTGGCCTGCCCGCAAAAGTAGAAGCGGGCCCCCCGGGGTTGCCAGGCCGCCTTGCAGCGCAGGCCTGTGGGGGGATGGGGGAAAGTCTCTGGGTCGGCCGCGGAGGGGTTCCACACTGCCCAAGCGGCTGCCGCGCGGTCGGGAACTTAAATGCGGGCATTCCTGGAGGCCACGTCCAGGGAGCCTGCAAGGGCCCGTGCCTCCCTGAGACCCAGAGTGTCTTTTTCTAACAGTCACTGGCGGATTTGTGAGGTTAGCATACCTGCCACAAAAGCGTCCTGGACTAAGAGTTCCGTGTGTTCGCTCGCTGAAACTTGCAGGCGGCTGCAGCTTCTCCCCAACACCAGGAGTGCACGGTAGAATTCCTCCAGCGATTTCCCCAGGGGTTTGTCGCCTTGTTGCAAGCAGGTGCCGGGCGTAGACCTGGTTTACTGGGCGAATATAGTGTCCTTTTAGCAGCTCTATTGCTGCATCAAAGTCTTCCGCTTCCTCGATGAGGGTGTAAATCTCCGGGCTCACCCTTGAGTGCAGGACTTGCAGTTTCTGCTCCCCCGTGGGTGTGTTTTCGGCCGTCCCGAGATAGCCTTTAAAGCACGCCAGCCAGTGCTTGAAGATTGCCGCTGAGTTCGCTGCGTGGGGCTGAGTTGCAGACACTCCAGCTTGATTCAGAGCTCCATCCTTTCTTCTTAAAAAAAACTAGCTTATTAAATTGATGCATGATCAATGACCACTAGAGCAAGGTTGTAGTCCTACTGAAGGGCTTTAATAAGCTAGATGTTTCCCGAAGCAGCTCAGGTACAGGATGAAGGCTGCTGGGGCGGCACGGGTTCTTATACCCCGCCTAGCAGGGCGGAGCTACCATACATCCTAACCAATAGAAAGCATACAGTTTCCACCAATGGTGCTTCAGCCTATCAGGTACCGTAATACCTCTAATACCACAATTGATAATATTAATTGCTGGTCTTTAAGATAACTGCCAGATTATACCATTCCATTTAAAAAAATAAAGTACCCAATTCATTTTTTCCCCAATTATGGGGCAATTTAGTGCAGCCAATCCACCTACCCTGCACAACTTTGGGTAGTGGGGTGAGACCCACGGGGAGAATGTACAAACTCCACACGGACAGTGGCTCAGGCCTGAGATCGAACCCGGATCCTTGCTGCCATGAGGCTGCAGTGTTAATCACTGTGCCACCCCAAATTATACCATTTCAACTTGAGCCCAACTATCTTTTTACAGCATCTTTTATACCCTTTTGCAGGAGTGGCCCTGGGTTATATTGATAGGACCATATTGTCCAATAGAAGTGTCTAATAGTATGTTGGGTTCTTTGTCTAAGACTTCAGAGGCCTCAATGTTCATATTTGCCTGTTATTAGTTATTTATGCCCAAAGCTGTTAATTAATTAATTATGCATCGCCAATCCAACCATTCTAATTTTTTATCAGACTATTAAAATATTTAAACTGATGTGCAAGAGAGTAATAGCTTTACTTAAGAATCAACTTCATGCTTAAGCTTGACTAAGAACTTCCATCACACTTTGCACCATTGGGAACAGTTCTATTGGGGAAATGAAATGGTTTGCTTAAATCTGTTGGACAGTGGGATGTTTTGTGAAGTAACTTTCTTATCTGGAAGTCAGCGAGAGTTATCAAAAAAGGACAATGAAGGATTATTTTAAAAGGCTGTAAAACAGACATTCAAGGTCTGGAAAACCAGATGTGTGTCAGTCAGTGTTCTCCAGAATTGAGAAACAGAACTAATTGCTGCTCAACAAAAAAGTCAGATTTCACATTTGGAAAACTGCCCACATAGTCGATCTGAACTGAGTTCAGCCAACCGGAAGGTGAGGATCCACCCACGACATAGCACATGGTGATGGAAACTTCAACTGTATAAAAGAAAGAAACTTTTGAATGTGGGTAATGCAGACGACAAAGAGAGACAGAGAGGCAAGTTGGTCAATATCTGAATCATAGAATTTACAGTGCAGGAGGTCATCAGCCCATCGAGTCACGGCCCTTGAAAAGAGCACCCTACTTAATCACACACTTCCACCCTATCCCCATAACCCCACCTAACCTTTTTGGACACTAAGGGGCAATTTAGCATGGCCAATCCATCTAACCTGCACATCTTTGGACTGTGGGAGGAAACCGGAGCACCCGGAGGAAACCCACGCAGCCACGGGATGGAATGTGAAGACTCCGCATAGACAGTGACCCAAGCCGGGAATCGAACCTGGGACAATGGCGCTGTGAAGCGACAGTGCTAACCACTTTGCTACCCTGCCTCCCTGAAGACTATAATCAATGTGATGCACTATCAATTATGACGAGACGAGAGTAATCGAAGCTTTATTAAGCAGAGATGTGTTGCCTCCTGCAGCTGCTGCTGAAATGGCTGCAGCTCGGTGAGCACACACATTTATACTCCGCCTACTGGGTGGAGCCAGCAGGCAGGGATCTACCCCCGTACCTGTAGTACAGGAGCCTTACTGTATTACCTCTCATATACGTATTATACAAACAGTGGTGACTACCACATTCACCCCCTGTTTAAAAAAAGAGTCCAGCGGGGGTGGTCGAAAACTATTTGCATGGTGTGAGCATTTTCAAAAACTATTTACATGGTATGTGACCATTTTTAAAGAGTACAGTTTGGTGAAAGTTCACAAATTTAGTCGGTCGGGTGCCTTGATCCTCCGTTGTGAGCCCCGCAGTCCCGGTGGTAATGCAGGCGCCGGCTTGGTCGCCTGTGACTCCGGGAGCGTGTAGTCCTCATTCTCATCCCCGGGTGGAACGAATGGGAGAACGGATCGTCCTGGAGCGGGGGCTGTGATGAGGTGCACTCCGCGCAGACCTGGCAGTCTTTGGTGACCGTCCTGACTTCCGCAATGAAGTAGGGTAGGTTGCGGACCTTTATGAAGTGAAAGAACCGGGTGACCCCTGGGTGACAGAGACTATCGTGTAGGGCCTGGAGTCGGTCCACTTGTGCGCTGGCACATGTACCTCGGGATAGGGCATCGGGGGGCTCGTTGAGCTTACCGGGGCGATACAAAATCTCGTAATTGTAGGTGGAGAGCTCGATTCTCCACCTACAAGATTTTATCATTTTTCATCTTGCCCTGCTGCGTATTATTGAACATGAAGGTTACCGACCGTTGGTCAGTGAGGAGAGTGAATCTCCTGCCGGCCAGGTAATGCCTCCAATGGCAAGTTTATCCTGCAGGAACACAAATGGGGATGATGTAAGCTGGCTGCCTGATGGGTCAGGTGTTGATGACACCTGGCATGTGTGGGCACTGCGCATAAGCAGGGATTCTGATGGGGAATGCCAGGGGTGTGAGGAAGCTTGTGGGAGATTGGCTGCTGGGGCCCTGGGAGGTGGGATCGAGGTGACATTCCAATAGGTGTTGGCAAGGTGGAGGATTGAGAGGAGACCAGGAGCAATTACCCTGGCAGAACGGAGTAGGTCATTCAGCTTCTTGCGGCACTGCATCGCTGCCGTCTTCTGCAGGCTGCTGGCACTACCAGTGCTGTGACCGCCTCCCTAGAAGAATTTGTCACCTTGCTGGAGGACTTCCGGCCAGCCCACAGATATATTATTGCCCGCCTCTCCTCCATGGCATCCAGCATTAGGGTGAGGGCCCCTTCTATGAATCGAGGGGCAAATTCCCTCTCTGCCATCCTCTTGGCTTGTATGACAGCAAGTGTTATGAAGCTGTTTAAAAGCAGCGCCCCCTTCATTGAAGTGCTCAAATGACCCCCGAGGCGGGTGAATCAGACACTTTGAGCCTCAGGCACAGTGCTTTTCACGTGGGGAAAACATTTTTTTCCAAACTGCCTGAAAAATGAGGAAAAATTAACGGCGTTAATCACAACAATTTGCGTGACGAAAATGACTCGTCATTTTTTTCAGAAAATTCTGCCCCGGAATTTAAACAGGTGGAAAGTCTGGTTAAATCCTGTTAGTGTTAGCTCCATTGGAAAGGGGGAGTGGAGCACAGTGAAGCTTCCCATTGATCCACAGAATAAAATGGAACAAAGGGGGCGGGATTCTCCACTCCCGCGCCGAAGTGCCCACACCATCGTGAACGCCGTCGAGCTTCACGACGGCGCGAAACGGCCCCGATCCCGATCGATTCAGGCCCCGACAATGGGCTAGGATCGGGGCCGCGTCATCTACACGCGCCAGGCCTTGTCGGCGCGTAAAGGCGGCGTCGCATAGATGACGCGGCCGGCGCCGCATAACTGGCGTCACCCGCGCATGCGCGGGTTGGCCGGCGCCAACCCGCGCATGCGTGGTTGCCATCCTCTGAGTCCGCCCCGCAAGAAGATGGCGGACGGATCTTGCGGGGCCGCGGAAGGAAGGAGGTCCTCCTACAGAGAGGACGGCCCGACGATCGATGGGCACCAATCGCGGGCCATGCCACATTTGAGGTACCCCCCGGTGCAGGATACCCCCCCCCCCCGCGCTGTTCCCGACGGCAGCGACCAGGTGTGGACGGCTCCGGGGGGAACCCGCCGTTTTGGCCTGGCCGCTTGGCCCATCCAGGCCTGAGAATAGCGGGGTTGCCGGAGAATCGCCATTTTGGGTGCCTCCGGCTGCGGAACTCGACTGGGCCGTTCCCGCCGCTTGCGGGAATCGCGGGAGGGCGTCGGACCGGCGTCCCGGGAAATTTTGGCGGCCCAGGCAATTCTCCCAACTGGCGCGGGAGTGGAGAATCTCGCCCACGGTGTCAAAAGCAATAAGAGGAAGAAGTGAGGGGAGCAAAACAGCAGGAGGAGTGAGGGAAGGTGAGAGTCCGAGAGGAAGAGAGGGGAGCAAAGCTTCTCCCAAAGGGTCGTGCATCTGTGGAATTTGCTACTCCAGAATGTGATGGATGCTGGGACAGTGAGTAAATTTAAAGAGTAATTAGACAGATTTTTAATTAGAAATGGGTTGAAGGATTACGGAGAACGGGGAGAACATGATGAGATCAGCCATGATTGTATTGACAAATGTTGAATTCTTTACCCGTCAGTCTGGCCTCAATAAAACTCGAGATGGATTTGTAGGCATAGTATTATTTATTTTTAACCAACTTGCAAGTCTGACTCGCTTCTCAGGGACACAGAACACAGAACCAGTCTCCTGGACCCCTTGGAAACGAATGAGGTCCGAGACAAAGGGATCTCTGCAAATACATTCAAATGGCATCAAGTTTCACATACAAGATTCCCATAGGTCATCCTATACCCCTCCTGACCTGGCCATACATCCTAATTGGCTCACTTCTCATTCCTTAACCCTGGGCCTCTTGTTACCCAGCATCCTTTTCCCCATCCTCCATCAGACCACTCCCCCTTCCTTGCCATGCTTTCCGAATCTCTTTGTCTCTTATTTGTGAACTCACTACCATCAGACTGGCTCGCATCTACATTACTGTAACTAATATTTGAACTATTTTATATCACATTCGTCATTATTGTATGGTGAAACAGGCTTGAGAGGCTAAATTGCCTACCCCTGCTTCTTGTCTTCTAAGAAAGAACTATTCTAATTCCACCTCTTGGTCTGTAGTCCTGTAGGCAACAGCACCTCAAGCACAAATCTGGTGTTCTTGATTAATAAGCGGATCAGAGGTTATTGGGGAATGAGGAACATATTGGCCTAATGTCTGATGGTCTTATGAGCCCAAGGTGATGCCTGATCTGGTTATTTGAGATGGCTGCCCAATCACTCCCACTCTTCCCACTTTAATTACTGTTGTGCAAATTTTCCTTTTCAAGTATATATCTCACCTGAAACGTTAACACATCTCTTTCAGAAGCTTATTTGACATCAAAGCTGAATTGACCGAGTATGGCATCAAGGAGCCGGAGCTAAAATGGAATCAATGGGAATCAGGGGGGAACTCTCTGCTGGTTGGAGTCATAGCTGGCACAAAGGAAGGTGGCTGTGGCAGGAGGTCAATCATCATAGCTTCAGGACATCTCTGCAGGAGTTCCTCAGGTAGTGTCCTAGGCCCAATCATCTTCAGCTGCTTCATCAATGACCTCCCTTCCATCACAAGGGCAGAAGTGGGGATGTTTGCAGATGACTGCACAATGTTCAGCACCATTCGCGACTCCTCAGATAATGAAGCAGTCCATGTCCAAATGCAGCAAGACCTGGACAATTCCAGGCTTGAGCTGGCAAGTGGCAAGTTACATTCGTACCACACAAGTGCCAGGCAATGACCTCTCCAAGAGAGGACCTGACTACCGACATTCAATGGTATTACCATCGCTGAATCCTCCACAATCAACATCCTGGGTTTACCATTGATCAGAAACTGAACTCGACTAGCCATATTAATACTGTGGCTGCCAGGGCAGCTCAAAGGCTAGGAATCCTACGGCAAGTGACTCACCTCCTGGACGCCCAAAGCCTGTCCGCCATGTACAAGGCACAAGTTAGGAGTATAATGGAATACTCTCCACTTGCCTGGATGAGTGCAGCTTCAACAACACTCAAGACGCTCAACATCATCCAGGTCAAAGCAGCTGCTTGATTGCTCCTCCTTCCACAAACATTCAAACCCTCCACCACCGACGCACAGTGGCAGCCTTGTGTACCATCTACAAGATGCACTGCAGTAACTCACCAAGGTTCCTTAGGCAGCAACTTCCAAACCCACGGCCACTACCATCTAGGACAAGCACAGCAAATACCAGGGAACCCCACCATCTGGAGGTTCCCCTTCAAGTCACTCACCACCCTGACTTGGAAATATATCACCATTCCTTCACTGTCGCTGGGGCAAAATCTTGGAACTCCCTCCCCAACAGCACAGTGGGTGTACCTACACCTCAAGGACTGCAGTGGTTCAAGAAGGCAACTCACCATTACCTTCTGAAGGGCAACTAGGAATGGGTAATAAATGCTGGCCTAACCAGCGATGCCCACATCTCGTAAATGAATTTTTAAATAATTACTCACCATCTCTGCGTGGCTTCTATTGCCACGATGACAACCTCAGACAATTGCCTTCACTCCCCATACCTCATTACAAAACACATTTCCCCCTCCTACAGAGCTCGATTCTCATTTGAGAGAAAATGCTGGAAAATCTCAGCAGGTTGGGCAGCATCTGTGGGGAGAGAAAAGAGCTATCGTTTCGAGTCCAATGGCTTTGTTAATCTTTGATAGAGTCATTGGACTCCGAACGTCAGCTCTTTTCTCTCCCTACAGATGCTGCCAGACCTGCTGAGATTTTCCAGCATGTTCTCTTTCGTTTCAGATTCCAGCATCCACAGTAATTTGCTTTTATCCATTCTCATTTATCGCTTATGTCAAACTCTCTCCAATTAGTTCCTTCTAGCACAGGGCGAATTGCTGGCGCTTGGTGTTAAACACAGCCTAGTAAACTGTACCTCACTGTCCAGCTATCCTTAAACTGGCAGGGGGCCGAAACAACACTTA
The DNA here is from genome assembly GCF_047496885.1 of Scyliorhinus torazame. Taxonomy (NCBI): domain Eukaryota; kingdom Metazoa; phylum Chordata; class Chondrichthyes; order Carcharhiniformes; family Scyliorhinidae; genus Scyliorhinus; species Scyliorhinus torazame. The sequence continues at coordinate 85,322,100 of NC_092725.1, read as the reverse complement.
AAAACCGAAATACCTCTTTAAAATGTGCGGTGCTGGAATAAACCTCCAGCTTCTCCTGTACCCGCGAATAGAATAAAATCAGAAGTGTGAACTTTGGATTTATATTGGTCTCCCGGCCTATTAACCTTCAAGTTAATAATAAAGCTTCGAATCTGAAATGAAAAGTTTCAGGTGATCCCTGACTCCCGGAGCTGGCGGCTCGCTGTCCCGCCGGGTGACAGAGGCCCGGCTGCCGCCGGCTTCCCCTCCGCTCTCTCCCCGCCCGGCTACCCGGCCTTCCCCTCCTCTCTCTCCCCGCCCGGCCACTCGGCCCTCTTTCCCCTTCTCCCGCCCTTTCCAAACGCCGCCTCCCATTGGTCGCCGAGTTGCTACCCGGACCACGGCGGAGCTTCCCATTGGTCCACAGAATATAATGGAACGTAAGGTGTCAAAAGCAATAAGAAACGAGGGGAGCAGAACAGCGAGAGGAGTGAGGGAAGGTGAGAGAGAAAGAAAAACAGCGAGCGGAGTGAGGAAAGGTGAGCGAGAGAGAGAAAAACAGCGAGAGGAGTGAGGAAAGGTGAGCGAGAGAGAGAAAAACAGCGAGAGGAGTGAGGGAAGGTGAGAGTCAGAGAGAGAACAACAGCAAGAGGAGGGAGGGAAGGTCAGAGAGAGGAACACAGCAAGAGGAGTGAGGGAAGGTGAGAGTCAGAGAGAGGAACACAGCAAGAGGAGTGAGGGAAGGTGAGAGTCAAAGAGAGGAAAACAGCAAGAGGAGGGAGGGAAGGTGAGAGAGAGAAAATCAGCAAGAGGAGTGAGGGAAGGTGAGAGTCAGAGAGAGGAACACAGCAAGAGGAGTGAGGGAAGGTGAGAGTCAAAGAGAGGAAAACAGCAAGAGGAGGGAGGGAAGGTGAGAGTCAGAGAGAAAAACAGCAAGAGGAGGGAGGGAAGGTGAGAGTCAGAGAGAGAAAATCAGCAAGAGGAGTGAGGGAAGGTAAGAGTCAGAGAAAAAAATCAGCAAGAGGAGTGAGGGAAGGTGAGAGTCAGAGAGAGAAAAACAGCAAGAGAACTGAGGGAAGGTGAGAGGCAGAGAGAGAAAAACAGCAAGTGGAGGGAGGGAAGGTGAGAGTCAGAGAAAAACAGCAAGAGGAGGGAGGGAAGGTGAGAGTCAGAGAAATCAGCAAGAGGAGTGAGGGAAGGTGAGATTCAGCGAGAGAAAATCAGCAAGAGGAGTGAGGGAAGGTGAGAGAAAAACAGCAAGAGGAGTGAGGGAAGGTGAGAGTCAGAGAGAAAATCAGCAAGAGGAGTGAGGGAAGGTGAGAGTCAGAGAGAAACAGCAAGAGGAGGGAGGGAAGGTGAGAGAGTGAGAAACAGCAAGAGAACTGAGGGAAGGTGAGAGGCAGAGAAAAACAGCAAGAGGAGTGAGGGAAGGTGAGAGGCAGAGAGAGAAAAACAACAACAGGAGGGAGGGAAGGTGAGAGTCAAAGAGAAAAAAACATCAAGAGGAGTGAGGGAAGGTGAGAGTCAGAGAGAAAAACAGCAAGAGGAGTGAGGGAAGGTGAGAGTCAGAGAGAGAAAAACAGCAAGAGGAGTGAGGGAAGGTGAGAGTCAGAGAGAAAAAAAACATCAAGAGGAGTGAGCGAAGGTGAGAGAGAGAACACAGCAAGAGGAGTGAGGGAAGGTGAGCGTCAGAGCGAGAGAAACAGCAAGAGGAGTGAGGGAAGGTGAGAGAGAAAAACAGCAAGAGGAGTGAGGGAAGGTGAGAGTCAGAGAGAGAAAAACAGCAAGAGGAGTGAGGGACGGTGAGAGTCAGAGAGAGAAAGACAGCAAGAGGAGTGAGAGAAAGTGAGAACGAGAGGAACAAAAACACTAAGTGGAGTGGTAGAAGGTGAGAGCGAGAGAGAGAAAAAAACAGCAAAGCAGTGAGGGAAGGTGGGAGCCAGAAACAACAGGAGTGAGAGTGAGAAAGAAAAACAGGAAGAGGAGTCGGAGAAGGTGAGAGCCGCAAAGAAAAACCGCAAGAGGAGCGGACCAGACTCGACTGCCTCTTCGAAAGTAAGCTAAAAGAAATGCTTGCTGGACTTGTGTAACATCGATGAGCTGCTGCGTGATATATCTTTCATGGTTCGTCCTCACGGCTATGCTAATATCTGGTCTGCCCAAGACACATAAAAGTGATGTCCGTTAACAGCCCATCTTATCTATGGCTGGTTCTGCACAGCATGAATTGACAAATGGTTGGGCGAAATGTTACAACCAGTTTTGAACAAGTTTTCTACAAACACAGTGAAGGATTCCTTCAAATTTGAGAAAACCATACAGGGCTTCCATATCGATAGTGATGCCGTGTCCATGTTCTTATTTGAGATTGTTAGTCTATTCAACAATGTTCCACTTAAGGAAGCATTGCAACACTGTATCACTAGACCCACCATCGTTGCATTAACCAGTATTCATTGAACTTATGAACTCAGCAACTCGCGCAGTTCAGCTTTAATGCCACCATGTACGCCCAAGGAATACGTAGAAACATACATAGAAAATAGAAGCAGGAGGAGGCCATTCGGCCCTTCGAGCCTGCTCCGCCATTCATTATAATCATCAAATTCAGTACTATGATCCCGATTACTCCCCCATATCCTTTGATCCCTTTAGCCCCAAGTGCTATATCTAATTCCTTCTTGAAAGCACACAATCTTTTGGCCTCAACTACTTTCTGTGGTTGTGAATTCCATAGGTTCACCACTTTCTGGGTGAAGAGATTTTTCCTCACCTCAGTATTAAAAGGTTTACTCTTTTTTTAATAAACATTTTATTGAGGTATTTATGGTTTTATAGCAGTAACAGAAGAAACAGTGTACATACAAATATAAACATAGTGCAAAAGCTGTCTTCCTCTCTCACAGGTCCCACCTATTCTAGCCTCATATTCTGCACTAAACAACCCCCGCGCCGCCGCCGCCGCCGCCGCCCCCCCCCCCCCCCCCCCCCCCCCCCCATGTCACCATGTCACATAGCCAGGTCTCCGACTTCGGGGGCTTTGAGTCCCTCCAAGCTAATAATATCCGTCTCCGGGCTGCCAGGGAGGCAAAGGCCAGAACGTCTGCCTTTTTCTCTTCTTGGATTCCCAGATCTTCCGACACCCTGAAAATCACCACCTCTGGACTCGGCGCCACCCTTGTTTTCAACACTTTGGACATGACATCCGCAAACCCCTGCCAGAATCCCTTAAGCTTCGGGCATGCCCAGAACATATGGCCATGGTTCGCTGGTCCTCCCGCACACCTTGCGCACCTGTCTTCTATCCCAAAGAACCTGCTCATCCGGGCCAGGATCATGTGAGCCCGGTGAACGACCTTAAACTGTATCAGGCTGAGCCTGGCACATGTTGTGGACGCATTGACTCTACTCAACGCGTCCGCCCAGAGACCATCCTCTAACTCTCTACCTAACTCCTCTTCCCATTTGTGTTTCAGCTCCTCGGTCTGTGTTTCCTCTGACCCCATAAGCTCCCTATAAATGTCCGAAACCCTCCCTTCTCCCACCCACACTCTGGAAACTACCCTGTCCTGTATCCCCCTTGGTGGTAGGAGCGGGAAGGTTGAGACCTGCCTTCGTAGGAAGTCCCGCACCTGCAGATATTTGAATTTGTTTCCCCTCGCCAACCCAAACTTCTCCTAAATTCATTCCCTCCCGTCAGTTCAAATTTCAACTCCAGTTCCCTCAAGCTGGGAAAGCTCCGCTCTAAAAACATATCGCCCATCCTCTCGATCTCTGCCATCTCCGGAACCCTACACCTAACCTCCCCAGGGCAAACTGGTGATTATCGCAAATTGGGGACCAGACCGATACTCCCTCTGCTCCCACCAGTCTCCTCCACTGCCCCCCAGGCTCTCAGGGCCGCGACCACCGAGGGGCTGGTGGAGTAGAATGCCGGTGGGAATGGCAGAGGCGCCGTTACCAATGCCCCCAAACTAGTGCCCTTACAAGATGCCACCTCTACTCGTTCCCCCTCCAACATCCACTTCCTAATCATGGCTATATCCGCCGCCCAGTAATAATTGCTAAAGTTCGGGAGTGCCAGCCCACCCTTCCCCCGGCTGTGCCAGCCCGCCCTCCCCCCGGCTGTGCTCCAACATCCCCTTTTTAACTTGTGGGGTCTTACCCGCCCTACAAAGCCAGTGGTCACTTTGTTGACCCGTTTAAAAAAGGACCGAGGAATAAAGATGGGGAGACACTGAAACACAAACAGGAATCTCGGGAGAACCGTCATTTTCACTGTCTGTACCCTCCCAGCCAATGACAATGGGAGCACTCCTCCTTCATTTGGTCTACTAGTCGGGCCAGATTAAGCTTGCGCAGCCATTCCCGCGCCACCTGGATTCCTAGGTACCGAAAGCTTCCCCCTAGCACTTTAAACGGCAGCTCCCCCAATCGCCTCTCCTGCCCCCTTGCCTGGATCGCGAACATCTCGCTTTTCCCCACATTCAATTTATAACCCGAAAACCGGCCAAAATCCCCCAGAATCCATATAATTTCTTCCATCCCTTCCAATGGGTCCAACACATATAAGAGCAGATCGTCCGCATAGAGTGAGACTCTGTGCCGCGCCCCCCCCCCCCCCCCCCCCACACCCCCCCCCCCCCACACCCCAGTCCCTTCCAGCCCTTTGAGGCTCTCAACTCAATTGTCAGCGGTTCTCTGCGAACAACAGCGGGGAGAGGGGGCATCCCTGCCTCGTCCCCCATGCAGCCTAAATAAGCCCAATGTCAGGCTGTTCGTCCGAACACTTGCCACGGGCGCCTGATACAGCAGCCTGACCCAGTCAATGAAGCCCTGCCCAAATCCAAACCGCCCCAATACCACCCACAGATATTCCCATTCCACCCGGTTAAATGCCTTCTCTGCGTCCATTGCGACCACTACCTCTACGTCCCTACCCTCTGGGGGCATCATGATAACATTCACCAGCCTTCTTACGTTGGCCGCCAACTGTCTCCCCTTAACAAATCCCGTCTGGTCCTCCCCAATCACGTCCAGGACGCAGTCCTCAATCCTTGAGGACAAGATCTTAGCCAACAATTTGGCGTCCACATTTAGTAGGGAGATCGGTCTGTAGGACCTGCATAACTCCAGGTCCTTATCCTGCTTCAGGATCAATGACATAGTGGCCTGTGACATCGTCGGGGGGCAGCCCCCTCTCTCTCTTGCCTCATTGAATGTCCTCATCAGCAGTGGCCCCAGTATTCCAGAGAACTTTTTGTAAAACTCCACGGATACCCAGGGCTTTACCCGACTGCATGGCCATCAGCCCATCTGCTATCTCTTCCAACGCAATCGGGGCCCCCAACCCTTCTACCAAGTCTTCATCAACATTCGAGAACTTCAGCCCCCCCTAAGAATTGCCTCATCCCCTCCGGCCCAGCTGGGGGCTCCGACTCTACACTCTGCTGTCGAATTCCTCGAACGCATTATTGACCCCAGCTGAATGTCTGACCAGGTTCCCATCTCTGTCCCTACTTTCTCAATCTCCCTGGCCGCCTCCCGCTTTCTAAGCTGCTGCACAAGCATTCTACTGGTTTTCTCCCCATATTCATAGATCGCCCCCCTCGCTTCCTCAGCTGCTCTACCGCCTACCCTGTAGTTAACAAGCCAAACTCTGCCTGTAGCCTCCGCCGTTCCCTTAAAAACCCTGCCTCTGGGGTCTCCACATACCTCCTGTCGACCTGTAGTATTTCCTTTATCAGTCGGTCCGTCTCTGCTCTGTCTACCTTCTCCCTGTGGGCCCGTAATGAAATCAGCTCCCCTCTAACCACCGCCTTCAATGCCTCCCAGACCACTGCAGCCGAAACTTCCCCCTTGTCGTTGACTTCCAGATAGGTCTGGATACATTTCATCAGCCGCCCACACACCTCATCCGCTAAAAGCCCCACGTCCAGCTTCCAGTGCGGGCGCTGGCTACTCTCCTTGCTCAGCTGTAGGTCAACCCAGTGCGGGGCATGGTACGAGATCGTGATCGCTGAGTACTCCGTGTCCATTAACTCCATCAGTGAAGCCCTATTCAGGATAAAAAAGTCAATCCGGGAGTACACTTTATGCACGTGCGAGTAGAAGGAAAACTCAATGCCAGGAGTATATGAAACAAGGTAGGGGAACTGGCAGCGTGGGTTGGTACCTGGGACTTCGATGTTGTGGCCATTTCGGAGACATGGATAGAGCAGGGACAGGAATGGATGTTGCAGGTTCCGGGGTTTAGGTGTTTTAGTAAGCTCCGAGAAGGAGGCAAAAGAGGGGGAGGTGTGGCGCTGCTAGTCAAGAGCAGTTTTACGGTGGCGGAGAGGATGCTAGATGGGGACTCTTCTTCCGAGGTAGTATTGGCTGAAGTTAGAAACAGGAAAGGAGAGGTCACCCTGTTGGGAGTTTTTTATAGGCCTCCTAATAGTTCTAGGGATGTAGAGGAAAGGATGGCGAAGATGATTCTGGATATGAGCGAAAGTAACAGGGTAGTTATTATGGGAGACTTTAACTTTCCAAATATTGACTGGAAAATATATAGTTCGAGTACAATAGATGGGTCGTTTTTTGTACAGTGTGTGCAGGAGGGTTTCCTGAAACAATATGTTGACAGGCCAACAAGAGGCGAGGCCACGTTGGATTTGGTTTTGGGTAATGAACCAGGCCAGGTGTTGGATTTGGAGGTAGGAGAGCACTTTGGGGACAGTGACCACAATTCGGTGACGTTTACGTTAATGATGGAAAGGGATAAGTATACACCGCAGGGCAAGAGTTATAGCTGGGGGAAGGGCAATTATGATGCCATTAGACGTGACTTGGGGGGGATAAGGTGGAGAAGTAGGCTGCAAGTGTTGGGCACACTGGATAAGTGGGGCTTGTTCAAGGATCAGCTACTGCGTGTTCTTGATAAGTATGTACCGGTCAGACAGGGAGGAAGGCGTCGAGCGAGGGAACCGTGGTTTACCAGGGAAGTGGAATCTCTTGTTAAGAGGAAGAAGAAGGCCTATGTGAAGATGAAGTGTGAAGTTTCGATTGGGGCGATAGAACATAGAACATAGAACATAGAAAATACAGCACAGAACAGGCCCTTCGGCCCACGATGTTGCGCGATGGATAGTTACAAGGTAGCGAGGAAGGATCTAAAGAGAGAGCTAAGACGAGCAAGGAGGGGACATGAGAAGTATTTGGCAGGAAGGATCAAGGAAAACCCAAAAGCTTTCTATAGGTATGTCAGGAATAAGCGAATGACTAGGGAAAGAGTAGGACCAGTCAAGGACAGGGATGGGAAATTGTGTGTGGAGTCTGAAGAGATAGGCGAGATACTAAATGAATATTTTTCGTCAGTATTCACTCAGGAAAAAGATAATGTTGTGGAGGAGAATGCTGAGCCCCAGGCTAATAGAATAGATGGCATTGAGGTACGTAGGGAAGAGGTGTTGGCAATTCTGGACAGGCTGAAAATAGATAAGTCCCCGGGACCTGATGGGATTTATCCTAGGATTCTATGGGAGGCCAGGGAAGAGATTGCTGGACCTTTGGCTTTGATTTTTATGTCATCATTGGCTACAGGAATAGTGCCAGACGACTGGAGGACAGCAAATGTGGTCCCTTTGTTCAAAAAGGGGAGCAGAGACAACCCCGGCAACTATAGACCGGTGAGCCTCACGTCTGTAGTGGGTAAAGTCTTGGAGGGGATTATAAGGGACAAGATTTATAATCATCTAGATAGGAATAATATGATCAGGGATAGTCAGCATGGCTTTGTGAAGGGTAGGTCATGCCTCACAAACCTTATTGAGTTCTTTGAGAAGGTGACTGAACAGGTAGACGAGGGTAGAGCAGTTGATGTGGTGTATATGGATTTCAGCAAAGCGTTTGATAAGGTTCCCCACGGTAGGCTATTGCAAAAAATACGGAGGCTGGGGATTGAGGGTGATTTAAAGATGTGGATCAGAAATTGGCTAGCTGAAAGAAGACAGAGGGTGGTGGTTGATGGGAAATGTTCAGAATGGAGTACAGTCACAAGTGGAGTACCACAAGGATCTGTTCTGGGGCCGTTGCTGTTTGTCATTTTTATCAATGACCTAGAGGAAGGCGCAGAAGGGTGGGTGAGTAAATTTGCAGACGATACTAAAGTCGGTGGTGTTGTCGATAGTGTGGAAGGATGTAGCAGGTTACAGAGGGATATAGATAAGCTGCAGAGCTGGGCTGAGAGGTGGCAAATGGAGTTTAATGTAGAGAAGTGTGAGGTGATTCACTTTGGAAGGAATAACAGGAATGCGGAATATTTGGCTAATGGTAAAGTTCTTGAAAGTGTGGCTGAGCAGAGGGATCTAGGTGTCCATGTACATAGATCCCTGAAAGTTGCCACCCAGGTTGATAGGGTTGTGAAGAAGGCCTATGGAGTGTTGGCCTTTATTGGTAGAGGGATTGAGTTCCGGTCGGGAGGTCATGTTGCAGCTGTACAGACCTCTGGTCCGGCCGCATTTGGAGTATTGCGTACAGTTCTGGTCACCGCATTATAGGAAGGACGTGGAGGCTTTGGAACGGGTGCAGAGGAGATTTACCAGGATGTTGCCTGGTATGGAGGGAAAATCTTATGAGGAAAGGCTGACGGACTTGAGGTTGTTTTCGTTGGAGAGAAGAAGGTTAAGAGGAGACTTAATAGAGGCATACAAAATGATCAGGGGGTTGGATAGGGTGGACAGTGAGAGCCTTCTCCCGCGGATGGATATGGCTGGCACGAGGGGACATAACTTTAAACTGAGGGGTAATAGATATAGGACAGAGGTCAGAGGTAGGTTCTTTACGCAAAGAGTAGTGAGGCCGTGGAATGCCCTACCTGCTACAGTAGTGAACTCGCCAACATTGAGGGCATTTAAAAGTTTATTGGATAAACATATGGATGATAATGGCATAGTGTAGGTTAGATGGCTTTTGTTTCGGTGCAACATCGTGGGCCGAAGGGCCTGTACTGTGCTGTATTGTTCTATGTTCTATGTTCCTTCACTCTCGGCCGCCCAAATCTCCATGGGTCCCCCCCATCTGCTCCATAAACCCCTTTAGCTCCTTTGCCATTGCTGGCACCCTGCCTGTCCTTGAGCTAGATCGGCCTAGCCCTGGGTCAATGACTGTGTTAAAGACCCCCGCCCCCCAATAACCAGCTTATGCAAATCCAGGTCCGGGATCTTCCCCAACATCCTCCTTATGAACTCCACATCATCCCAATTCGGCGCGTACGCATTCACAAGTACCACTGGCAGCCCATCCAGCTTTCCACTGACCATTATGTACCGACCCCCCACGTCTGCAACTATTCTTCCCGCTTCGAATGACACTCGCTTATTAATCAGGATCGCGCCACCTCTAGTCTTGGAGTCCAGCCCCGAGTGGAAAACCTGTCCGACCCATCCCATCCATAGTCTGACCTGGTCAGTCACTCTAAGGTGCATCTCCTGCAACATTTTTTTTTTAATAAACAATTTTATTGAGGTATTTTTGGCATTGTAAACAGTTCCGGTGTACAGTAATGTGCAAATATCAACACAAAGCAGAAACGTAATGCAAAAGACCACTCTTTTCACAGTAACTTCATTTGAAGCCTACTTGTGACAATAAGCGATTTTCATTTCATTTCATTTCCTCTCTCATAACCAGTACCTGCCTATTTATCCCTCCTAATCTGCTCTAATCCTATCTCCCCCCCCCCCCCCACCTACCCCCGCCGCTGACGTTTAATTCCCCGCGAAGAAGTCGATGAATGGTTGCCACCTTCGGACGAACCCCAATACAGATCCTCTTAAGGCAAACTTAATTTTTTCCAGCCCTAAAAAGCTCGACATGTCCGAGAGCCATGCTTCGGTCTTTGGGGGCTTTGAGTCCCTCCATGCCAGCAGTATACGTCGCCGGGCTACCAGGGAAGCAAAGGCCAAGACATCGGCCTCCCTCTCCTCCTGGACCCCCGGTTCTTCCGAGACCCCAAAGATTGTCACCACCGGACTCATCACCGCCCTAGTTTTCAGTACCTGGGACACGACGTCCGCAATCCCTCCCAGTATCTCCTAAGTTTTGGGCATGCCCAGAACATGTGGACGTGATTCGCTGGCCCTCCCGCACACCTAGCGCATTTATCCTCCACCCCAAAACATTTACTCATCTGAGCCACCGTCATGTGGGCCCGGTGGATGACCTTGAACTGAATCAGGCTGAGCCTAGCACATGTTGCAGTTGAATTTACCCTACTCAGGGTTTCCGCCCATTCCCCGTCCTCCATCTCCTCGCCGAGTTCCTCCTCCCACTTGAGCTTCAGTTCCTCTGTCTGGGACTCCTCCCCTTTCATAAGTTCTCGGTAAATATCCGAGACTTTCCCCTCCTCTACCTCTCCCCTAGAGACTACTCTGTCCTGGATCCCATTTGGCGGGAGGCGTGGGAAGGATGGGACCTGTCTAATTATAAAGTCACGCACTTGCAAGTACTGAAAGTCATTCCCTCTTACTAGACCGACTTTCTCCTCCAAGACCCTCATGCTCGAGAAGCTCCCCCCCAAGAACATATTGCCCATCCTTCCCACCCCCGCCTGCCGCCATGCTCGGAATCCACCGTCCATACTCCCAGCGGCGAATCGGTGGTTGTCGCATATTGGAGACCAGACCGATGCTCCCACCTCTCCTACATGCCTCCTCCACTGGCCCCAGATCCGCAGGGCTGCCACCACTACCGGGCTGGTGGAGTACCTGGCCGGCGGGAGCGGTAGGGGGGCCATGACCAGGGCTGCCAAACTGGTGCACATGCACAAAGCCGCCTCCACTCGCCCCCAAATAGACCCCGTACCCACCATCCAACTCCTTACCATGGCTATGTTGGCCCCCCCTTGCTACGGTTCCTCTCAAGCATCGCTTTCTTCATCGGCGGGGACTTCCCCGCCCAGACAAAGCCCATAATAATCTTGTTGACCCTTTTGAAGAAGGACCGCGGGATGAAAATCGGGATGCACTGAAAAATAAACAGGAATCTTGGGAGGATTGTCATCTTTACCGTCTGCACTCTCCCCTCCAGTGATAGCGGGAGTGCATCCCATCTCCTGAACTCGCTCTTCATTTGTTCCACCACTCTAGTCAAATTTAGTTTGTGCAGCCTGCCCCAGTCTCGTGCCATGTGAATCCCTAAGTATCGGAAACTTTCTCCGACCATCCTAAATGGCAGCCCCTTCAACCTGTTCTCCTGGCCCCTGGCCCCTCGCCTGCACTACAAACATCTCACTCTTAACCATGTTCAGTTTGAACCCTGAAAACCTGCCAAATTCTCTCAATATTCCTAGTATACTGTCCCTCCCAGCCAGCGGGTTCGATACGTACAGGAGCAGGTCGTCCGCGTACAGCGATACCCTATGTTCCACCCCTCCCCTAATTCCCTTCCACCCCCTCGCAGCTCTCAGGGCAATCGCCAGCGGTTCTATGGCCAATACAAACAGCAACGGGGAGAGTGGGCATCCTTGTCTGGTCCCCTGGTGTAGTCTAAAGTACTCTGATGTTGTCCTATTCGTCCTCACGCCAGCTTTTGGGGCCTGGTACAATGGTCTTAACCCAGTCAACAAAGCCCACCCCGAACCCAAACCGTCTGAGTACCTCCCACAAATAGTCCCACTCCACCCGGTCAAAGGCCTTCTCGGCATCCATTGCCACCACTGCCTCTACCTCTCTGCCCTCCGGGGGCATATGATCACATTGTGTAGTCTTCTCAAGTTGGCTACCAGCTGTCTGCCTTTCACAAACCCTGTTTGGTCTTCCCTGATCACCTCTGGGACACAGTCCTCAATTCTAATCTCCAAGACCTTAGCCAGGAGCTTGGCGTCGACGTTGATCAGGGAGATAGGTCTGTATGACCCACAAGCTTCCGGGTCTCTATCCCGTTTTAATATCAGCGAAATGGTAGCCTGTGACGTCGTCCCTCTGTTCCTCGCCTCATTAAATACCCTAGTCAGCACATGCCCCACTATCTCCGAGAACGTTTTGTAGAACTCCACTAGATATCCGCCCGGCCCCAGGGATTTACCCAACTGCATGGCCTTCAAGCCCCCCAGTACTTTCTCAGCTCTGATCGGGGCCCCCAGTCCGTCTACCAGCCCCCAATCCACTTTTGGGAAGGTCAGTCCATCTAAGAAACGCTTCATCCCCCCGGCTCCCCAGGGGGTTCCGAGGTATAGAGCTTGCTGTAAAACTCCCGAAACACCTTGTTCAGTCCTGACGGGTCATCCACTCTGTTCCCCATACCGTCCACTACCCTGCCTATTTCTCTGGCCACCTCCTTCCCTCCTGAGTTGCTGCACAAGCATTCTACTAGCTTTCTCCCCGTGCTCATAGACCACACCTTTTGCCTTCCTGAGTTGTTCCACTGCCTTGCTCGTGGACAACACTCCCAGCTCGGCCTGCAGTCTCCGTCTATCTCTAAGTAGGTCCTCCCTCGGGGCCTCTGCGTATTCCCTATCTGTCCGGTGGATCTCCTTGATCAGTCTGTCCATTTCCGCTCTGTCCGTACTATCTCTGTGGGCCCAAATTGAAATCAGCTCCCCCCTTACCACCGCCTTCAGCGCCTCCCACAGGGTCGCTGCTGAGACTTCCTCTGTGTCATTAACCTGCAGGTAGTCCTGCATGCACTTCCGCAGTCTCTCGCACACCCCCTCCTCCGCTAGAAATCCTACGTCCAACCTCCATTGCGGGCGCTGGTAGCTCCCTTTGCAGACCTGCAGGTCCACCCAGTGTGGGGCATGATCCGAGATGGTGATCGCCGAGTACTCCGTATTTTTTACCCTGCCTACACAGTTCCTGCTCATGATGAAAAAAATCGATTCTAGAGTATACTTTGTGAACATGCGAGTAGAACGAATATTCCCTTCCCTTCTGCCGTCTGGCTCTCCATGGGTCAACCCCCCCCCCCCCCCCCCATCTGCTCCATGAACCCCCTCAGTTCCCTTGCCATCGCTGGGAGCCTACCCGTGAGCCTACCCGTTCTGGAGCATGGCCTGTCTAGTCCGGGGTCGAGGACCGTGTTGAAGTCCACACCCATGATCAGCTTGCGTGTATCTGGGATTTTCCCCAGCACCCTTTTAATGAAGTCAGCGTCGTCCCAATTTGGAGCATATACATTCATCAGGACTACCCTCACCCCCTCAAAAGTACCACGGACCATAAGAAATCTATCCCCTCCATCTGCAATTGTGCCCTCCGCCTCAAATTGAACCCATATATTGATCATGATTGCCACCCCCCTGGACTTAGTGTCCAAGCCCGAGTGGAAGACCTGGCTAATCCAGCCCTTCCTTAGTCTGGTCTGGTCAGTCACTTTCAGATGTGTCTCCTGCAGCGTGATTACGTCCGCCTTTAGAGCCCGCAAATGTGCGAACACACGCGCCCTCTTGACTGGCCCGTTCAGTCCTCTGACATTCCAGGTAATCAGCCTGGTTGGAGAGCACCTGCCCCCCCCGCCCCCCCTGCCGATCAACCATCTTCCTTCTTGGGCCCGCCCCCAGCCCATGTGCTGCGCCCCTCCCAGTTTGCCTCCTGGCAGTTCCCACCCCCGACCTCCGCTCTGTTACCTACTTTAGATTCCTCCCATGTCAGCAAAATAACTCCCCCCCCCTCCCCCCCAGCAACAACACCCCTCTGTAACCCGACCCCTGCCATTTACTGGCTGTATGCATACCCCCCACCTGACTCCCTTGACTAGCTTCCCGCTAGCCCGGTGACTCATCCCTCCGGCACCAACTTGTCTCGCTCCCATTGTCCCCCCGAGCTCATCCCCCCCCCCCACCTATCCACACCCATCCTCCTGATGTGTCCTGCTCGAGCAGTCTCTCTCCCTGCAGTACAAGAGATCAAACAAAAAACAAGGGTAATCAAACAAAGACCCGAGATCGCTCCAGCTGTAATGCTGTTCCATTTGTGTAAGCAGATATGTGATACCGATCAACCTTTTCTTCGCATTAGTAATAAAAACACACAGCAACACAGTACCCGCGTCACCCCCCCTACCTCCAATACCTTTAACCCCCATTGCTTCCCGGTCAAATTTCTGTTCCGTTGGAAGCTCCAAAAAGAAAAAAACACAAAGAAAAAGCAAAAAGACAACCCAAAAGAGAGAGGGGGCACGAGGGGGCACCCCCCCCCCCCGCCCATTGTACCCATAGGCAGCGAAAATGGAAAACAGAAACTACAAAGTACCTGTGAAGCAGCAAAAAAAAATAGAAAGCCAGTCCAAGAAAACTAGAAGTCTCACAAACAATAATACTCAGACCTTCGTGGGCCCTCGGAACGGCACCAGTCCCTGATCCTTTGCGAACTCCATCGCCTCATCGGGGTCCATAAAGTAGCAATGCGGGCTCTGGTGCGTAACCCAAAGCCGCGCCGGGAAAAGCAGACCGAACTTCACGTGCTTTTTGAACAAAATCTCTTTAATTCTTTTAAGGGCTGCTCGCCGCCTGGCCTGCTCCTGACTCAGGTCTTGATAGATGTGCAGGACATTGTTGTTCCATGTACTGCTCTTTGTACTCTTTGCCCACTGAAGTACCCGCTCCTTGTCTGTGAACCTGTGGAACCTGACCACCACTGGTCGAGGGGGGAGGGGCCTCCCGGCCGCGGCTGCCTCACCTGCACTCTGTGGGCCCCATTCCGCTCCAGCGGTCGCGGAAAGGAGGTAGCCCCCATCAACTGCTGTAACAGGTCTGCCACAAACGTCGTGGCGTCCGCTCCTTCGGCCCCCTCTGGGAGGCCAATAACTCTCAAATTTTGTCTGCTGGCTCTGTTTTCCAGGTCTTCAAGCCTGTCAAGCAGCCTTCTCTGCCGCTCCTTCAACCCATCTATCTCTATTGCAGCGATCGTTTGTGTGTCCGCCTGTTCCTCCACTGCTTGCTCCAGCTCCTTGACCTTTTTGTCCTGGGCCTCTAGCCTTTGGTTCACTTGCTCAACCGCTTTCTGCAGCGGTTCTAAGTTATCCCGTTTCATATCTTCAAAACTTCCTTTTATGACCTGCAGCATATTGTCCAGTGCTGCTTGGATCGTCTGGCCCGCGGTCTGGTCAGCCATCTTTGGTCCCGGGTCAGCTCCCACACCACTTTGTCTCTGCCCCTTTTCCTGCTTTCGCTGCTTTCTGCTCTTCTTTGTTTCCAAATCAGCAATTTTGTGGCCGTCTTTTCTAGCGCTCAAAAGTTCCGAAAAGTCGAGAAACCAGGTCCAAAAAGCCAGCCGGAGTGAGAGCCGTCTCCTGTAACATTGCCACGTCCGCCTTCAGTCCCCTCAAATGCGTGAACACGCGTGCCCTCTTAACCGGCCCATTTAGCCCTCTTACATTCCATGTGCTCAGCCTGATTGGGGGGCTTTTGGCCCCCCCCCCCCCCCCCCCCTCCGCCGATCAGCCATCACCTTTCTTGGGCCAGTCTCCAGCCCGCACCCCATGTATCCGCAGGCCCGCCCCCAGACAGCCTCCGCCCCTGACCTCCCTACTGTCCCACAGCAAAAGTCCCTCCCCCATCAGCAGAACATTCCCCCCCCAATCCCCCCTAGTAACAGCACCATACACACAGCCCCCTCCAACAAGCATACCATCTGCTCACCCCCCACTGCGCTTCCCTGAGCTAGCCCGCCCAGCTAGCTTGGTGGCCCCCGCCCATGGCGCCAGACATTTTCCCACCTATTGTCTCCACCCCCCCCCCCCCCCTCTGCTCGGACACACATATGCAAATGTAAACAATCCCAACCCAATTGCACAAAAGAAACACGCAATGAAAATCATAAAGAAGATCCAACATCTAACATTCACACCTCTATCCCCCATCAGTGCAAATGCAATTTTAACTGAAGCAACTCGTCCACAGACCCCAACTCAATACAAAAGACATTACAAGTAACATCCAAAGACAACAACTTTTCTTTTTAGAAAAAAAAATTAACTGAAGAGAAGAGAAGAGAAAAAAAAAACCACATGAGCACTGCAGCAAAGTTCAGTCCAAACACCTCAGTCCGCTACCAGCCCTTTCCTTCTCACGAAGTCCATCGCTTCCTCGGGCAACTCGAAGTAGAAATGCTGCTCTTGGTGAGTAACCCAAAGGCAGGCGGGGTACAGTAGTCCAAACTTTACCTTCTTCTTAAAATGGGTTGATTTTATCTGGTTGAACCCTGCTCGTCTCCTGGCCACGTCCACGCTCAGATCCTGATATATACGCAGGACGCTGTTCTTCCATTTGCAGCTCCATGTCTGCCCGGCCCACTAGAATGCACCCCTTGTCCAGGTACTTGTGGAATCTCACCACCATTGCTCCCGGGGGGGGGGGGGGGGGGGGGGGGTCGCCCACACGCGGCTTCCTCGCTATCGTTCTGTGCGCCCTGTCCACCTCCAAGGTTCGGGAGAACGTCCCATCCCCTAGCAGCTTCTCAAACAGCCGCTATGTATGCCTCTGCGTCTGTTCCTTCGGATCCTTATGGGAGCCCAACGATTCTCAGGTTCTTTCGGCGGGACCTGTTTTCTAGATCTTCCACCTGCTCCTGGCCTTTTCTCTTGGTCTCTCAACATTCCCCCCCACCTCCAACTCCACTGCAGCTTGGTGCTCCTCCTGCTCAGTCAGTGCCTTCTCCACTTTCTGGATCGTCCAATCTTGAGCATCCAGTCTGAGTTCCAGTCGTGCAATCGTTTTCTTAATCGGGTCCAAGCAGTCCTGTTTCTGCTTGGTGAAGTCCTCCTGTATAAACTGCATCATCTGCTCCGTCGACTGCTGGGTCATCGAGCCAGAACTCCGGTCCTCCGTCATGCTTTCCCCCGCTGCAGCCTCAGTCCAAGCCTTCTCCGTTCGCCTATTTCTTCCTTTGCGAGCACTCCTGGTCCACTTCTCCATGTGCCCTGGCGTGGCGGGGGGACCTGCTGGAATTCTTAACGTTTGAAAAGGCCAAATTTGAACTGAGGGGTTCTACAATTTATGGGCGTTATTCATTATGCACTTTCGAGAATTGGATCACATCGAACATCAGGGGGATTGGAGGACTGGGAGGGTTGGGTGGAGGAGGACTGTATATGTTAATGGTGACTATGGGTGATTCCTGGGGCAAAGTTCTCCCCCAACGGCGGGATGCCCGCCGACTGGCGCCAAAGACGGCGCCAATCAGACGGGCATCGCGCCAGCCCAAAGGTGCGGAATGCTCCGCATCTTTGGCGGCCTAGCCCCAACATTGAGGGGCTAGGCCGACGCCGGAGGGATTTCCGCCCCGCCAGCTGGCGCGGAAATGCGGCGCATGCGCGGGAGCGTCAGCGGCCGCTGTCAGTTTCCCGCGCATGCGCAGTGGGGAGAGTATTTTCCGCCTCCGCCATGGTGGAGGCCGTGGCGGAGGGGGAAGGGAAAGAGTGCCCTCATGGCACAGGCCCGCCCGCGGATCGGTGGGCCCCGATCGTGGGCCAGGCCACCGTGGGGGCACCCCCCGGGTTCAAATCGTCCCGCGCCCCCCCCCCCCACCGGACCCCGGAGCCCGCCCACGCCGCCTGGTCCCGCCGTAAATACCAGGTTTGATTTACGCCGGCGGGACAGGCAATTTCTGGGCGGGACTTCGGCCCATCCGGGCCGGAGAATCCAGCGGGGGGTCCCGCCAACCGGTGCGGCCCGATTCCCGCCCCCGCCCAATCTCCGGTACCGGAGACTTCGGCGGGGGCGGGGGCGGGATTCACGGCGGCCAACGGCCATTCTCCGACCCGGCGGGGGGTCGGAGAATGATGCCCCTGGTTCCGTTTTGTGATTTGTTTATGTTAACATGCGGGCCAATGCCTGAGGTATGGTGGGAGGATGAGATTGTTGTTATTGATATTGGGATTGACATTACATTCGTTACTGATTATTGTTTATTGGTGGGTGTAAATTTGGGAGAAAATGTGAAAAAGGAGAAGAATAACATTTAAAAAAAAAAAATCCATGAAGCTCCATGTTTATTAAGAGAGTATCACAGAAACTATTCTTAGGAGTCTAATTTTTTGTAATAGGACAGCTATGCTACTCATGTTTAACGGTTTACAAGTCTGTATCTGCTCCTGGATTTCAGATTTCAATGGAGAGCTCTGGAGATTGCACTAGTCCTTACACAGATGCGAGCTCCAGTTTCTTGGCGATGCTGCAGGAAGTGGAACCTCGGGTGGCTCGCCGACGCCTTTCTCAAGCTCGACATCGTGCAAAGCTGGTCGGTCTCTTCAATCACCTACGAGACACAGTATGTCCTCAGTCCAAGAGGACGAAGAGGACCACTTCAAAAGTAAGACAGGTTTGAGAAACAGTTCAAAAGGAAAATACTGCAGAAGCTGGAAATCTGAAATAAAAACAGAAAATGCTGGAAATACTCTGCAGGCCTGGCAATATCTGTGGAGGGAAAAACAGGGTTAATGTTTCAGGTTCATGACCTTTCCTCAGAATTTTCTGATTTTTAACTGAGTGATAGTTGCTTGCTTGTCACCCGAAACTGGGTAGCAAGTTATGTATAGGATAAAAGGGTTTCAAGAGTTATTTTTCTTGTTTTTTTTAATTATGTATCAACATTGTACATAGATTGAGATCTTGTTTATATTACAAAAATCAGTGTTACATACATATGACACTCGTGTATATTGTGAAATATGTTGCATTTTATATTGAAAGGGTAAGAGATGAAATATAATAAGTTTTGAAAAAGGGGAAAAGTTATTTTGGCCCAGATTATTGCCATGGTGAGTCACGGGCACGTCCCATTTTGTTGGGGATGGGAATGGGGGTGTCTCATGTTTCACCAATGCACAGTTTATGGAGGCAGCTGGACATTTAAATTATCAGCTGCCTTCACTGAAGTCTGATTTTGTTAGCCCAGGGCTGTCAAGCTCATTGGAACTGTCAACAGAGCCTTCAAAAAGTGTCATGAGGAAGTATCAAGAGGACCTTGAAAAGTGCCAAGAGGAACTGTCAAAAGCTTCTGTCAAACTGTCAAGGCATTTAAAAAAATGATTGTTTGCGATTTCACTCTGCATGTTGACATAAGCTTGAGGGTTTCCATTACTGGATTGCTGTTGCATGACTGATTTCGCAACCGTCAATTAACACAGTGGGCTGCCTGCTGTTTCACAATTTGATTGACAGCTACAAGTGGTTATAAACTCTTTCAAGTGGGGCTATGCATTCCATTGGTAGTTATAAGAGATTGCGTACTTCAATGAAATGATCATTGTTTTACAGCTTTATTTAGTTGAAGGAAAATAAATCTATTATACAAGTTTTTATGAATGCGGGTTCTTTTTTTTAAATATAGTGAAATCTGCAATAGGCACTTAGAACTTTATTTTCTAGAACTTTATTTTACCTCATCTCTGCATGGAACTTAGGGTGAAATTCTCCGGTATCGGCGCGATGTCCGCCGACTGGCGCGCACATCAGTCGGGCATCGCGCCGCACCAAAGGTGCAGAATGCTCCGCATCTTGGGGGGCCGAGCCCCAACCTTAAGGGGCTAGGCCCGTGCCGGACGAATTTCCGCCCCGCCAGCTGGCGGAGAAGACCTTTGGTGCCCCGCCAGCTGGCGCGGAAATGACATCTCCGGGCAGCGCACTCGCGGGAGGGTTAGCGGCCGCTGACGGCATTCCCGCGCATGCACAATGGAGGGAGTCTCTTCTGCCTCCGCCATGGTGGAGACTGTGGCGAAGGCGGAAGGAAAAGAGTGCCCCCACGGCACAGGCCCGCCCGCGGATCGGTGGGCCCCGATCGCGGGCCAGGCCACCGTGGGGGCACCCCCCGGGGCCAGATCGCCCCGCGACCCCCCCCCCAGGACCCCGGAGCCCGCCCGCGCCGCCTTGTCCCGCCGGTAAGGTAGGTGGTTTAATCTACGCTGGCGGGACAGGCATTTTAGCAGCGGGACTTCGGGCCGGAGAATCGCGGGGGGGAGGGGGCGGGGCGCCAACCGGCATGGCGCGATTCCCGCCCCCGCCGAATATCCGGTGCCTGAGAATTCGGCAACTGGCGGGGGCACGATTCACGCCAGCCCCCGGCGATTCTCCGACCCGGCGGGGGGGTCGGAGAATCTCGCCCCTGAAGTCTGTCCAGGGTGGATACAGGATGAGTTGGCAGGGTAGGTGAAAGGATGGTGAGTGGGTGGGGTGACATGGATTGGCATGAGTTG
Organism: Scyliorhinus torazame; assembly: GCF_047496885.1. Lineage (NCBI taxonomy): Eukaryota > Metazoa > Chordata > Chondrichthyes > Carcharhiniformes > Scyliorhinidae > Scyliorhinus > Scyliorhinus torazame. The sequence goes on along the minus strand of NC_092725.1, from coordinate 85,301,949 downwards.
GCACTGAGTTGCATAGGGACTATAAAGGGCCATTGGAGGATAGAGGGATATGGGTTGGCATGGAAGGTATGAAGGGTGGGTACATGGCATGAAAAGCATGGGCTGGAATGAATGGGGCATGGTGAGTGTTTGGCGAGGGGGGGGGGGAAGTGGCTGAGGACTGCAGGGACATTTCATATATATTTTTTTTAAAAGTTATTTTTATTTTCCTTTTTCACATTTTCTCCTGCATTTACACCCATCAACAATAAGCAATAATCAACAAGATATGTCAATCCCCATAATAACAACGATCCCATCCGCCCACCAACCCCCAAACATCAGCCCGCATGTTTACATAAACAAATGACAAAAAGGAATCGGGGATTACCCAGAGTCACCCTTAATCTACACAGCCCCCTCCCCCCACCCCCCACCCCCAACGTTCAATGTTATCCAGCTCTTGAAAGTGCATAATAAATAGTGCCCATGACTTGTAGAACCCCTCCGAGTTCCCCTCAGTTTGAACTTAACGTATTCCAACAGGCCCCCCCGCTACGCCAGGGCACAGGGTGGAGAGGCTGCTCTCCATCCCAACAGGATCCGCCTTCGGGCGATCAACGAGGCGAAGGCTATGATATCTGCCTCCGCACCCGTTTCCAACCCTGGCTGGTCTGACACCCCGAATATGGCCTCCTGGGGACCCGGGTCCAGTTTCACACGCACCACCTTGGAAATTACCCAAAACACCTCCTTCCAGTACTCCCCTAGCTTTGAACAGGACCAAAACATATGAACGTGATTCGTGCCCCCCCCCCACTCCCACCACGCTCACACACATCCTCTACTCCTTCAAAAAATCAGCTCATCCTCGCCGTCATGAGATGCGCTCTATATGCCACCTTCAGCTGTATCAGCCCCAACCTCGCACATGAGGTGGAGGCATTTACTCTCCGGAACACCTCACACCAGACCCCTACCTCTATGACCTCTCCCAGCTCTTCCTCCCACTTTGTTTTGATCCCTTCCAGTGGTGCCTTATCCTCTTCCAAAATGGCTTCGTACACCGCTGACACTGCCCCCTTCTCCAGTCCCCTTGTCGTCAACACCTCCTCCAGCAATGTGGAGGCCGGTTCCTCTGGGAAGCTCTGTATTTCCTTCCTGGCAAAATCCCGAACCTGCATGCACCTAAACACTTCTCCCTGCTTGTGGTATTATCAGGTATTACAGTACCCCAGAGGCCAAAGACCATTGGTTAAACCTAGGAGTTTACCATTGGCTTATGGTATGTAGCTCCGCCTTGACAGGCGGCGTATAAGAACCGATGCCATCCCAGCAGCCCTCACTTTCTGTACCGAAGCTGCTGGGGAACAGTTCTAGATGATTAAAGCCTTCAGTTATGTTACAACCTCGTCTTTGAGTGTAATTGATCGTGCATCAATTTAATCGACTACACTTAAGCTGAAAGGATGGATCTCCGAATCAAGCCTGAGTGTCTACAACTCAGCCCCCATGCGGAGAACTCAACGGCGATATTTAAGCACTGGCTGGCGTGCTTTAAAGGCTACCTCGAGACAACCGGAGGCACCCTCTCAGGAGAACAGAAACTGCATCACCTGCACTCGAGAGTAAGCCCTGGGATCTTCACCCTCATCGAGGAGGCGGAGGACTTCGATGCTGCGATTGAACCGTTAAAAGGACATTATATCCGCCCTGTAAACCAGGTCTACGTATGTCACCTGCTTGCAACTAGACGGCAAAGCCCCGGGGAATCGTTGGAGGACTTCTACCGTGCGCTACTGGTGCTGGGCAGAAACTGTGGCTGCCCGCAAGTTTCGGGGAGCGAGCACACGGAACTTCTAATCCGGGATGCCTTCGTAGCAGGTATGAGCTCCTCAGAGATCCGCCAAAGACTCTGAGAAAAAGACACCCTGGGATTGAGAGAGGCACGGGCCCTGGCAGGGTCCATGGATGTTGCCTCCAGAAACGCACAGTCCTATGCGCCCGACCACGCGGTGGCCCCCTGGGCTGCGTGGCATCCCGCAGCGGCAGCCCCACTGACCTTCCCCGTGTCCCCGCAGGCCTGCGCTGTAAGGCGGCCTGCTAACTCCGTTGGACCCCGCTGTTTCTTCTGCAGGCAGGCGAAGCATCCCCGCACGCGCTGCCCGGCCCGCACCTCCACCTGCAAAGTGTGTGGCAAGAAGGGCCATTTTGTGGGGGTCTGCCAGGCACGAGCCGTGGCCGCGGTCTCCAGTGACTCCGGACCGCCGCGGCAACCTTCCCTTCGGGCCCTAGGTGGCCAGCACTCACCGCCACCCCCCTATCCTAGGGCCACGTCCGACCCACGGGCGCGGCCATTTTGCCCCTCGGACACCACGCTGGACGGATGGGCGCCGCCATTTTGTCCACCCCTGCCGCCATTTTGTCTATCCCCGACCACCATGTGCGATCCATGGGAGACGCCATCTTGGATGGGGCCCCAGGCCCCCAGCACGGCCGATTACACGCTGCCCGATCACAACCCGCAACTGCTCCATCTGGCCTCGGTGACGCTGGACCAAAATCGACCTCAGACACTCGCACCAGCAACGACAACGGTCTTCATCAACGGCCACGAGACGTCTTGCTTGATCGGCTCTGGGAGCACGGAGAGCTTTATACACCCCGACACGGTAAGGCGTTGTTCACTTGTTACCCACCCTGTAAACCAAAGAATCTCCCTGGCCTCCGGGTCACACTCAGTGGAGATAAAGGGGTTCTGCCAAGCAGACCTCACTGTCCAAGGCAGGAAATTCACCAAGTTCCGCCTTTATGTCCTGCCGCACCTCTGCGTGGCTACCCTCCTGGGGTTGGACTTCCAATGTAACTTGCAAAGCCTGACCTTCAAATTTGGTGACCCTATACCTCCCCTTACTGTCTTCGGCCTCGGGACCCTAAAGGTCGTCCCGCCTTCCCTGTTTGCGAACCTCACCCCGGATTGCAAACCAGTCGCCACCAGGAGCAGATGGTACAGTGCCTAGGACCGGACCTTCATCAGGTCAGAGGTCCAAAGGCTACTGAGGGAAGGGGTCATTGAAGCGAGCAACAGTCCCTAGAGAGCTCAAGTAGTGGTGGTAAAGACTGGGGAGAAACTTAGGATGGTCATTGACTACAGTCAGACCATCAACAGGTTTACACAGCTGGACGCGTACCCTCTCTACCGCATATCCGACCTGGTGAACAGGATCGCCCAATACAAGGTCTTCTCCACGGTTGACCTCAAGTCCGCTTACCATCAGCTACCCCTCCACACTAGTGACCGCAAGTACACTGCCTTCGAAGCAGATGGGCGGCTCTATCACTTCTTAAGTGTTCCCTTTGGTGTCACTAATGGGGTCTCGGTCTTCCAACGCGAGATGGACCGAATGGTTGACCGGTACCGCTTATGCAAAACGTTACCGTATCTCGATAACGTCACCATCTGCGGCCGTGACCATCAGGACCACGACACCAACCTCCGGAAATTTCTCCAGACCACGAAAATCCTTAATTTAACGTATAATAAGGATAAATGTGTATTTAGCACCGACCGCCTAGCCATCCTCGGCTACGTGGTGCGAAACGGAGTTATAGGCCCTGACCCTGAATGCATGCGCCCCCTTATGGAATTCCCCCTCCCTCACTGCCCCAAGGCCCTGAAGCGCTGCCTCGGATTTTTCAGTTATTACGCACAGTGGGTCCCTAACAACGCAGACAAAGCCCGACCCCATATCCAGTCCACAACCTTCCCCCTGTCGACGGAGGCCCGCCAGGCCTTCTGCCGCATCAAAGCAGACATTGCAAAGGCCACGATGCGCGCCATCAACGAGTCCCTCCCCTTCCAGGTCGAGAGCGATGCGTCCGACGTAGCTCTGGCCGCCACCCTCAACCAAGCGGGTAGACCCGTGGCCTTCTTCTCCCGTACCCTCCATGCTTCAGAAATTCACCATTCCTCAGTCGAAAAAGAGGCACAAGCCATAGTAGAAGCTGTGCGACATTGGAGGCATTACCTGGCCGGCAGGAGATTCACTCTCCTCACTGACCAACGGTCGGTGGCGTTCATGTTCGATAATGCACAGCGGGGCAAGATAAAGAACGACAAGACCTTACGGTGGAGGATAGAACTCTCCGCTCCACCTACAACTACGAGATCTTGTACCATCCTGGGATGCTAAACGAGCCTTCTGATACCCTGTCCCACTGTACATGTGCCACCGCACAAGTGGACCGCCTCCGAGCCCTCCACGAGTACCTCTGCCACCCGGGGGTCACTCGTTTTTTCCACTTCATTAAGACCCGCAACCTGCCCTACTCCATCGAGGAGGTCAGGACAGTGACCAGGGACTGCCAAATCTGCGCGGAGTGCAAACCGCACTTCTACCGGCCAGAGAGGGCGCACCTGATAAAGGCTTCCCGTCCCTTTGAACGCCTCAGCATGGACCTCAAAGGCCCCCTCCCCTCCACCGACCGCAACGCGTATTTCCTGAACGTGATTGACGAATACTCCAGGTTCCCATTCACCATCCCCTGCCCAGACATGACTGCAACCACCGTTATCAAGGCCCTCCAGGGTATCTTTACACTGTTCGGGTTCCCTGCGTACATCCACAGTGATAGGGGGTCCTCCTTTATGAGCGACGAACTGCAGCAATTCCTGCTCAGCAAGGGCATTGTCTCAAGCAGGACGACCAGTTACAACCCCCGGGGAAACGGCCAGGTAGAGAGGGAGAACGGAACGGTCTGGAAGACCGTCCTACTGGCCCTACGGTCCAGGAATCTTCCAGTCTCCCGCTGGCAAGAAGTCCTCCCGGAGGTCCTCCACGCCATCCGGTCTCTGCTCTGTACAACTACCAGTCAGACACCTCATGAACGTCTCCTTGTCTTCCCCAGGAAGTCCTTCTCCGGGACCTTGCTCCCAACCTGGCTCGCAACAACCGGACCCATCCTGCTTCGGAAGCACGTGCGGGCGCACAAGTTGGACCCGTTGGTCGAGAGGGTCCACCTGCTGCACGCTAACCCTCAGTACGCCTACGTGGCGTCGTCTCTCTCTCCCTCTCACAGCACCTCACTGGAGGGTCAGTCCTCCCGCCACTCCTGCCTAGGCCCTCCCACCCACCGGTGCCCCTTACAGGGGCCCACCCCTCGGGCCAACCGTTCGCCCCAACAGCACCGTCTAGGGGTAACGAAGATGCCATGGAGGCCACAGTCCCGGAGTCGCTGACTCCCGGACCCCCACCAGAATGACCACCGAAGCCCAGACGATCCAGGAGGACGACCAGGCCACCCGACCGACTGATTGTTTCACTGTAACTGCAACTATAAACGGACACTGACTGTATTTATCTTCCACGCTTGTAAATATTCTCGACAACTCTGTAAGGAGATATCACGTTACCTCCGTATCTGATGATACCATGTTAAGTGCAATTGTAACCACTGGCCACCACCCCCGCGGGACTCTTTTTTTAACAGGGGGTGAATGTGGTATTATCAGGTATTACAGTACCCAAGAGGCCGAAGACCATTGGTTAAACCTAGGAGTTTACCATTGGCTGTTGGTATGTAGCTCCGCTTTGACAGGCGGTGTATAAGAACCGGTGCCGTCCCAGCAGCCCTCACTTTCTGTACCGAAGCTGCTGGGGAACAGTTCTAGTCGATTAATGCCTTCAGTTATGTTACAACCTCGTCTTTAAGTGTAATTGATCGTGCATCACCGCTCTAGCCCATACTTCGCTTCCAGCTCCCCCAATCCTGCAAACCGACCCCGAAGAAACAAATCCTTTCGCGTCTTAATCCCCTTCTCTTCCCATTTCCGAAAACTTCCATCCCACCTCCCTGGCTCAAATCTGTGGTTCCCCCGAATCGGCATTTCCCTTGACCCTAAACCCAACCCGAAGTGTTGGCGAAACTGCCTCCAGATTTTCAATGAAGCTATTATTACCGGACTCCCTGAATATTTCCCGGAGCTATCGGGAGCGGCGCTGTTGCTAGTGCCTTCAGCCCCGACCCCCTGCACAAACTCTCCTCCATTCTGACCCATTGAGAATCAACCCCTCTGACCCAGTTCCGCACCTTCTCCACATTCGCCGCCCAGCAGTAGTACAACAGGTTCGGGAGACCCAAACCCCCTGCCTGCCTTCCCCTCTGTAGCAGCACCTTTCTCACTCTTGCCACCTTTCCGCCCCATATGAATGAGGTAATCCTTCCCTCAATTTCCCTGAAAAAAGACTTTGGCAGGAAAATTGGTAGGCATTGAAAAATAAACAGGAATCGCGGCAACACATTCATTTTAACCGCCTGTACCCGACCCGCCAGTGACAGAGGAAGGTCGGCTCCCCTTGCCAGATTGGCTTTCACTCGCCCCACCAAACTAGTGATGCTGTACCTGCGAAGCCTCCCCCACACCCGGGCAACGTGCACCCCCAGATACCTAAAATGAGTCCCTGCTCTACGGAATGGCAGCCCCCCCTCCCCTGCCCCCACCCCTGGCCGAGACACCACGAAGTACTCACTCTTGTCCAGGTTCAGCTTGTACCCCGAGAAAGACCCAAATACCCGCAGTAGCTCCAATATTCCTCCTCTCGACGCACTCGGTTCCGACACATACAGCAGCCGTCGTCGGCATATAAGGACACCCTATGCTCTAGCCCCCCCCCCGCACTATTCCTTTCCATGCTCCTGAACTTCTCAATGCGATGGCCAACGGCTCAATCGCAAGTGCAAACAGCAGGGGGGACATAGGACATCCCTGTCTCGTCCCACGGTGGAGAGAACAATATCTCAAACTGATATTATTTGTGCGGACACTCGCCTTCAGCTCCTTATATAATAGCTTTACCCAGTTCACAAACCTTGGTCCAATCCCAAACCGCTCCAGCATTGCCATCAGGTACCCCCATTCTACCCGATCAAACGCCTTCTCGGCGTCCAATGCCACAACTACCTCTGTTTCCTTCCCTTCCGCCGGTGCCATAAGAGCGTTCAAAACTCTCCTAATGTTCGAAAACAGCTGCCTCCCTTTCACAAACCCCATCTGATCCTCCCCTATCACCTTCAGGAGGCACTCCTCCAGCCTACCCGCCAGTACCTTCGCCAATACTTTTGCGTCTATGTTCAGAAGTGATATGGGCCGATACGACCCACACTCCGTTGGATCCTTATCTTTTTTTAGCAACAGTAAAATCGATGCCTGCCCCAAGGTTTGCGGTAACACCCCCTTCCCTATCGCCTCCTCAAACATCCCCACCATCAGGGGTGCCAACCTATCCTTAAATCTTTTATAATATTCCACTGGAAACCCATCCGGCACTGCCACCTTCCCCGACTGCATCCTCCCAATCGCATCCTTTATCTCCTGCTCCACAATTGCTCCTTCTAATGTAGCCCTGTCCCCCTCCCCTAGCCTCGGGTACTCCAACCCATCTAGAAATTCCTGCATCTCACAGTCTACCCCGGGTGGCTCTGACTTGTACAACTTCTCATAAAACTCCTCAAAAACCTTGTTAATCAGCACTGGGGCCACCACCAACTTCCCTGCCCTATCCTTCACCTGAAGAATTTCCCTTGCCGCTGCCTCCCTCCGGAGCTGACCTGCTAACATATCTCCATGTTCATAAACTGCACCCCTTGCTCGTCTCAGTTGGGGGACATTTCATATTTTATTGTCTTAAAATAATGTTGGACACTGTGCCAGAGGCTGGCTTTCTGTCCAGTCTACCTCTGTATCCAGCAGCCTCCTCAGTTCTCCAAGGGCTGAGCTCTAATCTAGCTTGCCCTGGATCAAAAATCTGAATATAGGCAGCTATTTTTAGAAGTCAGATTTGTGGAGCTAGGAATTCTTCCGATTCTGCGCACCCGACACGTAGACGAAAATCCCGGCTGATAGCTCCAATACACTTCATGCCTGTAAGGTCTGCTATCTCCCTCTGCTTAAGGGTGATAGAAATAGGCATGCTGTACAGCATCAGGCAAGAAATAATTGTTCTCTTCAGGGAGGTGGGGAGGGGTGGGGGGGGGGGGGGCACTATACAAGAGCTGACATGAGCAATATAGCATGAGACTGTCCCTTTTACTCTGAACAAACAACAGATTATTTTAGCAACAGAGACACCGCTGAATTAAATGGTTTTCGTTATGTTAACAGCTAAACATTGGCTATTATATTTTACTCAAAGTGGCAGGTACTGCGTAAGGCAAAGAACTACATACTGGATTTAGAAAGAAAGCTAGAAAATTTGCTGAAACTCAAAGGTTAGTATATACAAGACTATTAAAATAATTAACTTCCTTTTTCTAAATTAAGCCCAACATCAGCAAACAAAGAGGTTAGTCACTGAGTTCTGATAACTGCAGTGAGCTTAAATGGATATGTTAAATTCACTTTGGATTAAAGGTTGCTCCCTATCCAATTACAGAAGCAGACTGATGAATGATTGGAGGAAATGGATTTAGGGTTACATATGCACAAATACTGTTTGTGATGGATATTATTGGCAAGTAGAGAAGTTACCTTAAACCAGTATCGAACCTTGGTTAGACCTCAGAAGATTTGAACAGAAGATTTTAAAAAATTGGAGTGTTTTGCACAGCCTTGACACCACATTATAAGAACATAGAACAGTACAGCACAGAACAGGCCCTTCGGTCCTCAATGTTGTGCCGAGCCTTGTCCGAAACCAAGATCAAGCCTACCCACTCCCTGTCATTCTGGTGTGCTCCATGTGCCTTTCCAATAACCGTTTGAAAGTTCCTAAAGTGTCCGACTTCACTAACACAGAAGGCAGTCCATTCCACACCCTAACCACTCTCTGAGTAAAGACCCTACCGCGGACGTCCCTCCTATCTCCCACCCTGAATCTTATAGTTATGCCCCCTTGTAACAGCTACATCCACCCGAGGAAATAGTCTCTGAACGTCCACTCTATCTATCCCCCTCATTATCTTATAAACCTCTATTAAGTCGCCTCTCATCCTCCTCTGCTCCAAAGAGAAAAGCCCTAGCTCCCTCAACCTTTCCTCATAAGACCTATCCTCCAAACCAGGCAGCATCCTGGAACATCTCCTTTGCACCCTGTCCAATGCTTCCACATCCTTCCTATAGTGAGGTGACCAGAACTGCACACAATACCCTAAATGTGGTCTCACCACGGTCATGTACAGTTGCAGCATAACCCCAGGGCTCTTAAGCTCAAACCCCCTGTTAATAAACGCTAACACACTATAGGCCTTCTTCACACCTCTATCCACTTGAGTGGCAGCCTTCAGAGATCTGTGGACATGAACCCCAAGATCTCTCTGTTCCTCCACAATCCTCAGAACCCTGCCGTTGACCCTGTAATCCGCATTCAAATTTTTCCTACCAAAATGAATCACCTCGCACTTATCAGGGTTAAACTCCATCTGCCATTTTTCCGCCCAGCTCTGCATCCTATCAATGTCTCTGCAGCCTACAACAGCCCTCCACTTCATCCACTACTCCACCAATATTGGTGTCATCAGCAAATTTACTGACTCATCCTTCAGCCCCCTCCTCCAAGTCATTGATAAAAATCACAAATAGCAGAGGACCCAGCACTGATCCCTGTGGTACACCGCTGGTAACTGGTCTCCAGTCTGAAAATTTTCCATCTGCCACCACCCTCTGTCTTCTATGTGATAACCAGTTACTTATCCAATTGGCCAAATTTCCCTCTATCCCATACCTCCTTACTTTCTTCATGAGCCGACCATGGGGAACCTTATCGAACGCCTTCCTAAAATCCATGTATACGACATCAACTGCTCTACCTTCATCTACACACTTAGTTACCTCCTCAAAGAATTCAATCAAATTTGTGAGGCAAGACTTACCCTTCACGAATTGGTGTTGACTATCCCGGATTAAGCTGCATCTTTCCAAATTGTCATAAATCCTATCCTTCAGGACCTTTTCCATTAACTTACCGACCACCGAAGTAAGACTAACCGGCCTATAATTACCAGGGTCATTCCTATTTCCTTTCTTGAACAGAGGAGCAACATTCACCACTCTCCAGTCCTCTGGCACTATCCCCGTGGGCAGTGAGGACCCAAAGATCAAAGCCAAAGGCTCTGCAATCTCATCCCTTGCCTCCCAAAGAATCCTAGGATATATTATATCTGGCCCAGGGGACTTGTCGACCCTAAGATTTTAAAAAATTGCTAATACATCCTTCCTCAGAACATCTACCTCCTCCAGCCTACCCGCCTGTATCAGACTCTCATCCTCAAAAACATGGCCCCTCTCTTTGGTAAACACTGAAGAAAAGTATTCATTCAATGCCTCTCCTATCTCTTCTGACTCCATGCACAAGTTCCCACTACTGTCCTTGACCGGCCCTAACCTCACCCTGGTCTTTCTTTTATTTCTCACATAAGAGTAAAAAGCCTTGGGGTTTTCCTTGATCCGACCTGCCAAGGACTTCTCATGCCCCCTCCTAGCTCTCCTAAGCCCATTTTTTAGCTCATTCCTTGCTACCTTGTAACCCTCAAGTAACCCAACTGAACCTTGTTTTCTCATCCTTACCTACACTTCCTTTTTCCTCTTGACAAGACATTCAACCTCTTTTGTGAACCATGGTTCCCTCACACGGCCATTTCCTTCCTGCCTGACAGGGACATACCTATCAAGGACACGCAGTATTTGTTCCTTGAACAAGCTCCACTTTTCATTTGTGCCTTTCCCTGACAGTTTCTGTTCTCATCTTATGCTCCCTAATTCTTGCCTAATTGCATCATAATTACCCCTTCCCCAATTATAAACCTTGCCCTGCCGTATGGCCCTATCCCTCTCCATTGCAATAGTAAAAGACACCAAATTATGGTCACTATCTCCAAAGTGCTCTCCCACAAACAAATCTAACACTTGGCCCAGTTCATTACCCAGTATCAAGTCCAATGTGGCCCCACCTCTTGTCGGCCTATCCACATATTTTGTCAGGAAACCCTCCTGCACACACTGTACAACAACTGCCCCATCCAAACTGTTCGACCTATAGAGGTTCCAATCAATATTTGGAAAGTTAAAGTCAGCCATGAGAACTACCCTGAGACCTCCACACCTATCCATGATCTGTTTTGCAATTTCTTCCTCCACATCTCTATTACTATTTGGGGGCCTATAGAAAACTCCTAACAACGTGACCGCTCCTTTCCTATTTCTAACTTCAGCCCTTAATACCTCAGTTGGCAGATCCCCCTCGAAATGCCTTTCTGCAGCCGTTAAACTATCCTTGATTAACAATGCTACTCCTCCACCTCTTTTACCACCTTCCTTACTCTTACTGAAACATCTATACCCCAGAACCTCCAACAACCATTCCTGTCCCTGTTCTAACCATGTCTCTGCAATGCCCACAACATCGTAGTCCCAGGTACCAATCCACGCTCCAAGTTCACCTACCTTATTCCGGATGCTCCTTGCATTGAAGTAGACACACTTCAACCCACATTCCTGACTGCCGGTACACTCCTGCGACCTTGATACCCTCCTCAGTACCTCACTACTCTCAACACTGGCTTTTGGACTACAGCTTGTTTTCCCATCCCCCTGACAAATTAGTTTAAACCCCCCCCGAAGAGCCGTAGCAAATTTCCCTCCCAGGATATTGGTGCCCCTCTGGTTCAAGTGCAAACCGTCCTGTCTATACAGGTCCCACCTTCCCCAGAATGTGCTCCAATTATCTACGTAACTGAAACCCTCCCTCCTACACCATCCCTGCAGCCACATGTTTACCTGCACCCTCTCCCTGTTCCTCAACTCGCTAGCACTTGGCACCGGCAACAAACCAGAGATGACAACATGGTTTGTCCTGGCTCTCAGCTTCCACCCTAGCTCCCTAAATTCCTGTTTTAAATCCCCATCCCTTCTCTGACCTATGTCGTTGGTACCGATGTGTACCATGACTTGTGACTGTTCCACCTCCCCCTTAAGGATTCTGAATACACGGTCCGAGACGTCACGGACCCTGGCACCCGGGAGGCAACATACCATCCGTGAGTCTCTTTCGCTGCCACAGAACCGTCTATCTGTCCCTCTAACTATCGAGTCCCCAATAACTATTGCTCTCCTGCTCTCCCTCCTTCCCTTCTGAGCCACAGGGACGGACTCAGTGCTGGAGATCCGTTCACCGTGGCTTACCCCTGGTAGGTCGTCCCCCTCAACAGTATCCAAAATGGTATACTTGTTACTGAGGGGAACGACCACAGAGGATTCCTGCACTGACTGCTTCATCCCAGCCCTTCTCACCGTCACCCATCTATCTTGATTCTTCGGAGTAACTACATCCCTGAAGGTACTATCTATGACCATCTCTGCCTCCCGAATGATCCGAAGTTCATCCAGCTCCAGCTCCAGTTTCCTAACGCGGTTTCTGAGGAGTTGGAGATGGGTGCACTTCCCACAGGTGAAATCAGCAGGGACACTGACGGCGTCCCTCACCTCAAACATTCTGCAGGAGGAACATTGCACTGCCTTCCCTGCCATCCCCTCTAGATAACTTGTGGACATAGAGGCACCAGAGAGGAGGGAAAAAAACGATTCACAAGAACGGCAACAAAACTGAAACTAAAGACAAGGCTCATGTCTGTAGAAAAAAGAGAAAAGGCTGAAACGTGACCGAACAAAGGTTTTTTAAATGATGGGACCTGATAGGATAGACATAAAGGGAGGAATCTCCCTTCATTTGTCAGTCAGTTTCAGACAGAAAACCAGAGTGCAGCTTTCCAGCTCCACAGCCGTGATTCCTCTCCAGATTTTCTGACACTCTGTGCACAGAGAATCTGGGGTGTGGTATACGCTGTCACTCTGGCGGGGTGCGGCCTGATAAAGCTAGCAAGGCCCACTCCACAGAGATCAGGCACCATCTTTAAAGGGCGCCCTGCTCTGTGCAAAAGTAAATACCCCCCTAGACACGGAGGGTGCCCCCACATGCTTTGGGCCACCCCCTCCCTCCTAAAGGCATACGCGCAACCTACTCCAAAGGCATCAGAGCACTTTTCCACACCACAAGCATCAGGGCGACCTCCCTCCCACCCCCAAAAGCATCAGCATCAGGGCACACCCCCACCTCGCAAGCATCTGGGCAACCTCCCTCCTTTGGCATTGGCACTTTGACAATGCCCAAAACTATTTACACCTCTGGTTATGTGGTATTCTTATGAACAGAATTAAATGTATCATTTCAGTTTGTTCCTATAAATTTCTGGCAATATTTGTTCGATAGCATTTCAAATTGTAACTAAATGTCTCTCTTGTGATCTTCACAAATCTGATTCATCTTTTTAATATCTTGCAAAATGACAGAAGCATATCATTTGGAAGATGGGCATCCATCAAATTTGGAAGAAATAAAAGAACAATACATCAATTACTACAAGGAGCATTGGTACAGTATGAGAAACAATGCTGTTGTACTTACAGTTAATTAGTTCAGCATGAACACTGAAATAACGCCCGTTTTTTCCAATGGGATAAATTTTTCCGGGCAAATTCGTTGCTTCATCATATGAATTATGATTCAAATATGCTTCATGGATCGAGAATGCTTTGACCTTGCTCTTCAGCGTGTTTCAGTTCATTTTGTCCCATTATGAGCAGCTCATTTTATTTTCCGGACATGATAAGAGCTTCATCTTTACTTTTTGCCATAGTTGTGATCATACCTCTGAACATTACAAAATCTCTGCTAATTGTTGTTTTGTTACTTTGAAAGTTCAAGGCAGTTATTAACTTTCAGTTTGAAAACAGACTTTTGGTACTTTCACATTTAATTGGGTGATTAAAGCACGTGTTGACCATGATATTGTATCAGTTGATTCCCCTCTGGTTAATGTGTCAAACTTTGGTTGGTACCAGCACCCTGAACCCATATAAATCGGGTGGATGGGGAGGCCAGAATGATGTTCTGCTTCTCACCAGCAGTTATTTTTAAATAGGAGGATCAGACTCTGATGACATAATTTAACCAGCGATCTGAACAAGGAAGCCACTTTGGTTCCCTGCCAGATGAAACTAGTCAGGAAAGGCACAAAGAGATAAGTTTTGAAAAATACTTTCACTTTCCTTGCGGGAGTAGGATTGCTCCTCCAGGCTTCACAAGGAAACTTAAGACCCATTTTCCCCATGTGCCCTTCCCCACAACCCCCCACCCTAACCGTCCTTATTGCCCCCGCTGCAATGTTACCAGCAATGTGAGAAGTGTTGAGTGGCCTGTTTGCCTGTGGGCCAATTGAGACCCGTAGGTGGCCTCTGACTTCCTCCCGCCTCTACTGGGATTTCACCTGCGGCAAATGTCAGGTTGAGGAATGCTGGCCAGGCAAGGGGGGAGTGGCGGGGTTGTCTCCTTCTTGAGGCCCCTGACTCTCATGGAGGCCCCCCCACAAGGTATAATAACTCTCCCCAACCTTTCCCTTACCCCTGCCCTGTGCTCCACACTCAGCCTTCCCTGAAGAAGAGGAGCCACGGAGTCCAGGGTATTGCGGGAGCAAGGCTGGCAGGAGCAGCAAGGAGTGTGGAGGTTGAACCTCGCGCATGTGGAGGTAGAGTTGACCCTGTGCAGTGCTTCGCTCCAGAATCCCCCAGAGACAGCAGTAGCCAGTATGAAATAGGTTGGATGAGGTGCATCATTCCCAATAATGAGTTTAGAAGGCATTTTAGATAAGAATCAGATGTGAATAGAATATTAGTAGAAACAGATGATTGGGAAGATCAATGAGGTATACATATTATAATGTCTAGAGTCAAGGAATTTGATCGGGGCAGACAACCAAGTTAACAGAAGGTAAAATCAATGTGGAAACAAAGGTATAATTGGCTGGATCCTCAGAAACAAGGCAGGCCAGTAAACACCTAGCAGGCAGAAGCAGACAAGCCAATTTACAGCTGACAGCCTCTATGTCTTAGAGCCAAGGAAGTGCAGAATATCTTTGTAAAGGCAGTTTAAATATCTTCACTTGACCAGGACAAGACGTTTCCCAGACTTGATTATCACCCCTGTATTGTATTATAAACTGCTGTTTCGTAATTTAGAGATTTATTTAATTTGGATGGTGTTTGGGTAACAGAAGCCTTAAGGAGTTCAGGTATCGTAGATATATTTTGAAACAAGAGGTACATTTTACATCAGCTGTGTGTGTGTGTGTGTGTGTGTGTGTGTGTGTTTAGTAATTCACAAACTTTAATTATCGTAGGGTAGAGTAGTCCTGTTCGTGAGCATTTAATAAATAGTCTTTTAATAATTGTTGTACGATGACTGGGCTACCTATTCTCATTGGGGTTTCACTTGTCTCCTCACACCATTACAAAAACCAAATGTGTACACCCCACAAACCAGTGTCCCAAGTTGGGGTACCCTCGCAGATAAGATCAACGTGGTTTGTGACACGTATGACCTGCCCATGCCAGTTCAGGTGGAGGTACGCAGCATTCAGATTTTGTGCTGCCTCTTCATTTATCTGATTGTAACATATGGTTGAGCAGCTCCTGTGCTGTTGCCTCCCTCTGCATTCAGTGGTGTAGTCATCCTTCTGTTCTTAAAGGTAGTCTGTCCCTCCCAACGAGAATATGTACTAAATAATCGTACAGTGAAATTCAATGGTGTTGTCGGATCAGATAAGGCCCCTGACCTATCCTGCATGAATAAAGAACAATATATTATGGAATTGTGCAGCTATCAGTGCTACATTTGTGTAAGGTGTGATGCGAATGCCTGTTATTGTGTCACACATATCTATGTTGTAACGACTATTAAAAGTGAAATTCTTCTTTTTATTTGAAGTATCATTTGACTGTTAATTCGTGTGTAATTTGCGTTGGTCTGATTTATGTTGAAGTAAAAACTGCAAAAAGTGAAGTCTTGTTAGTAATTTCTTCATTTGGAGGTAATTTAGAAAATTTGATTATTTTGCTTTGTGGTTTCCCCACAGGGATCGTAACAGTATACATTGTTTCCTTGCTTTTTCTACTTGCCAGCCCATTTGGGATTTAGCATTTCATTTGTATATGTTGATTGCAGTAGATTTAAGGAATAAGGAGAGTGGTGGGTATGTGTTGGAAAATTTGATATGACTAATTCAGAGGAAAGAATGAGGTTGGAACATTAATATAGGATTAATCACTCTCATGAATAGTGTTGCAATGTTAGCAGATGTACATCCAGTTACTGTTTCTACATTCAAATGTAACTGGAGTGCATCATATATGCATTTCTACATAGTGCAAAGATCAGTGATACGTCAGCAGTTTAAAAGATAAAGTGCAAGGATCAGAAAGCAGACATTTTGGAACCATAAATCTAGTTTACGTTCTTGAAATATAAGAACCTTGATAAAAATATGACTGAAAATGAACAACTTTATTTGAAATTTGATTCAAAACTATAATATTCTGATTTTAAATGACAAATTGCACCACTTGGAATCCTCTGTCCGTTGGGATTCTGTTTTCCTGCTGGCAGCGCTCCCCCACCCATGGGTTACCTGCGTAGAGTAGAGTGATTTCAATGGGAAATCCATTGACAAGTGGCTAGAAATGTGACATTATCATAAATGTAAGAACTGCAAGGATTAATTTAATGTCTAAATCAACCACTAGAGGGAGCTAGATGTACAAGTATATAAGACATTGATGCTAAGCCTTGTGGGTAAGAGGTTGAGGAGAAAGCGAGAGAACAGACTGAACGAAAGATAGTGTGAGTGAGAGCAGATCATTGTTAATGTAATAGTGTAGAAATTAGTAGTAGATGAGTGTAGATTATATGCTTATTATCAACTGAATTATATAGGAGTAAGTGTCAAGTCCAAATAAGGAGTGTTAATACATTTATAGCTTTGTTCAATCTAAAGCTATTTGTGGTCTTTATGAACACTATGCCAACCATCCTAAAATTAGCAACACAAAGAACACCACAGGAAGAAAGAATTCCACCGCTAGCAAGCAGTGCGCCTCTGAGAAACATATGGCTGGGGGACCGGAGAATCCCACCCATTGTACTCCTGAACTCTAATATTTTTGTATTCTTAACGTTTTCCCCTTTGCTTACATCGGTAACGCATTTTTCCTACCTTCACAGTGACTTGGCATCAGCAAACCTACCTGGTAAGACAAGGATGGCGCTTTGGCAGTGGCTGAGAGAATACAGAGGTCATCCTGCAGAAAGTGATCTGAAACCAGTTTGTTCCCAGTCTCCTGTAAAATCTTCAGCAGACCTCATAGAATTTGAAGGGTTAGTTTTGCACATGTCAATGCTACCGTCGGTGATGTTGGGAGGGGGGCGGAGGAAAAATTCAGCTTAACTAAGTCACATTTTGCAAGTTTGTTCAAATAGCCTTTCTCCTCTCCTTGCCTTATTAATTCCCATTTTCCAAAATAAATGAGCAATGCTTCAGCAGCAAACTCCTAAAGGGCTGAGGAAAGGATTCAGTTCTGTACCTGTTGCTGGACAAACATACCACTTTTGAGCAGAATAAACGCAGATTCTCTGAGGCAAATGGGCTGACAACATTGGTTATTAGCAGTTTGAAAGTCAGATAGAGAGTACAAATCAATTGTTTTTGCAGACTGTGTTTCCCTATCTTTCTAAACTCTGAATTTCTTCAGGTGCAGCCTATGCAACTGCATAATCTTTGAGTGCAGACTTGATTAGCCCTGTCTTATGCCCCTTTTCCATGTAATTGCACAACCTACTTCATGTTATTTGAGTTCTTGGAGCAATGTTATTTTATTCATTATTTGTATATTTGTGCTGGAAGCCTTTCTCTGATTCAGGGAGTGTGTTTCTTCCAATGTCACTCGAGGAATCGTGCAAGAAAAATGTGTCATCTACTTTTACTCAACTTCTTTCGGTGGATTTATTTCTCTCTTCCTAATAACCCTACTTCCCGAAGATCATAAGATTGGGAACGCGTCATGAGGCATTGCACAGGGAAACCCTATCCTGTGGCAGTGCAGGCTGCCTGATTAGGAGTGCAGCGAATCACAAGAAACTCCAAGAATTTTAAATGCAACTTAAGGGTTGAAACCTGCACATTCCCTTGGTCGCAGAAAAATACTTTTCACTGTACTTCGGGACATGTGACAATAAATCAAATGTAGAGTGTTTTTGTTTCAACAAGTTATTTTTGGATCACTGACATTGATATATATGCAACACTATTATTCTTGTGTCATAGGTGGAAATGCCACAGAATCTCCTAACAGAAAGAAACGTAAACATTAGATGCTGAAGCATGCCAGGTTGTTCTAACTTTCAAATTGTTTTGAAATGATCTTTACTGTATTTTTCTATCTGGCAGGTACCTGAATTTTTACAAAGAAACGGTGGACCTTTTAGTGGAGAACAGGATAGTGTCCATGGAACAGATCACCCTCCCCATTGTATCAAAAGCAATTTCACACCTCTGGCAGGAAATGTCTGGGGAGAAGAAGGAAGCTATCTTCAAAAAATGCTCCCAAAGGAGCAGTGTGTGTTTGTCTCCAGGAGAACAAATCACCTTGCAGATACCTATGCAGATGGACTGCACTGTGAGAGACAGAGCTTTAGATAGCCAGGGAGCGAGTGGTTCTTCAGAATCAAATCATGATGAGGTATCTTATTAAGAAATTTCTATGCAAGGCTAATTAAAGTTTTTTTTAAAAAGTCTACTTAATAGGCAAATAAAAGACAGGAGATTTATTCCCTTTCCTACAGAAAAAAGATTAAAAATGACAAAATCTAAAATGTGAAGGACAGGTCTACTGACACATATCGTCCTACTACCTGTTATTGCTGCAGTGTGGGAAAATAACCTGGCTATTTAAGTAGCTGAGTAGCACTCTGCTATTAGTTACATTTATAAAAATAATCTCTTACTCCCTTTATATCTGTGCATTCCTCCTCCCCCCTTGCCCGACTGAGCCCCTTCCCTGAACAGACTGTCATTCCCACTGTTTCAAGTGACTGGGAGGAACCAGCTGCTGGATTTTCCATCACTTGTGACTTTTGTTCAACCTTCCAAACCTGAACTCTAATCTAATGTTAATAGCCCGCTTCCAGCGCACAGTGGTGAGGACTGCTGCTTCACAGCGCCGAGGTCCCAGGTTCAATCCTAGCTCTGGGTCACTGTCCTTGTGGAGTTTGCACATTCTCCCCGTGTCTGCGTGGGTTTTGCCCCCACAACCCAAAGATGTGCAGGGTAGATGAATTGGCCACACTAAATTGCCCGTTAATTGGAAAAAATGAATTGGGTACTCTAAATGTAAAAAAGAAATAGCCCACTTCCATCCTAAGTGAACCAGCTGCAGGTACTTACAGTTAACTAACCATATTCTGGTTAACAGGAGGGCATTGCTATGTGCAAAAATGTATCTTAATAACTCACTTCATTGGTGTTTTTCCAGCCTGCCCCCCAGTTTATATATAAAAAGTAAGTCGTCATAGTCCCAGATGACCACAGGCTGCTTCCCCTTTGAGGGGGGAGAGCTGAGTGGTGGGGGCAAGGTTGAGAAGGTGGGCCTCCATGAATAGCTTCAGAATAACCGGTACAGGGATTGAACCCGCATTGTTTTTTTTTAAAAACATAATTTTTATTAAAGGTTTTCAGTAAATATCAATAACAAAATGAGAAAGAAAAAAGAACCCAACAGGGGTAAGTACAAAACACAATCTAAAAAAACAACCCCCCAAACCCCTCCCCCCCCCGTACCTAAATAATAAATTAACATTAACACCCCGACTTAACACAACAGGTGTATACACCCCCTCAGACCCTTCCAGTGTAAATAACATAAACAAAAATAAAGTAAACCCCCTCCCCGCCACCCCCCGAGCTGCTGCTGCCATTGACCAATGTCTATCGTTCTGCCAGAAAGTCTAAGAACGGTTGCCACCGCCTAAACCCTTGTACCGACCCTCTCAAGGCGAATTTCACCCTCTCCAATTTAATGAACCCTGCCATATCGCTGATCCAGGATTCCACACTTGGGGGCCTCGTATCTTTCCACTGAAGGAGAATCCTCCGCCGGGCTACCAGGGACGCAAAGGCCAGAATTCAGGCCTCTTTCGCCTCCTGCACTCCCGACTCCTCTGCCACCCCAAATATTGCGAGCCCCCAGCCCGGTTTGACCCTGGATCCTACCACCCTCGACACCGTCCTCGCTACGCCCTTCCAAAATTCCTCCAGCGCTGGGCATGCCCAGAACATATGGGTGTGATTTGCTGGGCTCCCTGAGCACCTAACACACCTGTCCTCACCCCCAAAGAACCTGCTCATCCTTGTTCCGGTCATGTGTGCCCTGTGCAGCACCTTAAACTGTATGAGGCTGAGCCTCGCGCACGAAGAGGAAGAGTTCACCCTCGCAAGGGCATCTGCCCACGTCCCCTCTTCGATCTCCTCTCCCAACTCCTCCTCCCACTTACCTTTCAACTCCACCACCGAGGCCTCCTCCTGCTCCTGCATCACCTGGTAAGTTTCCGAGATCTTCCCCAATCCCACCCACCCCCCCGAGAGCACCCGGTCCTGTACTGTGTGTGGCAGTAGCCGTGGGAATTCCACCACCTGCCGTCTGGCAAACGCCCTTACCTGTAAGTACCTGAAGGTGTTCCCCGGGGGGAGCCCGTACTTCTCCTCCAGCTCACCCAAGCTCGCGAACTTCCCGTCCACAAACAGGTCCCCTAACCTTCGTATGCCTGCTCTGTGCCACCTCGAAAACCCTCCACCTGTTCTTCCTGGGGCGAACCGGTGGTTCCCCCGTAATGGGGTCCACGCCGAGGCCCTAACTTTCCCCCAAATGCCGCCTCCACTGCCCCCAAATTTTACAGGGCCGCCACCACCACCGGGCTCGTGGTATACCTCCTTGGAGGGAGCGGCAGCGGCGCTGTTGCCAGCGCCCCCAGACTCGTACCCACACAGGACGCCGTCTCCAGCCTCTTACATGCAGCCCCCTCCCCCTCCATCACCCACTTGCGCACCATCGTCGCATTGGCGGCCCAGTAGTACCCACAGAGGTTGGGCAGCGCCAGCCCCCCCCATCTCTACTCCGCTCCAGGAACACCCTTCTCACCCTCGGAGTCCCTCGCGCCCACACAAACCCCATTATACTCCTGTTAACCCGCCTGAAAAAAGCCTTCGGGATAAACACGGCGAGGCACTGGAACAGGAACAAAAACCTTGGGAGCACCGTCATTTTGATTGACTGCACCCTACCCGCCAGGGACAGCGGCAACGCGTCCCACGTCTTGAACTCCTCCTCCGTTTGCTCCACCAGCCTTGTAAAGTTAAGCCTATGCAGGGCCCCCCAGCTCCTGGCCACCTGGACCCCCAAATATCTGAAACTCCTCTCCGCCCTTTTTAGTGGGAGCTCGCCAATCCCCCTCTCCTGGTCCCCTAGCTGAACTACGAACAGCTCGCTCTTCCCCATATTGAGCTTGTACCCCGAAAAGTCCCCGAATTCCCTAAGCATCCTCATTACCTCTGGCATTCCTCCCACCGGGTCCGCCACATACAGCAGCAGGTGGTCCGCATAAAGCGACACCCTGTGCTCCTCCCCACCCCGCACCAACCCCCTCCAGTTCCTCGACTCTCTCAGTGCCATAGCCAGGGGTTCAATCGCCAGTGCGAAGAGCAGGGGGGACAGGGGACACCCCTGTCTCGTCCCTCGGTGCAACCGAAAGTACTCGGACCTCCTCCTATTTGTGGCCACACTCGCCATCGGGACCTCGTACAACAGCTTAACCACCTGACAAACCCCTCCCCAAACCCGAACCTCTTCAGCACCTCCCACAGGTACCCCCACTCTACCCAATCGAAGGCTTTCTCAGCGTCCATCGCCACCACTATCTCCGCCTCCCCCTCCCTCGCCGGCAGCATGATAACGTTCAAAAGCCTCCGCACATTCGCGTACAACTGTCTCCCCTTCACAAACCCCGTCTGGTCTTCATGGATGATCTGCGGCACACAATCCTCAATCCTCGTGGCTAAGACCTTCGCCAACACCTTGGCATCTACATTTAGCAAGGAAATCGGTCTGTAAGACCCACATTGCAGGGGATCCTTGTCCTGCTTCAGGATCAAGGAGATCAGTGCCCGGGACATCGTCGGGGGTAAAGCCCCCCCCCCCCCCCTCCCTTGCCTCATTAAAGGTCCTAACTAACAGCGGGCCCAACAGGTCCATATATTTTTTTATAGAACTCGACCGGGAAACCGTCCGGCCCCAGTGCCTTCCCCGCCTGCATGCTTCCTATCCCTTTGATCAGCTCCTCCAGCCCAATCGGGGCCCCCAGTCCCACCACCAGTCCCTCTTCCACCTTTGGAAACCTCAATTGGTCCAGGAAACGGCCCATCCCTCCCTCCTCCCGTGGGGGCTCGGATCGGTACAATTCCTCGTAAAAGTCCCTGAAGACCCCATTGATTTTCATAGAATTTCATAGAATTTACAGTGCAGAAGGAGGCCATTCGGCCCATCGAGTCTGCACCGGCTCTTGGAAAGAGCACCCTACCCAAGGTCAACACCGCCACCCTATCCCCATAACCCAGCAACCCCACCCAACACTAAGGGCAATTTTGGACACTAAGGGCAATTTATCATGGCCAATCCACCTAACCTACACATCTTTGGACTGTGGGAGGAAACCGGAGCACCCGGAGGAAACCCACGCACACACGGGGAGGATGTGCAGACTCCGCACAGACAGTGACCCAAGCTGGAATCGAACCTGGGACCCTGGAGCTGTGAAGCAATTGTGCTATCCACAAGGCTACCGTGCTGCCCCTTTGTGGTTGATGCCAACCACACTCCGCACCACGCTCCCCCCCCTGTCCTTAACTCCCCCGATCTCCCTAGCTGCGTCCCGCTTCCGAAGCTGATGCGCCAGCATCCGGCTTGCCTTTTCCCCATACTCGTAGACCGCACCCTGGGCCTTCCTCCACTGCACCTCCGCCTTCCGGGTGGTCACCAGGTCGAATTCGGCCTGGAGACTGCGCCTCTTCCTCAACAATCCTTCCTCAGGTTCTTCCGCATACCTCCTGTCTACCCTCACCATCTCCCCCACCAGCCTCTCCCTCTCCCCCCGCTCCCACCGCTCCTTGTGGGCCCTGATGGAGATCAGCTCTCCCCTCACTACCGCCTTCAGTGCCTCCCATACCATCCCCGCTCGGACCTCCCGGTTGTCGTTGGTCTCCAAGTACCTCTCTATACTTCCTCGGACCCGCTCGCTCACCTCCTCATCCGCCAACAGCCCCACCTCCAAGCGCCACAGCGAGCGCTGGTCCCTCTCCTCCCCCATCTCCAAGTCCACCCAATGCGGGGCGTGGTCCGAAATGGCTATTGCTGAATACTCAGTATCCTCTACTCTCGCTATCAGCACCCTACTCAAAATGAAAAAGTCGATTCGAGAATAAGCCTTATGGACATGTGAGAAGAATGAAAATTCCCTAGCCCCCGGCCTTGCAAATCTCCAAGGATCCACCCCTCCCATTTGGTCCATAAATCCCCTCAACACTCTAGCCGCCGCCGGCTTCCTACCCGTCCTAGACCTGGAGCGATCCAGTGCAGGATCCAACACCGTGTTAAAGTCTCCCCCCATTATCAGGCCCCCCACTTCCAAGTCTGGGATCCGACCCAACATACGCCGCATAAAACCCGCATCGTCCCAGTTCGGAGCATACACATTGACCAGTACCACCCTCTCTCCCTGCAACTTACCACTTACCATTATGTACCTACCGCCATTATCTGCCACAATGCTCGACGCCTCGAATAACACCTTCTTTCCCACCAAGATCACCACCCCTCGATTTTTGGCATCTAGCCCCGAGTGAAACACCTGACCTACCCACCCTTTCCTCAGTCTTACCTGGTCTGCCACCTTCAGGTGTGTCTCCTGGAGCATAACCACATCCGCCTTGAGCCCCTTTTGAACCCGCATTATTGGCCTCACTCTGTATCACGAACCAGCCAACTGATCCATAAGACATAGGAGCGGAAGTAAGGCCATTCGGCCCATCGAGTCCACTCCACCATTCAATCATTGCTGATTTCAACTCCATTTACCCGCTCTCTCTCCATAGCCCTTAATTCCTCATTATATCCCCATTATATCCCCATTATATATACACACCAGCCGATTATATAGGCATATGCAGCTAGTTAATCGAAAACCCAATTTGCCAACTCACATTTACATCCAAAAGGATTGAAAACCTCCAGTAATATTAGGATAAATTAATCCCTAACAGCGTTGTGTGTGTAACTACACCACAGGGGCTGCAGCGGGTCAAGAAGGCAGCTCGCCACCACATTTACAAGGGCAGTTAAGGATGGGCAAAAAAATGTTGGCCTAGTCAGTAACGCCCAAATTCCCATAAAAGTGGAAAAAGTACATATTCTTCATTTGATCCCCTGCTTCGCAGTATTCAAAGATGAGCCCACTAAATTTTCCTAGAATATCTGCTGTAGAATGGTGTAGATGGCCAGATGTTTTTACAATAATCATTTTCTGTTCCTTGTGCTCCTGCTTTATTCTCTCCTTTTTTACAGATGCTTTTTGAAGATGCGTTTGATTTGGCGTCAGGCTTCTTAGTAAAATCAGAGCTGAATACACGAACAGGAATAAAACGGGAAAGCAGGTAGCTGATTTTTGTCTCTGCTCTTTGTTGTCATGCTAACAATTTTAATGACATGGAAAGCAGTAACAAAAAAATCTTGATTATGTTTTGTGGTAACCAGAAGAACTTTATTTGCTATATTTGTGTATGTGGTCAGAATTCATTTATCTCTTGGAATGATCCACACGTTTTGTGTTTGCAATTTACTGCTGTTGCTGACATGTAAATGTATGTGGAATCTGTATTCCATTATGATCAGGAATTTATCTTTATTGGTTGATACTCAGTAATATGATAGTGTTACCTGACAGGCAAAATCAATTAAAACCTTTGTCAGATGCTGTCACTTTTTCTCAAATGATCATTTTACTGCAATGAGGCCATATCTAAATCAATAAACTACATCCCTGCCATCATCACCAGTGTCTGGGTCCCTCGATCTTAATGAAGGGCCGATGGCCTACTCTGCCCCTACATCCTCTGTTTCAGTGGGAATTTTGTGGGTGTAGTACCGGCAGCACCCACAGCCTTCCCAGTGGAACTGCTGAGTGCAGAAGAGCTGATGGCAAGAGGCTTCCAATGGATAGGACTTCTACCCTGAGGGTGCTTGATTCCAGGGGAAGGCCCATCACTGGCCTGACAAGTGTCTGAATGGCACAAGAAACAATGGGCCTTCCAGTAACAAGGTGCTCCCTAGTGATTCCTGTCTTGTTATGTTCTAAGCGTAACATAAGCGGCTTCCTAGTGGTGCACTTGACAAAGGAAGGTTCAGACGTGGAGATAACTTCAACACGTTTATTAAACTATTTACAGTTCTCCTACTCGGGTTCGCCACTACTGTTAATCCTTCTATAGCTACTCAGACTGACTAACCAGTCTGCTACAACCCACGTGGTGGGTGTAATATTGAATCAACCCTGTGTCTCTACTCACTGACTGTCTCCACTGGAAAGAGGAAGATCATGTGTGTTGTGTCCTTTATATATGGGTTGGTGTAATGCCCTCCTGTGGTCGTGTCACCTCTGTGTGTATTGTGAATGCCCATTGGCCGTGTCCTATCTAACTGTTCTATTGGTTGAGTGTCTGTGTGTCATGTCTCTGGTGCTCCCTCTAGTGTCTAGCTAGTCTACATGTATTTGCATTAACCCCTTGTGCCTTTACAGTGATGCATATCATCACAATTCTGTCTTCTCATACTCTTCACAAGCCTCATTTCGTCGAATCGGAATTTGTCATAGAATCCATACAGTATAGGAGAAGGCCATTCAGTCCATCGAGTATGCACCGACCCTCCGAAACAGCACCATACCTATGCCCCCACCCTATCCCCATAATCGCACCTAACCTGTTGGACACAAAGGGGAAATTTAGCATGGCCAATCCACCTGAACTGCACACCATTGGACTATAGGAGGAGACTGGAGCACCCAACTGGAGAACGTGCAAACTCCACAGTAACCCAAGACTGGAATCGAATCCGAATCCCTGGCGCTGTGAGGCACTGTGCCACCATGCTGCACTGTCCGCACCAGCACTCTTCTTTGTGGTTCATTCAAAATCATTACTTTCTTTGCATTGGCATAGCAGCATCTGTTATGGATCTTCCCCCAAATCCATGGTCTAAGAGTCTGGACCACAGCGCCACCTGTCACCTCTACCTACTCCTTTTGTGTCAAGGTATTAAAACTTGCAGCTGACTTTGAATAAATTTCAATTTGAGTTTTGTGATAACCCTCATGAGGGTCATGAGGAATCACTCATTGATCGCCCTTTGGGGCTCCTTGAGTATGAGTTTCCATGGTAACGGGCTGAGGCCCATCCAGCTAGAACTTGTTATCGAGCCTTTTAACTACTGTCCCAAACTGGGACTAGGAGCCGCTGTCAGTCCCGGACTGGGACATTAGTGCTGTATGCCGCGGGTGCGGCTTTACTTTTGAGTTAAAATAAATTGGGTTTATCATAGATTATCATAGAATTTACAGTGCAGAAGGAGGCCATTCGGCCCATCGAGTCTGCACCAGCTCTTGGAAAGAGCACCCTACCCAAGGTCAACACCTCCACCCTATCCCCATAACCCAGTAACCCCACCCAACACTAAGGGCAATTTTGGACACTAAGGGCAATTTATCACGGCCAATCCACCTAACCTGCACATCTTTGGACTGTGGGAGGAAACCGGAACACCCGGAGGAAACCCACGCAGACACGGGGAGGATGTGCAGACTCCGCACAGACAGTGACCCAAGCCGGAATTGAACCTGGGACCCTGGAGCTGTGAAGCAATTGTGCTATCCACAATGCTACCGTGCTGCCCTGTTCTCCTACCAATTTAACCTTTATCTTTGTCTCTTCTGGATTATTACACTGGCGACGAGGAGCAAGAACGCAATTCTGGACAGTCCTTTTAAAAGAAAAACGCCTCTGGTAAGAAGTGAACCCAGAAAATGCCATTATTTGGGAAACCCAAGCTTATGATGCGGGTTTGGAGGATTGACCCCTGTACACCGAAAGAATGCATAACTTTGTTCATGCAATGGCATAGAGGCTGATGACTGACAGAAGGTAATCCTCTTGACTGCCTGTGGAACCTAGACATTCGGCATAATTAAGAGTCCAACTTACCCAGAGGCCCTGGACTCAAAAGCTTTTACTGAGCTGGTGGACTTAGCAGTAAACCACTACGGCCTGAGACCATCAGTTATTCTCCAGCGCTAAATGTTCAATACAGGGCGGCATGGTGGTGCAGTGGTTAGCATTGCTGCTTTACGGCATCGAGGTCCCAGGTTCGATCCCAGCACTGCGTCACTGTCCGTGTGGAGTTTGCACATTCTCCCTGTGTTTGCATGGGTTTCACCCCCACAACCCAAAAATGTGCAGGGTAGGTGGATTGGTCACACTAAATTGCCCCTTAATTGGACAAAATTAATTGGGTACTCAAAATTTTTTTTTTTTTTTTTAAATGTTCAATACAGCCGGAAGACTCCCTGGAGTACCTGTAATGGAGTTCCTGACCAGGCTTAGGAAACTGGCCATTCTTGCCAGAGATGCTACTGGACTGGCTGCTATGTGGGATAAACAATATTGCAAGCTCTTTGTAGAACCCCCTTGGATCTTAAAAGAGCCATAGAACTCCCACTGAGCCTGGAAAATGTTGAAAAACTAACCCAGGAGCTCCAAGGTTCAATGGACCGCAGCATGCTCTGTGTCAGAAAGTATCGGAAAGCCGACTCCCTGTAGACAGCACCTTCACGCTCTGTCCACTACTCAGCCACAGTACACAAGGACATGGCCAATGGCCGCAAAACTCCAGGCTTAGAGAAGCTTCCCCAGAAGACTTTGGGGTGCAGTCACAAGAGTGCTGTAACTGTGGCCGAAGGATTCACCCAAAGCAAGGCTGGCAGCATCTTCAGTACGCCTACCGCTCAGGCCGGAAGCCAAAGCGACCTCAGGCCCGGGCCCTGCAAATCCAACAGCCCGAACAGGATGAACTAATGCAGTTGAACTGCATCACCACTCCATAATTGCCCAATCAAAGTAAAACTCCGGGTCAACGGTCACCCCTTGGAAATGGAAGTGGACAAGGGAGCCGTGTCTCCATTGTGGGAGAAAAGACCACCAAGCTGGCATCACGCCACTGTGCCTGCGGGGCACCAGGGCCAAATTGGCCAAGTACACGGGGGAGCCTCTACGAATCGTAGGAACCGTAGGAACCATGGTGACCCCAGTCGCCCATGGACAACAGATAGTCCAACCTTCCTAACAGTCTTCTGGGCAGAGGCTGGCCGGAGCTCGATACAACATCCAGGAAGTTTGTCACCATCAGCATCAATAAGAGGTTGTATGAATACACCCACCTGCCTTTTGGAGTCTCATCGACGTGTGTCATTTTTCAGCACATAATGAAAAATATCCTTTGAGGGCTGCTTAGGATGGCAGTGTACCTAGATAATGTGTTAATCAAAGGAGCCACCAACAAAGAACACCTGTGTCATGTGAGAGTACCTTTAAGAAATGGGTGTTTATAAATGGGTGTGTATATAAATATCTGTAGTAAAAGTACCTTTAAGAAATGGGTATTTATTACCGCAGTGATGTCAGAGAGTGGGTGGAGCTGGGCTGTTTGTCAGCTTTTTACTTTTGTTTTAGGCTGTTTGCTGCAGGGTGCATTTTAGTTTCATTTTCAGAGCTGGATAGCTGCAGTCACAGCCAGAAGGTGTATGAGTCTCTCTCTAATCTAAAGACTGTAAATCAATCCTTTGGTGATTTTAAAACTAATAACTGCTCTCAGTAGTGACTTTAACCTGATGTGCTTCTGTTTAAAGGTTTTTAAAAAAATCTTATGGATGTTAAAAGGACAGCTTAAGGATTACTTAGTGTTGTATTCTTTGGGGTTATATTTGAATTGATGGTTGCTAAGATGTTCACTGTATGTTTTAAAAAGGTTAACTTGAGTGCATAGAAGAAACATTGTTTTGCTTTAAAAAATACTTTTCCATTTCTGCTGTACCACACCTGTAGAGTGGGCCATGTGCTCCCCATACCACAATCTATTAAAAGTTGTGGGTCAGGTGAACTCCATGATACACTTTGGGGTTCTCTGAACCTTGGCCCATAACAAATTGGAGGCTCGTGGGGGATGAAAGTCTTTCTATTGGATTGGCTTAGTGAACTTAAAGACAGTGAGGGGTGAGCATATTGTGGTAGCGTTTCAGGTGTGGTATTCTAGTTTAAGTAGGGAGCATGTTGTGGACAGTGGCTCTTTCAGAGGCTCTGAAGTTTTTGGGGGTGGAGGCGGTCACACGCAGTACCTTACGGACAGAGACTAAAAGCAGACTGTTAGATTTGGCAAAAACATTGTAGTTAACATTACCTGACAAAATGCAAAAAGATTAGGTAATTATGGCGGTGACTAAGCATTTAAAGTTGCCTGAGATACAGTTTGACTCATTGGGAATGGCAAAAATTCAGTTACAGATTAAACAAATGGAACATGAGAAAGAATTAAAGCAGCTTGAATACAAAAGAGCGGAACAAAGAGAAAGCAAGAGAGAGGAAAAAGAAAAGGAGAGAGAAGAGAGGAGAAAAGAAAGAATAGCCCTAGCAGAACAAAAAGAAAGAGAAAGGGTGATACAGATCAGGGAAAAAGAAAAAGGGAGAGAGTTTGAACTTCAGAAAATGGCCATGAAACATGACAGTCAGTTAAAATTGGCAGACGTAAAGGGAAACGTACAGTTGCATGATAGTGATGAGGATAGTGAGAAAGAGCGTCAAAGTCGAAGGCTTGGTGGGAATCTATTTAAATATGTCCAAGCATTGCCAAGGTTTGACGAGAAGGAGGTAGAAGCCTTTTTCATTTCATTTGAGAAGGTAGCTGAACAAATGAAATGGCCACAGAACATGTGGGTATTACTGATTCAAACAAAGCTGATAGGTAGGGCTAGTGAAATGTTTGCATCACTACCGGAGGAGGTAATGGGATGTATGAGGAGGTGGAAAAATCCATCTTAGGTGCATATGAACTGGTGCCTGAAGCCTACAGACAAAGGTTAAGAAATTTAAGGAAAGAATTTGGTCAAACATACATGGAGTTTGAAAGGCTCAGAGTAATTTTGATAGGTGGATAAGGGCTTTGAAAATAGACCAAACGTATGAAGCTCTCAGAGAAATGATACTTTTGGAGGAGTTTAAAAATTCAATTCCTGATGTAGTGAGAACTCATGTGGAAGAGCAGAGGGTTGAAACTGCGAGATCAGCAGTATAAATGGCAGATGATTGTGAATTAGTTCACAAATCAAAGATTTGTTTCCGACATCAGTTTCAGCCGGTGAGGGATAGAAACTGGGGACATGAGAAATACTCAAGTGGTAAAGGTAAAGGTGATCTGATGGGAGACAATAAAGAGAGTATACCTCAGATTAAAAAAGAAATCCAGGAGGGTGGAAAAGAAATGAAAAGTTTCAAATGTTTTCACTGTAATAAACTAGGCCATGTAAAGTCACAGTGTTGGTGATTGAAGAAAAGCACTGGGAAGGCTGATGTGGTAAAACAGGATAAGCCAGTAGAAAATCAGACAACTGAAGTGTTGAAGGACGAATATCCTAGGATTTTTCCGTATTGTGTAATAACAAGGTCGCAAAGTCACAGGTTAACACGAGGAGAAATCAAAGAGTGAAGATGAAGTTGAAGTGCAATACCAGAAACGATTTTTGATCAGATGGTTGAAACAGAACAAGAACAGGTGGAGGATGAGGTGGATATTTTTAGTTCAGGAAAAGTGGCGGAGTTACAACAGAAAGATGTAGAAATCAACCGGATGTATCAGAAAGCATACACAGAAGAGGAATCTGCGTGTATACCAGAGTGTTATTACCGTAAAAGTAATGTCTTGATGAGAAACTGGAGACCTTTACATATGCAGGTGGATGAAAAGTAGGCAGAGGTTCATCAAATAGTATTGCTGGTAGGGTATAGAAAGGAGGTGTTGCGAGTTGCATATGAGGTACCAGTGGGAAGTCATTTGGGAATAAGGAAAACTCAAGCTAAAATCCAGAAACATTTTTATTGGCTTGGACTACATAAAGCTGTAGTTAAATTTTGTCAATCATGTCACACATGTCAAGTGATAGGGAAACCTCAAGCAGTGATAAAACCAGCGCCCATAATACCCATTCCAGCATTTGAGGAACCTTTTATAAGGGTCCTAAGTGATTGCGTAGGACCGCTTCCTTAAACAAAAAGTGGGAATCAATATCTTTTGACTATAATGGATGTGTCTCCTAGGTTTCCAGAGGCCATTCCAGTGCATAATATTACAACTAAAAAGATTGTGGAGGAGTTACTTAAATTATTTACTAGATATGGACTACCCACAGAAATACAATCGGATCAAGGGTCAAATTGTACCTCAAGGTTATTCAAAGAAGTTATGGACAGCTTAGGAATAAAACAATTTAAATCAACTGCGTACCATCCAGAATCGCAGGGAGCATTATAAAGGTGGCATCAGACATTAAAGACAATGTTGAGGGCTTATTGTCAAGATTTTCCAGAGGATTGGGATAAAGGAATTCCATTCATACTGTTTGCAATTAGGGATGCACCTGATGAGTTATCCAAATTTAGTCCTTTTGAACTAATTTTTTGGTCATGAGGTAAGAGGACCAATTAAATTGATTAAGGAACAATTGGTGAGTGAGAAATCGGAACTTACATTATTGGATTTTAAATTTTAGGGAACGATTAAATAGAGCAGGTGAATTGGCTAGACAGCATTTAAAAGGTGCACAACATGTAATGAAACGGGTAGCGGACAAGAAATCCAAAGTTCGTAGTTTTGCCTTTGGAGGTAAAGTTTCAGTGTTGTTACTAGTGGTAGGCGAACCTTTAAAAGCTAGGTTTTGTGGACTGTATCAGATTGAAATGAAATTAAGTGAGGTGAATTATGTGGTAAAAACACCAGATAGAAGGAAGACTCACTGAGAGTGTCATGTGAAAATGCTTAAAAGGTACTTTGAAAGGGAAGGAGAGAAAAAGGAGGAGGTTTTAATGATTCTAACTCAAAGTGATGAACCAAATCCAGATGACTGTGAATTTCACATATCTCAAATTAATTTGGAAAATGAGGATGTTTTTAAAAATTGGGATAAATTGTTGAATTACCTTCCAGAGGAAAAACGGATTGACCTGAAAGAGTTATTGATATCACGTGGTCAAGTTTATAGAGATAAATTGGGAAGTACTAAAATGGCTATACATGATGTAGACGTGGGAAATGCTGTTCCAATCAAACAACATCCATATAGACTTAACCCTTTAATATTGGCACAGGTTAACAAAGAGATTGAGAGTATGCTTAAAAATGGCATAATTGAAGTGGGTTGCAGCCAATGGAGCTCACCCATTGTGATGGTATCTAAACTGGACGGTACCCAACGGTTGTGTGTGGACTATAGAAAGGTTAATG
The DNA here is from genome assembly GCF_047496885.1 of Scyliorhinus torazame. Lineage (NCBI taxonomy): Eukaryota > Metazoa > Chordata > Chondrichthyes > Carcharhiniformes > Scyliorhinidae > Scyliorhinus > Scyliorhinus torazame. The sequence goes on along the minus strand of NC_092725.1, from coordinate 85,269,392 downwards.
CAGTTACAAGAACGGACTCTTATCCTATCCCACGTTTGGAGGATTGCATTGAGAAAGTGGGACAATCAGCTTTTATTTCCAAACTGGATTTACTTAAAGGTTACTGGCAGGTACCTTTATCCGAAAGGGCAAAGGAAATTTCAGCTTTTGTGACTCCAAATGCGATATACCAATTCAAAGATATGCCATTTGGCATGAAAAACGCCCCAGCCACATTTCAACGGTTAACTAACAAAGTTGTTTCAGGATTACCCAATTGTGCGGTATACATCAACGATCTAGTAATTTTCAGCCAGACATGGAAAGAACATTTAAAACATCTGATGGAGTTATTTGATCAACTTCAGGAGGCGGGTTTGGTGATAAACCTGGCCCAAAGTGAATTTGGAAAAGCCCAAGTCACTTTCCTTGGCCATACAATCGGACAGGGTCGAATGGTCACACTGGATGTGAAACCAACAGTTATTGAGGAGTTTTCAATACCCTCAAGACGAAGGGAAATAATGCGATTTCTTAGCATGAGTGGATTTGATCGAACATTTGGGAAAAACTTTTGTAGTGTGGCTGCACCACTGATGGACTTGCTGAAGAAACGTTGAAAATTTCAATGGACAGCGGAGTTTCAACAGGCATTTGACTGCCTGAAAGCTGTGATAACCAATGCTCTTGTGTTGGAGAATTACAAGGGACTCTGTGATCAGATTGAACTAAAGTATCTGACTTTAAAGAGAAATGCCGAGACGTAGAGAAATGGACGGATCGTGCAAGGACCTTCTTGTTCAAAGAGACTGTCAATCGAGAAGGATTTCAGTTGGAGGAAGAACAAAAATGGACAATATTATTTTATCTGTTTTATATTCTGTAACGACCTGCGCGCAGGCTTTGAGTGAGGCACCAGAGGAAGATTGTGAGGACTACTTTCCATTGTGTCTGGTCTCTGCGGCTGTAGAAATGAGCTCCGGGGGCGGGGAATCTTTGGAAGGGATAGTCTTCTGGACCGAACGCGGTCTGCATGTTTGCGCTGGAGACGACCCTGGGCTTGCACTTGGTAAGATATAGGGCCCGTTTGGCGAAAGATTACGCCAGGGACCCACTGGGCACCACCAGCAAAATTGCGAACGAACACTGGGTCACCGGGCGCAAACTGTCGAATCGGCCGATGCCGAGAAAAACCCTGTCCCTGCCGTTCTTGTGTGCGGCGTACTTTTGCGTCAATGTCCGAGAAAACCATACTAAGGCGGGTGCGAAGTCTCCGGCCCATTAGGAGTTCTGCGGGAGCTACCCCAGTCACCGCATGGGGGGTGGTCCTATACGAAAACAAAAAGTGAGCCAGTCTCGTGTCCATTGACCCGGAAGACTGCTTCTTTAGGACTCGTTTGAATGTCTGCACTGCGCCCTCCACCAACCCATTTGAAGCCGGGTGGTAAGGGGCAGTGCAGATATGGCGTATGCTGTTCATCTTCATAAACCTCGCAAACTCCTCACTGGTGAATGGAGTGCCGTTATCCGTGACCAGCACCTCGGGGAGGCCATGTGTACTAAAAGACATGCATCTTCTCAATTGTTGCACAGGACGTTGTGCCTAGCATCTTATGCACCTCTAGCCATTTAGACTGGGCGTCGATTAATAAAAGGAACATGGATCCTTGAAAAGGGCCGGCGAAATCCGCATGCAAGCGCGCCCAAGGCCGCCCTGGCCATTCCCAGTGATGTAGGGGCGCGGCCGGCGGAAGCTTCTGATGCTCCTGACAAATGGAGCAGTTTTGGGCCACCTTCTCAATGTCGGCGTCGAGGCTTGGCCACCAAACATAACTCGGGCCAATATTTTCATTTTGGTCACACCTGGATGCCCATTGTGCAAGTCTCTTAGTATCAGCTCCTATCCTTTTTCCGGGACAATCACCCACAAGAGGATGCCGTCTTCCACGCTGAATTCTGACAGCTTGGAGGAAAATGGCCGCAACTCGCCTGGGAGCTGTCTATGCTGCCCACCACACAGGACTATGTGCCGAACTTTTGACAGGACTGGCTCCGTCTGGGTCCACTCACGGATCTGTGATGCCGTGACAGGCAAGGTGTCCATAAAATTTAGGGTTGCAACCACCGGTCGTGGGGGTCGACATGGGGCCGGTCGATAAAGGCAATCGGCTCAGTGCGTCGGCATTCGCGATCTGCGTTCCTGGTTTGTGCTCCAGAGAATACTCGTATGCAGCGAGCAACAAAGCCCAGAGCTGGATTCGTGCGGAAGCAATGGGCGGTATTTGCTTATCCTCTCTGAAAATCCCAGCAGAGGCTTATGATCAGTCACGATAGTGAAGTGGCGGCCATACACGTACTGGTGGAAGCGTTTCACCGCAAAGACCACTGCCAGGCCCTCCTTCTCGATCTGCGCGTACTTTTTTTCCGCTGCAGTCAATGTGCGGGAGGCGAAAGCTATCGGCCGCTCGGCCCCGTTCTCCATCTTGTGGGACAGGACGGCCCCAAAACCATACAGGGATGCATCACATGTGACGAGCCCCGCCGGAAAGTGGTTTCTTGCGGCTGACCCCAAACCCAGGTGTGATTTTTCTTTCGCAGAAGATGCAACGGGGCCAGCGTAGTTGCCAGATTGGGGAGGAACTTCCCGTAATAGTTTACGAGGCCGAGAAAAGAACGAAGATGCGAAGTGTCAGTCGGGGCGGGGGCCTGTTGAATCGCACGCACCTTCTCTGCGACGGGGTGCAACCCTTCGCGGTCCACCCGATAACCCAGGTAGACTACTTCCTTCGCCTGAAAGACGCACTTTGTGCGACGTAAACGGACTCCAGCCTCCGAAAAGCGTCTAAGGACAGCCTCCAGATTTTCCAAATGTTCCTGCTCCGACGTCCCTGTGATCAAAATGTCATCTAAGTAGACAGCGACACGCGGTAAACCTCTCAAAATGCCCTCCATAACGCGTTGAAAAATAGCGCAGGCAGAGGATACTCCAAAGGGCAAACGTGTATATTCATACAGGCCCCGGTGTGTATTAATCGTTACATATTGTCGGGAGGCAGGGTCCAGCTCCAACTATAGGTAGGCGTGACTCATATCTAATTTTGTGAACGAGAGCCCACCTGCAAGCTTTGCGTAGAGATCCTCTATGCGATGCATTGGATATCGGTCGAGTCGGGAAGCCGTATTCACTGTAAGTTTATAGGCGCTGTACAAGTGAACTGTGGCATCTGGCTTCATTCCAGGTACAATTGGTGCTGCCCAGTCAGCGAAACGGACGGGCCTGATAATACCCAAAGTTTCCAAACGAGTGAGCTCCCCTTCTACCTTCTCGAGCAAGGCGTAAGGCACCGGGCACGCCCGGAAATAGCGCGGCGTGGCTCCTGGTTCGACTTGGATACGGGCTACGGCCCCTTTTATTTTCCCCAAACCGGGCTGAAATACATCTGGGTATCGTCCTAGCACCTCAGTCAACCCTCCAGAAACTGTTTGGAGGATGTGCTGCCACTGCAAGCGCAAATGGCGCAACCAGTCCCGACCCAACAGGCTGGGCCCATGGCCGCGCACCACGTTATGTGGGAAACGCCCCTCCTGGCGTCCATAAACAACAGGGGTCATCGTAGTTCCTGCGATGTCCAATAGTTCCCCCGTGTGGGTGGCCAACCTGGTCTGTGTGTCGGTTAATGTAAGGGTCTGTATACCCTGCTTGATGCGGTCGAATGTCCTCTGGGCGATCACGGAGACTGCTGCGCCAGTGTCCAACTCCATCTCAAGCGGGTGACCATTGACCCGTACTGTCACCTTAATGGGGGCCACACGGGGAGCTGCCACACAATGCAACTGCAGGCAGTCGTCCTCCGTCTCCACGTCCTCAGGAGTAGTCGCCGCAGGTTCATCCACATGAAGGTACGGCCCCTGGGCTAGTCCCAGTTTCGGTCGGAACGACGGCGCCTCTGGCGACCCCAGGACCGGCGTCTCCGACGGGGTCGGCGCCTACAAGTCTGACACGGACATGGCTCCTCATCCATTGGTTCTGGAGAAGGCTCCCTTCGGGGAGGAATGTCCGATAGCCACTGGCGTCGATCCGGACGTCATCCCGCCCAAGGTACTGCAGGAGTGCGGGGGGACGTTTATGGACGGAAGGGGTTGCGCCCCAAGGCATGCACTTCCATTCCCTGTATCTCCTGCACTCCTCATTCTGCGCTCTCTCGGGACAATACTGTTTGAATGGCCTGTTGAAAAGTCAATGTTGGCTGAGCTAACAACTTTCTCAGGGTGGCCGCATTGTTAATACCGCAAACCAAACAGTTGCGTAACATTTCTGACAAGGTAGTCACAGTACTCCGCAATCCTGCGTAGCCTGGATAGAAAGTCAGCAAGGGATTCTCCTGGGGTCCTCTCAGCGGTATTAAATCGGTAACGTTGGACTATCGTGGACGGGGTTGGGTTAAAATGCTGCCCCACTAAATTCACAAGTTCATCAAACGTTTTGGTGTCCGGCGCAGCTGGGTACGTAAGGCTCCTAATCACCCCAAACGTATGCGGTCCGCAGGCGGTGAGCAATATGACCACCTGGCACTCGTTTTCGGTGATATTGTTTGCCCGGAAATAGTAACGCATCCGATGTGCATACTGGTTCCAGCTTCGTACGTCCGTACAGAGGCATGGTGTAATAGAAAACAACTTCCAACCTGTATCCAACAGAAATCCAGGGAGGTGGCTTCAGCAGTGTAGACAGCTATTCACTTTAACCCTCGTCACCAGTTTTGTGAGGGCCACGAAGAATCCAGCACGAGTTTCAAGGATACAAAGAAATAACATTTATTTACAATAACATATATATACACAACAGCAGCAACCTCGCTTGCTGCTTACTCCTTCCTACTGGTTCCAAACTGGCCAGCTTTATTTATACAGGGAGTCTGCTCATGATTTCTCCGCCCCCCCTCATTGGGGAAGCTCATACTCCCACAGGATTGTGGGATTGCCATTAGTCCCCAGCCAATGGTAAGCAGGCAGGTTATAACAGAAGTCCTCGAAAAACTATAATAAATTATTCAGGCACGATTTCCCTTTCAGAAAGCCATGCGAATTCTGTTTGATTAGATTATGATTTACTTCCTTAATAATTGATTCCAAAATTTTTCCACCAATAGATGTTCCGCCAATTGGCCTGTAGATACCCACTTTTTGCCTCTCTCTCTGAATAGGTTTATGACATTGCCAGTTTTCCAATCCTCCAATACTTCTCCAGAAATCAAGGGTGTCTGGAAAATTACAACCAATGCATTCACTATCTCTGTCTCTCCCTCAAAGGGGAAAGCCTGGGACAATGACAACTTTACCGTACCTACTTCTTGTAGGATTCTAGGATGCAAACCATCAGGGCCAGGGGACTTATCTGCCTTTAGCCCCATTCATTTGTCCAATACTGCTTCTCTAGTGATGGTGCTGGTATTTAATTCCTTCCCCATTTTCTTTAGTATTAATGGGATGCTCGAAGTATCTTCCACCGTAAAGACTGATGCATAATATCTGTTTAACTACTCTGCCATTTCTTAGTTCCCCGTAATTATCCCCCCAGATTCATTTTCTAAGGGACCTATGTTCACTTTGACCTCTCTTCCTTTTTATATATTTAAAGAAACTCTTATTGTCAGTTTTTATATTCCTTGCTAGTTTCCCATATAATTTATTTTCTCCCTCTTTATTCTCTTTTTAATCTCTCTTTGCTGAATTCTGAATTTACCCCAGTCTTCGGGGCTATCACTGTCTCCTTAGAAACTTTTTCTTTCAACTTAATACTCTCCTTAACTTCCTTGGTTAGCCATGGTTGGTTTATCCCTTTCTTGGAATATATTTTTGCTGAGCATCACGGATTACCTCCTTAAATGTCTGCCACTGCTTGTTTACTGTCTATCTGCCCAGTCCGCTTTAGCTAACTCTATCCTCATTTCATTGCAATTCCCTTTATTTGAGTCAAACACAGTTGTTTCTCACTCTCAAACTGAATATTAAATTCTATCATGTTATGATCACTACTTCCCAGGGGATCTTTTACTCTGAGATCATTTATTAAACCTGCCTTATTACCCGTTACCATATCCAAGATAGCTGGTTCCCTGGTTGGCTCCATGACATCTTACTCTAGGAAACTATCCCTAATGCACTCTATGAATTTGTTGTCGTAGCTACCCATACCAACTACATTAATCCAGGCAACATGAAGATTAAAGTCACCCATAATGATTGCCCTATTCTTTTTGCTCCAACTATTTGTTGATTTGTACCCTTTTCTTTTTTTTAATTTAGAGTACCCAATTATTTTATTTTATTTTATTTTTTCCAATTAAGGGGCAATTTAGCATGGCCAATCCACTAACCTGCACATCTTGGGGTTGTGGGGGTGAAACCCACGCAGACATGGGGAGAATGTGGATTTGTACCCTTTTTTACAGCGTGGCTACTGTTTAGGGGTCTATATACCACTCCTATCAATGGCTTATTTCCCTTAGTATTTTTTACCTCCACCCAAATGGACTCTACACCATTCGAGTTTAGATCATCTCTTACAACTGTCCTCATTTCATCTCTTATTAAGAGTACTACCCCACCACCTTTTCCTTCCGTTTTGTTCTTCCAAAAGGTCAAATATCCCTGAATATTAAGTTCCCAGTTTTGATTTCCTGGTAACCATATCTCTTTAATGGCTATGAGATCATATCCATTGACCTCGATTTGCGCCATCAGTTCATCTACCTTATTCCAAAAGCTTTGTGCATTAAGATACAAAGCCTTGAGGCTTGCCTTTTTGCCATTTCAAATTATCTTAACTTTTCTTTGTACTGTGGCCCTTTGTGGCTCTTGCCGTTGATTATTCTGTCTACCGTTTGTGCGTTTTGCTGTTCTTGCTTTCATTACTGTCCTTGTTTCTCTTTTCCTTGTCATCCTGCTTAGGATCCCACCCCCCCTGCCATCCTAGTTTAAACCCTCCCCAACCACAATAGCAAATATCCCTAGGATATGAGCCCCGGTCCTGTCCAGGTGTAACCCGTCCAGTTTGTACTGGCCTCACCTCTCCCAGAACTGGTCCCAATGTCCCAGGAATCTGAAATCCTCCCCCTAGCACCATAATTCTAGCCACATATTCATCCGATATATCCTGCTATTTCTACTCTGACAACACGTGGCACTGGTAGTAGTCCTGAGATCACTGCGTTTGCTGTCCTACTTTCCAACTTACTTTTAACTCCCAATATTCAGACTTTTAGGACCTCATCCCTTTTTAAAAATCTATTGGTACTGATATGTACCACCACCACCACTAGCTGGTCACCCTCCCCCTCCAGAATGGCCTGTAGCCGCTCTGAGACATCCTTGACCCTAGCACCAGGGAGGCAAAATATCATCCTGAAGTCTCATTCACATGCCTATCTATTCCCCTGATAATTAAATCCCCTATAACTATTGCATTCCCACACATTTTACCCCTGCCTGTGCAGCAGAGCCAACTGTGGTGCAATGAAATTGACTGCTGCTGCTTTTCCCTGAGAGGCCATTCCCCTCAACAGTATCCAAAACGGTATATCTGTTTTGCAGGGGAATGGCCACAGAGTTTCCTGCACTGCCTGCATCATCCTCTTGCTCCGCCTGCTGGTCACCCATTCCCTTCCTGCCTGTGGGCTCTTAACCTGCAGTGTGACCATCTCTCTGTACAAATTATCCACAATACTTTCCACCTCATGGATGTTCCACAGTGTTCCCAGCCGGCTCTACTCCACCTTCACCCATTTTTATTTCTATCTATTTTTTAAAAATTCATTTTTACAGGATGTGCACTTCGCTGGCTAGGCCAGCATTTTCCTTTCTTCCATTGATCTGTTTTTCCCTTACCACCATCTCCCCTTCCCTCACCCCACCCCACTAAGGCCATCTGTTCCCTGTCCCAGGTTTCCCTTTGACACACTGCTTACATTTGTTCTGCCATTAACACATCCTGATCTCTTAATGTGCCACTATCAGCACAATTCTTAACCATGACCACGACCATTTCCATTCCCTTTGTCTTTTTGTCCACAACATCTTTGTCAATCTCTCCCTAGCCTCCACCTATCATTGGCCCTCTATTCAACATAATATTAAATATATTTTAAAATCCATCCACACTAAACGGAAAATACCAGCTTTTGAAATTGTGCAGGTTTAACAAACCATTTTAAATATGTCCATTTTAAAACTCTCAGTTTGATTGCATTGAAATAACTCACCTGGAATTTGGTCCTTTTCTAAACCTTCAACTGAAGAGGTCCAAAACCAATTGTGTGCAGCTTTGTTAGTTATTTATGTATTTTCTGTACCTCTTGTGTTCTTTTTGAATTTTTTTGTACCTCTTTTTTGTTTTTGAATGTATTCTCTCGTTTCTCTATTATTTCAAATCCCCACCTGCTCCCACCATTGTGAGACAACGGCAGCAACTCGTACTTACAACATCAGTCTTCAGAAGTAACACCCACTGGCAGTCAGCATTGAGAAAGTGTCAATGACAGCGAGTTAGAGCTAAATTGAGAAACATTGACAGGGAGCAAAAGGCTGGGCCTTAACCCAGAGCTCTACCAGACCACCAACTCAGAGTAGACCAAACACCTCATGCCTGGGCAAAGCCACATGGAGAGAGGGCGGAACTCAGAAAAAGCTTGGACTTAAGGTGTAGGTAGCTTCATGTTCCAGGATTGTGCATAGGGACCGATATGGACTTAAGTCAAAAATTTTAAGATTACAGAACCTCTTGTGAAATCATGAGTAAGGCTTAATTTTACTTTGAAACTGCATCTTTCATGATAAATTTGTAAGAGTTGTCATGTCTGAGTACAGGCTGAGGAGCTAGGAGATGCAAAACTGAGGTGCCACACTACCACTACTGGTGGGAGCATTGTGTTCAACATGGCAGGCTTTTTAAAGAACGTGGGTGTAAGCACAATCAGAAGAATTTTGAGTGGAGAAATCTTTTTTTTTTAATAAACATTTTATTGAGTATTTTTGGTATTTTAACAACAACATAATAAACAATGTACATGAAACTGTAAACATAGTGCAAAAGCCGTCTCCCTTCCTTACAGGTCCCTTTTATTAACCCCCTACTCAAAGCTAAACTAACCCTTCTGCTGATGATTAATTTTCCGCGAAGAAGTCGACGGACGATTGCCACCTCCGGGCGAACCCTAATATTGACCCTCTCAAAGCGAACTTGATTTTCTCCAAACAGAGAAAGCTAGCCATGTCCAATAGCCAGGTCTCCAACTTTGGGGGCTTTGAGTCCCTCCATGCTAATAGTATCCGTCTCCAGGCTACCAGGGAAGCAAAGGCCAGAACGTCTGCCTCTTTCTCCTCCTGGATTCCCGGGTCTTCTGACACCCCGAAAATCGCCACCTCTGGACTCAGCGCCACCCTTGTTTTTAACACCGTGGACATGACATCCGCAAACCCCTGCCAAAACCCCCTAAGCTTTGGACATGCCCAGAACATGTGGACATGGTTCGCTGGTCCTCCTGCACATTTTGCACACCTGTCTTCCACCCCAAAGAATCTGCTCATCCGGGCCACTGTCATATGAGCCTGGTGAACAACCTTAAATTGTATCAGGCTGAGCCTGGCACATGTTGCGGACGCGTTGACTCTACTCAACGCGTCCGCCCATAGACCATCCTCCATCTCTCCTCCCAGCTCCTCCTCCCACTTGCACTTCAGCTCCTCGGTCTGCATCTCCTCTGACTCCATGAGTTCCTTGTAAATGTCCTACCCACCCTCTGGAAACTACACTGTCCTGAATCCCCCTTAGTGGTAGGAGCGGGAAGGTTGACATCTATTTGCGTAGGAAGTCCCGCACCTGCAGATACCTGAATTTGTTTCCCCTCGCCAATCTAAACTTCTCCTCCAGCGCCCTCATACTCGGAAAGCTCCCCTCTATAAACGTATCCCCCATTCTCAATCCCTGCTCTCCGTCATATCCGGAACCCCCCATCCATACTTCCCGGGGCAAACCGGTGATTATTACAGATTGGGGACCAGACCGATGCTCCCTCTGCTCCCACATGTCTCCTCCATTGCCCCCTGACTCTCACGGCCGCTACCACCACGGGGCTGGTGGAGTACCATGCCGGCGGGAACTGCAGAGGCGCAGTTATCAATGCCCCCAGACTGGTGCCCTTGCATGAGGCCACCTCGTTACGCTCCCATGCCGACCCCTCCTCCACCACCCACTTCCTGATCATGGCTAAAAAAATAGTTACTAAAATTTGGCAGCGCCAGCCCGCCCTCTCCCCGACTCTGTTCAAGCATTACCTTCCTTACTCGCGGGGTCTTACCAGCCCGAACAAAGCCAGTGATCACTTTGTTGACCCGTTTAAAAAAGGAGAGTGGAGAAATCTTTAATAAGCAAGTGAACAGGGTACTCAATACAGTGCATTACCTCTGCCACACTGTGTTAAGTCAATGTTATTACAATTAGACAGCATTTACTTAAGGTTTTTTCCCCTGCCTTGTTGATGCTTTGTAACTACAAAGCTGACAGAAATAAACCTCTTTTTCAAGAGCTTCTGTCTCACTGAGGAGACTTCACGCCAATCCACATCTAACAACTTGCTCTGAAAACTCTGCTCACATTTTGACAGCTGTGACAAATTCCACCACAGCAGCTGAAACAATCCACAACATTACAAAACAAATAGTCAATTCAAGCTGTCTCTCGGTTCGGTGTTAATGAATCTTCTAAAAAATTTCAGAATCATGGGCGAAATTCTCCGACCCCCCGCCGGGTTGGAGAATCGCCGGGGGCTGGCGTGAATCCCGCCCCCGCTGGTTGCCGAAGTCTCCGGCACCGGAGATTCGGCGGGGGCGGGAATCGCGCCGCGCCGGTTGGCGGGCACCCCCGCTCGATTCTCCGGCCCGGATGGGCCGAAGTCCCGCCGATAAATTGCCTGTCCCCGCCGGCGTAAATTGAACCACCTACCTTACCGGCGGGACAAGGCGGCGTGGGCGGGCTCCGGGGTCCTGGGGGGGGCGCGGGGCAATCTGGCCCCGGGGGGTGCCCCCACGGTGGCCTGGCCCGCGATCGGGGCCCACCGATCTGCGGGCAGGCCTGTGCCGTGGGGGCACTATTTCCCTTCCGCCTCCGCCACGGTCTCCACCATGGCGGAGGTGGAAGAGACTCCCTCCACTGCGCATGCGTGGGAAACTGTCAGCGGCCGCTGACGCTCCCGCGCATGCGCTGCCCGGAGATGTCATTTCCGCGCCAGCTGGCGGGGCACCAAAGGCCTTTTCCGCCAGCTGGCGGGGCGGAAATTCCTCCGGCGTCGGCCTAGCCCCTCAATGTTGGGGCTCGGCCCCCAAAGATGCGGAGCATTCCGCACCTTTGGGGCGGCGCGATGCCCGTCTGATTGGCGCCCTTTTGGGCGCCAGTCGGCGGACATCGCGCCGTTTCCGGAGAATTTCGCCCCTGATTCTAGATCCACATCTTCGTCAAGAACTAATTAGTTCTCCCTTGGGCCATACCCTATCCATGCACCACGTTTTGATTAAAATAAGCCATTAGTTTTTGGGGTATAGGGCTGGATTTTATGCAGCGGGAAGGTCCACGCCGTAAAACCTGTTGGAGTTGCCATCAAACCCCGGGGATGGTGCCCTCACTATCAAACACCCTGTTCCCAATTAATGGACCGGGTTTAGGGCAGGAGGTTGGCCACTGAAAGCCACCCTTCTGTCCTTGCCTCAATGTCCCCATCCCAATCCTATGAATCCACCCCACAACCCCCCATCCCACCTTCGCACACCTGTGGTTTGGAGGATCCCTCTGTGATTCCGGGTCTTGGGTGGATGCATTGCTTCCTGTTGGTGTTGACGGCATGAGGATCTGTCATCTTCTGATGGGCGGCAAGTCTTGCTTACCAGGGACCGCAATCGGCAGAAACGTCTGTGGCAGCAGCCAAATAAGTGTCCTTCCTCTCATGAAACTGACGGGGGACCCGCGCTGGTTCTCCGACCGGTGGGCAAAACCCCCGACCACCCAAAAAAATCCTCAATATATTATTTACAGATTTCTAAACAGAGGTAAAAACATTACCCCTGCCAGTGGCAGAGGTAAAAAGTGTGACAACAATGTGAAATACATTTTTTGTAGACAGGAATTTGCGCAAAAGTAAAAGCTTTTAATATTTTATAAATGCAATACTTCCTTTGGTAGGAGAATCTTGTGTTTATAGTAAAAATAATATTGGGCACACAAATGTTGATGTACTGATGCCTTTGCCTTTATTTCCTCTGATTCGATTAAAAGCTCCATCTTCAGTCACTGCTCCTCTGAAAATCCAGAAGAAACGTGCATTTTATACAAACAGATAATTAACTTTGTGATGGCTCGACCTGGTACAGTCGCACATCACTCACAGGTAAGACTTCACAACTAAGTTAAGCACAGCAGCTGAGTCCAGTTGGAGTTCTGGTGGTGCAATATTGAATATCTAAATTTCTCTACCAGGTAACTCACTTGAAAAATAGTTTCTTGCTAACAAGGTGGGAGTAAGTGATTTGCATTTAATGTGCCAGACCTGTAGTTATTTTAAAAAAAATAGTAATCTTCCTTATTTTCTCCTCCTTTTGCTGAGTTGAGAGGGACTGTCCTTGACATCGAGGTAGCATTTGACTGAGGGTGTCGTCAAGGAGTCCTGACAAAATTGAAGTCAGTGGGAATCAGGAGAGGAAAACCTTTCACTGGTTGGAGTCATACCTAGCACAAAGGAAGATGGTTGAGATTGTTGGAGGTTAATCATCCCTGCTGAGGAGATCGGTGCAGGAGTTCCTCAGGGTAAAGTCCATAGCCCAACCTTCTTCAGCTGCTTCATCAATGACCTTTCCTCTGTCTTAAGATCAGAGGTTAGGATGTTCACCGATGATTGCACAATGTTCAACATAATTCGAGACTGGGCTGATAAATAGCAAGTAACATTCGTGCCACACCAGCACCAGGCAGGGATCATCTCCAGCAAGAAAAAATGTAACCATCTCCCTTTGACATTCAATGGATTACCATCGCTGAATCACCCACCAGCAATGTTCTGGGGGGTTACCATTGACCAGAAACTGAAGTGGACCAGCCATATAAATACAGCGGCTACAAGAGCAGGTCAGAGGCTTGGAATTCTGCAGCGGGTAACTCACTTCCCAACTCCTCAAATCCTGTCCACCATGTTCAAGGCACATGTGATGGAATACTCTGCACTTGTCTGAATGAATGCAGCTTCAACAAGACTCAAGTAGCTCAACACCATCCAGGACAAAGCAGCCCGCTTCATTGGCACCACATCAAGCACCTTCACTCCCTCAACCACTGCGGCACAGTGGCAGTAGTGTGTACCATGTACAAGATATATCACAGCAACTCACCAAGGCTTCTTTGACAAACACACAATCTCTACCACCTAGAAACGCAAAGGCAGTAGATGCATAGGAACACCGCCATCTGCAAGTTCTCTGAACGCTGCACACAATGAACTGAATTTTACAGGGTGGGTGAGTGTATTGCAGGCCAACTGTCTTTAAAAAGATTGCCCACAGCGATGTTGCACACTGAGTGACCTTAACAACTAGAGGGCTGAATTTTACATGTCTCCTGGGGAGGTCGGGGGGAGAGTTGTGGCACGTGAAATAGGATGGGTGTCCACCCATCTCACCATCTTCTTGCCCACCCCCCAAGCTCTTTCCCCATAATATGGGGATGTGGACAGGAGTGGGAAGCCCGTTTAAAAAAAAACTTAAATGTTTAAAGGGTGGCGAGGAAGGGGAGGAGATTCGCTCTTTGGGAACTGCCCTTGGCCAATCACATGGTAGCCCTCCTTCATATCTGCTCCCTCCTTTTAAACCCACTCCCTCCCACTCGGATTGGCTGACAACTCCAGAGAATGGAGGTCCCACTCATTAATCAGCCCCACAGCGCTTTATGGCTATGAGCATGTTGACTCCATACTGACATGGTTTCTGGAGTGGGAGGTGGCCACCGCCCCTCACATATCTCTTGCTATACCCAGAGAGAGGGACTTCCATCGCTCAGTGAAATGAACTCTCACCCTCAAGAGCTGCCGGCCAATTTGATTGGTGCTGGAACTGCCAGCAGGCCCATGAACAAGATGTAGGGCAGAATTTTGCGCCGGCGGGATTTTACGGTCCCACTGACCTCAATGGACTTTTGAATGACTTGCCACATTTTCAGGCCCCACTCATGCAGAATCAGGGCTGTATTTCTGCTCAGAATGGACCTCGGAGTGAGGTGAGTCTGGCTTCTCGCGGGGGTGGGGGGAGAGAGATTGAGCACTCTAGGAAGGAAGGTGAGGGATATGGGGGGTTGAATTTTAAGGCTAGGGTTGAGGAACATTGGAGGGAGTATGATCTTAAGTGAGGGTGCCCCCAATGTGCACCAGGCAACTCCCAAAAGCACATAACCCTCCCCCCTTTCAAGAGCAGTTGGGAATGTGGAGCTGAGGTTGAAATCCAATAAGCCATAATCTTATTCAGCAACAGAGCAGGCTTGAAGGGGAGAATGGCCTACACCTAATTTGTATGTTCCTTCCTGGGCCTTCAAATGTTGGTTGAAAAACGGACCTGCCCACTCTCGCTGGTCTTCCAATGCTCAGTGTACTATGGCACTGGAGATGGATTTATGCTCTTAATTGCCCATTAATTGGGCAAGTGAGTGCCAACCCCGCCATCTCCTGTATTATGGGGAGCAGGTCAGGAGTGATGTGGAGAGGGCGGCATGTGGCGCAGTGGTTAGCACTGGGACTACAGCCCTGAGGACCCGGGTTCGAATCCCGGCCCTGGGTCACTGTCCGTGTGTAGTTTGCACATTCTCCCCATGTCTGCGTGGGTTTCACCCCCACAACCCAAAGATGTGCAGGTTAGGTGGATTGGCCACACTAAATTGCCCCTTAATTGGAGGAAAAATAATTGGGTACTCTAAATTTTTTTTTAAAGGAGTGGAGGGGAGGGTGGTGGGGTGGGCTGTCCACCCTTCACATTTCATGTGATCTTGGTCTTACCTGATATCCGTGTATCTGCACACTGAAGCAGCGGAGCCCTTGCTGTTAATTCATCACCTGAGGTTGGCACTGAGGCCAATTGTAATAGGCCGTTGCGTTCGGAATCGGTTAACTCACTTGTCATTATCGTCTAAGTGGTGAAGGTAACAGTTGTCCTCCAAACTTTCCAATCACAGCAACAGTGGGTAACCTCTGTTGGAGTTCTGGTTAAACTAGTCCTTAATTTTGTTGAACTGTCAACCTCTTGCACATCTTCCTTTAATCCTGCTGCTGATGGGTTGCATCCAACACTTCTGCATGGATATTACTTCAATACAGACCAGAAAATCAAACCGCATGCGTTCTGGTGTGTGCCAATCAGTATTACTGTTAGATCTATCCTAACCTTCCTAGGTCACTCTCATGGACAAATCCTCCCTGTGTCTTTCTGCATTGAGTTTCAATAATTTGTTCAGTGTGAACCCTGTTTGGTAATTGCTTTTTTTGAAGCTAAGAGACTTACTCAATGCCTCATTAAGATCTTACTTTAATCTTTGAAAACAACAGCACATCACATCAGAAAGAGTTTTAAGTTTAAAATATCAAAAACATTTATTTCCAAAAATGAACAAGCATGTACATGAGCCATCCTTTGATGTAACTCCTAAATAAACAAAATATGAAAAGATTGCAGCCAAGCCCTGGGCTGAACGATTACTCGCAGTGTTTCTCGTCATTTGTTACTATTGTGGAAGCTAATTAATCTGAAATGTCTTGAAAAACTCAACAGCAATACGATGCAGCTGCAGAAAATTAAAATATAAACACGGCGCTGGACATGCTCAATAGGTCAGGCAACTTATGTGGAGAGAAACAAGAGTTAATGTTTCAGGTTGATGACCTTTCGTCAGAGCTTGAAAATGTTACAGATGTAACATGTTTTAAATGAGAGCAGATGCAGGGAAAAGGTGGGTGGGGGAGGAGAGAGGAAAGGAACAAAAGGAAAGCAGGAGTGATTAAAATACAGAATTGTCACGGTGCAGGTTAATTGGCAAAAGGGATGATGGTGCAAGGAAAAATGAGGTGGTATTGGAACAAGTTAAGAGAAGAAAAGGTGAGTGGCAAAGGGCTGTAAATGGCGATTGTAGAGTCATAGAATTCCCATAGAATCCCTTCAATGCAGAGGGTGCCATTCGGCCCATCGAGTCTACACCGACCCTCCGAAAGAGCAGCCGACCTAGGCTCACTCCCAACCCTATCCCCGTAACCCCACCTACCTTGCACATCTTTGGACACTAAGGGCAATTTAGCATGGCCAATCCACTGAACTTTTGGACTGTGCAGTAAAATGAAGCAGCTGGAGGAAACCCATGCAGACACAGGGAGAATGTGCAAACCCTACACAGTCACCCAAGGCTGGAATCGAACCCAGGTCCCTGGCACTGTGAGGCAGCTGTGCTAACCACTGTGCCAGCGTGCCCCCCCTCCCCACATTATCAGTTATTATCAGCACTTGCTCTTTCAAAGAATGGGAGCAGTGCTTCCAGTCTGAAACCGTTCAACTCAGCATTGACTGGAAAGTTGTAGAGTGCTCAATTAAAAGGTGTGGTGCTGTTCCTCATGTCTGTTGAGTAGCATTGGAACAGAGTAGGAGGTTGAGGGCATCGAGGTGGGAGTGGGGCAGAGAATCGAAATCACAAGACGTCAGAAGCTCAGGGTGTCGTGTATTCATTGTTTATTCCTGGTTGGAACAAGGTCACTAAGGTTCCAATCACGTGACGTATTGATGATGTCATTGGCTGTTTGAGCGGGCAAATGGGCAGCCTGTCCGAAAAGCATGTCGCGTAAACACCGTGCCAATAAAGCTCTTGTTTGTTTATTACCTTTGTGGTCTGCAAGCCTATCCTTTAAAATTCCACTAAGAGAACTGGTGACAAGGAAGGGACCACACTGGCAGATTCCTGGAGAAGTAAATATTGAAAAATTGGCAATCCATGCACAGATATCCAAAAAGTATGAAGAAACTGAAGACTTTGCTGCACCAAAGCTGGCAACGGAGGGGTGCCAAATATCGGCAGACAGCATCAAAGGAATTGAAATTCAAACATCAAAAAGATGCGCACCACGTGCTCTGCCCGGAAAGATCTGGAACAGTACAGGAAGCACTGTGAGTAGCAAGTACGCGGCAACAATAGTTTAGAACTGGGGGTGATCCAAAACTCCGATGGAATCAGGCTCAGGGTGAAGCAAGGTAGTGCAAAAGATTTCATGGCACATCATGCATTCGGGAATGGCGGGAATTTCTGGTGCCCTGGGACCATACGATGAGAAACCCAAGCAATGAGAACGCCAAGATTTGATTATTTTGTCCAAGTGAATAAAATTGCAGCAGATATTGTAGTCCCAACTTTCCTGAGTGCAATGGGGAGGGGAAACATTCAATCTCCTGCGAAGCCTGGTGCAGCCAGAAAAACCAGGCTGTGAAGCCCCCCAGTGTGGCAGCCTGGATAAATGACATGGCAGGGTTCATTAAGCTGGAGAGGATAAAGTTTGCCTTGAGAGGGTCTGCGCAGGGGTTCTTCAGGCGGTGGCAACTGTTCCTAGCCTATCTCGCGGAGCGTTAGAATGAGGTCGGTCAGCAGCAGCAGCAACCCAGGGAGGGAGGGGGGGAGGGGGGTATTTGGGTGGGCGGGGGAGGGGTTTTTCTAGGGGTACTTGTAAAAAAAAAAGCATATGGGAGGGTTAATATGTGCGGGAGAAACCCATTGTATAAGTTCTGTATTATGTTTGATTGATATGCTTATGTTCTGTTCTGTTCTTTTCTCTTTTTCTTTTCTGTTACGGGGGTGGGGGGGGGGGCAGTTTAATTGGTTGAAAATTTTTGTTGGAAAAACTTTGAATAAACATATTTAAAAAAAAAAAAGAAAAACCAGGCTCGAAAACCTGTGATGAGATTGCGGAGATCTTGCAGGACCACTTCTCACCTAAACCTAAGGTCTTCGCCAAGAGGTTCAAATTCCATGACCATAACCAACAAGAAGATGAATCAATCACACAATTCGTAGCCACTTCAAAGAAATTAGTTGACTACTGCGAATTTGAAGATTTCATGAACGATACCATTAGAGACAGACTGGGTTAAGAAGCGAAGCGATCCAAAGAAGGTTGTTAACCAAAAGCAGCTTTAACCTAAAGAAAGCTTGAAAAGTCATTATTTCTATTGAATTAGCAACTAAGGAAGCCCAAAAATTAAGTTTGCACTAGAATCCATTAAATGTTAGCTGAGACCTTAACGCCGACACAGGTTCAAAATTGCCAGCAATATGCAAAAACAGGGGCAAAGATGCAAGACACAGTAATTGTGGATAAAAAGGGGAACATCGAGTGTGCTTGTTGGGGAAAGAAACAACAAGGTCCAAACAAGAACTATAAAAAGCAAGAACCAGGGGCGAAATTCTCCGTTATCAGCGGAAAGTCCGCCGATCGGCGCAAAAAACGGCACAAATCCGACTAGCGTCACGTCGGAAAAATGGGTCGATAGTCTCCGGCCCGAAATGGGCTAGCAGTGACGTAACGGGATCCGCGCTTGCGCAGTGGTTCACGCCGTGCAGCGTCATACGTGCTGCACGGCGTGACGGCTCATAAGGCCGCACTGCTCGCCCCCACCCGACCGCAACACCCGACCGCAACACCCGACTGGATGGCTGGCCGTCGCTCAGCCCCGAGGTTCGAGTCACGCGATGTGGAGGCGCTCCTGGACGCGGTGGAGCAGAGGAGGGACGCCCTGTATCCCGGGCACGGCCGCAGAGTTGCTCCACGCCACAGCCGGCGTCTGTGGAGGGAAGTGGCAGAGGCCGTCACCGCTGTGGCCCTGACACCACGGACAGGCACCCAGTGCCACAAGAAGGTGAATGACCACGTCAGAGCAGGCAGGGTGAGCCTCCCCCCCTGCCCAATATCCATATCCCCCCTCCCCCATATCCCCCCTCCCCCATATCCCCCCTCCCCCATATCCCCATATCCCCCTCCCCCATATCCCCCCTCCCCCATATCTCCCCCTCCCCCATATCCCCCCTCCCCATATCCCCCTCCCCATATCCCCCCTCCCCATATCCCCCCCTCCCCCATATCCCCCCTCCCCCATATCCCCAAGTGAATCCAGCCCTAACCTTAACCTCTGCAATGCACGCGCAACCGATGGCGTGCATTCATATACCTGCCTAACACTGTTGCCTTTTACCCCTGCCCCCCCCCCCCACAGGAGAAGCGCGCACACAACAATAGGGAGCATGTGAGGACTGGAGGAGGGCCCGCTGATGAGAGGCCACTGACTGAACACCAGGAAAGGGCCCTGGAACTGGCTGGCGGAGCTGAGGACCGGGAGGTTGCTGATGCAGAGGTCGGGGGCGTACTAGCAAGTGAGCCACCGACAGCCCGTCCCCATATCCCCCCTCCCCTATATCCACCTCCCCGTATCACCTGATCACTGCCTGATGTCTAACCATGCATGCTTCATTGTGTATCGCAGGACCAAACGTCCAGGCACCCATCCCCGCAGATGCAGACCGCCCCCAGGATGCCCCTCGGCTACCACAGGAGATGGAGAGACCCGCACCCTCCAGCATGCGACGCCCGCAGGATGCCCCTCGGAGACCACAGGAGACGGAGAGACCCGCACCCTCCAGCATGCGATGCCCGCAGGATGCCCCTCGGAGACCACGGGAGACGGAGAGACCCGGACCCTCCAGCATGCGACGCCCGCAGGATGCCCCTCTCACACCACGGGAGACGGAGAGACCTGGAGCAACAGGGAGACGACACCCCCGTCACGTGCGGGAGCGACCACCCAGCGACGAGGGGGGCAGCCACAGGCCCCCGTCACATCCGAGCCAGGACACCACTACCCAGGACACCACTACCCAGGACACCACTACCCAGGACACCACTACCCAGGACACCCCTACCCGGGACAGCACTACCCAGGAAGACGAAATACCGGACAGTGACTCAGAGTGGATGGGTGGAGACGAACCCCCACCCCAAAGTGCCATGGACTCAGAGTGGGACGAAGAGCACGACACAACGCCACTGCTGTCACCAACACCCTCCACCATCGCAGAAACACTCACCACGGTTGGGCACTTTAGTGATGAGGCGTCTGGTACACTCACCGGTGCGTACAACACAGCCGTCCCGGTACAGCAGGTGGAGGTAGGAGCAGCAGAGGGACCGGGCGGTCGGAGGGCAGTCCAGCCCAAGCGAACATCTGCCGCCCAGATGGATCCCGGGTTCCTGCAGTTACCACACCCACACATAGATCCGATGCAACCACCGACCCGGAGACAAGCGAAGAGGGTGACGGGCGGCTTGCGGCGGCTGCGGTCGCAGGTGGAGGAGTCCACCCGCGTCCAGGAGCTGGGAGTGGTGCCGGTCATGCGTGCCAGCCAGGCCGACACCGCATGGGTGGCGTCCGCGGTGGAGGCAATGGGTGCGACGGTGTCAGACATGGGGAACGGTTTGCGAGGCCTGGGGCCTTCCGTGCAGGCGGCGTCTGTGGCCCAGGAAATGGCTGCCCTCTCACAGGAGGCCATGAGCTAGTGCCAGCGCCAGATGGCAGAGGCGCTCAACGCCATAGCCCAGTCTCAGCAGGCCATGGCCCAGTCTCTGCAGGCCATGGCCCAGTCTCTGCAGGCCATGGCCCAGTCTCAGCAGGCCATGGCCCAGTCTCTGCAGGCCATCGCTGAGGGCATCGGCGCCAGTGGCCATGTGCGAGCCGGCGTCGCACTGTCACAGACAGGGTTTGCCAACCCCCTGGGCTCCATGGCTGCAAACCTGCAGACCCCTGTCGATACCAGCACGGGCCTCCAGGACTGGCAGCGCCAGATGTCGGGGGGGCATCGGATGGCCAGTCCGTTCGCATCCCCCACCCATGTAGAGGCCTGGGGGCCATCGGGCACCCCGAGGGAGGAGGAGGTGGTGTGGTCTGTCCCGGCTCCCTCTGTAGGGGAGGTCCCGGTACACCGCGACACCTCGGACTCCCCCCCCCCCCTTCCGTCCCAGGTGCATCGGGTGGGCAACGGGCAGGACAGGCTGGCAGCTCGCCATCCCAGTCGCCCGGGCCGCAGCCTGGCCCATCTAGGCCAGGACGCCCCAGGAAACGGCCGCCAAAGGGATCCAGTGTCAGAGGGCAGGAATCACAGGAGTCCACCTCCAGTTCTGCTGTACCGTCTGGGGAACCACGTAGACGTAGTCAAAGGGCCCGTAAGGCCAAACAATTAGACACTGAGTAAGTTGGCACGGGTGCAGGGCACAGATGAGTTTTAGGGGCTAGGGCACGTGCATGAACTCCTTTGGTTATTAAAGTCAATATTACACCTACCGAAGCTGCCTTTGTGCTCTGTCCAAAGCGTGCGGGGGTGTCATGTACGTTGAGCGCAAGTGTGTGTGTGAGGGGTGGTCTTACCTCAGCCCCAGGTGAGTCTGTCCCCTTCCCCCTGGGCCGCCATCAACATTCCCCGTGCAGAGGACGGGACCGTGCGCTGCAGTGTCACAGCCGCATGCAGGGATGGTCCGGGTGGATGGTGGTACTGTGGCCATGGGTCAGACATAGTCCAACGATGTAGAGCCAGGAGCTCACCGCAGGGCGGGTTGTCATCATCCTCCATGGCCTGCGATAGACACGCGTCCACCCGCAACTGTGTGAGCCCGGCCCGTTGTGCCGCAGGTGGATCGGCAATGGGGGGGGGGGGGGTGGTGTGCATGCGGGTGGGGTGGGTGGGGTTGGGGAGGGGGTGAGGGTGCTGGGTGGGTGGATGGGTGGGGGGTGTGGGTGGTCGGCTGTTGCCATGGTGTGCGGTCTGTGGCCATACGACCCGATTCCCACGCCCATCTAGTCAGTGAAGCGGGCGTCTATCAGTCTGTCCCGTGCCCGCTGGGCCAGCCGGTAACGGTGGACAGCCACCCGCCTGTGTCTACCCCGTCTGCCCTGACCATTGCCCCCATCCCCCTCATCTGGGGAGGACTGGGCCTCTTCCTGCTGCTCCTCCACTCCACCCTCCTCTGCCTGTGGCACATCGCCCCTCTGCTGGGCTATGTTGTGCAGGACGCAGCACACCACAATGATGCGGCCGACCCTATCTGACCGATACTGGAGGGCGCCCCCAGAGAGGTCCAGGCACCTGAAACGCATCTTCAGCACGCCAAAGCACCTCTCAATCACTCCCCTTGTCGCTACATGGGCATCATTGTAGCGGTTCTCCGCCTCATTGCATGGCCTCCGTATAGGCGTCATCAGCCACGATCGCAATGGGTAGCCCCTGTCGCCCAGCAACCAGCCCCTCAGCCGGGGATGGCGTCCCTCGTACGTGCCGGGGATGGATGACCGCGACAACACGAATGAGTCGTGTACACTGCCTGGGTGACGGGCGCAGACGTGCAGGATCATCATGCGGTGGTCGCAGACCACCTGTACGTTCATCGAATAGGTCCCCTTCCTATTAGTGAACACGGCCCTGTTATCTGCAGGTGGCCGCACGGCGACGTGCATCCCATCGATCGCGCCCTGGACCATGGGGAACCTGGCCACGGCAGAGAAGCCCACGGCCCGGGCATCTTGGCTGGCCCGGTCCACGGGGAAGCGGATGTAGCGGTGCGCCATGGCATATAGGGCATCTGTCACTGCCCGGATGCACCGGTGCACCGATGTCTGCGATATGCCGGACAGGTCCCCACTCGGTGCCTGGAATTACCCCGTTGCATAAAAGTTCAGGGCCACCGTAACCTTGACGGACACGGGGAGAGGGTGTCCCCCACCAGTGCCACGCGGTGACAGGTGTGCCAGCAGGTGGCAGATGTGTGCCACGGTTTCCCGGCTCATCCGGAGTCTCCTCCTGCATTCCCGGTCCGTGAGGTCCTGGTATGACTGCCGGGGCCGGTACACACGGGGCGCCCTCGGGTGCCTCCGTTGGCGTGGGGCCGCGACGTCCTCCTCCCCCTCCTCGTCCTGTCGGTCAGGTGTCCCTCCAGCCTGGGCGGCTGCTGCCTGCCCCTCTGCGGCAGCCTGCGCCGCCTCTCTGGCACGCTCCTCCTCCTCCTCATCCAGGGCAACATAGACATGAGCGGCTGCAACCACGGCGGCCAACATCGCTGGATGATCTGAAAACATGACGGCCTGGTGGGGGGGAGGGGAACGACGACATGTCATCATTGCCCATGTCCCCTCCTCTTCCTAGCCAGGTGGCATGGACCGCATGGGTCCAACTGTTGGAGGCTGGCACCTGGCCAGGTGGACCAACTCACTTGCCCTCCCATTCCCCTCCTCGGCACGGACCCCCCCCCCCCAACGTCCACCCCGGCACGGACCCCCCCTCCCCCCCCAAACTTCCAACTCCAGCACGGACCCCCCCCCACCTCACCCCGGCACGGACCCCCCCCCCCCAACCTCACCCCGGCACGGACCCCCCCCCCAACCTCCACCCCGGCACGGACCCCCCCCAACCTCCACCCCAGCACGGACACCCCCCCAACCTCCACCCCAGCACGGACCCCCCCCCCAACCTCACCCCGGCACGGACCCCCCCCCCAACCTCCACCCCGGCACGGACCCCCCCCCCCAACCTCCACCCCAGCACGGACCCCCGCCAACCTACACCCCAGCACGGACCCCCCACCAACCTCACCCCGGCACGGACACCCCCCTCCCCCAACCTCCACCCCAGCACGGACCCCCCCAACCTCCACCCCAGCACGGACCACCCCCAAACCTCACCCCGGCACAGACCCCCCCCCCCAACCTCCACCCCGGCACGGACCCCCCCCCCCCAACCTCCACCCCGGCACGGACCCCCCCCAACCTCCACCCCAGCACGGACCCCCCCCAACCTCCACCCCAGCACGGACCCCCCCCCAACCTCACCCCGGCACGGACACCCCCCCCCCAACCTCCACCCTAGCACGGAACCCCCCCCCAACCTCCGCCCCAGCACGCACCCCCCCCCAACCTCACCCCGGCACGGACCCCCCCCCCAACCTCCACCCCAGCACAGAACCCCGCCCCCAACCTCCACCCCAGCACGGACCCCCCCCAACCTCACCCCGGCACGGACCCCCCCCCCCAACCTCCACCCCGGCAAGGACCCCCCCCAACCTCCACCCCAGCACGGACCCCCCCCCAACCTCCACCCCAGCACGGACCCCCCCCCCCAACCTCCACCCCAGCACGGACCCCCCCCCCCAACCTCACCCCGGCACGGACCCCCCCCCCCAACCTCCACCCCGGCACGGACCCCCCCCCCCAACCTCCACCCCAGCACGGACCCCCGCCAACCTACACCCCAGCACGGACCCCCCACCAACCTCACCCCGGCACGGACACCCCCCCCCCCAACCTCCACCCCAGCACGGACCCCCCCAACCTCCACCCCAGCACGGACCACCCCCAAACCTCACCCCGGCACAGACCCCCCCCCCCCAACCTCCACCCCGGCACGGACCCCCCCCCCCCAACCTCCACCCCGGCACGGACCCCCCCCCAACCTCCACCCCAGCACGGACCCCCCCCAACCTCCACCCCAGCACGGACCCCCCCCCAACCTCACCCCGGCACGGACACCCCCCCCCAACCTCCATCCTAGCACGGACCCCCCCCCCAACCTCCGCCCCAGCACGCACCCCCCCCCAACCTCACCCCGGCACGGACCCCCCCCCCAACCTCCACCCCAGCACAGAACCCCGCCCCCAACCTCCACCCCAGCACGGACCCCCCCCAACCTCACCCCGGCACGGACCCCCCCCCCAACCTCCACCCCGGCAAGGACCCCCCCCAACCTCCACCCCAGCACGGACCCCCCCCCAACCTCCACCCCAGCACGGACCCCCCCCCCCAACCTCACCCCGGCACGGACCCCCCCCCCAACCTCCACCCCGGCACGGACCCCCCCCCAACCTCCACCCCAGAACGGACCACCCCATCCTCACCCCGGCACGGACACCCCCCCCCCCCCAACCTCACCCCGGCACGGACACCCCCCCCCCCCCAACCTCCACCCCGGCACGGACCCCCCCCCAACCTCACCCCGGCACGGACCCCCCCCAACCTCCACCCCGGCAAGGACCCCCCCCAACCTCCACCCCAGCACGGACCCCCCCCAACCTCCACCCCAGCACGGACCCCCCCCCCCAACCTCACCCCGGCACGGACCCCCCCCCCAACCTCCACCCCGGCACGGACCCCCCCCCAACCTCCACCCCGGCACGGACCCCCCCCCAACCTCCACCCCGGCACGGACCCCCCCCCAACCTCCACCCCAGCACGGACCATCCCAACCTCACCCCGGCACGGACCCCCCCCCCCCAACCTCACCCCGGCACGGACACCCCCGCCCCCCAACCTCCACCCCGGCACGGACGCCCCCCCAACCTCCACCCCGGCACGGACCCCCCCATCCACCTCCCCGGCACGGACTCCCTCCCGGCACTCCCCCGGAGCCCAGCCTACTCTAACCATCCCCCCCCCCCCCGCCGCACACACACACACACACAAGCTGAGACACACCTCTCCTCACGCATTCAGACTGCGGCCACGCCATCGCCTGCCCAGAGCCAACCCCCCAGGCCGTCACTCACCTCCACGCTGGTTGGCGTGAACCTGGAGCACAGGGTCACACCGATGAAAAGGAGGTTTGATTCATGTCGACGTGAACGGTCATCACGTCGACGGGACTTTGGCCCATCCGGAAGGGAGAATATCGGCAGGCCGAAAATCGGCTGCCTTGCGCAGACCCGTGACATTCTCCGCGGCAGCGGCGACATTAACGCCCCGCCGACTTTTCTCCCTTCGGAGACTTCGGCAACCGGCGGGGGCGGGATTCACGGCGGCCAACGGCCATTCTTCGACCCTCTGGGGGGGGTCGGAGAATGACGCCCCAAGTGTATCAAATGTAAAACTGAATAGAGGGAAAAGGGTTCACGTGATGTAAAAAGGGAGCGAAAAAGACCAGAGTCACAGTAAATGACCAACTGTTGTTGAACATACTGGCCATTTCGGGTGTAACAAACCGTTACTGGGGCACTCCTTTACTGAGACTGGAGCAGCAATTTTGGCGGTACCAGAAACTTTACCAACAGAAACGCCAACAGGGGCGGGATTCTCCGACCCCCTGCCGGGTCGGAGAATCGCCGGGGGGGGGGGGGGCGGCGTGAATCCCACCGGCCTCCGACTTCTCCGGCACCGAAAATTCGGCAGGGGCGGGAATCACGCCGCGCCGGTTGGCGGCCCCCCCCCCGGCGATTCTCCGGCCCGCGATGGGCCGAAGTCTCGCTGCTGTCATGCCAGTCCCGCCGGCGTGAATCAAACCACCTCCCTTTCCGGCGTGACTGGCGGCGCGGGCGGGCTCCGGGGTCCTGGGGGGGGGGGCCTACCGATCCGCGGGCAGGCCTGTGCCGTGGGGGCACTCTTTTCCTTCCGCCTCGGCCATTGCCTCCACGATGGCCGATGCGGAAGTGACCTGCGCATGCGCGGGGATGACGTCAGCAGCCGCCGACATTCCCGCGCATGCGCGGCCTTCCACTGACCAGCGCGGTCCCTTCGGCCTCGGCTGGCGTGGCGCCAAAGACCTTTCCTGCCAGTCGGCGGCACGCCAACCACCCCGGAGCGGGGCTAGCCCCTCAAGGTGAGGGCTTAGCCCCTCTGCACCTTTGGTGTGGCCCGACGCCGGAGTGGTTCCCGCCACTCCATCCCGCCGGGACCCCCCGCCCCGCCGGGTAGGGGAGAATCCCGGCCCATATCACCTTAAAACCCTCAAAGATAATACTAAAAACCGATACTAGAGAAGTGGTTCCATTGAGGGGCCATATCAATGTAAATGTGCAGCTAAATGGATAGACCGCAGCCTTTTCCTGCACATTGCTCAAGGTAACTATCCAGCCCTAATGGAGAGAGCTAGGCTGGAGAGAATCGAGCTAAACTGGGCCATGGTAAATCTCATGTCGGGGTCCGAAGCCGGTCTACCGAAGATTTTAATGAAACATGCCATTGTCTTTAAGGGAGAGCTGGGAAGCATGAAATATGAAGGATGAAATCCAAACAAGATGTTTAAAGGTGAGGTCAGTGCTGTACGACATCAGGCCTACAGTTGACCGAGAATTAGAGAGTCTGCTCAACCTTGAACCTGTCATGATATGCAAACATGCAGCTAATGAACACATAGAATAGGACATGACCAATGAGCAGTCAGGACACTCAGGGGTGGTATCTCACTTTCAAAGGGATGAGGCACTCACAACCCACCTCTTTCCACAGACCAACATCTACAGAGTGAGACAGGGTGTATCCTCAGCATCACACTCCAGCACGTGGCTTCGAGCAAGGCTGGTTCAGTTAGATTGAGTTGCTACATATAGATTAGGAGAGTCGAACTCATTAAGAACTGTGCTAATCGTTCAATAAAACACATTGAACTCACTTCAAAGTCTGGAACATCATTTACTCAAAACTGCATCAAGTGGCAGCTTGTGTTATTCCAAATTACATAACACAACATGATACCAGGAGTCTGTTCAATCTAGTTAGTTCAACTCAGCAAGATCCGTGACGACCAGCGAATGTATACCGGCACAATGGAAAAGATTCAGGCTCCCCACCAGCTCAGAACCTCCGGCAATCTCAATGCCAACTGGCGGACATTCAAGCAGAAATTTCAGCTTTACGTCGAAGCATCAGACCTCAATGGTGCGTCTGATGCACGGAAGATAGCTCTTTTCCTCGCCACAGCAGGTGATCACTCCTTGGAAATATTCCAACTCCTTTGACTTCGCCGAAGACGAGGACAAGACAAAGTTTCAGACCATCCTGGACAAGTTTGACAGCCACTGTGAGATGGACACCAATGAAATCTTCGAGCGCTACATATTCAAGCAGCGATTGCAAGGTAAAGACGAATCCTTCAACTCATATTTAACTAACCTTAGACTGCTAGCGCAATCCTGCAACTTCGGTGATATCATTGACTCCATGATCAGAGACCAAATTGTTTTTGGAGTTCGCTCTGATCCTCTGAGAGAGCAGTTACTGAAGATCAAGCACATGACCCTGCTAGTCGCGATTGAAACATGCACAGTTCATGAGCACGATGAAAATCGCTATTCCCAGTACAAAACGGCAGAAAATGATAAACTAGCCTCCCACGAGGCGGAGAGTGTGCAGGCCATCTCCCGGAGGCAGCGTCTCAACATTGACGAAAGCGGCCATTTCGCGCGCTCTTCCCGGGGCCAGACACATGCGAGATGCGAACGGGATAACAAAGCGGCTGAAACACGCACTGCGTAGGTGCAGACGTCTGAGAACCGCACTGCGCATGTGCAACGGCACACGGGAGCGTCAGGATGCCAACGTCATGACGGGTTTGAACTGTGGCACCGCCCATTTAAAGAAACACTGCCCTGCAAGAGGCAGACGCTGTTTAAACTGCGGGAAGCATCCGGAGTGTGCAACAACGCCTACAGGATTCTGATCCCGGCAGAGCAACGGATCCAGATGATGAATGCCTGGATAACGCCTACCGTGTGGGCATTATTACAACGTGTGAATATGCCACATCAGACTCATCGCAAGTCCAGTTGATCCTAGCTGTGGATTCCGAGGACGAAAGGCGAGCAATGATGAAGGTCAACCACTGCCCCATCCAGTTCAAGCTGGACACAGGTGCCTCTGCCAACCTCCTCTCACAGGCAGACGTCAGTCCTTCGAGCTGCCTGCAAGCTCCTGGATTACAACGGGAATGCCATCACGGCTCTGGGATCCAGCCATCTGCACGTATCCAACCGACACACACAAGCTCGGTTACACTTTGAAATTGTTAAGCCGGACTGGGCATCCCTACGAGGTGCGCACGCCTGCAAGCAGCTGAACCTCATTCAAAAGGTTTACACCGCAACATCCTCCCATGTGGCTCTTCAGGCCAGCATCGACGACATCCTCGCCCAGTATCCAGATGTGTTCAACGGGATGGGCACGCTGCCGTATCGATACAAGATTCTGCTCTGACCTGATGCCAAACCAGTGGTCCATGCACCACGACGTGTCCCTGCTCCACAGAGAGTGCCTGAAGGCACAGCTCAAGGATCTTCAGCAAAAAGTCATCATATCCAAGGTCACCGAACCGACTGACTGGGTCAGCTCGATGGTGTGCCTAAAGAAGCCTTTGGGGGACCTGTGCATCTGCATTGATCCCAAGGATCTCAATAAGAATATCATGCGGGAACACTACCCCATCCCGAAGCGGGAGGAACTCACGAGTGAGATGGCACACGTGCGCTTCTTCACCAAATTGGATGCATCCAGCTGGAAGAGTCCAGCAGAAGGCTCTGCACCTTCAACACGCCTTTTGGCAGATACTGCTACAATCGCAT
This sequence comes from Scyliorhinus torazame, assembly GCF_047496885.1. NCBI lineage: Eukaryota > Metazoa > Chordata > Chondrichthyes > Carcharhiniformes > Scyliorhinidae > Scyliorhinus > Scyliorhinus torazame. The sequence continues at coordinate 85,239,951 of NC_092725.1, read as the reverse complement.
GCCATTTGGCATCATTTCGGCATCAGAGATATTCCATCGCATCATGGAGCAGGTGATGGAAAGCATTGAAGGGGTTTGTGTGTTTGTGGACGACATTATCATATGGTCCACGACTCCTGAAGAACATGTATCCCGTCTCCAGAAGGTATTCCGCCGTGTACATGCCAACGGCCTAAAGTTAAACAGGTCCAAATGTTGTTTTGGCACATCGAAGCTCAAGTTCCTAGGCGACCAGATCTCACAGCTTGGTGTGCGCCCGGACACAGACAAAATCAAGGCCATCAAGGCGAAGAAGGTCCCCGAGGACAAAAAGGCAGTGCTGCACTTCTTGGGTATGGTCAATTTTCTGGGCAAGTTCATTCCAAACATGGCCACACACCACGGCCCTACGCAACCTGGTGAAAAAGTCAACTGCCTTTGAGTGGAAGGCGGCACACCAGACAGAGTGGCTGGAGCTCAAAGCCAAGCTCACCACTGCACCAGTCCTGGCATTCTTCGACCCGGACCGGGAGACAAAGATATCCACAGATGTGAGTCAGGATGGCATCAGTGCGGTGTTGCTTCAACGAGATGACACATCATCCTAGGCACCAGTAGCATCAAGGGCGATGACGCCCACTTAAACCAGATATGCTCAGATTGAGAAGGAATGCTTGGGTCTTCTCACTGGCATCCTCAAATTTCATGATTATGTCTACGACCTGTCGACATTCACTGTCAAGACGGATCATAGGTCTCTGGTCCACAAGGAACTGAACGACATGACACCTCGGTTGCAGAGAATCCTGCTTAAACTTAGGAGGTATGACTTCAACTTGATGTACACACCTGGCAAGGAGCCCATCATCGCTGATGCATTGTCCCGCTCTGTCACCTCGCCCAGTGAGCCGCTGGAGATCATCCAGCACATCGAATCGCAGGTGCAGCTGTGTGCTAGCACTCTCCCGGCGACAGATGAGAAGGTAGTTCTCATCCGTGATGAGACAGCCAAAGACCCCCTCTTGCAGCGATTCATCCACAACCTCACCAATGGCTGGCAGAAAGGGCAGTGCCCACAATTTTACAATGTGAAGGATGACCTGACGTGATTGATGGTATCCTCCTCAAGCTGGACAGAATTGTCATTCCGCTCAGTCTCCAGAGCTTGGTGCCGCGCCAGATTCATGAGGGCCACCTGGGCGTCGAGAAGTGCAGACGCAGAGCCCGGCAGACTCTACTGGCCCGGCATTAGCCAGGCTATCATGAACATGGGGCGAGATTCTCCGACCCCCCGCTGGGTCGGAGAATCGCCGGGGGCTGGCGTGAATCCCGCCCCCGCCGGTTGCCGAATTCTCCGGCAATGGAGATTCAGCAGGGGCGGGAATCGTGCCGCGCCGGTTGGGGCCTCCCCCGGCGATTCTCCGGCCCGGATGGGCCGAAGTCCCGCTGCTGGAATGCCTGTCCCGCCGGTAATAGAGGTGGTTTAATCCACGCCGGCGGGACAGGCATTCCAGCAGCGGGACTTCGGCCCATCCGGGCCGGAGAATCGCCGGGGGGATTAAACCACCTCTATTACCGGCGGGACAAGGCGGCGCGGGCAGGCTCCGGGGTCCTGGGGGGAGCGCGGGGCGATCTGGCCCCGGGGGGGTGCCCCCACGGTGGCCTGGCCCGCGATCGGGGCCCACCGATCCGCGGGCGGGCCTGTGCCATGGGGGCACACTTTTGCTTCCGCCTTCTCCATGGTCTCCACCATGGCGGAGGCGGAAGAGACCCCCTCCACTGCGCATGCGCGGGGATGCCGTGAGCGGCCGCTGACGCTCCCGTGCATGCACCGCCCGGCAATGTCATTTCCGCACCAGCTGGCGGGCACCAAAGGCCTTTCCTGCCAGCTGGCGGGGCGGAAATCAGTCCGGCGCAGGCCTAGCCCCTCAAGGTTAGGGCTCGGCCCCCCAAGATGCAAAGTATTCCGCACCTTTGGGGCGGCGCGATGCCATACTGATTTGCGCCGATTTTGGCGCCGGTCGGCGGACATCGCGCCGATTACGGAGAATTTCACCCTCGGTCCTGAACTGTGCTACCTGTCAGCGGTTCCAGCCAGTGCAGAGCAAGGAGACGCTCCAACAGCATGACATAGTGACCTCTCCATGGTCCAAGGCATCGACCTCTTTCATGCGAATGGTCGCGACTATGTATTGATCATTGACTATTTCTCGAATTACCCTGAGCTGCTGAAGCTCCCGGACCTCACCTCTCGGACCGTCATGAAAGCCTGTAAGGAGACGTTCTCAAGGCATGGCATCCCAATCACCGTCATGAGCGACAATGACCCGTACTTTACCAGTCGAGAATGGTCCACGTTTGCCAGGTCATACAATTCCCAGCATGTCACCTCCAGTCCGCACTATCCACAGTCCAATGGAAAAGTCGAGAAAGGGGTGCACATTGTGAAACAGCTCATCTGCAAGGCCGCGGACTCTGCTTCTGACAAACACCTTGCACTGCTCGCGTACAGGACGACTCCATTGTCCACTGGCATGTCGCCGGCTCAATTCCTGATGAACAGGGACCAGCGGACGACGCTTCCAGCCATACACCTGCCCAACCTGGATTTCCCACCCAGTGCTGCAGAAGATGCAGCAGCTCTGAGCCCGTCAAAAGCAGGGCCATGATGCCCATGCCACCGAACTGGCCGTGCTATCCCCGGCAGACACTGTCAGGATCAAGATACCGGATGGTGGGTGGTCAGCCCCGGCTGTCGTTGTTCGACAGGCCACGCCCCGCTCTTACGTCGGGCATTGTGCAAAGATGCCTGCCCGCAACCACTTTCTCTTCCATTTCCATATGTTGAATTGCCACCTCCTGATACCTCGCACCACGAGGCCACCAGTCAGGCTTCCATCCCGCCTGTCAAGGCGCCGTTATCCCCTCTGCCACCTCTCCGGCGGTCGACCAGGATCAGACGCAAGCCTCAGAGACTGGACTTGTGAACGTTTGTTTTGTTTGCTCTGTTCTGTTGTCCTCCGTCAGTCACGTTAGACAGCCTCATTCACAGGTAAATACATTCACATACACCAACAAAACATTAAAAAAAAGAGAGATGTCATGATATGCAAACATGCAGCTAATGAACACATAGAATACGACATGATCAATGAGCAGTCAGGACACTCAGTGGTGGTATCTCACTATAAAACGGATGAGGCACTCACACCCCACCTTGTAGCCATCTGGGATGGCCACTTAGAACCAGGAACAGAGAAGCTCGCAGAGCCTAGCGGGTAAAATGGACAGTGCAAGACTCAGGCAGGCTCAGAGCCTGAAATGTTTATTTGCAAGCAAGGAGTCCAGACGGTATCGAAACTCAGACCAGTTAGCATTTTGATGGACCGATTAGCATTTGATGGCCCATCTCCACCAAGACAAAGGACTGGTACTTGAGCGACTGGTACAGTCCCAGACATTTCGGCGCCACTCCCTGTACTAGGGAAGTGACCGCTTGGGACACATCCAGCCATCCAGGCACCCGCCCCTTTATTAGTTCGAAATCGAACATAGTGATCAGGGATCACCCAATCAGTGGGGTCCAAACTGAAGGACTGCCCAAAAGAGCGCGAAAACCCCCAAGCATAAGAAGAGAGTCCACCATGTGTTCGTCCGCTTTTGGACCTGGCGCCCCGGCAACGACCATCTCCAATCGCAGTAACACCAGAAGCAAGTCCAAGTTCAACGCCCGCTACCAGACGGATGAGCCCAGCTGAGCAGCAGTTAATCCTACAGACCCGATAGATCCAGATTCTAACAGCGGCCACTGTTCCTCTGACCTAAGCCGGGTGCGTGAAGTTAAGTACAGGTTGTCTTAGTCGATAGGTGTAGTTAACTAGTAGTGTATGTTGCATGACTAATTGTGTGTAAATAAAGTACCCTTGACCTTGAACTAACTAACTGGTGTTTGGCTGTTTGATCAATAGCCGGTTGAACCTTGTGGTTCATTTGATACCTGGCATGATATGCAAACATGCAGCTAATGAACACATAGAATACGACATGACCAATGAGCAGTCAGGACACTCAGTGGTGGTATCTCACTATAAAAGGGATGAGGCACTCACACCCTGGCGACTCTGAGCAATATAATATAGATATCAAAAGAAAGGAGGGAAAACTCACTGATTGCCATAGTTACAGCAGAGCCACAGAAAAGCCTCTTTCCACAGACCAACATCTACAGAGTGAGACAGGGTGTATCCTCAGCATCACACGCCAGCGCGTGGTTTAGAGCAAGGCTGGTTCAGTTAGACTGAGTTACTACATTTAGATTAGCAGTCGAACTCATTGAGAACTGTGCTAATAGTTCAATAAAACATGTTGAACTCACTTCAAAGTCTGGAGCACCTTTTACTCAAAACTGCACCAAGTGGCAGCTTGTGTTATTCCAAATTACATAACACAACAGAACTCATTAATGGAAGTGTTTGGGCCATGCCAATAGTACCTGTAAGGACGAAAGATGGTTTGGTATGCACTTGAAAGTCTCGATCAATCCAGTACCTTGTGCAGAGCAGTATCCTCTGCCTTTAATTGATGATTTATTTGCTGGATTGGCTGGAGGCCAGCATTTCAGTAAAGTTGACCGTAGTCAATCGTATCTCTAGATTAATGTGGATCCAGATTCACGACATTTGACAATCATTTATTTAAAACTATTTTATTAAGGCATATCTAATTTTAACAATTTTCAACAGGAAAAAACAACAAAGTAAATAACACCCAACCAACCAACCAGCAAACCCAGCCAACATGGTTTACATACATAATTCCCCAATTCCCCATTCCTACTAACTATTTCCCACCTCAACCAGCCCCCATACCTCTCTCTTTCCTTTACACCGCCACCCCCCCGCCCCCCCCTCCCTGCTGACAGCTTAATTTTCCCCAAAGAAGTCGATAAACGGCTGCCGCCTCCGGGCAAACCCTAACATCTTCAGGGCGAACTTGATCTTCTCAAGCCTGAGAAACCCTGCCAGGTCACTGACCCACACCCCCAATTTTGGGGACTCCGAGTCCCTCCACGCCAATAAGATCCGTCTCCGGGCTACCAGGGAGGCAAAGGCCAAAACATGGCCTCTCTCACCCCCTGGACCCCCGGGTCTTCCGACACACCCCAAATTGCAACCTCTGGACTCAGAACCACCCGTACCTGCAATACCTTTGACATGACATCGGCAAATCCCTGCCAAAATCCCCTAAGCCTCGGACATGCCCAAAACATATGGACATGATTTGCGGGCCCTCCGCACACCGCACAAGAGTTCATATAGATTATGCCAGACCAGTTGAGGGATGAATGTTTTTCATTGTGGTAGATGCGCACTCAAAATGGCCTGATGTTGCCATTATGAGAAGAACACATCCACAGAGAAAACAATTGAAAGACTGAGTGAGATTTTGGCAAGGTTCGGTTACCCTGAACAACGTGTTAGTGACAATGGGCCGTAGTTCATTTTGCAAGAATTTACAAATCATCTAAAAGAGTGGAATCCACAAATCCGATCTGTTCCTTATCACCCTGCTATAAATGGGATGGCTGAAAGATTTGTTCAGACAATGAAGCATTCAATGAAGGTAACACATGACGAAGGATTGTTGTCTAAACAACTAGGCCAATGCCTGCTAACATACAGGAATACTACACATTCGACAACCCAGTGCTCTCTGAAAATATTAATGATAAAATGTCAGTTCTGCACAGCATGTGATTTGCTGAAGCCACCTAAGACAAGAGAAATTGTTGAGAGGAAACAAAGTCAGGTTTTGCGATGTGAGAACAGGGCTAAGTGCTGTTTTTCAGAAAGGCCAGATGGTATTGGCAAGGATCTATACCACCAGTGAGAAGTGGATAACTGCCATCATCTTACCACAGACAAGACTAGTCTCCTTCAGAGTTCAAACTTGGGACAATGTGTTGTGGAGAAGACACTTTTACCAATTAGAACTCGTTTGCCAGTGACAGAGTCAACGAGAGTCCACAGCAAACTGAGCCAAGTGAAGACCTAAGCATTACTGAGAACCTGACAATACCAGAAACAACTCTGGAAGACAGTACCCCAGTTGAGGACACTTCAGCACCGAGTCAACCACGAAATCCTACGCCGACTTCGGTTGAACCAACCACGGAAAACATCAAAACAAAACCAAGAGCACCAAAGGTTGCAGTCAACACGAAAAAGCAGACACTGAGGTTCACCGACAAGCACACACAAATCAGTATCCTCAGAAACACCTAACTTATTGACTGCTATATTTATTAATTGTTCATATTCTAAATTTTGATCGATAACATATTGGGCGGGATTCTCTAAAAATGGGGCTATGTCCCCACGCCAGCGGGAAAACTGGCACCAACGACTCCAGCTTCAACAGCCCCCGAAAGTGAGGAATTCTCACCTTTCTAGGGGACAATTTTGTCGCCGAAGTCGTCCCCGCACCTCCAGCCAGTGCCGAAGGGCCAGCGCGAGTTCGTGCATGCGCAGAACGGCCGCCGTGATCTCGCGCATGCGCGGACTGGCTGGCGTATTTTCGCGCATGCGCAGAACGGCCGGCGTATTTACGCACAAGCGCAGAGGTTCTCTTCTCAGCGCAGGCCCCCGGGCAATATGGCGGAGCCCTACAGGGGCCCGGCGCGGAGGAAAGAAGGCCCCCAACGGGACCAGCCCGCCCACAGATCGGTAGATCCCGATCGTGGGCCAGGCCACCGTGGGGACCCTCCCGGGGTCAGATCCCCCCCACCCAGCATCGCCCCCGCACACTTACCAACCAGGTCCCACCGTGTGTGAGGTGAGTAATTCACGTCGGCGGGACTGGGCAAAACCTTACGGCCACTCAGCCCATCGGGGCCCGGAGAATCACCGGGGGGGGGGCCGCTGTCAGCGGACCCTGACCGGCGTGGCGGGAATCCCGCCGGCCCCCAAAAAATGCTGAGAATAGGGCCTGGCGGCATGGTGGGATTCGCGCCTCCCCTCGGGGATTCTCCAACCCGGCGCAGGGTCGGAGAATCACGGCCATTGTGTTTCATTTCAGGAACCTCTAATGTAAAGGGGGAGGTAAGTATTGTGTATTCATGTTTGTTCCTAGTTGTAACAAGATCACGTTAAGAGTCGGATCACGTGATGAATTGATGACATCATCAGTTCTTTGCGTGGGCAAACAGGCAGTCTCTCCTAACAGCCTGTGAGAACACACCTTTCCAATAAAGCTTTTGTTTGTTTGTACCTTCTTGGTCTGCAAATCTATCCATTAAAAATGCCACAAGGGTCACACATGTGGACTGAACGGAGGTTCCGTACAGCGATCACCCACTCAGCATTTGATCTTCCCAGTGTGGAGGAGACTGAATCGTGTGTCATGCGTACAATATACTAAATTGAAACAAGTGCAAATAAATTACTCTTTCATCTGGTAGAAGTGTTTGGGGTCCTGGACAGTGAATGGGAAGTTAAAATGACAGGTGTTACATCTCCTGTGCTTTCATCGGAGGGGAGAAGATGTTGTGGGTCATGGAAGAATGGGTTGGGATGTCACGAGGGAATAGACTCTTTGGATTACTGAAGGGGAAATTCAGACTGGCTTTTCCTCTTTATGGAATTTGAAATGATTTGTTCCTTGTCTGAGAAACCCACATGTCTGGGTTCAATTCTAACTGCCAAGCGAAGGGAGGTTAAACCCTGAAAAGTGTTAGGGAATCCAACTGGTAATAGCCAGCAGTTAAGAACCTGCCAGGGTTAAACAAGTGAGAGCAAAGCAGAGACTCATTGGACAATGGGACTGACAGGTTGGGAAGCCTTTAAAGAATGAAATCAGAGCTTGTGACCAGCCTCAATGGAACATGTTTGCTTACAGGATTTATTCTGCCACCCTTGATTTCATAGCTTTGACGGTGTTTCAAACATTTTGGAAGTAATTTCACCTCCCTTGGACTTTACTCACCTTGTTCGCAATTTAGTTCATTAATGAGCAAAATCAATCAGAGATAACAATAGGATCACTTGTCCTTGGGATAATCCCAGTGCAGGGATCCTAACTCTGAAGAAGCACTTGGAGTGGTGGTACCAGAGAGCAAGATTCCTGCTGGTGATCTGATAAATCTAGCCATTTAACAGCAAGGTCTTCAGAGTTCAGCCACTGCTGAACATCTTTGGTGTAAATAGATGGAGTCCACACAAGTGCCAGGCAATGACCATCTCCAACAGGGATCACAAATAAATTCTGGTCTGGCCAGTGATGGCCACAACACATTGAAGAACAATTATTAAAAAAACCTGCTGAAGCACATCCCCATGACATTCAATGGCATTACCATCATCAAATTCCCCAATATCAACATCCTGGACAAGGGCATGGGGCATGGTCCATCATTGAACAGAGACTTAGCTGGACTAGCCACACAAATACCCTGGCTACAGGAGCAAGAGAAAAGCAGGGTGTTCTGCAGAGAGTAATCGACCTCCTGAATCTCCAAAGTGGGAAGACCTTCTTTGGGGTTTTAGCCTGTGTGGATTAAAAACAGGCTTTGCCAGAGATATTTATGTCCATCTTTGGGCACGGATTTCTTCACATTATACAAGCACCCTCTTTCATAAATGTTGACTTCATTTTTGGGGGCTGATTTTGGATGGTTTGCTAATATAAAACTTGGAGTTGCACACATAGAGATGACATGCAGGTTCAAATGTTGGCAACAAAATGATTTTTAAATTATGTAAAATAAAATCACTCCTGTCTTGTAGTTTGAAAATTAACAAAGGTGGTGGGGGCAAAGCCCATTAGAACCAAAAGAACTTTCAATTTCTGATAGACCTTAATCCTATTTACTTTCCTTTGCCTTGTAATTTAACTACCTGTAACCTAGAAGAATGGGCAATGCTCAACTTCTTTCCACTGTCAGTAGCAACAACATTCCCCCCCCTGTGATTAGGTGACCAGAACTGCCAACCACATTACAGAACTGGGCCTGACCCCACCTTATATAGCAACAATACAACTGCTTTTCATTGGTATGCTATACCTCTGCTAACAACCACTTTTTCCTTTTCTGCAGTTATGATCTGTGTATTAGAATCAGTTTAAGGACAGTTTCTTCGACCAATCTCAAAGTCAGTTTGATGTCTTGAGCAGTGGCTTCCCTTAGCCTACTTAGTTTAGCACGGGGGTTCCATCAGCAGTGTGAGAGAAAAATAAAGAACCGAAGATAGGTAGAAAAACATTCCTGTACCTTCATGTGTGATTATTTATCTTTCTGAATTGAACCAGGATAAGCTAAATACTGTTCACATAGGTGCAAAGTTTGTGTTATTTACTGAAGCAAATGCTGTTTGGAGAATGACTGCCCTAGCCTCTACCATTGCAGAGCATTCAGGACTATCTAAACATCTAATTTGTGAATGAAAAGGAATACTCTCCAGTTGCCTGGATGAGTGCAGCTGCAACAACACTCAAGAAGCCCGACACCATCCAGGACAAAGCAGCCTGCTCGATTGGCACCTCATCCACAGTGTTCACTACCTTCATCACCGACAAACAGTAGCAGCAGTGTGTCCCACCTGCAAAGTGCACTGCCGGGACTCATCAAGGCTCCTTAGGCAGCATCTTCCAAACCCCCAACCACTATCATCTAGAAGGACAAGAGAAACAGATACCTGGGAACACTGCCACTTGGAGGTTCCACTCCAAGTCACTCACCATCCTGACTTGGAAATATATCAAGGGCTGGTTTAGTACAGGAGGGGCTGGTTTAGCACTGGGCTAAATCGCTGGCTTTGAAGGCAGGCCAGCAGCACAAATCGATTCCCGTACCAGCCTCCCCGAACAGGCGCCGGAATGTGGCGGCTAGGGGCTTTTCACAGTAACTTCATTTTGAGCCTACTTGTGACAATAAGCGATTTTCATTTCATTTCATCGTTCCTTCACTGTTGCTGGGTGAAAATCCTGGAACTCCCTCCCTAACAGCACTGTGGGTGTACCTACACCACATTAACTGCAGAGGTTCAAGGAGACAGCTCACCACCACCTTCCTGAGGGCAATAGGGATGGGCAATAAATGCTGGCCTAGCCAGCGATACCCACATCCTGTGAATGAATAAAAAAAAAATGTTGGTTCCAGTTCCCAGCTATTCACCCATTGTTAGTATCGATTTATGTCACCATTTTGTTTCCCAGATCCATGCTGGATTGTACAGCCTGGTATTGGAGAACTGAGCACAGGCTGCAGGGAATATGGACAACATCCCAACACTGGAGCATGTGCTGTTCGAATGTTGAAAAAAAGCACTATTTCATGAGCCAGAAGAAGGTTGTTGTTTTAGGCAATGTGACCAGATGTAATTGACTGAGCAGATTGTCCTCTTTTTGGTACTAAATTACTTCCCACCTCTGTCTACAGGAGAGTTCCCCCAATGTTGATGACGAGACAGTTCTGCTGAGATGCACAGAGACATTCGATGATGATCTGTAACGAAGGAAGCATCTCCAAAAAAATCTGACTCAACCAGAGATGCAGAAAGCAAATGATTAGCTCACTACCAAATCAGCCAAATATGAACAGAATTGCTAGTACCTAGCACTGTGAAAAAAAGACAGGTTGACAGGAATTGCTGTTTACTTGTGACCATTTACTCAATTTCTTTCTGAGTTTGATAATAGGAAGGAGCAGGCCCCAAATGAGCTATATTTAACACACTTGAGATTCATCCAAAATCTAGTCAATTCAATTAATTGTTATTTATTTATTCTGTACAAGGAGAATAATTTCAGACTGGAATTTCTTTACTCAAGGACAGCAGCCCATTGGTTACTTTAGAGGAGCGATTGGCAGCATTTTTAGTTATCACATTCCATTATGTTGCTTGCAGCTAACTACAGCGCAATGTAAAAATGAAAATGTTTTGCTTAAGAGCTTTTAAAAAAACAAGTTTTGCTGATAATTAACAAGCAGATATATACTTATTCTGCTTAAGTCGTTCTTCACTTTGAGAACATAATTTTGTTTAATTAAAGCCTCTTATAACTAGACTTGTGCACAGCATTTGTCTAGAGCAAGCAGCATAACTGTCACGATCTGCTAATAAGGCTGTTAGCAAGTTGCAAATCGCCATCTCAGAGATAGGAGAGCATCTAGTTTGAAAGTTGCCTTATTCTCTGTGTAAATGAAACAATAAAACAGAATCGTTTCTAATAATTCAATGTGTTCAAAAATGCTTTCTAGACTGAGAACTTACACTTTGAAATAAAGAATTTGTACAATATTATGGGCAGGATTCTCCCTTCTGGGAACTAAGTCCCCACACCGGCCGGAAAATGGGCGGGAATCATTCCGGACTTTTTCCTAGAAAGTCCGGGGTGATTCTCCGTCTTCAAGGGGGCTAGCAGGGCCCGGCGTGCGTACCGCAACTGCGGATGCCGGCGGAGTCCTGCAGTGACGCCCGTGCAGCCGCGGGTCCTCAATTGGCGGAGTCCTACAGGGGCCCAGCGCGGAGGAGCATAGCCCCTCCGTCCCCCCCCCCTTCCCCCGCCGGAATGAGCGCGCCCGCCGATCGGTAGCCACCGATCGCGGGCCTGGCCACCTCGGAGGCCCGCCCTGGAATCGGATCCCCCCCGCCCCCACCAGGACGGCCCCCGCAGCCAGAACGTCGAGGTCCCGCCGGGTAGAACCATATGTGAACCACGCTGGCGGGCACTCGGCCCGTCGAGCGCGGAGAATCACCACGGGGGCCGCATTCAACGGCTCCCGACCGACGCCGCGTCAATCGCCCACGTGCGTGACTGGCGGCGATTCTCTGGTCGCCGGAGAATTGCGTGCCAGTGTGGGAAACTATTTTGGCTAATTCTCTGTCCCCGCGCAGAGCAGGATTTCGGCGCAGAGGGTCAGAGAATCCCGCCCCTATTTGAATTTTAACCGTGTGTTTATTTCAATATTGTGATGGGTTTTTTTGTGAACATGTGGTAACAGCTGCATTGCTATAATCGAAGAGCAGTCCCCTTTCCTCCCTACAGAATGGTTTAAGAACTTTTTTACTCGTGTCTCTCTTTGTTGTTCTGGTGAGCCAGTTATTTTCTGATAGCTTGCCCAAGCGTATATTCTTTGCTTGTGAGCCTTGACAGCGAGTATTAAGAGGCTACTTATGGCCGAGTTTGATCCTGTACTCACCCTTCATGCTCACATTAATTTTCCATCTTGGCTACTGGACCTGTCAGCCCAGGCGAGGGATTGAACATGGAACACTATGGTCTGTTTGACTTAGCACAGCTGTGTCTGATGCCCTTACACATTAGCAATGTATTTGAAATTGTATTTTGGATTACTGTCTGAAAAGGAAGCATGTGCAGGATTGCTTGTTCGGAATGTAGACCCGATGGGCTGAATGGGCTCCCTCAGCTGTAGTGATTCTGTGAAATATCTCGTCTCAGCATTTACGCGAGTTATCTTTCCATGCGAAATGGCAAATGAACATGAAAGAGGAAATAGTTTACATCCACAGTTTATCCATTTCTCTCTCTCATAAGCTATTACTTTAAGAAATTTCTTTTTGACTAAATTGAGTGAAATTGGTGGGCATTGATAGTTTGTGAAATCAAACCTGAGGTTTTGATTGAAACCTTGGCAGTCAGAAAAAAAGATATTGCAGCCTAACTTTGTCTCCTGCTTCCTGACAGGACAAAATATATACTCGGCTACAACTGTGGGTGAAGCAGGGAAATTGTCCAAGAGAAATAAATGTTGTCTATCACTTTAAAAGAACAGCACACGTGTCAACTTCTGTCCATTGCAAATATTTGATACATTTCCTCCTGAAATGCAGCTTCCTACTGAGGGCCGATAAACAAAAAAGGGAAATGTTCCCAATAGATCTATAAAAAATATTACAGGACCATGGGCGGGATTCTCCGACGCCGGGCCGCTGATTCTCCGGCGACCGTAGAATCGGCGTCAGTGCCACCGGCGCGGTTGCCGCGGCGCCAGTCGGGCCACTCAACGCGGCCTCCCGACGATTCTCCGTGCTCAACGGGCCAAGTTTGGCTGAGTCCCACCGGTGCCATTCACATGTGGTCCTACCCGGCGGGACCTCAGAGTTCATGCTGTGGGGGCTGTCCTGGTGTGGGGGAGGGGGGATCTGACTTTGGGGGGGGGGGCCTCCACGGTGGCCAGGCTCACCATCGGGGCCTACCGATCGACGGGCAGGCTAATTCCGGGGAGGCCTATCCTCTTCCGTGCCGGGCCCCTGTAAGGCTCCGCCATGTTGCCCGGGGGCTAGCTTGGAGAAGGCAGCCCACGTGCATGCATGCGCCAGCCGTACTGGCGCCCGTATCGGCAGCCGGAGCTGCGTGAAGCACTCCAGTGCCATGCTGGCCCTGTGTGCAGCGCAGGATCACTGCTCCTCGAGGCCAGATGACGCCGTCGTAAAATGCTCCGGCGTTTACGATGGCGTCAACACTTAGCCCCATTATCGGCGAATCCCTCCCCATATTCTTCACAATTTTCACACCCACATACTTTCTTAAACTCCTGTTAAGAATCTTGTTTAGTGATGAGCTTTTACATCATAAAAGGTAGAGAAGTTTGTTGCTATTGTAGGTTTGGTCAAAATAAAACTTGACTTCTGTTATACCACCCATTGTACATAGTATTATCATTGAGCCCCTGTGGCTGGCTTTTGCGATGACCATGTCATTGCAGAGGCACTTGTCACCTATGGTGATATGTATTAGGGGTAATGCCGAGGAGCTATTGGAGGACAGATGCTGGATCCCGATTGGATCCGCCGCCTACTGGGCTCCACCCAGACAGGCGGGGTATAAGAACCTGGGTTTAATCCCCGCAGCTGCATTCTGTGACTGAGCTGCTGGGGAACGAGTCTGAACAAGTCTGCTCAATAAAGCCTCGATTGAAGTTCTTTACGTCTCGCCTCGTGTGTGATCGATGATGCTACAATTTATTGAGCAGACTTAAAAAGGAATATGGAGCTCCGGATCACCCCGGGGGTGCCTGCGAATCAGCCCCCACGCAGCAAACGCAACATCGGCGTTTAAACACTGGCTGGTGTGCTTTGAGGGATACCTCCGAACAGCCCCCGGCAGACCAACAGAAGACCAGAAGATGCAGGTCCTGCATTCCAGGGTGAGTCCCGAAATTTACTCACTCATCGAGGACGCGGAAGAATTCCCAGCGGCGCTCAACTTGCTGAAGGAGATCTACATTAAGCCCGTCAACCAGGTCTACGCACGCTACCAGCTTGCGACGAGATGACAAATCCCCGGGGAATCGCTAGACGATTTCTTCAATGCTCTAACGATCCTGGGACGAAACTGCAACTGCCCAGCGGTTACGGCGAACGAACATACGGACCTCCTGATCAGAGACGTTTACGTAGCAGCTTTGGCATCGTCGCAAATTCGCCAGAGACTTTTAGAGAAAGACTCTCGGACTCACAGAGGTACGGGCCCTTGCAGCCTCCCTCGACGTGGCCTCCCAAAACGCCCGCGCCTATGCCCCCTTGGGCTCCGTGGACCCCCGCCGCGACCGACCCCCCGGCAACCCCAACTCCTCCACAAGCGTGCGCAGCCAGAATCCCAGACCACCCGGAGGGCCCCCGCTGCTACTTTTGCGGGCAGTCAAAACTCCCCTGCCAGCGCTACCCGGCCCGCTCGGCCACCTGCAAAAGCTGCGGTAAAAAGGGGCACTACGCAGCGGTGTGCCAGTCCCGTGGGGTCGCCGCTATCTCCGGGGAACAAATGGGACCACGGGCTCAAGCCCCCCAGCGACCCACGGGCGGCCAACGGGCGCCGCCATTTTGGACCCCGGACACCACGAGGGGGGGACGGGCGCCGCCATCTTCCTACCCACAGGCCGCGTGCGATCCATGGGAGTGGCCATTTTGTCCACCCCCGGCCGCGTGCGACTCATGGGAGTGGCCATTTTGTCCACCCCCGACCGCGTGCGATCCATGGATACCGCCATCTTGGCTGACAGGCAAGGACCCCGGCGTGGACGGCTCCACACTGCCTGAAGACAACGATCTGATACACCAACCACGTTTGGCATCGGTGACCCTCGACCAGTCGCGGCCCCGGACGCTCCAGACGACAACGACAAAGGTGCTGGCGAACGACCACGAGATGCCGTGTTTGATCGACTCGGGGAGCACGGAGAGTTTTATTCACCCGGACACGGTAAGACGCTGTTCCCTGTAATTCGGCCAAGCACCCAAAAAATATTCCTGGCGGCGGGGTCCCATTCCGTTGAAATCAAAGGGTTCTGCATCGCAAACCTAACGGTGCAGGGGGGAGAGTTCAAAAATTACCGGCTGTACATCCTTCCCCACCTCTGCGCTCCCACACTCCTGGGGTTGGACTTCCAATGCAACCTCCAGAGCTTAACATTCAAATTTGGCGGCCCTATACCCCCACTGACTATCTGCGGCCTCGTGACACTCAAGGTCGAACTGCCCTCCCTGTTTGCGAACCTCACCCCGGATTGCAAACCCGTCGCCACTAGGAGCAGACGGTACAGCACCCAGGACCGGACATTTATCAGGTCCGAAGTCCAGCGGCTGCTGAAGGAAGGCATAATCCAGGCCAGCAATAGTCCCTGGAGAGCCCAGGTGGTAGTAGTGAAGACAGGGGAGAAGCAAAGGATGGTCGTAGACTACAGTCAGACCATCAACAGGTACACGCAGCTAAATGCGTACCCTCTTCCCCGCATATCCGACATGGTCAATCGGATTGCACAGTACAAGGTCTTCTCCACCGTGGACCTTAAGTCCGCCTACCACCAGCTCCCCATTTGCCCCGGTGACCGCAAGTACACTGCCTTCGAAGCAGACGGGCGGCTATACGACTTCTTAAGGGTTCCATTCGGCGTCACGAACGGAGTCTCGGTCTTCCAACGAGAGATGGACCGAATGGTCGACCAGCACGGTTTACGGGCCACGTTCCCGTACCTCGGCAACGTCACCATCTGCGGCCACGACCAGCAGGACCACGACGCCAACCTCCGCAAATTCCTCCAGACCGCTAACGCCCTCAACCTCACCTACAACGAGGAAAAATGCGTGTTTAGCACCGACCGTCTAGCCATCCTTGGCTACGTAGTGCGTAATGGAGTGATAGGCCCCGACCCCAAACGCATGCGCCCCCTCATGGAGTTCCCTCTCCCCCACTGTACCAAAGCCCTGAAACGCTGCCTGGGCTTCTTTTCTTATTACGCCCAGTGGGTCCCCCAGTACGCAGACAAGGCCCGCCCACTAATCCAGTCCACTACTTTTCCCCTGTCGACAGAGGCCCGCCAGGCCTTCAGCCGCATCAAAACGGATATCGCAAAGGCCACGATGCGCGCCATCGACGAGTCCCTCCCCTTCCAAGTCGAGAGCGACGCGTCCGACTTAGCTCTGGCGGCCACTCTCAACCAAGCAGGCAGACCCGTGGCCTTTTTCTCCCGGACCCTACACGCTTCAGAAATTCGCCATTCCTCAGTAGAAAAGGAGGCCCAAGCCATAGTGGAAGCTGTGCGACATTGGAGGCATTACCTGGCCGGTAGGAGATTCACTCTCCTCACTGACCAACGGTCAGTAGCCTTCATGTTCGATAGTGCACAGCGGGGCAAGATAAAAAACGACAAGATCCTACGGTGGAGGATCGAACTCTCCACCTACAATTATGAGATCTTGTACCGTCCCGGAAAGCTGAACGATCCGTCCGATGCCCTATCTCGCGGCACTTGTGCCAACGCACAAGTGGACCGTCTCCAAGCCCTCCACGAGGACCTCTGCCACCCAGGGGTCACTCGTTTCTACCACTTCATAAAGGCCCGCGACCTCCCTTACTCCGTCGAGGACGTCCGAACAGTCACCAGGAACTGCCGAATCTGCGCAGAATGCAAACCGCATTTTTTCAGGCCAGATGGAGCGCACCTGATAAAGGCTTCCCGTCCCTTTGAACGCCTCAGTTTGGATTTCAAAGGCCCCCTCCCCTCCACCGATCGCAACACATACTTTCTTAACGTCGTTGACGAATACTCCCGCTTCCCCTTCGCCATCCCCTGCCCCGACATGACCGCGGCCACGGTCATTAAAGCCCTCGGCACCATCTTTACCCTGTTCGGTGTCCCCGCCTACATCCATAGCGACAGGGGGTCCTCCTTCATGAGTGACTAGCTGCGTCAATTCCTGCTCAGCAAGGGCATAGCCTCGAGCAGGATGACCAGCTACAACCCCCGGGGCAGGTAGAGAGGGAGAACGGAAGGTCTGGAAGACGGTCCTACTGGCCCTACGGTCTCGGAGTCTCCCAACTTCCCGCTGGCAGGAAGTCCTCCCGGATGCCCTTCACTCTATCCGGTCCCCGCTGTGTACCACCACTAACCAAACGCCTCACGGGTGCCTCCTTGTCTTCTCTAGGAGGTCCGCTTCTGGAACGTCACTTCCGACCTGGCTGGCGGCCCCGGGACCCATCCTCCTCCAGAAACATGTGCGGGCGCACAAATCAGACCCGCTGGTGGAAAAGGTACATCTACTCCACGCAAACCCGCAGTACGCCTACGTGGCGTACCCAGACGGCCGACAGGACACGGTCTCTCTGCGGGACCTGGCGCCCGCCGGAGCTCCCCCCCCCCCCCCAACACAAATCACCTCGCCCTCACTCCCGCCGGTGCACCCCACAGCCACCCCTTTCCCGAGGGGGATCGGTCCTCCTCCCAGGCCCGTCCAGGAGTAAGGAAACAGAAGGGGACAGCGCGATGCTCCCAGAGTCGACCGGACCCGAGCCAGCACCACCACCACCACCCGGGCTGAGACGATCGGAAAGGGCGACCAGAGCACCATCTCGACTCATCGAATCGACTTAAGATGTATATAATTCAGTGGCCCAGTAAAGCGGCTTTGTTGTAAATAGTTAACGCTGCAAATCGGGTAAAATGTGAATAATTCAGTGGCCCAGTAAAGTCGGCATGGTTGTATATAGTTCAATGGTTAAGGTACCGACCCTGTAAACCCCTACCACCATACCACCCACCACCCCGCCGGGTTCTTTTTTAACAAGGGGAGAATGTGGTGCTATGTATTAGGGGTAATACGGTACACCATGAATGCCGAGGAGCTATTGGAGGACAGATGCTGGATCCCGATTGGATCCGCCGCCTACTGGGCTCCACCCAGATAGGCGGGGTATAAGAACCTGGGTTTAATCCCCGCAGCTGCATTCTGTGACTGAGCTGCTGGGGAACGAGTCTGAACAAGTCTGCTCAATAAAGCCTCGATTGAAGTTCTTTACGTCTCGCCTCGTGTGTGATCGATGGTGCTACATCACCATGTTGTAGTAATTTTCTAAATCGGTTAATAAACAGACAAATGAACGAATTGCCCCTGAGGAGCTGACTATCGCGCCAACTTAATTTCCGAGTGATTTTATCAATAATAATGAGGGGTCAGACAAATCTCGTTTTGTTGATGAGTGTCCACTATGCAAACTGAATGTGAAGCTGGTTGGCAAAATTAACACGGGGGCGGGATTCTCCACTCCCACGCCGAAGTGGCCGCGCCGTCGTGAACGCCATCGAGGTTCACGACGGCGCGGAACGGCCCCGGTCCCGACCGATTCAAGCCCTGACAATGGGCCAGGATCGGGGCCGCGTCATCTATACGCGCCAGGCCTTGTCGCCCGCGTAAAAGCAGCGTGGTTGTCGTCCTCTCTAAATACGCCCCGCAAGAAGATGGGGGTTGGATCTTGCGGGGCCGCGGAAGGAAGGAGGTCCAAGCATGCGTGGTTGTCGTCCTCTCTAAATACGCCCCGCAAGAAGATGGGGGTTGGATCTTGCGGGGCCGCGGAAGGAAGGAGGTCCTCCTTCAGAGAGGACGGCCCGACGATCGGTGGGCACCGATCGCGGGCCACCCCACATTCCAGGTGAAGCCCGGTGCAGGATCCCCCCTCGCCGCCCCCCCCCCCCCCCCACAGGCCGCCCCCCCAGTGTTCACGCACCGCCCACGACTGCAGCGACCAGGTGTGGACGGCGTCGGGGGGGAACCCGCCGTTTTAGCCTGGCCGCTCGGCCCATCCGGGCCTGAGAATAGCGGGGGTGCCGGAGAATCGCCATTTTGGGTGTCTCCGGCGATTCTCCGGCCTGCGGCCCGCGAAACTCGACCGGGCCGTTCCCGCCGCTTGGGAGCATCGCGGGAGGGCGTAGGACCGGCGTCCCCGGAAATTTTGGCGGCCCAGGCGATTCTCCCAACCGGCGCGGGAGTGGAGAATCGCGCCCCCTGACTTCCATTTTACCTTTCAGAAAGACAGCAGTGAGGTTGCTGAGTTTTAAAATTTTTAATTAAATATTGCACTGCTCTCTCTCAATGAAGCATTCCTCTTCCGTGGAGTTTAAGTGGAAGGGGACCGTCAAAACATATTTTTTTAACTCAAGCCAGCAACCGGGATTTCCTCTGCCTTTTTTGTTGACGGTATTTTCTTTTTTTGCCAGCATTAAAATGACTGCATAACCATTTGAACCCATGGGCAGAGAACATCAGAGACACCTGACTGTTTTATTATAGTAGTCTCTTAGAGGGTTTTCACCAGGATCATTAACCCTCAAAGGTTTTGTTGTTTAGTGGTAACTGACTGAGAAGAAATAAATTACCAGAACTTGTTAAGATCTTTTTTGACCTTTTATCTCATCTCTTATACTGAGAAATATTACTGCAATTCTCATGAGCATACATTTTCCAATTTTAACATGGTTTTAAAACAGTTTTAAATTAAAACATCACTTTCTCAATCTCTGTGCCCAGTGCTGTCTTGTGACAATTGTGGATTGTAATACTCCACATACTGCAATTAAATGGCATTACTGCTTATTTTAAATAATTTGCACTCTAAGCTTTCTTCCTGCATTCAAAGCTGATCCAGCTGGTTGGGATCAAAGCCCCTCTTTCTGATTACACAGGGTTAGGAGTTAGAATGAGCCCTGAAGGGGGTGGGGTTGGAAAGTCACTAGAGTGGAGGTGGAATGGGTATGTTTGGGGTCTGCAAATATCTGCAGGAATGGCAGAGACAAAGTGCGGAAGCAGAATATAAAACCTGCTGTTCCCTAAAGAGCCAATTGCAGCACTGGGGGAATAAGCAAATTGGAAAAGTAGGAAATGGAATAGGCCATTCAGCCCATCGAGCCTGCTTCGCCATTCAATACGACCATGACTGATCAGACACTTCAATGCCTTTTGCACCCATTATCCCCATAACCCTTTATGTTATTGTTAATCAAAAATCTATCAATCTCTGCTTTAAACACACACAGTGACTGAGCTACCACAGCCCTCTGGGATAGAGAATTCCAAAGATTCATAACTCTATGTGTAAATACATTTCTCCTTATCTTGGTCCTATGTGGCAGCTCCCTTATTTTGAAATTGTGCCCCCGGTTCTAGATTCCCTAACCAAGGATGAAAACCAAAAGAAATAAACTAACCCGCACGTGGACCCGCCTGTCGTCGTAACAGGTAAGGAGGAACAAGGTTGATCTCAAGATAAAGCTAAACACTGGAAATCTGAAATATAAAACAAAAAAAGGCGAGACATGCTCAGTGGATCGGGCAGAACCTGTGGGAAGAAAAATAGTTTTAAAAAAAATATATATTTATTAAAGTTTTTTAACACAATTTTTCTCCCTTACAAACAATAACCCCCCCCCCCCCCTCATAACAAAAAAAAACGAGAAATTGCGCAGAGCAAGATATATACATGGCAAAATGATATATTTACACAGCTTTGTACACTGGCCCTCACCCGTACGTGCCAGTTTCCCCAACCCTTCATGTTATCTCTTGCTCAACCACCCTCCCAGGCAGTCCCCCCTTTCCCCCCTCTCCCTCCCCCTCCCAGGATGTCCCCTCCACCCCCCCCCCCCACCCCCCCCAAGGTTGCTGCTGCTGCTGACCGACCTTCCCCTAACGCTCCGCGAGATAGTCTAGGAAGGGTTGCCACCGCCTGTAGAACCCCTGCGCAGACCCTCTCAAGGCGAACTTAATCCTCTCCAACTTTATGAACTCAGCCATATCATTTCTCCAGGCTGGGGGGCTTCGCTTCCTTCCACATTAGCAAGATCCTTCGCCGGGCTACGAGGGACGCAAAGGCCAGAATGCCGGCCTCTTTTGCCTCCTGCACTCCCGGTTCGTCCACTACTCCAAATATTGCTAGCCCGCAGCTTGGCTTGACCCGGACTTTCACCACCTGAGATATTGCTCCCGCCACTCCTCTCCAGAACCCCTCCAGTGCCGGGCATGACCAAAACATATGGACATGGTTCACCGGGCTCCCTGAGCACCTTCCATATCTGTCCTCTACCCCAAAGAACCTACTCAACCTCGCCCCCGTCAAGTGCGCTCTGTGGACCACCTTAAATTGTATCAGGCTGAGCCTGGCACATGGGGAGGAGGAATTAACCCTACCTAGGGCATCAGCCCACAGACCTTCCTCGATCTCCTCCCCCAGCTCCTCCTCCCATTTACCCTTCAACTCTTCTACCAGCGCTTCCCCCTCTTCTTTCAACTCCTGGTGTATTTCCGACACCTTGCCCTCCCCGACCCATACACCCGAGATCACCCTATCTTGAACTTCTTGTGCCGGGAGCAACGGGAATTCCCTCACCTGTCGCCTCACAAAAGCCCTCACCTGCATATATCTAAAGGCATTTCCCGGGGGTAACTCGAACTTCTCCTCCAGTGCCCCTAGACTCGCAAACGTCCCGTCGATGAACAGGTCCCCCATTCTTCCAATCCCCGCCCGATGCCAGCTCTGGAACCCCCCGTCCATCTTCCCCGGGACAAACCGGTGGTTACCCCTGTTCGGGGACCACACCGATGCTCCCATTGCACCCCGGTGCCGTCTCCACTGGCCCCAGATCCTTAGCGTTGCCGCCACCACCGGGCTCGTGGTATACTTTGTCGGCGAGAGCGGCAGCGGTGCCGTCACCAACGCCCCCAGGCTCGTTCCTTTACAGGATGCCATCTCCATCCTCTTCCATGCCGCCCCCTCTCCCTCCATAACCCACTTGCGGATCATCGCCACATTTGTTGCCCAGTAGGAGCTCCCCAGGTTTGGCAGCGCCAACCCTCCTCGGTCCCTACTGCGTTCCAGGAACCCTCTCCTTACTCTCGGGGTCTTATTCGCCCACACAAACCCCATAATACTCCTGCCTACTCTCTTAAAAAAGGCCTTAGTGATCACGATGGGAAGGCACTGAAACACAAACAGAAACCTCGGAAGGACCACCATTTTGACCGACTGCACTCTACCCGCCAGCGAGAGCGGTAACATGTCCCATCTTTTGAAATCCTCCTCCATTTGCTCCACCAACCTCGTCAGATTCAGTTTATGTAGGGTCCCCCAACTCCTGGCTATCTGGATCCCCAGATACCGAAAGTTCCCCTCCGCCCTCCTGAGCGGTAGGTCCCCTATCCCTCTTTCTTGGTCCCCCGCCTGTAATACAAAGAGCTCACTCTTCCCTACATTGAGCTTATAGCCCGAAAACTCCCCAAACTCCCTTAGAGTCTGCATGACCTCCACCATCCCCTCCATTGGATCCGCCACGTACAGCAACAGGTCATCCGCATATAGTGACACCCGATGCTCTTCTCCCCCTCGGACCACCCCCCTCCATTTATTAGACTCCCTCAATGACATGGCCAATGGTTCGATCGTCAATGCGAACAACGGGGGACAGGGGCCACCCCTGCCTCGTCCCTCGGTACAGTCGAAAGTACTCCGACCTCCGCCGGTTCGTCACTACACTCGCCATCGGGGCTCTGTAAAGGAGCTTAACCCAATTGATAAACCCTACCCCGAACCCAAACCTACGCAGCACCTCCTAGAGATACTCCCACTCTACTCGGTCAAAGGCCTTCTCCGCATCCATAGCTGCCACTATCTCCGCCTCTCCCTCCTCCGATGGCAGCATTATCACATTTAAGAGCCGCCGCACATTGGTGTTTAGTTGCCTGCCCTTTACAAATCCCGTCTGGTCCTCGTGGATTACCCCCGGGACACAGTCCTCGATCCTCGTGGCCAGCACTTTTGCCAGCAACTTTGCATCCACATTGAGGAGCGAGATCGGCCTGTGAGATCCACATTGCAGTGGGTCCTTGTCCCGCTTTAGGATCAAAGAAATTGTCGCTTCCGACATTGCCGGGGGCAGGGTCCCCTCCTCTCTTGCCTCATTAAAGGTCCTCACCAGTAGCGGGGCCAACAGGTCTGCGTACTTCCTGTAGAACTCCACCGGGAATCCGTCCGGTCCCGGGGCCTTCCCCGCCTGCATGCTCCCCAAACCCTTGCTCAGCTCCTCCAACCCAATTGGTGCCCCCAAACCAGCCACCTCTTGCTCCTCCACCCTCGGGAATCTCAGCTGATCTAGGAATCGTCTCATCCCCTCTTCCCCCGCTGGGGGCTGGGATCTGTACAGCTCTTCATAAAAGTCCTTGAATACCTTGTTTATTTTCGTTGCACTCCGAACCGTGGCTCCCCTCCCATCTTTGACTCCCCCTATTTCCCTCGCTGCCATCCTCTTACGGAGCTGGTGTGCCAGCATCCGACTAGCCTTTTCCCCATACTCGTAGGTCGCCCCCTGCGCTTTCCTCCACTGTGCCTCCGCCTTCCCTGTGGTCAACAGGTCAAGCTCCGTCTGGAGCCGTCGTCTTTCCCCAAGTAATCTTTCCTCCGGGGCCTCTGCGTATCTCCTGTCCACGCTCAGAATCTCCCCCACTAACCTCTCCCTTTCCATACCCTCTGTCTTCTCCCTATGAGCCCTAATGGAAATTAGCTCTCCCCTGATTACCGCCTTCAACGCCTCCCATACCACCCCCACCCGCACCTCCCCGTTGTCGTTGGCCTCCAAGTACCTTTCGATACACCCGCTCACCTTCCCACACACCACCTCGTCCGCCAGCAGTCTACATCCAGCCGCCACAACGGGCGTTGATCCCTCTCCTCTCCCAGCTCCAGTTCCACCCAGTGCGGGGCATGGTCCGAAACGGCTATAGCCGAATACTCCGTCCCCTCCACCCTCGGGATGAGCGCCCTACCCAGAACAAAGAAATCTATCCGGGAGTAGGCTTTATGTACATGGGAGAAGAAAGAAAATTCCCTGGCCTGCGGCCTTGCAAACCGCGATGTGTCCACTCCCCCCATCTGATCCATAAACCCCCTAAGTACCTTGGCCGCCGCCGGCCTCTTTCCAGTCCTTGATTTGGAGCGGTCCAGTGCTGGATCCAACACTGTATTGAAGTCCCCTCCCATTATCGGGCCTCCTATCTCCAGGTCCGGAATGCGCCCCAACATGCGCTTCATGAATCCTGCATCATCCCAGTTCGGGGCGTATACGTTTACCAACACCACCCACGTCCCTTGCAGCCTACCGCTCACCATTACATATCGCCCTCCATTGTCCGCTACAATAGTCTTGGCCTCAAATGACACCCGCTTTCCCACCAATATTGCCACCCCTCTATTCTTCGCGTCCAGTCCCGAGTGGAATACCTGTCCTATCCATCCCTTTCTTAACCTGACCTGGTCCGCCACCTTCAGATGTGTCTCTTGGAGCATGGCCACGTCCGCCTTAAGTCCCTTTAAGTGCGCGAACACTCGAGCCCTCTTCACCAGCCCATTCAGGTCCCTCACATTCCACGTTATCAGCCGGATTGGAGGGGCTCTCAGCCCCCCCCCCCCCCCCCCCCACCCCCACGCCCCGCCGACTAGCCATCTCCTTTTCTGGGCCAGTCCCGTGTCCACGCCTCCCTCACCCTCCAGTCCCCCAGAGGGGGGACCCCCGTCTCGACCACCTCTTCTGTGTCCCATTCCCTTTCGGCCAGTGCAGCAGCAACCCTTTTTCCCCCCCCGCTCCCCTCCCCCCCGCTAGACTCCTGTCTAGCTTTTTTGCTCCCCCCATATCACTCCCGTAAGTCAGCTGACCCCGGCTTCCCCCGCCGTCCCATTGACCTCCCCGCGTGGGAGTCTCCCAATCCATATGCATTTCTTTGTTCCCCTTCCCGCCTTTCTTCCCGCGCGCGGGAAAAAACCCTGTGCTTTCCAAAGCCCGCTCCGCCCCCTCTGGCGCAGCTCCTGTCGCCGCCTTGTCTCTCTCCCCCAGCCCATGTAACATTTCCTGCACGTAATTGACCCCCTATGTACAACAACCATCACACATCAAACCCCAAAACATCCCCCCCACCCTCACAAACCCTCAGTTAGAGTCCAACTTTTCGGCTTGTACAAAGGTCCACGCCTCCTCAGGCGTTTCAAAGTAATAGTGTTGGCCCTTGTATGTGACCCACAGTCGCGCTGGCTGCAGCATTCCAAATTTCACTTCCTTGCCGGTACAACGCCGCTTTGGCCCGGTTGAAACCCGCTCTCCGCTTTGCAACCTCCATGCTCCAGTCCGGGTATATTCGGATCTCTGCATTGTCCCACTTACTGCTCCGCTCCTTCTTGGCCCATCTGAGGACCCACTTTCTGTCCGTGAACCGGTGGAACCTCACCACCATCGCCCTTGGCGGATCATTTGCCTGGGGCTTCTTCGCCAGCACCCGATGTGCCCCATCCAACTCCAGCGGCCTCGAAGGGGCCTTCGTGCCCATCATCGTCTCGAGCATCGTGCTCATGCCCCGGCATCAGCCCCCTCCACTCCCTCAGGGAGACCCAGGATTCGCAGATTGTTTCTCCTCGACCTGTTCTCCAGGTCTTCGAGTCTTCCCGCCCACCTCTTGTGTAGCGCCTCGTTCTGCTCCACTCTCACCGCCAGGCCCACAAGCTCGTCCTCGTTCTGACTGACTCTTTTCTGTACCTCCTGGATCTTAGCTTCGTGGGCCTTCTGGGTGATCCTGAGTCCTTCAATTGCCGAAAGCATAGGCGCCAACATCTCTTTGCGCATCTCCTCGCGCTGCTCCTCGAAGCAGCGCTTGATGAACTCCTGCAGCTCCCCTTTGTCCCTGGCTGCCGCCATTTTGTTTTCTTTCCCTCGCTTCTCCCGTTGCTCCAGTGCCGCTCCTTTGGCCGTTACAATTCTGGTCCGTTTCATAGAAGTTGGCAGTGTTTGCTTCACCAGTCTGCCCCAAAAAGTCTATGGAAACTCCTGAAAAAGGTCTGAGAGTCAGTTCCAGACGGGAGCTGCCGAATGCGCGACTTACTCCTCCATGGCCGCCACCAGAAGCCTCGTCCCCGCCTCTTCAATGGCCCTGGTAGATCCTTTCACAGTTGTTACCTCTGCTGCTAGAATTCACCTTTGATAGAGTCAAGTCAGATTGCAGCTTTAAGCTTGCCCTTCCCCCGCCTGCATGCTGGAAGAGGCCTCTGTCTATTGCTGCAGATCAAGCCAAATCCTTCACTGTTTCTGCCGGGTCTGGCAGCCAAAAGACACAACATTCCCGGGGGACACCGTCAGGGGAATGCTGCAGTCTTCTTCCCACACCGGGAAATGTCAAACAAATGCCGTGGGGGCCCTGTAAAAGAGCCCAAAAGTCCGTTCCAAGCGGGAGCTGCCGAATATGCGACCTAGCTCTGCATAGCCGCACCCGGAAGTCGGAAAGAAAAATAGTTAACGTCACCTTTCATCGGAACTGAGGGGTGGTCTCTTTGAGATTGTGACCCAGCAAAAATGTAAATGAGTGACAGTAAGTGCCTCCACTTTAAATCCCAGGAATGGTCATTTAATCACTTTCTAGAGCAGCCCGAATAAAATACCTCCTCCCCCACCCCCAAATTCATACTCCTCCATTATCCATAATCCTCGAAGTAACAGGGAAGTCTGGGGTGAAAGTGAGATCTGACAGTGGGGCAGCAGAAGCTCCTCTGCAACCACCACCTGGCTCCCACCTCCAACCTCAGATTTTTGGGGTTCTACTCTAAAAGGATGATAAATGAACATCACACTCACATGGAGACACTGAAGGCCATCTCCGGCGATGAAACAGGTAAGTTAGAGGCAAGGTCCAAAGGAAACAAAGTGCTCCTTATTTCTCTGTATTATGCCCCACAAATCGGTGCACCAGTTTAATGTAGAGAAGAAACACTAATTATTGGTTAAATTTAGCATATAGTGGTGTGGACCTTATGCAATAAGGAAAAACAGGTGATAGGAAGTCAGAGCCCATTTTATAACTCTCCTCATAGAATCATAGAATTTACAGTGCAGAAGGAGGCCATTCGGCCCATCGAGTCTGCACCGGCTGTTGGAAAGAGCACCCTACCCAAGGTCAACACCTCCACCCTATCCCCATAACCCAGTAACACCACCCAACACTAAGGGCAATTTTGGACACTATGGGCAATGGTGTTTGCACTGTGCTAGCTCGTGGACTCTGACTGTCTCAGTGGCTGGGTCCAGAGAGAGCGGGAAACCTAGTGCCCTCTGGCTTTATAGTGGTAGTGTCCTGTCTGGTGATTGGCTGCACTGTGCTGTGTGCTTACTGGTCATCCTGTGTGTCAATCACTGCCTGTCTGCACTTCATTATATACATGCGTGGATATTATGACATTCTCAGTCTTAGATATAGCCAACGGGTTCTGGTCCATTCCAGTGGGGGAAAAGCATCAGGACAAATTAGCTTTTACCGTAGGGGGAAAACAGTATACGTGGGTTAGATTACCCCAAGGCTTTCACAGTAGTCCAGCCATTTTTCATAGGCACATGGCCGAGGTGGTCGCCCAAGTGAACCTTAGCGGGATACAGAGTACCATACTCCAGTATGTAGACGACATCCTAATAGCTTCAGTAGTGGAGCAAGACCACATCATCACCCTCATCCGGATCTTCGCAACCATACAGCGAGTTGGCCTTAAGATCAACCCCAGGACTGCGTAGTTAGGGCGGGGAGAGGTAGTGTACTTGGGATACCACATTAGACAAGGGGAGAGAAAGATTCCAGGGGATCGGAAGAAAGCTATTTTAGAAACCCCAAACCCCCAGACCATAAGAGGAGTTAGGCAGGCATTGGGGCTATTCAACTACTGTATCGAGAATTACTCCGAGCTTGCGGAGCCATTGCAAGGGTTGACCAGGGGAGGGAGACAGTCCCAAGAGCGAGTCGAGTGGGCCCCAGAGCAAGACACAGCCTTTAACAAATTAAAGCAGACCCTCACTTTAGCCCCAGCCCTAAGGTTGCCAGATTCGACTAAACCTTTTCACGTGTACTGTGATAATCAGGGGGGACATTATACAGCGGTGGTAGATCAGAAACATGAGGACAAGATGCGGCCAGTAGCCTATTACTCATTTAATCGGGGTCCTACGGTGGCAGGCTTACATCGATGTGCGCAGGCCCTGGATTGTGCCACGTGGGCGATAGAGGCAGCAGAAGCAGTGACTCTCCTAGAATCCATTATCCTTCACTCCCCTCATTCCATAGTACAGCTATTAGAAGCAGGGAAATTAAGGGCAGTTTCAGATAGTTGCCGAACTAAATGGGAAAGCATTTTACTCCCAGCAGACAAAAGAATCCAGATAGTTAAAGATTCAACCCTTAACCCTGCGTCCATGATGGTTAAAGAAGGTACGGAGCACAATGTGGAGGAAGTCGATGAGAGCGAGAGTGGCGGGATAGCAGAGGAACTCCTGGGAGGGGAAGATGTATGGGAATTATTTGTGGGCGGGTCCCGGAAATATCATGAGGGGATGCCCCGTACCGCATGGGCAGTAGTGAATAAAATAGGCACGGTACTAAGGGGAAGCCAGATTCCGGGGACTTGGTCAGCTCAGGTAGCAGAATTAATTGCCCTCACAGAAGCCTTAAGATTAGCAGCAGGAAAGAGGGTGAACATATATACAGACAGCCGGTATGCTTTCGGAGTGATTCATGACTATATTGTAGCTTAGGCTAGGCGAGGTTACATAACTTCATCAGGGGGGCACGTGCAACATGAACAGCACATACGAGACCTGGTAGAAGCAGCCAGAGCCCCAGCAGAAGTCGCCGTAATCAAAGTAGCCGCCCATAAAAAGATACAAACCCTGCAACAGCAAGGCAATGATTATGCCAATAGGGCAGCAAAGGTCCTTACCGAGCAGATCCCCGGGGAATCAGGGGAAGTAGTGTCAGCCATTGCGGCACCTGAACCAGACCCAGACAGCATGGGAAGTGAGATACCCTCAATTACGACTCAGGAGAGGAGTTTGATAATACAAAGGCTTTAATAACCAGAAAACCAGACAGCTGCCGAGAAGTGTGCTCACTGCACGCTGCCTACTGACCGTAACCTTATATACAGCTTCCTGGGGGCGGAGCCGGAGGCAGAGTCCCCCAGGGTCCAAACCCGGTCTTAAAGGGGCCTACGCATTAAGGGTACATATGTATACAGATATCATTCACCACATTCACCCCCTGTTAAAAAAGACGCATAGTCTGTCGGGGGTAAAGTGGAATTACAGGTTCAGTCTTTTGGGTGGTCTGATTGCCCGTGTCGAAGTTCTCAGCTCCGGCGGTAGTGCGGCGGATACGGTCGTCCTCGGTGGTGGCATATCCGGGAGCACGATTGGAGCAGGGGGGGTATCCGGGGTGGCTAGGGTGATTGGTGCTGGCGCTGGCTGGGGGGGAGGGGGGCGCTATGGGGGGGGGCACTGTCAGAGTCGACCGCCGGTGCGGGGAGGGGAGCGTCGGTGGAAGGGGGGGCGTCGGTGGGCGAGCCAGCGGGTGCCAGGTCTCGCAGGGAAACGGTGTCCTGCCTGCCGTCGGGGTGCTCGACGTAGGCGTATTGAGGGTTTGCGTGTAGTAGTTGGACCCTCTCGATCAGTGGATCTGTCCTATGGCTCCTCACGTGCCTCTGGAGTAGAACTGGTCCATCATGATGTAGTCTGGTTATTAAATTGAGATACCCTCAAATACGACTCAGGAGAGGAGTTCGATAATACAAGGCTTTAATAACCAGAAAGCCAGACAGCTGCCGAGAAGTGTGCTCACTGCACGCTGCCTACTGAACGTAACCTTATATACAGCTTCCTGGGGGCGAAGCCAGAGGCGGAGTCCCCCAGGGTTCCAAACCCGGTCTTAAAGGGGCCTACGCATTAAGGGTACATATGTATACAGATATCATTCACCACAGGAAGGTTACAGGCAACAGCGGGGGAGGAAGAGAAAGAGGAGTGGAAGCGCGAGGGGGCAAAACACGATCCAGATGAAATCTGGAGAAAGGAGGGGTGCGTAGTTGCACGCAGCTGTATAAGGCAGACATTATTAAAGATTTACCATGGAATAGCTCACATTGGTAGGGACAAAATGATCGAACAAATGTATAGGTGCTGGTGGTGGAAAGGGATGGGTAGAGAGATAGCAATACACTGCCAGCAGTGTATAGTCTGCACCCAACGCGAACCAGGGAAATCCCCAAAAATAAGAATGAGGTTTGAGCCCAGGCCGCAGGGGCCATGGGAGCAACTGCAGATAGATTTCACCGGACCACTCCCGCAGTCACAAAATAAAAGATACTGCTTAGTTATTATAGACAGATTCACCCGGTGGGTGGAGGCATTCCCCTGCAGGGATTGCACAGCAGGGACAGTGGCCAGGATATTGGCAGAATATCCTGGCACTCTCAGAGGACATAGTAACAGGAGGCGCAGAGAGCTGTAATGCAAGGGAGAGAGTGTTTACATTTATCAGGCTCCTAGCGGAGCAGCTGCACAGTTTAAAGGGAGAAGTGATAGACACACAGAGAGTGAGAGATTGGGAGAAAGAAAGTGATTGCATCCACAGCCAGACCCCAAAGGCTGGGGACAGAGTCATGATTAAGGTTCTTCCAGAAAGGGCAGGCTTACAGCCCAGGTAGGTAGAACCGCATGGAGTGATGGCACAGGGGATACATGTGAATACATTAGAAGGATGAGAGGGGATCTTATTGAAACAGACAAAATACTGCGAGGCCTGGATAGAGGGGACGTGGAGAGGGTGTTTCCACTTGTAGGAAAAACTAGAAACAGAGGGCACCATCTCAGATTAAAGGGACGATCCTTTAAAACAGAGATGAGGAGGAATTTGTTCAGCCAGAGGGTGGTGAATCTGTGGAACTCTTTGCCGCAGAAGGCTGTGGAGGCCAAATCACTGAGTGTCTTTAAGACAGAGATAGTTAGTTTCTTGATTAATAAGGGGATCAGAGGTTATGGGGAGAAGGCAGGAGAATGGGGATGAGAAAATATCAGCCGTGATTGAATGCCGGAGCAGACTCGATGGGCCAAGTGGTCTAATTCTGCTCCTATGTCTTATGGTCTTATGTGCCTTAATTGAAATGAAAGGCATGCCAAAGTGGGAGCATTATACTCAAATTCAAATGTACAAGGAACCAAAGGAGATCTAACTTCCCCCGGTTATGAGGGGTTCATACCATCTTATGTTACAGATTCCTGCTTCCGTGGATAAGCCTAGGCCAGACCTGGGAGGCACCCACGGTATTCATCAGCGACCACACAAGCTTGCACCCGGGCCAATATGTGCAACTCCTCACAGAAGGAACAGGGGAATGGATAAAGTAACCGACCACGTGGATCTCGGAGAGGGTTGCACCGGACAGCCATCGAACCCAAGTGATCACGTCCGTAAGGGGAAGGACGGTGGCAGAGCGCACAGTTTCGGTGCCCCTTGAAAGACCCAGTACACCCATCAGACTCAAGGATCCAGACTGCGACTGGGCCAATGCCAACTGGGGGACAAACAGCATTAAGTGACCCACAGGATGGCACTTTCTGAAGACACGTGCGGGAGGAGGGTGGTTTGCCCCCCCTTCCGACTTGGGACTAAAAACTGAACTGGACACTGAAGGACATTTGCGCATAAAGGGGATTTATGAAGTACACACGGGTTTGGGAATGTGGGGATATACATGCAATGTAACAGGATCACAAGGGGAAGCTTGGGTATTTGGTCCGTATTTAAATATAACAGCCGGATGGGCCAGTCTGCCCCTCTTTGTGTGGGAGCCTGGCCTTGAAGGGTTGTACTGTCAGGAATATTGCACACATGTGATAGACAGATTAGGATGTAAAGATGTAAGATGCTACAATCTCAGCACTTGTGGCTATCAAAAGCCCACAAAATGCCCCCATATGGTTGAACTTCGCCCGGACGGGTTAGTTAGGATTCGGCAGCCAAAATTACTACTACAGGATGTCACCATGGTGTCGCTCGAGGTCACATATAACGTTACAAGGTTATTGGACGTTTTGCGCTCCAAATGCTGTGATCACCCTAGTGCTATAATTTGGGCAGAGACCAGACTGCAGGAAGCCATAGACGACTATACCTACAGGATTGCCCCAGAATCAAAGTTATACAGGCGCAGCAAACGCAGTATCCTAGGAGACGTTGGCGGGTTGTTTGGCAGCGCAAATTCTGTTATGAATTCAACACAGTTAGCGGAGGCCAACAATTATGCCTCCTGGGTAGCAGCCGAAGTAGGAAAGGGGCTGCAGTATGGAGCCTCTGGCACTGACTGCCATAAACCTACAAGGAGAAGGGCTAGTGCGAGTCTTAGATATGGTATCAGCAGGAATAATTGACACCACAGTGATGCACGATCAATTACACTCAAGACGAAGTGATTTCATAATTGAAGGCTTTAATCGACTAGAACTTGTTGCCCAGCAGCTTCGGTACTGAAAGTGGTGGCTGCTGGGACGGCACCGGTTCTTATACTCCGCCTGCCAGGGCGGAGCTACGTATCAACAGCCAATGGATACATTAGGACTCCTAGGTTTAACCAATGGTCATCAGCCGCTTCGGTACCGCAATACCTGATAATACCACATTCACCCCCTGTTAAAAAAGTGTCCGGCGGGGGTGGTGGCCAGTGGTAACAGACGCCTTTAACATGGTATGATCAGATATGGAGGTACCATGATACCTCCTTACAGGGCTGTCGAGAATATTTACAAAGTGTTCGTTCACGGTTAAAGTCACAGCGAAGCAATCAGTCGATCGGGTGGCCTGGTCATCCTTCTGGATCGTCTGGGCTTCGGTGGTGATTCTGGTGGGGGTCCAGGTGTTTGCGACTCCGGGAGCGTGGTTTCGGCCTCCCTGGCAGCTTCGTCACCCCTAGGCGGCGCTGGTGGGCAAACGGTTGACACGGGGGGGTCGCCTGTAGGGGGTGTCAGTGGGTGGCCGGGCCTAGGCAGGAGCAGCGGGAGTACTGACCCTCCATTGAGGTGCTGTGGGGGGGGTGGGTAATGGTTCGGGTGCGCGTGGGGTTCAAGCGGGCGCCAGGACCCGTAGGGATACCATATCTTGCCGGCCGTCAGGGAACGCCACGTAGGCGTACTGGGGGTTAGCGTGCAGCAGGTGGACCCTCTCGACCAACGAGTCTGACTTGTGCGCCCGCACGTGCCTCCGAAGCAGGATGGGTCCGGGTATCGTTAGCCAGGTTGGGAACGAGGTCTCGGAGGAGGACTTCCTGGCGAAAACAAGGAGACCTTCATGAGGTGTCTGATTGGTAGTTGTACAGAGCAGCGACCGGATGGCGTGGAGGGCCACCGGGAGGACTTCTTGCCAGCGGGAGACTGGGAGATTCCTGGACCGTAGGGCCAGTAGAACAGTTTTCCAGACCGTGCCGTTCTCCCTCTCCACCTGTCCGTTTCCCCGGGGGTTGCAACTGGTCGTCCTGCTTGAGGCAATGCCCCTGCTGAGCAGGAATTGATGCAATTCGTCGCTCATAAAGGAGGACCCCCTATCACTGTGTATGTACGCGGGGAAACCGAACAGTGTAAAGATAGGAAATACGTGTTGCGGTCGGTGGAGGGGAGGGGGCCTTTAAAATCCATGCTGAGGTGTTCAAAGGGATGGGAAGCCTTTATCAGGTGCGTCCTCTCTGGCCGGTAGAAGTGCGGTTTGCACTCCGCGCAGATTTGGTAGTCCCTGGTGACTGTCCTGACCTCCTCGATGGAGTAGGGTAGGTTGCGGGTCTTGATGAAGTGGAAGAAACGAGTCAATCCCGGGCGGCAGAGGTCCTCGTGGAGGGCTCGGAGGCGGTCCACTTGTGCAGTGGCACAAGTGCCGCGGGGACAGGGCATCAGGAGGCTCGTTTAGCTTCCCCGGACGGCACAAGATCTCGTAGTTGAAGGTGGAGAGTTCGATCCTCCACCGCAAGATCTTGCCCCGCTGTGCATTATCGAACATGAAAGCAAACGACTGTGGTCCGTGAGGAGAGTGAATCTCCTGCCGGCCAGGTAATGCCTCCAATGTCTCACAGCTTCAACTATGGCTTGTGCCTCTTTTTCGACCGAGGAATGGCGAATTTCGGAAGCATGGAGAGTCCGGGAGAAAAAGGCCACGGGTCTGCCCGCTTGGTTGAGGGTGGCCGCCAGAGCTACGTCGGACGCATCGCTCTCGACCTGGAAGGGGAGGGACTCTTTGATGGTGCGCATCATGGTCTTTGCAATGTCTGCTTTGATGCGGCTGAAGGCCTGGCAGGCCTCCGTCGACAGGGGGAAGGTTGTGGACTGGATCAGGGGTCGGGCTTTGTCTGCGTAGTTGGGGACCCACTGTGCGTAATAACTGAAAAACCCGAGGCAGGGCTTCAGGGCCTTGTGGCAGTGAGGGAGGGGGAACTCCATAAGGGGGCGCATGCGCTCAGGGTCGGGGCCTATAACTCCATTTCGCACTACGTAGCCTAGAATGGCTAGACGGTCGGTGCTAAATACGCATTTATCCTTATTGTACGTTAAGTTAAGGATTTTCGTGGTCTGGAGAAATTTGAGGAGGTTGGTGTCGTGGTCCTGCTGGTCATGGCCGCAGATGGTGACGTTATCTAGATACGGGAACGTTGCGCATAAGCCGTACTGGTCAACCATTCGGTCCATCTCTCGCTGGAAGACCGAGACCCCATTAGTGACACCAAAGGGAACTCTTAAAAATTGATAGATCCGCCCATCTGCTTCGAAGGCAGTGTACTTGCGGCCACTATTACGGAGGGGTAGCTGGTGGTAGGCGGACTTGAGATCCACCGTGGAGAAGACCTTGTATTGCACGATCCTGTTTACCAGGTCGGCTATACGGGGGAGAGGGTCCAGCTGTGTAAACCTGTTGCTGGTCTGACTGTAGTCAATGACCATCCTATGTTTCTCCCCGGTCTTTACCACCACTACTTGAGCTCTCCAGGGACTGTTGCTCGCTTCGATGACCCCTTCCCTCAGCAGCCTTTGGACCTCTGACCTGATGAATGTCCGGTCCTGGGCACTGTACCGCCTGCTCCTGGTGGCGACGGGTTTGCAATCCAGGGTGAGGTTCGCAAACAGGGAAGGCAGGTCGAGGCCGCAGACAGTAAGGGGGGGTATAGGGCTGCCGAATTTAAAGGTCAGGCTTTGCAAGTTACATTGGAAGTCCAACTCCAGGAGGGTAGCCGCGCAGAGGTGCGGCAGGACATAAAGGCGGAACTTGTTGAATCTCCTGCCTTGGACAGTGAGGTTCGCTAGGCAGAACCCCTTTATCTCCACCGAGTGTGACCCAGAGGCCAGGGAGATCCTTTAGTTTACAGTGTGGGTAACAAATGAACAGCGCCTTACCGTGTCGGGGTGAACAAAGCTTTCCGTGCTCCCAGAGTCAATCAGGCAAGACGTCTCGTGGCCGTTGATGAAGACCGTCCTTGTTGCTGTTCCGAGTGTCCGAGGTCAACTTTGGTCCAGTGTCACCGAGGCCAGATGAAGCAGTTGCGAGTTCTGATCGGGCAGCGTGTAGTCGGCCGTGCTGGGGGCCTGGGGCCCCATCCAAGATGGCGTCTCCCATGGGTCGCATATGGTGGCCGGGGATGGACAAGATGGCGGCGGGGATTGTCAAAATGACGGCGCCCACCTGTCCAGCGTGGTGTCCGGGGGCAAGATGGCCGCGCCCGTGGGTCGCACGTGGCCCTAGGATAGGGGGGTGGCGGTGAGCGCTGGCCGGTCGGGGCCTGAAGGGGGGGTTGCCACGGCGGTCCAGAGTCGCTGGAGACCGTGGCCATGGCGCGGGCCTGTCAGACCCCCACAAAGTGGCCCTTCTTGCCGCACCCTTTGCAGGCGGTGGTGCGGGCCGGGCAGCACGGGGGGTGGATGATTCGCCTGCCCGCAGAAGAAACAGCGGGGCCGTCTCGCCGCGCAGGCCTGCAGGGTCAGGGTGAAGGTCTGTGGGGCTGCCGCTGCGGGGTGCCACGCAGCCCAGGGGGCCGCCACGCGGTCGGGCGCATAGGACTACGCATTTTTGTAGGCAACGTCCATGGACTCTGCCAGGGCCCGTGCCTCTCTAAGTCCCAGGGTGTCCTTTTCTAGGAGTCTTTGGCGGATCACTGAGGAGCTCATACCTGCTATGAAGGCATCCCTGATTAAAAGTTCCATGTGCTCGCTCCCCGAAACTTGCGGGCAGCCACAGTTTCGGCCCAGTACCTGTAGCGCCCGGTAGAAGTCCTCCAACGATTCCCCGGAGCTTTGCCGTCTAGTTGCAAGCAGGTGACGTGCGTAGACCTTATTTACAGGGCAGATATAATGTCACTTTAACAGTTCGATCGCGGCATCATAGTCCTCCGCCTCCTCGATAAAGGTGTAGATCCCAGGGCTGACCCTTGAGCGCAGCAGATGCATTTTCTGTCCTTCTGAGAGGGTGCCTCCGGCCGTCTCGAGGTAGCCTTTAAAGCACGCCAGCCAGTGTTTAAATATTGCAGCCGAGTTCTCCGCGTGGGGGCTGAGTTGTAGGCACTCCGGTTTGATTCAGAGATCCATCCTTCCAGCTTAAGTCTAGTCGATTAAATTGATGCACGATCAATTACACTCAAGACAAAGTGATTTCATAACTGAAGGCTTTAATCGACTAGAACTTGTTCCCCAGCAGCTTCGGTACAGAAAGTGAAGGCTGCTGGGACGGCACCGGTTCTTATACTCTGCCTGTCAGGGCGGAGCTACGTATCAACAGCCAATGGTAAACTCCTATGTTTAACCAATGGTCATCAGCCTCTTAGGTACCGCAATACCTGATAATACCACACACAGAAGAGAAAGTGAAAGGCAGGGCTTGCGATACATTGGCAAGGGAAGCAATTGACAGTATCAAAACTGACATCACAAACTTACGATTTGGAATCATCCCGCGGCATCTGTTCGCCTCCCTACACAGGCTAAATCTCTTAAATCTACATAGGAAAAGGCATGAGCTTGTGGTCACCAGGCCAGGCGACAAACCAATTGAGGGGGGCTGGCTGAGATTAATAATGGCAGCCCGTCAGGAAAGTCAAAGGGCACCTTTGAGAACAGTTACAGGTTTGAATCCCTGGGGACAGTACAGGAGGGATGGGTCTATCGAACTGGATCCAGGGGTACATTGCACAGCGAAGGTTTGGCATACATAAGCACTGTGAAGTGCTGTTCAGAATCAATACATTATATCGTATGTGCATGTAAAACCCTTGAGCCCCTGTCTAATACCAGCAAAGTGATGGTCAACATACTGCCTTTACGGGAAGTTTTCAAAGCTATACAGGTGGGGCCGACACAGTGGTGTTTCACAACGCCGGAGACGGAGATCATCTCAGGGTGTTTACTCAGTGGGAGCAGCCATAGCTTCTGTTTGCAAGTCACAGACTCATTGACAGTGGGAGAATTTCACCTGCCAGGGAGCACATCAGGGTATTTATTCGGAGCCTGGTGGGACGATTCCCTGTACATTGACAAGGCACCGGGCAGTATAATTCGTGAGGCAATGAAACGCGCCACAGAATTAGCCCAGGATTATACCAGGCAGTCTGCAGAACAAACTAGCAAGGGGAGAATTCAGGTGAACTTAGATCTCCAGACCGCCATCAAGATAGGAGTCTCAGGGGCACACCACGATTGCGACATATTCGGAGGGGGTCGTTCAGCAGGCGTATGGGAGACAGTGAGGTTAGGGATAACCCTGGGGACGTGTGCTGTACTGATAGGGGCAACAATTATGTGCTGCAAGCAAAGAAAGGCAGGGGGAAGGCCGATTTCCCCTCAGTACATCCCAATGGCATTCGTCCGAGATGGGGGAGGGGAGCAGAAAGGAGTGGCTGGAATTTACAGCCATGTTGTTTAGGACATGTTCCGTGGAACCGGAGGGCTGGCCCCCGATGGGATCAGGTACGATCGGTGTCCTCAACAAATAAGTAAAACGGTAGGAAGTTACCCATGGGCGAGCAGGCATGATAAATCCCCAAGGTAGCTGTAAAATATGTTTTCAACCAAGGAAGCACACAGAGAGAAGGGAGTATTTATATGGCTTTCTTGAGTATGAATATTGCCAAGAGCCATC
The DNA here is from genome assembly GCF_047496885.1 of Scyliorhinus torazame. NCBI lineage: Eukaryota > Metazoa > Chordata > Chondrichthyes > Carcharhiniformes > Scyliorhinidae > Scyliorhinus > Scyliorhinus torazame. Next base: position 85,201,690 of record NC_092725.1, on the reverse strand, counting down.
AGGGGGGAGTGTTAGCAGAAAATATTGCTATATGCAATATTGGAATCCATTTGCCATTGTTTTTCCCATTTATGTAATTTGTTAATATCTCTTTGTAATTTTATTCTTCGTCAAATGCAGCCTTGATGACAAGGACAGTGACTCTCACCTCACCTCTTGAGTTCAGCTCCTTTGTCCATGTTTGGCCTAAGGCTGTAATGAGGTCAGGAGCTTCTTTCTGACATTAACTAGGACAAAGGGAGTTCCCAAACCATTGAGCGACATACCTCTCCAGTGAAAAGCCTCAAGGTAGTGTTGCTGGAGCTGCAACTCCACTTGAGGGCAGAGAGGTTCCAGAGGGCATGGGACACGTTAGGAGAGTGTCCACTCCAAAGCCAAAGGCCCCAGCTAGGAAGCATTTTGATTGATCTGGCTGGTAGATTATGGCGAATTGAAATGGAGACCAGGGAAGTTCCCAAATTGGCCCAGAAAGAGTGAGAGAGATACCTCACTTAGTTAAAAAGCCACCAGGAGGTACACCGAGAGCTGACCACCAGAGGGCAGCAGAAGCTAGAACATTCCAGTTGTGCTAGCACCCGAACCAGACCCTGAACCAAAATCCCTACAGGGAACAAAGTCCCATTAAAACACCATGATCTCCTGGCCACCAGCCTAACCACAGTCCCTGGGTTTGAACAGCTGAACTCACATGTTACCAAGGTGGACTGGGAGGAGCTAAACTGCAGCAGAGACACTCAGCACTATGATACTAGGCCCTGGCACCCACACAGTGAGATACCTGGCATTCCCCTGTAGATGATCCGTAGCAGCTTGACCACCTATCACTCCCTAAGTGCTAACCCCTGTAAAAAACCCAGACACCGCAGAGGATTTTTAATTAGAAATTGAACAGAGTTTGTGGTGTTACCTGCGTGGTCGATAACACGTGTTACTCAATCCTTGGCTGATGGTGAGGTCCTCTGAATCTTGTTGAAGAAGACTCAAACTCGTCCAGTAACAACAAAGATTTATTGAGTAGGTATAACTATTAATGCATGAGTTCTTTACCTTGACATGGAAACTAGGAATTGGTTAACAAGATTTAACAATAATAACTAAACGTAACTCCACGAACTATCTATGAGATTCTGATGTTACCCTGTTCACAGTACACCCACGAGAGAGAGAGCGAGGGATCCCGTCTGGCTGCTTTTTATACCCCTGTTGGTCCAGCCCTCTAGTGATCATGTGGTGCTGCTATTTACCCATTAACCCCTTATGTGCCTGCTCCTACAGAGATCACTACAGAGTTCTGAAAACAATGGCTTTGCTTATTCCTGATCCCAAAAGAGGGGATTCAGAATTCGAGCCCAGAATACATTTCCCATTTCCCCAATGGACAGATTTTGAACCTTCCCGGATCACCTAAACATTCCACATCCCAGAACAGGACAATGATGCACAAACCCAGATTTAAACCTCCAAAATAATTTGCAGCAGAGAACAGCCATTGTCTCTGTGTTATCCCTTGTGTCTGAATAAAGCTCATAGTCTTACAGTTGAAGAAGATGCTTTATTTCTCTGAGTTTGTTCTCTCTCCAGCGCTTATACTATGTTACATCTGAGCTGCCTGCCTGTGTCCTGCTCACTAGCTGCCGTTCCTGTGAAGAGAGAGAGAGACTGCTTCCTGTTTGTCTATGTATATATACATCTCTGGTGCTCCCTCTAGTGGTTACTTAGTTGTAGTGTATTTACCTTAACCCCTTGTGTATATACAGTGATGCATAGGGCAGCACGGTAGCATTGTGGATAGCACAATTGCTTCACAGCTCCAGGGTCCCAGGTTCGATTCTGGCTTGGGTCACTGTATGTGCGGAGTCTGCACATCCTCCCCGTGTGTGCGTGGGTTTCCTCCAGGTGCTCCGGTTTCCTCCCACAGTCCAAAGATGTGCAGGTTAGGTGGATTGGCCATGATAAATTGCCCTTAGTGTCCAAAATTGCCCTTAGTGTTGGGTGGGGTTACTGGGTTATGGGGATAGGGTGGAGGTGTTGACCTTGGGTAGGGTCCTCTTTCCAAGAGCCGGTGCAGACTCAATGAGCCAAATGGCCTTCTTCTGCACTGTAAATTCTATGATAATCTATGATATCACTACATCCCCCCTTTTCTCTTTTTACATATTTTCTGTACTTTGTTAAATAAAATTGTACAACACAGGTAGATAAATGATGATATGTACAAGTTGTGATGATATTGATGATTATACAATGCCAATTAATATTTATGAGTCCAATCTTAATTTAAAAAAATTTATCAGTCCAAACTTTATGAATTTGTTCGGTTGAGTTGCCTTCTTCTTCTGTTGTTGAAGTGGTGATGTTGATGTTGTCATTTCTTTGTGAACGTCATCAGTGTTCTTGTGTTTAAGTAACCAAGAAGTCATCATGAGGTGTTCGAATGGTCGAATCACTTTGTTGTCTGATTTAGACTTTTTTTTCTATGCTTGTGGTAGTGATTCTGTACGGCATCTTTGTTGTCTGACTTGGACTTTTTCCTGTGCTTGCGGTATTGATTCTGTACGGCATCTTTGTTGTCTGACTTGGACTTTTTCCTGTGCTTGCGGTATTGATTCTGTATGTCATCTTTGTTGTCTGACCTGGACTTTTTTCTGTGTTTGCGGTATTGATTCTGTATGTCATCTGCCTTGAAAGCTGGTTTGCTTGTTTGTAGTGGAGCAAATGTGAATTTGTGAGATTCGTTGTCATGCCATGGTATGGTTGTACTCTTGCCATTGGTTTGACCTGTGCTGTTACATTGTCCTTCATGTGCAGAGTTGTACCATGTCGTACAAGTTGTTGTTTCATTGTTGTTGTTTTTGTCGTTTTTGTCTTTGTTGTTTCCGTTGTTGTTCTTGTTGTTTTTGTTGTGCTTGTTGTTGCTGTTGTTGCCTTTGTTATGTTTCTTGTTGTTGTTTTTGTTGTTGTTCTTGTAGTTTTTGTTGTCGTGTTTGTAGTTTTTGTTGTTGCTCTTGTTGTGCTTCTTGTTGCTTTTGTTGTTGCTGTTGTTCTTGTTTCTGTTGTGCTTCTTGTGGTTTTTGTTGTTCTTGTTGCGCTCAATGACTGTTCCGTGTGGATAATTCGAGTCATTCGCAAAGTTATTTGTGTCAGTGTCCTTTGTGGTATCTGATGTTTCATTGAGCGTGTCTTCTTGGGGATTGTGTGAATGATCTGATGTTGCATTGATCTTCGTGAAATCAGTCATTTGTGGTTGATGGGATTTCCCCTTTTATTCCTTGGTTCTCCGCTTCTGGAGTCATTTCTGGTTCACTTGAATCATTGATTTCTTGGTGCTTCTCTTTTGGAGTCAAAATCTTCAAGATTTCATTTTCTTGTGGGTGGTTAAGAGTAGATGAGGTTTTAATTGGCGCGGTGTCACTGGACTCAAGAGTAGTTTCACTTTGATTGTTGAGTGCTTCTGTACATACAAGCTGAGATCTGTCAGTCTCGCTGTGATCTTGCACATCTTGTATGGGAATTGTGATTTCTTCGTCACTTGTCTCACATACAGTGGGTAGACATTCAGTGTCTTCTTGTTGGTTCAATGAGCTGGGTAGACTTTCATAGTCTTCTTCTGGTGGCTCAAATAAGCTGGGTAGACTTTCATAGTCTTTTTGTTGTTCACGTGGGTTTGGTAGACTTTCGTGGTCTGCTGCTGGTTGCTCAATTAAGGTTGATAGACCTTCATGGTCTTGTTCATGTATAAACTTCTGAAGTTATTTTTTTCTTGCGATCTGCACTTGTCAATCGCGATTTCCTATATTACTCTTTCTGTTCTGATGATTGTTTGAGTTTTGCAACACTCATTCCCTGTGCAATTTGAGCATTGAATTTCTTAAAGCAGCATTGTTACTGGTGTTACAGTAATCTTCAAATTTTTTAAGTATTACTTCTAATTTGGTGTTGTCTTCACCTTTCAAGTGTCATGAGAATGTCGCTTTAAGACATGGTTAGCTGCTCATGTCACTGCAGTGATGTCAGAGTGTGGGTGGAGCTGAACTCTGGTTCTGCTTTTTAGTTTCACTTTGAGAAAAAGCTTGGGTGTGTCTGGGTTTTCCAGTGAGCTGCAGCTAAAGTTAAACAAAGAGCTGTCCTGTTGATCTCTGCCATCCAAAGACTATCTCTGGATCATTTGGTGAATTCAGAATTATAAATGTTCTCAATAGTGAATGTGAACCGAGTGTGCTGCTGTTTAAAGGTTTGTTAAGTCTTTTGTATGTTAAAAGGACAGCTTAAAGGATTACTTAGTGTTGTATTCTTTGGGGGTTATCTTTGAATTAATGGTTGCTAAGATATTGACTGTTTGTTTTAAAAAGGTTAACTTGAGTTCATAGAATAAACATTGTTTTGTTTATAAAAATACTAGTCCATTTCTGCTGTACCATACCTGTAGAGTGAGCCATGTGCTCCCCATACCACAATCTATTAAAAGTTGTGGGTCAGGTGAACTCCATGATACACTTTGGGATTCTCTAAACCCTGACCCATAACACAAGTAATTAAAGCAGTTATAGATGTCTCTAGCTTCATGTCCTGCTAGGAGAAGTGCTATTTTAATTTCTTCTGAGGCTGCGCTCAACTCATTAGCTACGATATACAGTTTGAACGTTTGTTTAAAGATTTTCCATCTATGAGTTAAATTACCGGTTGTTTTCATCTGCGGTGGAGTTCCAACAAGTTGCATCGACTCAGCGAAGTCTCCCCTCTTCCGAGTTTTCTTCTGTTTTCGATTGTGCTTTGTCTGCATCTTGTGTAACCTTTCTAGTAAGCGTTCTGAAGTCACCTGGTCCTGGTACCATGTGTTATTCCTTGTGTCTGAATAAAGCTCGCAGTCTTACAGTTGAAGAAGATGCTTTATTTCTATGAGTTTGTTCTCTCTCCAGCGCTTATACTATGTTACATCTGAGCTGCCTGCCTGTGTCCTGCTCACCAGCTGCCGTTCCTGTGAAGAGAGAGAGACTACTTCCTGTTTGTCTATGTATATATACATCTCTGGTGCTCCCTCTAGTGGTTACATAGTTGTAGTGTATTTACCTTAACCCCTTGTGTATATACAGTGATGCATATCACTACAGTCCCTGTTAACTCTGTGTCTGACGTGCAAGTGTGAATGAGAGAATGCCTGCCTTTACTTCCCATTCTTCCTTCATAAGATCACATTAAAAAGATTTTATTTTTCTCCGATGCTGTAAGGACACTAAGATCTCACACTCTATGCTTTTATAAAATATATATATAGATAACCTCTTGGCTAATGAGCGGCATGGTAACACAGTGGTTAGCACTGTTGCTTCACAACGCAAGGGTCCCAGGTTCGATTCCCGACATGGGGCACTGTCTGTGCGGAGTCCGCATGTTCTCCCCGTGTCTGCGTGGATTTTCTCCGGGTGCTCCAGTTTCCTCCCACAAGTCCCGAAAGACGTGCTTGTTCGGTGAACTGGACCTTCTGAATTCTCCCTCAGTGTATCCAAACAGGCGCCAGAGTGTGGCGACGAGGGGATTTTCACAGTAACTTCATTGCAATGTTAATGTAAGTCTACTTGTAACAATAATAAAGATTATAAAGATTATTAGTATTATAATTTTTAAATGGCTGAAACTATGGCTGTGACTCTCGAACAATAGGAGCTAATATGGCAGGTTCACAGAAACAGACACCTCATTATCTCTGAAGAGCCCCCAACGACACGTGTGGCTGCAGGGGCCAAATTCAAAGGGAACTGTGCAAAACCCAGGCATGGCCAACTGGAGCTGATTCACCTGCTAGACCGAAGGATCCTGCAACCACCCATTCAAGACTTAATGGTTGGAACATTAACAATCTCAGGAAGCCAGACAAAGGGTTACACACCCGTTGTCAATGGCAGCGTAGAGTGGTTGGAATTATGTGGCATGAACCACTTGCTGGTGAAACCAGCAAGATTGTATTGTGGAAATGTCAGGCACAATGTACCGGCCACGTCTCGTCGGAATCGAGTCGCGACGTGGGGGGTAGATCCCATGAGGGGCCTCTTCCGGGCTTCTAATAAGATCTCACCATCTGGATCCCGCCCACAGTGGGTAGGACCCAGACTTGCAGAGCTAAACGAGCTTAAAAGTGATTGTAAAAGTGATCTTAAAAGTGATCTTAACTCTGCCAACGCAAGATTTAACCGCCCCCAGGATCTACCGGCCTCACTAAGGTGACCTCATCCATTTCAGGGCACCATGGTAGCACAAGTGGTTAGCACTGTGGCTTCACAGCTCCAGGGTCCCAGGTTCGATTCCCCGCTGGGTCACTGTCTGTGAGGAGTCTGCACGTTCTCCCCGTGTCTGCGTGGGTATCCTCCGGGTGCTCCGGTTTCCTCCCACAGTCCAATGACATTCAGTTTAGGTGGATTAGCCATGCTAAATTGCCCTTAGTGTCCAAAATTGCCCTTAGTGTTGGGTGGAGTTACTGGGTTATGGGGATAGGGTGAAGGTGTGGGCTTGGGGAGGGTGCTCTTTCCGAGAGCTGGTGCAGACTCGATGGGCCGAATGGCCTCCTTCTGCACTGTAAATTCTATGTATGTAAATTTAGCACCGGTTCCCACAAATGATGATCAGGCAGAACAACACTTGAGAGGGTGGTACTGCTGATGCTGCCCAGGCACCTTGGATTGAGCCCCTTATTCAACACGAGTAGTGCTGAATAGTCACGTGTTTCTCGGCACTGCGAGTGCCGGGAAACACATGGCGAAACGCGCTTGCTAGGGGACTTTGTTCCCTTTTGGGAATATCGCGCCGGTATCTCTTAGCCCTTTAGTGGTCCGTGGTTATTTTTTAGTGAACTACAGTTTAGACCTTATAGGAACAGGAACTACAAAGAGTAGAAAACCTACTATCAACTTGCAGATAAAACGGAATCTTTGAGCCAAACGGATCCCACCCATGTTGAGTTGCACTTGTTACATGAATGTCGACTTTGAAATGTTCACTTTAACAAAGTCATAAAAACACTTCAGTGTAGCACAAACATAAATAAATTAAGTGTCATCTTATGAGTGAAATTGTTATCTATTCCATTGGAGATAGGGATACTGAGAATACTTGACCAATAATTCATCATTCTTAGAAAACAGGAAAGGGTTTTAAAAATTACCTCAAGGTTAGCAAATCCTCAATTTGATCTTTGAATGATAACACATTGTGCATATTTAACCCCTGTTAAAACAGAAAGAGGTCTTTATTAGCTGGCAGGTAGACAGATCCAGCTCTTCATGACAATTGCCCCCAAATTATCCATAAGGTGGGAGGTTCTTGGAGTATAGTAGTTTTATTTTTCTATTGAATCCCTGCCAGCAAGCACCTGGTGTCAGTGGTTTAGTGCCTTACCTCTGACAACATAACGAAGAACCTGAAAAGAGCCACGGGTTTATGTTTTATTTAATGGGAAAATGTATATACATGATTTCCAAAATACCAACAAATACCCTTGAACCCTTTTTGATAAGAATGGAATTTTAACTTATTCACTTACCAAATCAGGGACCTATCCTCAGCCTTCTGGCAGAGAAAGATGGGCATGAGCCTCTTCCCCACCAGAAGTTCAGCAACAAATTAGTGTGTGATTGATGATTGAAGGTACTCAGGATTGGTCAATGAACGTGGTTGTAGGGATACTAAGATAGCCAGCATTGCCCCTGTTGCATACGGTGGGCGACATTCTCCGACCCCCTGCCGGGTCGGAGAATCGCTGGGGGCTGGCGTGAATCTCGCCCGCGCCGGTTGCTGAAGTCTCCGGCACCGGATATTCGGCGGGGGCGGGAATCGCACCATGCCGGTTGGTGGGCCCCCCCGCTCGATTCTCCGGCCCGGATGGGCCGAAGTCCCGCCGATAAATTGCCTGTCCCGCCGGCGTAAATTAAACCACCTTATGAGCGGCGGGACAAGGCGGCGCGGGCGGGCTCCGGGGTCCTGGGGGGGGGCACGGGGCGATCTGGCCCCGGGGGGTGCCCCCACGGTGGCCTGGCCCGCGATCGGGGCCCACCAATCCGCGGGCGGGCCTGTGCCGTGGGGGCACTCTTTCCCTTCCGCCTCCGCCACGGTCTCCACCATGGCGGAGGCGGAAGAGACTCCCTCCACTGCGCATGCGCGGGAAACTGTCAGCGGCCGCTGACGCTCCCGCGCATGCGCCGCCCGGAGATGTCATTTCCGCGGCAGCTGGCGGGGCACCAAAGGCCATTTCCGCCAGCTGGCGGGGCGGAAATTCCTCCGGCGTCGGCCTAGCCCCTCAATGTTGGGGCTCGGCCCCCAAAGATGCGGAGCATTCCGCACCTTTGGGGCGGCGCGATGCCCGTCTGATTGGTGCCGTTTTGGGCGCCAGTCGGCGGACATCGCGTCGTTTCCGGAGAATTTCGCCCGGTGTGAGGATTTCAGCTGTAATGCGACCTGTGGTATAAAGGCTCGATACGCAGGCACACACATGGAGAATAATCTGTGCAGCCACATTACAGCAGGAGGGGAGAGAAAATTGGCAAAAATAGTATAAAATCAATGGGTGTGTCTTAATTGTTAAACAGTGAATCAGGTTCTTTGTATTTATTACTTAAATGATTGGTTATGGAATGCTTTATCATAATTGTTATTAGTTAATCATATGATTTCTATAGTGATTATGTTACTGAATGGTTAATCAGACTAATAAATCAAAGAAAGTTCACATTTCGCCATGACAGTTTCGATTTTGATTTCAGTTTTAAAAATCTAACAATAAACAAAAATCTGTGGGTTTGTCATAAAAACCCAACAGGTTCGCTAATGTTTGTTAGGGAAGGAACTTTGCCATCCTTACATGCTATGGCCTGTACGTGACCCCAGCGCCACAACACTGTGGTTGACCCTGAACTGTCCTATGAAGAGGCAAAGCAATCGGGGGTCTGAGAGAAAATCCAGTACCACCTTTTCAGGGAAATATCAGCCATTCCTGGTCAGTCATGAGATGGAACGAACATTGGAACATTTATCATCACTGCCCATAGCTCCAGATTACAATATGCATGTAAAAGTGCATGTTGCCACAACAACCCAGACTCCTAGGTAGGGCTGGTGGGGGAAGTGCGGTCTAGTTGGTTCAGTTGGCAGCAGAGCCAGTGTGAATCAGATTGGTGCCATCAGCAGGGAGTTTAATTCCCTAAAACACAAGGGTGATTGCAGCGAGAATGAAACCCCCAGGGGAGAGACGCAGGGTCTGATGGAGGCACGCCACAATCTGGGGAAGGCACCGCAGAGGCCGTGCCACGGGATTCAAAAAAACCCCCAGCTATGCAGCCTTGAGGACCAGCAGTCGATAACTAAAAAGCAGATTGACAGCCTGGGGCAAGAACTACAGAATCATAGAATCCCTACAATGCAGATGGAGGCCATTCAGCCCATTGAGACTGCACTAACCCTCCGAAAGAGCATCCTACCGTGGCCCATTATCCTGTAACCCACCTAACCTGCAGACATTTAGGGTCAATTTAACATGGCCTGCACATCTTTGGACTAGCCTCTGACGAGAAAGCCCTGAAAAGGTAGCCGAATCAGGTTGTACGATGTGAGAACAGGACTAAATGGTGGCAGGGCGGCCTAGTGGTTAGCACTGCAGACTCACAGTGCCAGGAACCCGGGTTTGATTCCAACCTCGGGCGACTGTCCTTTTTAAAATAAATTTAGAGGACCCAATTCATTTTTTTCAATTAAGGGGCAATTTAGCGTGGCCAATCCCCCTACCTTGCACATCTTTGGGTTGTGGGGGCGAAACCCACGCAAACATGAGGCGAAGGTTAAAATCCACACGGACAGTGACCCAGAGCCGGGATTGAACCTGGGACCTCCGCGCCGTGAGGCAGCATTGCTAACCACTGCGCCACCGTGCTGCCCTTCTCGGGTGACTGTCTATGTGGAGTTTGCACGTTCTCTCCATGTCTGCGTCGGTTTCCTCCGGGTGCTACGGTTTCCTCTCACAGTCCAAAGGTGTGGAGATTAGGTGGATTGGCCATGCTAAATTGCTCCTTAGTGTCCAATGGTTAGGTAGGGTTATGGAGTTGTGAGGCAGTGGGCCTAGGTAGGATGTTCTTTCGGAAGGTCAGTGCAGACTTGATGGGCCGAATGATCTGCTTCTGCACTGTAAGGATTCTAAACAGCATGGCCTGGATTCTCCCTTTTGAGGACTAAGTCCCCATGCCCGCCGGAAAACGGGCGCGAATCACTCCGGACCTTTTCCTCGAAAGTCTGGGGTCATTCTCCGTTTTCCAGGGGACTAGCAGGGCCCCGCTGTGCGTCCCGTGGCTCTGGCTGCCGGCGAGGCCCTGCTGTCCAGACCGTGCGCATGCGCATGGTGGCTGCAAGTAGGTCCACGCATGCGCACGGCAGCCCACTTCGGCGCAAGCGCCGCCGACATGGCAGTGCCACACAGCGGGCCCGCGCGGAGGGAGGTAGATCCCCCCAGTTCACAATGGCATGCCGATCGGTGGCCCCCGATCGCGGGCCAGGCCACCGCTGAGGCCCCCCGCGGAGTCAGATTCCCCCCCCACCATCAATCAGGATCGCCACTGTGGCCACGGTCCGAGCTCCCGCCGGGTGGTACCAGATGTAGACCACGCCGGCGGGAGTTCGGACTGTCGCCCGCGGAGAATCGCTGCGGGGGACTATTTCAGCGGCCCCCGACCTGCGCCACGACGACCGCGCGGGCGTGATTGCCGCCGATTCTCCAGTCGCCGGAGAATCGGCGGCCTGCCGTCGGAGCGGTGTGGGGGGAATTTCCCGCGCCCCCGGCAATTCTCCGACCTGCTGCGGGCTCGGAGAATCCCAGCCCATGTTTTTCATAAGTATAGGCAAGGATCTATACCACCAGTGAGAAGTGGATACCTGCTATCATATTAACAGACAGAACCGGTCTCCAACTCCATTCAAACTCAGGTCAATGTTATGCGCAGAAGACCCGTTGACCAACTTTTAGCAGCTAGAACAAATTTGTAAGAGACAGAGTCAACTGAGAGCATGCAACAAACTGGGCCAAGTGAAGACATACCGGAGAACCTGACAGTACCTGAAATAAAACTGTGTAAGACAGTACCGCACTTGAGGATATTTCAATACTGAGTCAACCTCCAAATCCTACGTCGACTCCAGTTGAGGCAACAACGGACGATGCCCAAACTCAACCAAACACAACAGAGGTTACAGTCAACACGAAAAAGCAGATTCCTGAGTTCACCAACAACCATTCGAGAATCAACAGCCTCTGAAACATCTAACTTATGGACTTATTGTGTTTTTTAATTGTTCATATTGTAAATTTTGATTGTTAACACTGTATTGTGTTTCATGGCAGGAACCTCTGATGTAAAGGGGGAGGAAAGTGTTTTATATTGGAAAATATTTTATTGAAGCATTTGTAATTTTCACAGTTTAACACATTAACATTTCTTAAATGACCACGCGGACCGACACATGCAAAACACCCAAAAAACAGTAAACAACGTCCCCTATTACCCCCGCCCTATCCCCTAATTACCCGTATACTAAGTTCCCTGTCCTTATCTAACATTGCCGTGTCTCCTGTTTTCCTCTCCCCTCCTTTTCCCCTCCCCCCCTTACTGCTGACGTTCAACTTTCCTTGAAGAAATCGATGAACGGTTGTCATCTCCGGGCGAACCCTGAATTGATCATCTCAAAGCGAACTTGATTTTTTTTCCAGCCTGAGAAACCCTGCCATGTCGCTGACCCACGCTCCTGACTTTGGGGGCTCTGAGTCCCTCCATCCCAGCAAAATCAGTCTCCGGGCCACCAGGGAGGGGAAGGCAAGGACATCGGCCTCCCTCCCCCCCTTGGCCCCTGGATCTTCCGATACCCCAAATATTGCCAGTTCTGGACTCGGAGTTACCCTCCCTTCCTGGACTTCTGACATAATGTCTGCAAATCCCTGCCAGAAACCCCTCAACTTCGGACACGCCCAGAACATAAGTACATGGTTCACCGGGCTACCCCCACACCACCCACATCTGTCCACCACCTCCTCAAAGAACCTGCTCATCCCGGCTCCCATCATGTGGGCCCCGTGGACCACCTTGAACTGGATCAAGCTAAGTCTGGCACACGACGAGGATGAATGGACTCTCTTCAAGGCTTTTCCCACAGTTCAATTTCCAGCTCTCCTCCCAGCTCCACTTCCCACTTCCTCTTCACCTCTCTGATAGGGGCACCTTCCCACTCCATCAACTCCTTGTATATCTCTGAAACCCTCCCCTCTCCAACCCCTGCTTTTGACATCACTTTATCCTGTAGTTCCCTCAGGGGGAGGCGAGGAAAGCTTGGAACCTGCCTTCGTACAAAGAGCCGGCAGCTCAAGCTCCTTCTCTAATGCCTCCAGGCTCGGGAAACCTACCTGAATGAATAGGTCCCTCAATCTCTCAATCCCTGCCTGCTGCTATCCCTTGAAGCCCCCATCCAGCACCTCCGGGGCAAACCAGTGGTTGTCACAGATAGGTGACCACACTGATGCCCCCTCCAGTCCCATGTGTTGCCTCCATTGCCCCTGTATTATTCCTTGTGACTGAATAAAGCTCGTAGTCTTACAGTTGAAGAAGATGCTTTATTTCTATGAGTTTGTTCTCTCTCCAGCGTTTATACTATGTTACATCTGAGCTGCCTGTCTGTGTCCTGCTCACCAGCTGCCGTTCCTGTGAAGTGTGTCTTGACTTCCTGTTTTGTCTATTATGATGTGTTATGTACTCTGGGATAACACAGGCTACAACTGGATGCAGCTTTAACCAATAGATACTCCAAACCTTGAAGTTAGTTCAATCTCATTTATTGAACCAGTAGCACAGTTAGCACAGTTCTCTATGAGTTCGGCTCTCTGCTAACCTAAGTGTGGTTACTCTGTCTGACTGAACCAGACTAGCTCTTAGCCATGTGCTGGAGGTGTGATACTGTACATACACCCTGACTCACTCTGTAGATGTTAATCAGTGGAAAGATGCGGAGTGTGAGTGCCTCGTGCCTTTTATAGTGAGATCCCACCTCTGAGTGTCCTGCCTGCTCTTTGGTCATGTCCTGTTCTCTGTGTTCATTAGCTGCATGTCTGCATATCATGACATCTCCCTTTTTAAAAATGTTTTGTTGGCACATGGGAACATACTTACATGTGGTGGCATATATTCATATATTTACAAGCGGTGGCATATGTGAACGTATTTACATGTGAAGACAGCTGTCTAATGTGAGAAAACAGAACATAGCAAACAAAACAAATGTTCCTAAGTCCAGTCTCTGGGGCTTGCATCTGATCCTTGTCGACCGCCGGAGAGGTGGTGGTGGGGACGACGGCGCCTTGTCAGGCGGGATGGAAGCCTGACTGGTGGCCTCGTAGTTCGAGGTATCAGAAGGTGGCAAAACAACGGACGGAAACAGAGAAGAAAGTAGTTGCGGGCAGGCAACTTTGCGCAGTGCCCGTCTGTTTCGTCGCACAACAGAACCATCAGCCATACATACAACATACGAGCGGGGTGCAGCCTGTCGAACAACGACAGCTGGAGCAGACCAGCCACCATCCGGTGTCTGCCGGGGATAACACGGGCAAATCGGTGGCATGAGCATCCTAGCCCTGCTTTTGCTGGTTTCGGAGCTGCTGCACCTTCTGCAGCACCGGGAGGTGATCCAGGTTGGGCAATTGTATGGCTGGAAGTGTCGCCTGCAGGTCCCTGTTCATCAGGAGTTGAGCCGGCAACATGCCAGTGGACAGTGGGGTCGCCCTGTACGCAAGCAGCGTGAGGGAGATGTCAGAAGCAGAATCCGCGGCCTTGCAGATGAGCTGTTTCACAATGTGAACCCCGTTTTCAACCTTCCCATTGGACTGCGGATAGTGAGAGTGGAAGTGACTGGTTTGAAATGGTATGAGGCACAATGGTTGGCATTGCTGCCTACAGCGCTGAGGACCCGGGTTCAAATCACGGCTCTGGGTCACTGTCCATGTGGAGTTTGCACATTCTCCTCGTGTCTGAGTGGGTTTCACCCCCACAACCCAAAGATGTGCTGGTTAGGTGGATTGGCAACGCTAAATTGCCCCTTAATTGGAAAAAAATAATTGGGTACTCTAAATTTAAAAAAAATGTTTGAAATGGTATGACTTGGCAAACATAGACCACACGTTGCTGTTGAAGCACGGGCCATTGTCACTCATGACAGTGAGTGGGATACCATGCCTGGAGAAAGTCTCCTTACAGCCCTTGATGACGGTCCGAGATGTGAGGCCTGAGAGCTTCACGACTTCAGGGTAATTGGAGGAATAGTCAATAATCAACACGTAGTCACGACCATTCGCACAAAAGAGGTCGATGCCAACCCTGGACTACGGGGAAGTCTCGATTTCATGCTGCTGGAGCGTTTCCTTGCTCTGCGCTGGCTGGAAGCGTTGACAGGTCACACAGTTGAGGACCGTGTTCACGATGTCCTGTCTAATACCTGGCCAGTAGATAGCCTGCCTGGCTCTGCGTCTGCACTTCTCGACGCCCAGATGTCCCTCATGGATTTGGCGGAGCACCAAACTCTGGAGACTGAGTGGAATGACAATCCGGTCCAGCTTGAGGAGGATACCATCAATCACAGTCAGGTCATCCTTTACATTGTAAAATTGAGGGCACTGCCTTTTCTGCCAGCCATTGGCGAGGTGGTGCATAACACGCTGCAAGAGGGGGTCTTTGGCTGTCTCCTCACAGATACGAACCACCTTCTCATCAGACGCCAGGAGGGTGCTAGCACACAGCCACACCTGTGATTCAATCTGCCGGATGATTTCCAGCGGTTCACTAGGCAATGTGATGGAGTGGGACAATACATCAGCGATGATGAGCCCCTTGCCAGACGTGTACACTAAGTCAAAGTCGTACCTTCTGAGTTTGAGGAGGATGCGCTGCAACCGAGGCGTCATGTAGTTCAGGTCCTTGTGGATAATGTGGACCAGAGGCCTATGATCCGTCTCAACAGTGAATGTCGGCAGGCCGTAGACATAGTCGTGAAACTTGAGAATGTCAGTGAGAAGACCCAGGCATTCCTTCTATATTTGCGCATACCTTGTTTCGGTGGGCGTCATGGCCCTCGATGCGTAGGCTACTGGTGCCCAGGATGAAATGTCATCGCGTTGAAGCAGCACTGCACGGATGCCATCTTCAGCAACAGGGCATCATTTCCAAGGTAACGGAACTGACTGACTGGGTCAGCTCGATGGTATGTGTTAGAAAGCATTCGGGAGACCTGCGCATCTGCATTGATCCCAAGGATCTCAATAAGAATATAATGCGTGAACGCTACCCCATCCCAAAGTGGGAGGAACTCACCAGTGAGATGGCACACGCACGTTTTTTCACCAAGTTAGATGCGTCACATGGATTTTGGAAATCCAGCTGGATGAGTCCAGCAGAAGGCTCTGCACCTTCAACACACCGTTTGGCAGATACTGCTATAATTGCATGCCGTTTGACATTGTCTCGGCATCGGAGATCTTCCATCACATCATGGAGCAGATGATGGAGGGCATTGAGGGGGTTTGTGTGTACGTGGACGACATCATCAAATGGTCCACAACCCCTGAAGAGCATGTTTCCCATCTCCAGCAGGTATTCCGCTGGAGACAAGAAGGTGTTGCACTTCCTCGGCATGGTCAATTTTCTGGGCAAGTTCATCCCAAACCTGGCCTCGCCAGATGGCCAGTCAGATAGGACACGACCAATGGGCAGTCACGACACACACAGAGGTGACACTACCACAGGAGAGCATTACACCAACCCATATAAAAGGACACAGCACACATGGGGCGAAATTCTCCCCCAACGGCGGGATGCCCGCCGACTGGCGCCAAAGCCGGCGCCAATCAGACGGGCATCGCGCCGGCAAAAAGGTGCGGAAGTCTCCGCATCTTTGGCGGCCTAGCCCCAACATTGAGGGGCTAGGCCGACGCCGGAGGGATTTCCGCCCCGCCAGCTGGCGGAAATGGCGTTTGTTGCCCCGCCAGCTAGCGCGGAAATGCGGCGCATGCGCGGGAGCGTCAGCGGCCGCTGTCAGTTTCCCAGCGCATGCGCGGGAGCGTCAGCGGCCGCTGTCAGTTTCCCGTGCATGCGCAGTAGGGAGAGTCTCTTCCGCCTCTGCCATGGTGGAGGCCGTAGCGGAGGCGGAATGGAAAGAGTGCCCCCACGGCACAGGCCCGCCCGCGGATCGGTGGGCCCCGATCGCGGGCCAGGCCACCGTGGGGGCACCCCCCGGGGTCAGATCGCCCCGCGCCCCCCCCCAGGACCCCGGAGCCCGCCCACGCCGCCTGGTCCCGCCGGTAAATACCAGGTTTGATTTACGTCGGCGGGACAGGCAATTCCTGGGCGGGACTTCGGCCCATCCAGGCCGGAGAATCCAGCGGGGGGTCCCGCCAACCGGCGCGGCCGGATTCCCGCCCCCACCCAATCTCCGGGAGCGGAGACTTCGGCGGGGGCGGGGGCGGGATTCACGGCGGCCAACGGCCATTCTCCGACCCGGCGGGGGGTCGGAGAATGACGCCCATGATCTTTCTCTTTCCAGTGGAGACACTCAGTGAGTACAGACACAGGGTTGATTGAACATCACACCCACCACGTGGAATATAGCAGACTGGTTCGTCAGTCTGAGTAGCTATAGAAGGATTAACAGGAGAGTCGAATCCAAGTAGGAGAATTGTTAACAGTTTAATAAACATGTTAAAGTTATCTCCAAGTCTGAACCTTCCTTTGTCAGAGTGCACATCAAGAAAGCAGCTTATGCTACGTCAAGAGCATAACAAAACAGGAAGGACGAATTGTCCTGGAGCGGGGGCTGCGGTGGGGTGCGCCGGGGGAAGGGAGGGTGGCGCCGGGGAACTGGCTGGTGCCAGGTCCCTGAGGGACACTGTGTCTTGGCGGCCGTCGGGGTACGCGACGTAAGCGTACTGCGGGTTGGCGTGGAGTAGCTCTACCCTCTCAACCAACAGGTCAGCCTTGTGGAGTCGCACATGTCTACAGATGAGAACGGGTCCTGGAGCTGCCAGCCACGCTGTGAGCGAATCCCCGGAGGTGGATTTCCTGGGGAAGGCAAAGAGACGTTCATGGGGGGTTTTGTTAGTCGCGGTGCACAGGAGCGACCGAATGGAGTGGTGTGCGTCGGGGATGACCTCGTGCTAGCGGGGGGCCGGGAGATTTCTGGACCATAGGGCCAGCTGGACGGCCCTCCAGACCGTCCCATTCTCCCGCCCCACCTGCCCGTTTCTCCTGGGGTTGTAGCTGGTCGTCCTGCTCGAGGCAATGCCCCTGTTGAGCAGGTACTGGCGCAGCTCATCACTCATAAATGAGGATCCCCGGTCGCTGTGGACGTAGGCGGGGAAACCGAACAGAGTGAAGATGGTGTTGAGGGCTTTGATGACGGTGGCAGACGTCATATCAGGACATGGGAAGGCAAAGGGGATTCGGGAATATTCGTCGACCACACTGAGGAAGTACGTGTTGCAGTCGGTGGAGGGGAGGGGCCCTTTGAAGTCCACGCTGAGGCGTTCAAAGGGGCGGGAGGCCTTCACCAGGTCTGGCCGGTAGAAGTGCGGTTTACACTCCGCGCAGACCTGGCAGTCTCTGGTGATAGCCCTGACTTCCTCGATGGAGTAGGGCAGATTGCGGGCCTTATGAAGTGGTAAAAACAGGTGACTCCTGGGCGACAGAGATTGTCCTGCAGGGTCCGGAGTCGGTCCACTTGTGCGTTGGCACATGTACCTCGGGATAGGGCATCGGGGGGCTCGTTGAGCTTACTGGGGCAATACAAAATCTTGTGGTTGTAGGTGGAGAGCTCGATCCTCCACCTCAAGATTTTATGATTTTTGATCTTGCCCCGCTGTGTGTTATTAAACATGAAGGCAACCGACCGTTGGTCAGTGAGGAGAGTAAATCTCCTGCCGGCCAGGTAATGCCTCCAAAGCCGCACAGCTTCAACGATGGCTTGGGCCTCCTTTTCGACGGAGGAGTGCCGAATTTCGGAGGCATGGAGGGTGCGGGAAAAGAATGCCACGAGCCTGCCTGCCTGGTTGAGGGTGGCGGCCAGAGCGACGTCTGATGCATCGCTCTCGACTTGGAAGGGGAGCATCTCGTTGACCGCGTGCATCGCGGCCTTCGCGATGTCGGCCTTGATACGGTCGAAGGCCTGGTGAGCCTCGGCCGTCAGAGGAAAAACAGTGGATTGAATGAGTGGGCGGGCCATGTCCGCATAGTTTGGGACCCACTGGGCGTAATACGAAAAGAACCCCAGGCATCGTTTGAGGGCCTTGGGGTAGTGGGGGAGGGGGAGTTCCATGAGGGGGCGCATGCGATCGGGGTCGGGCCCCAGAACTCCGTTCTGGACCACATAGCCGAGGATGGCTAATCGGTTCGTGCTGAACACGCACTTCTCCTTGTTATACGTGAGGTTGAGGAGAGTGGCGGTGTGGAGAAATTTGGAAAGGTTAGCGTCGTGGTCCTGCTGGTCGTGGCCACAGATGGTGACATTGTCCAGGTACGGGAAGGTGGCCCGCAGTCCGTACCAGTCAACTATTCGGTCCATCTCCCGTTGGTGACATCGAAGGGAACCCTAAGAAAGTGGTAAAGGCGGCCGTCTGCTTCAAACGCAGTGTATGGGCAGTCCGCCTTGAGGATGGGGAGCTGGTGGTAGGCAGATTTCAGGTCCACTGTCGAGAAAACCCGATATTGTGCAATCTGATTGACCATATCAGATATGCATGGGAGGGGGTACGCGTCGAGCTTCGTGTACCGGTTGATGGTCTGACTGTAGTCAACGACCATCCTGTTTTTCTCCCCGGTTTTCACCACTACCACTTAGGCTCTCCAGGGGCTGTTGCTGGCCTCGATGATACCTTCCCGCAGCAGCCGCTGGACCTCAGACCTGATGAAGGTCCTGTCCTGGGCGCTGTACCGTCTGCTCCTGGTGGCGAAGGGCTTGCAATCCGGGGTTAGGTTTGCAAAAAGGGAAGGCGGGTCGACCTTAAGGGTCGCGAGGCTGCACACAGTAAGGGGTGGTAAGTGCCCGCCAAATTTCAGGGTTAGGCTCTGGAGGTTGCACTGGAAATCCAGGCCGAGTAGCAAGGCAGCGCAGAGGTTGGGGAGGACGTAGAGGCGGAAGCCGCTGAACTCCATGGCCTGGACGGTGAGGGTGATGATGCAGTACCCCCGGATCGCCACGGAGTGGGATCCGGAGGCCAGGGAGATTCTCTGGTTAGCGGGGTGTACCGCGAGGGAGCAGCACCTTACGCATCGGGGTGGATGAAGTTCTCAGTGCTCCCGGAGACCAGAAGGCAGGAGATCTCGTGCCCGTCGACCTTCACCTTTGTCGAAGCGGGCGGGAGGTTGTGTGGTCGAGACTGGTCAATCGTGACCGAGGCGAGACGCGGCTGGTTGTTGGCGGTTGCAGGCGATGAGTGGCCTGATGAGTCCTGAGGCAGGTAAGATGGCGGCGCCCACGGACTGCACGTGTCCTGGGGGAGGCAAGATGGCAGCGCCCATTGGTTCTGAGGCAGGCAAGATGGCGGCGCCCACGGGTCGCACGTGTTGTGAGTAGAGCAAGATGGCGGCACACACGGGCCGCACGTGGTCCGAGGGGGGAAGATGGCGGCGCCCACTGGCCGCACGGGGGGGTGCTGGGACAATAGCGGTGATTGAGCGGGCCTGGCACACTGCAGCCAAATGTTCCTTCTTGCCACAGGCCTTGCAGAGGGCGCTCCGCGCCAGGCAGCGCTGCCGGGGGTGTTTTGACTGTCCACAGAAGTAGCATTTGGGTCCCCCGAGGTTGGTTGGCTGCCGTGCGGCGCAGGCGTGGGGTTGGCTGGGGGCTGACGCTGATGGGGTCCATGATGGGGTGGCCGTCGGCGGGGTCCACAATGCACAGGGGAGGTGGGCCGCGCGGTCGGGGGCATAGGCCAGAACATTGCGTGATGCGACCGTAAGCGAGAGCGCTAGTTTTTTGGTCACCGCGAGGTCAAGCGTGGCTCCTTCTAAGAGGCGCTGGCGAATGTAGTCAGACCCTATGCCCGTAACGAATGCGTCTCTCATCAGCAGGTTTGAGTGTTCAGTGGCCGAAACGGCCTGGCAGTCACACTCTCTCACCAGGGCGAGCAGGGCGCGCCAGAAATCTTCCACAGACTCATCGGGAAGTTGGCCCGCGTGGACAGGAGATGCCTGGCGTAGATTTTGTTGGTCCGCTGAGTGTAATTTTCCTTCAGTAGCGCCATGGCTTCTGCGTAGTTAGGCGCGTCCTGGACGAGGAGAAAAATGTTGGAGCTCAGCCGCGTGTACAGAATCTGGAGCTTCTGTGCTTCTGAGATTGGGTCTGGCGCAGACCCGATGTAAACTTCAAAACATGCTAGCCAATGTTCGAAGTCTTTTTTGGCGTTGTCTGCTTGAGGATGCAGCTGCAGGCGATCCGGCTTGATGTGGAGGTCCATCTCTGAAAAATCTCTGTGTAATAAATTGATGCGCTATCAATTACGACGAGACAAGAGTAGACTGTAATCGAGGCTTTATTACACAGAGATGTGTGGCCTCCTACAGCAGCTGACGAAATGGCTGCTGTTCGGAGAGCACACATATTTATACTCCGCCTACTGGGCGGAGCCAGGCAGGGATCTACCCCCGTACCTGTAGTACAGGGACCTTACCGTAAAACTCATATATATATATACAGTATGATACATCAGTGGTGACTACCACAAGCTTAAACTGGATGGAACAGTCGTTGACCTGCATCACTGCACACCATTCGTCCGCAGAATCCACAGCAAAGGTGGATTGACTTTGTGATGAGTTGGATGTGGTATATTCACATTTGGTAATGATGCCCACACAGTAGGCGGAGTCCAGGCATTCTTCCTCTGGATCCGTTGTGCTGCCAGGATCAGAATCCTGTAATCGTTGTTGCACACTCTGAACGCGCCGTCATCGGAATTGGGAGCGCTGTCCCCTGTATGGTGGTGCAGACCTGCACAAGGCTGCATAGTGTCCAGGTTTCCCGCAGTTTAAACATCGCCTGCCTCTTGCAGGGCAGTGTTTCTTTAAGTGGGCGTTGCCGCAGTTCGAGCACATCATGACGTCGGCGTCCTGATGATCCGCGGGTCGTCGCACATGCGCAGCGCGGGAGTCGGCCGCTTCATTATCCCGTTCGCTTGGGCATGCTTGGGGCCCCGGGAAAAGTGTGCAAAATGGCCGCTTTCATCAATGCTGAGGCGCTGCATCCGGGAGAAGGCCTGCACACTCTCTGCCTCGTGGGAGGCAAGTTTCTCATTTTCAGCCGATTTGTACTGGGCATAGCGACTTCTGGCGTGCTCATGCACTGTGCATGTTTCAATCACGACTGGCAGGGTCATATGCTTGATTTTTAGTAGCTGTTCTCTCAGAGGATCAGAGTGAACTCCAAAAACGATTTGGTCTCTGATCATGGAGTCAGCAATATCACCAAAGTTGCAAGACAGCGCTAGCAGGCGGAGGTTAGTTAAGAAGGAGTTGAAAGATTCATTTTTACCTTGTAGACACTGTGTGAATATGTAGCGCTCGAAGATTTCATTGGTGTCCACTTCACAGTGACGGTCTAACTTGTACAGGATGGTCTGAAACTCTGTCTTGTCCTGGCCTTCGGTGAAGTGAAAAGAGTTGAAGATTTCCATGGCTTGATTACCCGCTGTTGAGAGGAGAAGCGCGATCTTCCTTGCATCAGATGCACCCACGAGGTCTGAAGCTGCGATGTACAGCAGAAACCTTTGCTTGAATGTCCGCCAGTTGGCACTGAGATTGCCGGAGGTCCTGAGCTGGTGAGGAGCCTGAATCCTCTCCATGGTGCCGGGATACATTTGTTGGTCATCATGGAATGTACTGAGGTAAACCACCTAGATTAAGCAGTCTCCTGGTAGCATGATATGTTATGTATTCTGGGATAACACAGGCTACTGGATGCAGCTTTAACCAAAAGATACTCCAGACCTTGAAGTTAGTTCAATCTCATTTATTGAACCAGTAGCACAGTTAGCACAGTTCTCTATGAGTTAGGCTCTCTGCTAACCTAAGTGTGGTTACTCTGTCTGACCACACTGATGCCCCCTCCAGTTGAAGAAGATGCTTTATTTCTATGAGTTTGTTCTCTCTCCAGCGTTTATACTATGTTACATCTGAGCTGCCTGTCTGTGTCCTGCTCACCAGCTGCCGTTCCTGTGAAGTGTGTCTTGACTTCCTGTTTTGTCTATTATGATGTGTTATGTACTCTGGGATAACACAGGCTACAACTGGATGCAGCTTTAACCAATAGATACTCCAAACCTTGAAGTTAGTTCAATCTCATTTATTGAACCAGTAGCACAGTTAGCACAGTTCTCTATGAGTTCGGCTCTCTGCTAACCTAAGTGTGGTTACTCTGTCTGACTGAACCAGACTAGCTCTTAGCCATGTGCTGGAGGTGTGGTACTGTACATACACCCTGACTCACTCTGTAGATGTTAATCAGTGGAAAGATGCGGAGTGTGAGTGCCTCGTGCCTTTTATAGTGAGATCCCACCCCTGAGTGTCCTACCTGCTCATT
The DNA here is from genome assembly GCF_047496885.1 of Scyliorhinus torazame. Classification (NCBI taxonomy): domain Eukaryota; kingdom Metazoa; phylum Chordata; class Chondrichthyes; order Carcharhiniformes; family Scyliorhinidae; genus Scyliorhinus; species Scyliorhinus torazame. The sequence continues at coordinate 85,179,064 of NC_092725.1, read as the reverse complement.
GGTCATGTCCTGTTCTCTGTGTTCATTAGCTGCCTGTCTGTGCCTGTCTGTATATCATTATCGGCATGTCTGCATATCATGACATATTATATTCATCTCTGGTGCTCCCTCTGGTGGTTGCTTAGTTGTGGTGTATTTACATTAACCCCTTGTGTATATACAGTGATGCATATCACTACATCCTCCCTTTTTTCTTTTTACATATTTTCTGCACTTTGTTAAAGAAAATTGTACAAAACATGAGATAAATGATACGTACAAGTTGTGATGATATTAATGATTATACACAGCCAATTAATATTTATGAGTCCAATGTTAATAAAAACATTCATGAGTCCAAACTTCATGAATTTGTTCGGTTGAGTTTTCTTTTTCTGTTGTTGACGTGGTGATATTGATATTGTAATTTCTTTGTGAATGTCGTCAGTGTTCTTGTTTTTAAGTAACCAACAAGTCATCACAGGGTGTTCAAATGGTCAAACCACTGATGTTGACTGACGTGGACTTTTTCTGTGCTTGTGGTATTGACTTAGTGTGTCATCTGCCTTGAAAGCTAGTGTGCTTGTTTGTTCCGGAGCAAGTGTGAATTTGTGAGAGTCATTGTCATGCCATGGTATGTTTGTTTGCTTGTCATTGTTTTGGAATGTGCTGTTGCATTGTCCTTCATGTGCAGAGTTTACCATGTTGTGCAGGTCATCGTTTCATTGTTGTTGTTTCTGTCGTTTCTGTCTTTGTTGTTTTCATTGTCGTTCTTGTTGTTGTTTATGTTGTTTTCGTTGTTGTTCTTGTTTTTGTCATGCTTGTTGTTGTCTTTGTTGTACATGTGGTTGTTGTTGTGCTTGTAGTTTTTGCTGTTGTTCTTGTTGTGCTTCTTGTTGTTTTTGTTGTTGCTTTTGTTGTTCTTATTTCTGTTGTGTTTTTTGTTGTTCTTGTTGTGCTCAATGACTGTTCCGTGTGGATAATTTGAGTAATTCTCAAAGTTATTGGTGTCAGTGTCCTTTGTGGTATCTGATGTTTCATTGAGCGTTTCTGCTTGAGGATTGTGAGAATGATCTGATGTTGCATTGATCTTGGTGACATCAGTCATTTGTGGTGGATTTGATTCCTCTTTGCTTCCTTGATCCTCCTCTTCTGGAGTCATTTCTAGTTCATTTGAATCATCTTTGGTTTCTTGGTTTCCTCTTCTGGAGTCAAAATCTTCAAGATTTCATTTTCTTGTGGGTAGTTTCATGTAGATGAGGTTTCAATTGACGTGGTCTCACTGGACTCATGAGTAGCCTTCCTCTGATTGTTGAGTGCTTCTGTACAGATGAGCTGAGATCTGTCAGTCTCGCTGTGATCTTACACATCTTGTATGTCGATTGTGATCACATTGTCACTGTTGTCACATACAGTGGGTAGACTTACATTGTCTTCTTGTTGTTCACGTGAGCTTGGTAGACTTTCATAGTCTGCTTCTGGGTGCTCAGATACAGTGGGTAGACCTTCATGGTGTTGTTCATGCATGGATTTCGCTCTGGAGTTTTTAGTTGCTTCCATTTTGGAGTCTGTCAATGAGCTCTCTGTGGAGGCTTGCGTCGCTCTCTGTGTGGATTCGTGCAGTGTTCTCTCTGTGGAGTCGATCTGTGCTCTCTCAACGGAATCGGTCAGTACTCGCTGTGTGGCATCGTTTTCTTCTTGGGAATGTGACAGGTTGCAGTCATCCAATGTATCGACGATCTGCCATTGCATCATGGTATTGGATTCATCTACTATGAGTAGAGTCGTGTTGAGCTTTTCAATCTTGGCGCTGATGCTTTTATGATCACCATATCCGAATAACTCAGCCATGTCTGAGTAGTATTTTTCGATAAACAAATCATCTTTTTTTGTTTCGGGTGTGTTATGTGCTCTTCAAGTTCAATGAACAAATCATCTTCTTTGGTTTTGGATTTGTCATTGTGCTCTTCCCTTTGGGTGGTGCAAACTGTGTGTTCCAGGATGCTGTGAAATTTATTTTCAACTGCTGGTCGAAGTTCAGGCAATGTTGTACCTTTTGAGGTTGAATGTTTTGGTTTTGCGCCTTTAAGAGTCTTGTTTTTGATTTTCGGGCATTTCCCCTTTAAGTGGGCGTGGTCTGAGCCTTCTGACGTCATTATGCTCGTGACGTAAAGCGTAGGAATCGATTGCGCATGCGCAAATCGATTTTCCTTTACTGTGCGCTTTTCCTTAAAAGTGCGCATGCATAGATCCGCCATCGAACTCTGCATTCTTTTTGTTCAACTGAGCATGCGCGATTTGCGCATGCGCAGATCCGTCGGCGATTTGCGCATGCGCAGATCCATCTTCAAACGGTGTCCGATCTTCTTGTGACTGCGCATGCGCGGCTTGCCAAGCGCAGAATGCTCTGCTCCCCAAAACTTCTTTTTTCGATTGTGCATGCGTGGCTTGCACATGCGCAGAACGATCTGAGTCATAAATGGCTATTTTTAACTGCGCATGCGCGGTTGCAGTTTCCTGCACATGCGCAGACCCAGATTTGCATCTTTTGTTCCCCGGAGAGTTTAAAATGTGCTCAGACGCCATTTTAACTTCTTTAGACCCGTGGAAAATAAATTTTTCGCCGTTTTTCTTGTTAGAAACTTAAAGTTTTTTTTTCTTGCGATCTGCACTTTTCAATCGCAATTTCCAGCGTTAAACCTTTCTGTTCTGATAATGATTGTTTGTATTTCGCATCACTCATTCCATGTGCAATTTGGTCTCTGAGCATTGAATGTCTAAAGCAGCACTTTTACTGGTGTTACAGTGATCTTCAAATTTAAAAAAATATATATTATCTTAGTCTCCTTTTTCACATTTTCTCCCAAATTTACACCCACCAACAACAAACAATAATCAGTAACAAATATGTCAATCCCCATATCAATAACAACGATCCCATCCTCCCACCAAACCCCAAACATTAGCCCGCATGTTCACATAAACAAATGACAAAAATGAATCAGGAATCACCCATGGTCACCATCAACACACACCGCCCCCGTCCCCCAAACCCTCCCCCCCACCCCCCCCACCCCAACTAATGTTCGATGTTATCCAGTTCTTGAAAGTGCATGATGAATAATGCCCATGAATTGTAGAACCCGTCCATCCTTCCCCTCAGTTCAAACTTAATCTTCTCAAGAGTCAAGAATTCCAACAAGTTCCCCCGCCACGCCAGGCACAGGGTGGAGAGGTTGCTCTCCATCCGATCAGGATCCGCCTTCGGGCGATCAACGAGGCGAAGGTTACAACATCTCCGTCTGCACCCGTTTTCAACCCTGGCTGGTCCGACACCCCGAATATGGCCTCCCGAGGGCCTGGGTCCAGTTTCGCGCGCACCACTTCAGAAATTACCCTAAAAACCTCCTTCCAGTAATCCTCTAGCTTTGGACAGGACCAAAACATATGAACGTGATTAGCGGGGCCCCCCCACAACGTTCACACATATCTTCTACTCCTTTAAAGAATTGGCTCATCCTCGCCCATGTGAGGTGTGCTCTGTATACCACCTTCAGCTGTATCAGCCCCAACCTCGTGCACGAGGTGGAGGCATTCACTCTCCGGAGCACCTCACACCAGAACCCCTCCTCCATATCCTCTCCCAACTCTTCCTCCCACTTTGCTTTGATCTCTTCCAGTGGTGCCTTCTCCTCTTCCAAAATAGCTCCGTAAACCGCTGGCACTACCCCCTTCCCCAGTCCCCCTGTCATCAGCACCTCCTCCGGCAATGTGGAGGCCGGCTTCACCAGGAAACCCTGTATCTCCTTTCTGGCAAAATCTCGAACCTGCATGTATCTAAACATTTCCCCCTTCTCCAGCCCATACTTCGCTTCCAGCTCTTTCAGCCCTGCAAACCGACCCCTAAGAAACAAATCTTTTAGTGTCTTAATCCCCTTCTCCTCCCATTTCTGAAAATTTCCATCCCACCTCCCTGGCTCAAATCTGTGGTTCCCCAGAATCGGCATTTCCCTTGACCTTGCCCCCAACCTGAAGTGTTGGCGAAACTGCCTCCAAATTCCCAATGAAGCTATTATTACCGGACTCCCGGAGTATTTCCCCGGGGCTATCGGGAGCGGCGCTGTTGCTAGTGCTTTCAATCCCGACCCCCTGCACAATCTCTCCTCCATTCTGACCCACTGGGAATCAACCCCTCTGACCCAGCTCCGCACCTTCTCCACATTCGCCGCCCAGTAGTAATACATCAGGTTCGGAAGACCCAAACTCCCTGCCTGCATTCCCCTCTGTAGCAGCATCTTTCTAACTCTGGCCACCTTCCATCCCCATATGAACGAAATAATCCTTCCTTCAATCTCTCTGAAGAAAGTCTTTGGCAGGAAAATCGGCAGGCATTGAAAAATAAACAGAAATCGCGGCAGCAAGTTCATTTTAACTGCCTGTATCCGACTCACCAGTGACACAGGGAGACCATGATCTTCAAATTTTTAAAGTATTGCTTCTAATGTGGTGTTGTCTTCACCTTTAAAGTAATTAAAGCAGTTATAGATTTCTCTAGCTTCATGTCCTGCTAAAGTGCTATTTTAATTTCTTCTGGGGCTGTGCTCAACTCATTAGCTACGATATATAGTTCGAATGTTTGTTTAAAAATGTTCTATCTATGACTTAAATTACCGGTTATTTTCAGCTGCAGTGGAGTTCCAACGAGTTTCAGCGACTCAGCGAAGTCTCCCCACGTATGAGTTTTCTTCTGTTTTCGATCTTTCTTTGTCTGCATCTTGTGTTACCTTCTAGTAAGCGTTCTGAAGTTTCCTGTACCATGTATTATTCCTTGTGTCTGAATAAAGCTCGTAGTCTTACAGTTGAAGTAGATGCTTTATTTGTATGAGTTTGTTCTCTCTCCAGCGCTTATACTATGTTACATCTGAGCTGCCTGTCTGTGTCCTGCTCACCAGCTGCCGTTCCTGTGAAGAGTGTCTTGACTTCCTGTTTTGTCTATTATATACATCTGTGGTGCTCCCTCTAGTGGTTGCTTAGTTGTTGTGTATTTACATTAACCCCTTGTGTATGTACAGTGATGCATATCACTACAGCCCCCACACCCTTAGGGCTGCCACCACCACAGGACTTGGCGAGAACAGCAGGGGCGCTATCAATAAAGCCTCCAAGCTCATACCCTTGCAGGATACCACTTCCACTCGCTCCCAAACCGGCCCCTCCCCCACTACCCATTCCTGACCATCGATATGTTGGCCACCCAGTAATAGTTAATAAAGCTGGGAAGGGCCAAGTTCCCCTCTCCGCGACCCTGTTCCAGGAGTGCCGTCTTCACTCTCAACTTTTACTTATAGAGTTCTTTGAGAAGATGACCAAACAGGTGGATGAGGGTAAAGCAGTTAATGTGGTGTATATGGATTTCAGTAAAGCTTTTGATAAGGTTCCCCACAGTAGGTGACTGCAGAAAATACGGAGGCATGGGATTCAGGGTGATTTAGCAGTTTGGATCAGAAATTGGCTAGCTGGAAGAAGACAAAGGGTGGTGGTTGATGGGAAATGTTCAGACTGGAGTCCAATTACTAATAATGTACCACAAGGATCTGTTTTGGGGCCACTGCTGTTTGTAATTTTTATAAATGACCTGGAGGAGGGCGTAGAAGGATGGGTGAGTAAATTTGCAGATGACACTAAAGTCGGTGGAGTTGTGGAGGAAGGATGTTACAAGTTACAGAGGGACATAGATAAGCTGCATCGCTGGGCTGGGAGGTAGCAAATGGAGTTTAATGCAGAAAAGTGTGAGGTGATTCATTTTGGAAGGAATAACAGGAAGACAGATTACTGGGCTAATGGTAAGATTCTTGGCAGTGTGGATGAGTAGAGAGATCTCGGTGTCCATGTACATAGATCCCTGAAAGTTGCCACCCAGGTTGAGAGGGTTGTTAAGAAGGCGTACGGTGTGTTAGCTATTATTGGTAGAGGGATTGAGTTTCGGAGCCATGAGGTCATGTTGCAGCTGTACAAAACTCTGGTGTGGCCGCATTTGGAGTATTGCGTGCAATTCTGGTCGCCGCATTATAGGAAGGATGTGGAACATTGGAAAGGGTGCAGAGGAGATTTACCAGAATGTTACCTGGTATGGAGGGAAGATCTTATGAGGAAAGGCTGAGGGACTTGAGGCTGTTTTCGTTAGAGAGAAGAAGGTTAAGAGGTGACTTAATTGAGGCATACAAGATGATCAGAGGATTGGATAGGGTGGACAGTGAGAGCCTTTTTCCTCGGATGGTGATGTCTAGCACGAGGGGACATAGCTTTAAATTGAGGGGCGATAGATATAGGACAGATGTCAGAGGTAGGTTCTTTACTCAGAGAGTAGTAAGGGCGTGGAATGCCCTGCCTGCAACAGTAGTGGACTCGCCAACACTAAGGACATTCAAATGGTCATTGGATAGACATATGGACGATAAGGGAATAGTGTAGATGGGCTTTAGAGTGGTTTCACAGGTCGGCGCAACATCGAGGGCCGAAGGGCCTGTACTGCGCTGTAATGTTCTATGTTCCATGTTCTATGTTCTATACCTTGTGTACATGGAAGTAGAATGACTATTCCTTGCTCCTTGGCCTCCCGAATCTCAATGGATCAACCCCTCCCATGTGCTCCATAAACCCCGTAGTTCTTTCGCCATTGCTGATACCTTACCTGGCCTAGAACTCGAACGGACCATTCTCGGAACCAGGACCATGTTGAAGTCACCCCCTATAACCAACCGGTGCGAGTCAAGGTCCGGGATCTTTCCCAGCACCTTCCTGACAAACGCGACATCATCCCAGTTGGGGGCATATACATTTACCAACACCACTGCCATTCCCTCCAGTTTCCCGCTAACCATAATAAATCTGCCTCCCGGGTCTGCCTCTATCTTCCCTACCTCAAATGCTACCCTTCTGTTAATCCAGATGTCCAACCCACTTGTTTTAATATCCAGTTCCGAATGGAATACCTGTCCGACCCATCCCTTCTTCAGTCTAACCTGCTCTCCCAGCTTCAAGTGTGTTTCCTGTAACATGGCCACATCTGCTTTTAGCTGTCTCAAGTGTGCAAACACACGGGCCCTTTTGATCGGCCCATTCAGTCCACGAACATTCCACATAACCAGTCTGGTCGGGAGGGGGAGGGGGGGGGGTCTCTTGCTCCCCTCCCCTGTGGGGAGGAAAGTGTTATGTTTTCATGTTTGTTCCTAGTTGGAACAAGGTCATTTTAAAAGTCCAATCACATGATGTATTGGTGACATCATCAGCTGTTTGGGTGGGCTAACAGTCTAATCTAGCAGCCTGCAGAGAACACACCTTTCCAATAAAGCTCTTGTTTGTTTGTATCTTTGTGACCTGGAAGCCTGTCCTTTAAAATTACCACACTCCCCCCTTTTTCAACCGCTTCCAGGCCTGTTAGGTTAAACAATCTATGCTTGTACTTTCTTTGATTTATTGGAGAGATCGGCATGGCAGTATGTGCCCCATTCCTTTGCAAACTTTTTCCAACTGGTGCCAATGTTCTCATTGAAGATGAGTTGATAGATGCACCAAAGCCCTTGGGTCATGTCGGCTAGCGCCTGATACCATGTAAAGTTACTAGGTTGTGTACGACTGACGACAAAGGACTACAACTTAAATAGTTTGCTATAAGATCTTTCACCATTCTTACACACCATGCCTTTAGCCACACTGCTGAAAACTCCCGCGTTACCGACACGTCACTTCCTTTCTACAGGTCGTGGTAATATATATATATATGAATACACATTCTACAAGCCTCATTCAAGTAATTTGGATGTGATAAAGGTTCAATGAGACTTGATTTGACTTCTTCAGAAACACGTACAAAACCAGACCAACTGCTCCTCGATTTGCTTAGATGACTTTAAGAATTGGTTTCTATTGACAGAGTACCTGACATGAAACCAGAAACTACTGACTCAGAACAATCTACAGGGGGATAAACAGCACAAAGAGATCAGTAAATCAGGATCTCTGAGCTAGTTCTGTACCAGCAACGAGTTTTGCAATGGTTTATTAAGTTACTTATTGAGGTGTTGCCTCCTGATGATGTGCGTCTTTATCACGAAAGGTAAAAGATAAATGAGCTTGATATGGAATTTCTGAACTTAGCTACATGTAATCAGTCATTCGTAAAAAACAGGCAGGCGATTGATAATGGCCTGCGAGCATTTGCAGTAAAATATCCGATGTAGCTTTGTTGAGACTGATGGAGCAGTAATTGTCCGGGTTGGATTTGTCCTGCTTTTTGTGGGCAGGACATACCTGGGCAATTTCCACATTGCTGGGTAGATAGCCATGTTGTAGCTGTACTGGAACAGCTTGGCTAGGGGCAACCTCGCACAGCAGCGGGGCAACGAGATGGATGTTGGTTATGAGGAAGTTGTGGCCACCTCCGAGGAGGAGGACGAGGATGGTGAGGCAGCTCCGGATCACCAGCGGCAGTAGGACGAGGCCAGGGAGTACCAGCCGGAATTTGCAGGACAGGCGGTAGGGACGAGGGTCGGGCAAGTCTGGAGGGCCAGGGAGGCCCTCAAACTCACCCGATTCACTTAGAACGTGGCCTGGTCCATCATCGCTACCTTACCCACCACCACCCCCATTTCCCACCCTCCCTGGGACAGTGTCAGCATCATCAGCGGCTCACTGTCGATGGGGGGTGATGATAACCTGCAGACAGCTGAGCACCAGTGCTCCTCAATCTATGCCATAGTTTGACCACTGCCTGTCTGCTAAGTGCTCGCTCACGACCATCAGCTGTACGCGGTGTTCCCAGTGGGGTGAAGGGGGAGATGCCTGGGGAGATGGGCCAAGGGGTCTGACGTCGATCCGCATTGCGGAAGAAAGTGACAGAGGAGTCATACTGGTTGTACACAATTGTGTAGTACGATTCCCACTCTCCCGATGGTGCTGCCCCCCCAGCTCCTCCCTCTCCCTCTCAACCCCTACCTACCCTTGATGCTTCTGGCAGGCGAACTCTGGCGGCTCTGGGACCGGAGGGCCCTGGCAGACTTGTTAGCAGCACGTGCTCAGCCATGCCGCCCTTTTCCAGGCGTTGGCTGCGTGACCTGACCTCATCAGAGGGGTGGAACACGGGAGAGCTGGTGGCCATCATCGCCACTCCATGGGACGGGTCCGGGTTCCCTTCCAGTGCCCCCTCCTCCCGGTTGGTGCCCATAGGGCCTTGTGGTTCACCTTGGGAAGGAGGGGCAATTGGTTCGAGCCCCTGCTGCCCCTGAATCATCTGGCTCTGCCGGCCCTGGCGGCTCACCGATGTCTGCACCGTCATGTCGACACCCTCGGCGATGCTCCTCAGCATGCTCTGCAGTGCCTCAGCGATGCTCACCTCCAACTGGGACAAGTTCCGCAGCGCCTCGGTCATTCCCATCGGAGAGTGGGACATGTCCCGCAGAACCTCATCAAGGTCAGCCTGATATTGGGTGACATCCTCCAGCAAGGCGGACATTCTGCCGAGACCTTCAGCCATGTCCGTCACCGGCTGCGCGTCGCCTTGGACACCTTCACTAATGGTGCCGACGTCGTGCACCTGGCTCTCCACTGTGGTCGTCACCCTAATGGTGTTAGCCTTGGTACATCGCATTGCCAGCGACATCTCCAGCGCCCGTGACCTTTGGGATCCTCCAATCCACTATGGACCTGCTGGAGTGATGCTGACATCTCCCTCTGAATGTCCCGGCTGTTCCCTAACGTCTCCTTCAGCTCCGGGTAACCCATTTCCAGAGGCTCAGCATCAGGTTGGGACCCAGCTGAGTCCTGGGATCCAGCAGAGCTCCGACTGCTGTCTCACCTGGGGGTTCCTGTCACCACTGGATGTATATCAGCAGCTGTGTGGTGCTCACCAGATTGTGCCCCAGCAGCCTGACCACGAATGGTTTCCACCAAGGTGCGTGTTTCTGTGCTGGTGGAAGTGGGGGTGACAGCTGTGATGCCTCGATCGTGTCTTCCTCGGAGCTCCCCTCTGTAGTGGTCTCCTGGGAGGCTGGAGAGGAAGCCACCTGGGATAGGCCTGCGCCGTTGGTAGGAGAACTTGCGGTAGAATGGACATGTGGTCAGTGGGAGGGATGGGCCAGTCAGTCAGGCAATAACAACTCACGTTTGACAGGTCCGCTGGGCGGTGTCTGGTGGTTCCTCCGCTCTGCGGCTTCTGCCAATCTCCACGTGGGTGCCGGCGAATCAGCTGGCAAGCCTTCATTTGCGCCAGTAAACGTGAATTGCGCCAGGAAACTCGTGGCAGTTCGCGCTCGCTATCATACATAGAAATCTTTCCGGAGAATCGCATCCTAGGTAGCTTTTGATCCATTTAAATCTCAAAGAGGTTCTATTGTCCAGTTTCCAAATGCCAGAGGGTAATACACACAGGAATGCAGTACAAGCCTATAAATCCCAACTTTCCCAATTGCAATCTTTTCCTTACTTTTTCACATTGAACATGTTTTGGTAACTTGTCACTAGTGAAAGTTACCTTTAAACTGTTGATAAAGTTGAATGCGTTATTTTGGCTGTTTGTTATTCAGCAATTGGGTTTCCCACATCTACCAACAAAAATGTTTTAATAATTGGTTTGTTTGCAGCTGAGACAAGTCCATTTGCAATGTGTAAATAAAAAGCATTAACCTTTTAGCTTTTGAAACTCAAAATATAGAAATACTAGAGATATATTTGGTGGAATGAAACTTTCATTCACTGCTCTGACCTCTCAGTTACTTCACCCAAGACCAGGAATGGGGTAATTTACACATTCGGGCAGGTGCTGAAGGCCTACCGACACAGAGAGCCTGCGAGGATTTGAGTGTGGCACCTTGTTCCTTTGACCCTCTGTGGTAGTCCCCACTGTTGGCGGAGCATAAATGTGCGTGCTCTCCGAACAGCAGCCATTTTGTCAGCTGCTGTAGGAGGCCACACATCTCTGTGTAATAAAGCCTCGATTACATTCTCCTCTCGTCTCGTCGTAATTGATAGTGCATCACCCTCTTCATTGCAGTTTTTGTCTGAGAGGTTCTCGGACTCCAGCCTAAATCCCATTAGTTATGTCATTTATTTTGGGTCCAATGATGTAATTTTAACTGTGCGGGATTGGCATCAGAAAAGGAGTCACATGAGCCACGGGACAATGTAAAGGGGCACCTACCTCTGTCAATGAAAATGATTCTGTTTTTTGTTTTGCTTGTTACCGCGTTGGAAATGCCTTGGAGATTGATTTTATTGTTTGCGTTTTCCTTATTAAGATTTTGCACGGATCCTATTTTTACTTCTGCGTTCTAGATGGAGGAACAGTTGGACGAAAAGCAATGGCACTGAAGTAGCCTCAGCAAATAGAAAGGGCAACACTTCTGTTAGTTAGAGCATATTATGAAGGGAGCTGCTCATAGAAAGCCTTACCGAGGCCACAAGAACTATCGGATAACCCAGGACAGCTCGGGCTCCTCCTTCACTGCAAGAAGAGACAACACCCACATCTCCCAATCTTCAGTGTGCAGCTTCAGGTCACCATGGCTGGGTTCCCTGGCAACTGAGGTCATCAACTACCTACCCCCTGGGCTGCATGCATCAGACTGACTAACGCTGTAGTCTTCTGTTTCCCCCCCGTCCCCAGCCAGCTGGAGAAGGCCGCGCACTACACCCGGGAGTGGGAGAAGACAGGAGGGGGACTGACGGACAGTGGCAGAGCAGAGGAAAAGGAGGTCGCCAAGGAGGAGTTCGGCTGCGGGCAAGGAAGTGAGTCCCTGCTTAGTTGCGGTTCTCTGTGACACATGTGTCAACCCCCTCACCAACACCACGCCTACACCACACCCACACCACACTCACCCCCACACCACACTCACCCCCACACCAGACTCACCCCCACACCACACTCACCGTACACCACCTGTCATTCTACACCAGCCCCACCCCCACACCAGCCTCACTCCCACATCACACTCACCCGTACACCACCCTCACTGTACACCACCCCCACCCTCACCCGCACATCACACTCACCCCCACACCACCCCCACATTGTGAGACGTTTTAGTTGCTGTGTTTATGAAGAGTCTAAAGTTCTGTTCCTTTTTCACCAACACGCATTTATTTCATTCCAACAGACGTTGCACAAAACTCTAACTACACATCACCTCACAGAGGCCACCTGAAGCCCCTTTACATATCAGTGTCAATTAATGGATACTTAACATAAATGAGACAACTAAATGCAATGTGTCTGTGGTATTTGAGGTATTACGGTGCCTGTTAGGCTGGAGCACCATTGGTGGAAACTGTATGCTTTCTATTGGTTAGGGTGTATGGTAGCTCCGCCCTGCCTGGCAGGGTATAAGAGCCCGTGCCGCCACAGCAGCCTTCATTCTGTACCTGAGCTGCTGGGGGAAACATCTAGCTTATTAAAGCCTTCAGTTGGACTACAACCTCGCTTTAGTGGTCATTGCATCAATTTAATAAGCTATTTTTTTTTAAGAAGAAAGGATGGAACTCCGAATCAAGCTGGAGTGTCTGCAACTCAGCCCCCACGTGGCGAACTGAGCGGCAATCTTCAAGCACTGGCTGGCGTGTTTTAAAGGGTATCTCGGGACGGCAGAAAACACACCCACGGGAGAGCAGAAACTGCAAGTCCTGCACTCAAGGGTGAGCCCGGAGATTTACACCCTCATCGAGGAAGCAAAAGACTTTGATGCAGCAATAGAGCTGCTAAAAGGACACTATATTCGCCCGGTAAACCAGGTCTATGCCCGGCACCTGCTTGCAACAAGGCGACAAACCCCTGGGGAATCGCTGGAAGAATTCTACCGTGCACTCCTGGTGTTGGGGAGAAACTGCAGCTGCCCGCAAGTTTCGGCGAGCGAACACACTAAACTCTTGGTGCGGGACGCTTTCGTGGCAGGTATGCTATCCTCACAAATCCGCCAGTGACTGCTAGAAAAAGACACTCTGGGTCTCAAGGAGCCACAGGCCCTTGCAGGCTCACTGCAGGCCTCCAGGAATGCCCGTGCTTACATTCCCGACCGCGCGGCAGCCCCCTGGGCAGCGTGGAACCCCTCAGCAGCCGACCCCGAGACTTCCCCCATCCCCCCACAAGTCTGCGCTGCAAGGCAATCTGGCAACCCCGGGGGGCCCCACTGCTACTTTTGCGGGAAGGCCAAGCACCCCCGCCAGCGCTGCCCAGCCTGCGCATCCACCTGCAAGGGATGCGGCAAAAAGGGCCATTTCGTGGGGGTATGTCAGGCCCGTGCGATTGCCGCGGTCTCCGGCGGCGAATGCGGACAGCAACCACAAACCTCTCCACTGTCCCCGTGCGGCCAGCGGTCGCAGCCATCTTCCTATTCCAGGGCCACGTGCGGACCCCGGGCGCCGCCATCTTGTTCCGCGGACGCCACGTTAGAGGGATGGGCGCCGCTATTTTGTGCATCCCCAGCCATGTGCGACCAATGGGAGCCGCCATCTTGGATGAACCCCCATGACCCCAGCTCGGCTGACAATGCACTGCCCGAAGAGAACTCTCAACTGCTGCGATTAGCCTCGGTGACCCTGGATCAGTCTCGGCCTCGAACACTCTCAACTGTGACAACGACCGTATTCATCAAGGGCACGAGACGTCCTGCCTAATCGACTCTGGGAGCACAGAGAGCTTCATACACCCAGATACGGTATGGCGCTGTTCTCTCCTCATCCACTCCGTTAACCAAAAAATCTCCCTGGTTCCCCCTCCCTCACTGCTCCAAGTTCACACTCAGTGAAGATAAAGGGGTTTTGTGTAACAAACCTCACAGTCCAGGGAAGGGAGTAAAAAAATTTCCGCCTCTACGTCCTTCCCCACCTCTGCGCGGCTACACTCCTGGGTTTAGACTTCCAGTGTAACCTCCAAAGTCTAACCTTCATATTTGGCGGCCCTATACCCCCCTTACTGTCTGCGGCCTCGCGACCCTTAAGGTCGACCCGCCTTCCCTGTTTGCGAACCTCACCCCGGGTTGCAAACCTGCCGCCACCAGGAGCAGACGGTACAGTGCCCAGAACCGGATCTTCATTAAGTTAGAGGTCCAAAGGCTACTGAGGGAAGGGGTAATTGAAGCCAGTAACAGTCCCTGGAGAGCTCAAGTCGTGGTGTTAAAGACTGGGGAGAAGCATAGGATGGTCATCGACTACAGTCAGACCATCAACAGGTTCACACAGCTGGACGCGTACCCTCTCCCCCGCATATCCGACCTGGTAAACAGGATCGCGCATTATAAGGTCTTCTCCACAGTGGATCTCAAGTCCGCCTACCACCAGCTCCCCATCCGCACTAGTGACCGCAAATACACTGCCTTCGAGGCAGATGGGCGGCTCTATCACTTCTTAAGGGTTCCCTTCGGTGTCACCAACGAGGTCTCGGTCTTCCAGCGCGAGATGGACCGAATGGTTGACCGGTACGGTTTACGGGCAACATTCCCGTATGTCGATAATGTCACCATCTGCGGCCACGACCAGCAGGACCACGACACCAACCTCCGGAAATTCCTCCAGACCGCAAAAATCCTTAACCTTACGTATAACAAGGATAAATGCGTGTTTAGCACCGACCGTCTAGCCATTCTCGGCTACGTAGTGCGAAATGAAGTTATAGGCCCCGACCCTGAACGCATGCGTCCCCTTATGGAGTTCCCCCTCCCTCACTGCTCCAAGGCCCTGAAGCGGTGTCTAGGATTTTTCAGTTACTACGCCCAGTGGGTTCCCAACTATGCGCACAAGGCACGTCCCCTGATCCAATCTACAGTTTTTCCCCTGTCGATAGAGGTCCGCCAGGCCTTCAGCCGCATCAAAGCAGACATTGCAAAGGCCATGATGCACGCCATCGACGAGTACTTCCCCTTCCAGGTCGAGAGCGATGCGTCTGACGTAGCTCTGGCGGCCACCCTCACCCAAGCGGGCAGACCAGTGGTCTTCTTCCCACGTACCCTCCATGCTTCCGAAACCGCCAGTCCTCAGTCGAAAGGAGGCCCAGGCCATAGTAGAAGCTGTGCGACATTGGAGGCATTACCTGGCCAGCAGGAGATTCACTCTCCTCACTGACCAACGGTCGGTTGCTTTCATGTTTGATAATGCGCAGTGGGGCAAGATAAAAAACGACAAGATCCTGCGATGGTGGATCAAACTCTCCACCTACAACTACGAGACCTTGTATCGTCCCGGGAAGCTAAACGAGCCTCCTGACGCCCTGTCCCGCGGCACATGTGCCACCGCACAAGTGGACCGCCTCCGAGCCCTCCACGAGGACCTCTGCCACCCGGAGGTCACTCGCTTTTTCCACTTTATCAAGACCCACAACCTGCCCTACTCCATCGAGGAGGTCAGGACAGCCACCAGGGACTGCCAAATCTGCACGGAGTGCAAACCCATTTCTACCGGCCAGAGAGGGCGCACCTGATAAAGGCTTCCCGTCCCTTTGAACGCCTCAGCATGGTCTTCAGAGGCCCCCTCCCTTCCCCGACCGCAACACGTACTTCTTGAACGTGATTTATGAGTACTCCCGGTTCCCCTTCGCCATCCCCTGCCCCGACATGACCGCAACCACTGTCATCAAGGCCCTCCATAGCATCTTGGCACTGTTCGGGTTCCCTGCTTACATACACAGTGATAGGGGGTCCTCCTTTCTGAGCGACGATCTGCGTCAATTCCTGCTCAGCAAGGGCATCGCCTCGAGCAGGACGACCAGTTACAACCCCCGGGGTAATGGACAGGTAGAGAGGGAGAACGGAACGGTCTGGAAGACCGTCTTACTGGCCCTACGGTCCAGGAACTCCCAGTCTCCCGCAGGCAGGAAGTCCTCCTGGATGCCCTCCACTCCATCCGGTCACTACTTTGTACCACCACCAACCAGACACCTCACGAACGTCTCCTTGTGTTCCACAGGAAGTCCTCCTCTGGGACCTCGCCCCCGACCTGGCTGGCAGCACCCAGACCCATCCTACTCCGAAAACACGTGCGGGCGCACAAGTCGGACCCGTTGGTCGAGAGGGTCCATCTGCTCCATGCTAACCCCCAGTACGCCTACGTGGCGTACCCCGACGGCCGACAAGATACGGTCTCCCTCTGAGACCTGGCGCCCGCCGGAGCCCTACGCACCAGTGCACCTTACAGGAGGATCGGTTCTTCCGCCGGCCCCGTCTATGCCCCTCCACCCACCGACGCACCCCGCAGGCGCTCCCTTCCCAGGTCAACCGTTTTCCCCACCAGTGCCGTCTAGGGGTGCCGAAGCTGCCATGGAGATAAAAGCCACGCTCCCAGAGTCACAGACGCCCGAGCCTCCACCGGAGTCATCACCGAATCTCCGACGATCACAGACGACAACCAGGGCCCCCGATCGACTGATTGCTTAATTTTAAATTGTAAACTGTAAATGTAAATCATCAATTGTAAATAGCTATCAGAATTGTAAATAGTTCCAAAACGCTGTACGGAGGTATTACAGTACCTCCACAACTAATTCTACCACGTTGCCATGTTTGTAGTATCAGGCCACCACCACGGCCGGACTTTTTTTAACAGGGGGTGAATGTGGTATTAGACGTATTACGGTACCTGATAGGCTGGAGTACCACTGGTGGAAATTGTATGCTTTCTATTGGTTAGGATGTATGGTAGCTCCGCCCTGCTAGGCGGGGTTTAAGAGCCCGTGCCGCCCCAGCAGCCTTCATTCTGTACCTGAGCTGCTGGGGAAAACATCTAGCTTATTAAAGCCTTCAGTTGGACTACCACCTCGCTTTAGTGGTCATTGATCGTGCATCAGTCTCTTAACCCATTACTTAACAGTTTCTCCTTCCTTGGAGAAAAAAAAATAATTAGGTGAAAACAAAATTTCAAGAAACTCAAACACACACATGATTCCCCCCCACCCCACTCTTTTTTTTTCAGTTTTTTTTGTTTGGACGAGAAAAGAAAAACAGTCACAGAAACAAGCGCCCTTCATTAACAATATCCAAAAGTTTATGTGAACTCGCCCCTCTTTTCGTAAAACAGTCTGACAGTTGATAGCTACTGTCGACCCATTTAATTTTTGTTATTTCTCCTCTGTCCAACATCTGCTTCAAACTTGCGATGTCTATCCGTAACCTCTTTTCATTGACACTTTTTGTAGAGTGCACATTTTCCCACAGGGATTTATTGTCAATGTGACAGTCAATAGGTATATTACCCAAATCCCCGAATCCCAAAATTTCTGTCAATATCTGACTTATATAAAAGGCCATATCCACTGCCTCTACAAGGCTTAACGTCTCAGCAGCCAAAGTGATTTTTACCACTCTCCTTATTTTCTTTGTTTCCCACACAAGCGGGCAATATTGTTCCCCAAAAGGAAAATTATAAAACCTCCTGCGCTTGAAACCCCATCACATAAATTTGCGTAGGACGCGTCACTATAAACTATGAGTTTCATGTGCCTAAGGTCACCTAAAACCAGGAACTACAAAACACACTCCTGCATTTTTAGTTTGGCCAACGCTTTATTTGCTCTTATTATGTCGTCCACTTTGGGATCATTTATTTTTGTACTTAACTCTAAGACATCAAAACTCATGTCCGGTCTAGTCTGTCTACCTAACCAGTTCAGTTGCCCAATTAAACGTTGCAGTTTCTCTTTTTCTATCTTTGAAACCATTGCGTCTTTTTGTGAAACTCGGCCACGCCTAATTGCTATTGGGCTGATGCTTTCCAAATAAGATTGCTGACGTAAAGTCTGTCCAATTTCCAGTCCAGTATATTTAAATGCACCAGAAGCCTGACTTCCAACCAGATTACAATAGCTTCAAAATCACTAGTCCCACCCCACAAAAAATCATCGACATGCATCATAAAGATGCCAGAAAGATTTCCTTTATAGTGCCAGTAAAACATTGCAGAATCTGCTTTCAACAGGCAACAGCCTAGCTTTAACAAAACTGACCTTACCAAAAAATACCAGACTCTAGATGCATCATTTAATCCATACACACTTTTGTTCAACTTCCAGAGTACCCCTTCTGTGTTAGCTGCTTCTTTAGGAGGATGGAGAAAAATGTCTCTCTGGAGCTGATGCCCCTGCAAAAAGGCAGCTTTTATATCTATAGATTTGCATTCCCATGCCTTTGTGGCTAATAGAGCCAAGAAGATCTTTAAAATAACCTTTCCTGCTGTAGGTGAATCTACCCTTAAATCCTGATCTTCTAAGTTTTCTTCAAATCCCCTTGCCACAAGCCTGGCCTTTGCCTTTTAAGTTCCATCCAGAAGAACCTTTTCCGTGCAAATCCATCTGTGGGATAGAGCTCTTTGTCCCCTATCCGGTACTTTCGTGTATACCCCAAATTCACTCCAACTATGCAATTATTGCTGTTCAGCATCCTTGATAACTTTTTCATCTAATTTATTTGAAGCCACCAAAATCTCACAAACACGTGGGCTTCTACTCCTATTAGTATTCGTAGTCTTACTCATGTTCCGAGATCTTGATAAACTACGTCCTCTCTCCCGCCTGGTATCTCGTTCTGTACTGCTACTGCTTGATCTTTCCCTTCTGCTGTGGGATTTCCTTTCAATAGTTTTCAACCTTTTCCTGCAGACCTGTTCACTATCCAATGTACTATCTGAACTGGCGCTGCGTTTCTGTGCCCTCCATTTTTGAACTTTGTTTTCCCAATCCATTGTCTTGACTCCTTCCCCTGAATGCTGTACATTCAACCAATGTTTATACTTTCCAATGGCCTTCCCTGCTCTACTAATAACAGTTGCATCCTTCCATTGACTAGACCCTTCAGGCAAGTATGTCACTTTTGTACCAACTTTTGGCAGTTGCCCTTTTGGAAAAATGGCCTGTTCAAATTCATCAGAAGTGTTGTGTTCCTCTACAGAAACCTTGTATATCAGTTCACTGGTCCTCATAGTTCTGTAACACATGCGTACCAGATGACTCTGGTTCCTCGTCATATCTGTCTGCTCTGTCTAAATTTGAAAATTTGTAATCTGTACCCATTATCCTTGATGAATGTACCCTAACAGTTTGATTACCATGTTGCAAAATAATTGTTTTGCCATCTATGCCTATGATCTTCCCTGGTCCTTTCCATTCATTAGAATTGTCTCTCTTATAATATACCATGCCTCCTTGCTGAAAAACGGCATCTGATGGCCGTACGTTTTGTCTTAAAGCTCTGCGAATTCTTTCAGAGACTTCTGCTTCCAAAAAGCTTTTCTACTGCTATGTAATGCATTTAAATGTTCAGCAACACCAGAGCTAATTGTAGTCCCCTCCCAAGCTGGAGGCTGGTCATCCAAAATGGATGGAATTTTACCAAACACTAATTGATAAGGACTATAGCCCCCAACTATCTGCAATGAATTCTTTGCATGTACCACCCATGCTAAAGCTGAATTTAGCCTGCAATTTGGTCTATCTGCCAAAATTTTCCGAAGCATGTCATCGATGACAGCATGATTTCTTTCACAGACACCATTACTAAATGGGCTTTCTGCAGCTGTATTCATAACTCTGATATTCACGTTTTCACACATATCCCTAAACTCACATTAGCAAATTCTCCCCCATTGTCCGTAAGGAATTTTGCCAGTGGACCCATTCCTGTCCCTATCCATTTTTCCACGATTTGATCCAGAATTACTCTCTTTTCTTTACTTCATACAATCGTTGATTGACTAAATCTGGTTGCTAAATCTACAAAATGCAAAATAAAAATATTATTTGCTTTATCCCAGATCTTAAGGTCCATGGCCACAATGTCGTTAAAATCCCTGGCCAAAGGTAGGGTTACTATCGGCCGTGCTGGTGTCCTTTTGTACTTCCTACAAACTTCACAGCGGTCACTAACCTGTTCTATCAGTTTAATATAGTCGTCATCCCTTACCCCTGCACCCTTTAATAAAATTTTCAGCCTCCGAGGAAACGGATGTGCAAATTGCCTTTGCAGTTTTAATACCACAAGCTTTTTATCAGCTAAAGTCCCATTTTCAACTGCCATTAACACATCCTTAACCACTCTACTTGAAATATTATTTGTCAGCAATGGAATACAATAGTGTCCCGACTGTGTAAATTGTAAGTCCACCGTCTTTCCAAAAACTGTTGCCTTATCCTGTTCCATATCCAGTTTCATGTGCGCTTTCTTCATCGACGGTCTGCTCAGAAGCAAAGGTATCTCACTTGATCCGTGCTAATGAAATGATTCACTCCGGCAATATTGCAAGGGATCACCACTCTTTACAGCGACTTCAGAGTATTATCAGCCCCAAACCTGAAACTTGTGGATCTTTTAAATTCCTTAACCTTGTTACGATTTTCAGCATTCAAGGAGTCCAGATAACATTTTAACCAGTCAATTCCACACACAGTAGATGTGCAGCCACTGTCCAATACAGCATAGTTGAAAGATTCTGCAACCAACACCCTCATTACCGGCGTAAAAATGCTTGTCAATAGGACAATGCCTTCTTTCTGGTCACTATCTTTTTCCTCTTCTGACTCTTCCGTGTCATGTGACGCTTCAAACACTCTATGCAAACATTCAATTCAAACATTCAAACACGAGTTGGACAGTTGAAAGCATAATGGTATTGAGAGTCACATCGAAAACATCGATTTATCATGCCCCGTGCATTTCTGGGGTTCATCTTCCCATTGTAGGTTCTAACTGGGTTTCTGTCTTCATAATTTCCTTTTTTCGGTCTCCTTCTATAGTCTTGAGCCCTGTTCGTAGCCATACGATTTTGCCATCCTGTTACTAGTGTATCTTCCATATTCTGCCTTATTGCAGGCTGACCTATTTGGGTCATCAGAGCCATCGGAATTGAATGTTTCCCCAGAAACCATAGAAAGCATCCTATCGGGCTGCATCACAGCCTGGTATGGCAACTGCTCGGCCCAGGACCGCAAGAAACTTCAGAGAGTCGTGAACACCGCCCAGTCCATCACACGAACCTGCCTCCCATCCATTGACTCCATCTACACCTCCCGCTGCCTGGGGAAAGCAGGCAGTATAATCAAAGATCCCTCCCACCCGGCTTACTCACTCTTCCAACTTCTTCCATCGGGCAGGAGATACAGAAGTCTGAGAACACGCACGAACAGACTCAAAAACAGCTTCCCCCCCACTGTTACCAGACTCCTAAATGACCCTCTTATGGACTAACTTCGTTAACACTACACCCTGTATGCTTCATCCGATGCCAGTGCTTATGTAGTTACATTGTATATGTTGTGTTACACTATTATGTATTTTCTTTTATTCCCTTTTCTTCTCATGTACTTAATGATCTGTTGAGCTGCTCGCAGAAAAATACTTTTCACTGTACCTCGGTACACGTGACAATAAACAAATCCAATCCAATCCAAACTTTTGTAAAGCTTTTGTCATCTGTTCGAATAAGGTATCCTTATCAGTAAACTGAACTCCTGTCAAAACCAGGAGCCTATCCATGTTGCTCACTCTAGCACAGTCAAGTAATTTAAAGGCCAACACAGACTGTGGAAATTCCAGATTGTGTTTCTGCAGCCTTTTATGTAGTCTGCCAAATTCCATTACGTAGTCTTCCATGGAGATATCCTCCATTTTCTAGAACTTATCAAAATCCGACCATGCTTCATACGCACTTAACAAGTCATATTTCTTATAAATCTTATCCATTTAATGTAATAAAGTCTCCAGACCTTCTTCTGAGTCTAACTCTTCCAATTCCGGCTCAGAAAGCACTTTGTTTCGGATTTTACTGCCATATGGTAGAGAAAGAGCCAATGCCATACCTTGTTTTCTCTTTCCCAAAGCAGTTACCTTAGTCCACATAACTATTGAACTTCTCCATTGGTCGTACGATTCCCTTTCAGAAAATAAGGGAGGACAGCCATCTTTATCCTCGGTTCAGCCATATATCCCTTTTTTTGTTTTCTCACTCACTCCTTGGTTTGATCTGGAAAAGTTGTATCTTTCAACCCTTCACATTTACACAGCAACCATCCTCTGCTACCAATTGTTAGACGTTTTAGTTGCTGTGATATAAAGAGTCTAAAGTTCTGTTCCTTTTTCACCAACACACATTTATTTCATTCCAACAGACTTTGCACAAAACTCTAACTATACATCACCTGACAGAGGCCACCTGAAGCCCCTTTACATTTGTGTCAATTAATGGATACTTAACATAAATGAGACAACTAAGTGCAATGTCTCTTAACCCATTACTTAACAACATCACCCTCACCCTACGCCACACTCACCCCACACCACCCTCACTGTACACCACCCATCACCCTATACCACCTCCACCCTCAATAATAATAATAATCGCTTATTGTCACAAGTAGGTTTCAATGAAGTTACTATGAAAAGCCCCTAGTCGCCCCTCTGCTGTGCGATGATGTGGAGGACGCAGCAGGCCGCCACAATGCGGGTGACCATCTCAGCATCATACTGGAGGGCCCCTCCAGAGTGGTCCAGACACCTGAACCATATTGTGGTGAATGTATTCACCTAATGCAGGATACTGTAACCTATGACCTGGAAGTGGTGATACGAGCTGCTTCCAGGTACTGTACTGTAACCCCGGTGGGCTCCGCCCTCACTGGGGCTATATATAGATCTGCCACCTGTGGGTAACACTCATCTGTACAACCGACTCTGGCTAGGCAAGTTCACGATTCATAAAGCCTAATGTTCACTCGCTCTCTCTGCCTCTCAGTGAATTGAAGGTATATCAATTTATTAATCGTAGACAGCACCATGGAAGCCGCTCTAAAGCCAGACAGACTCAAACTTGATGCCCGCGCGTCCGAAGCCAAGGAAATATTCGAACATTGGCTTTGATGCTTCGAGGCCTACCTCGACTCCTCCACAATGCCTCCCATGGAGACCCTCACGCTGTGACTCCTCCACGCTCGGGTGAGCCATCCAATCTCAGTAATGATCGAGAAAGCAGCCACGTACGAAGCGGCGGTTGCAAACATCAAGGCACACTTCGTGAAGCCCGTAAACGGGGTGTTCGCCAGGCACCTCCTCACTACTCGCTGTCATCGTGGCGGAGAATCGCTGGACGAGTATCTGGAAACCCTGACTCTACTCGCGAGGTACTGGAGCTATCAAGATGTGACGGTGGAGGAACATATGAACTCACAGATCCGGGACACCTACATGTCGGGGGTCCGCTCGAACTACATCAGGCAGTGCCTGCTGGAAAACGGGACCACTGACCTGCGGGACACGGTAAAGCTAGCTATCTCGCTAGAGGTGGCCTACCAGAACCTCAGTCCGTTCCCCGCGGGACTGGCGAACCCCTCGTGGACACCCTCGCCGCGGTCCCCGTCGGACCCGACTACGTCGCAGGCCTGCGCCGCGTATCTGCAAACCCAGCCCGGGGAACCGCAATGCTACTTCTGCAGCCAGGGCAGCATTGCCCAGCCCGCACAGCGACGTGCAGTGACTGTGGGAAAAGGGGCACTATGCAAGAGTCTGTCTGGGCCGACCTAAGGCCCAGAAATCAAAAATGCACCAGGCCCGACCCATGGACTCGCAGCCCCGCAGACCCCGCAATGTGGCTGCATGCCTGCCCGGAACGCCCCCTCCAGATGCGTCATCGGCATTGTGCGAATCGATGGGGCCGCCATCTTGGCCGCCAGCCCCAACACCGACCGACACGTGCGACTGATGGGGGCGGCCATCTTGGTCGCCATCTTCGATCCAGCCTGACACGTGCGACTCCTGGGGGCCGCCATCTTGTGACTCAGCCGACCACGCAGGCTACCCACAGCTGGCCGCAGTGACCCTCGACCAATTGCAGCCGAAACAGCCGAAGAACTCCATGATGGTCGTCCGGGTCAACAGGCACGAGACCCCCTGCCTTTTCGACTCCGGGAGCACGGAAAGCTTTGTCCACCCCAACATGGTAAGGCGCTGCTCCCTCCACACCTACCCCGCCTCCCAAACAATCTCCCTTGCCTCCAGATCCCATTCGGTTCAGATCCGGGGGTACTGTATCGCCAATCTCGTGATGCAGGGCGCAGAGTACGCTCGTTTTAAGCTCTACGTCCTCCCCCACCTCTGCGCCCCCCCTACTGCTCGGATTGGATTTTCAGTGTAACCACCGAAGCCTGACCCTACAGTTCGGTGGACCCTTTTCCCCCCTCACGGTATGCAGCCTCGCTAGGGGGTCTCCCCCCTTCACTCTTTGCGAAACTCACTCCTGACTGTAAGCCCATTGCCACCAGAAGCAGGCGGTACAGCTCGCTAGACATGGCGTTTATCAAGTCGGAGGTCCAGCGACTGTTGAGTGAAGGGATCATCGAGGCCAGCAACAGCCCCTGGAGAGCGCAAGTGGTGGTCGCCAGGACCGGAGAAAAGAACCGGATGGTTGTGGACTACCGCCAGACAATTAACCGGTTCACGCAACTGGATGCGTACCCCCTCCCCCGCATAGCGGAGATGGTCAACCAGATCGTGCAGTACCTTGTGCTCTCAACGGTCGATCTGAAGTCGGCCTATCACCAGCTCCCAATCCGTCCGGAAGAGCGCCACTACACTGCCTTCGAAGCAGCCGACCGACTCTTCCACTTCCTCAGAGTCCCCTTCGGTGTCACTAACGGGGTCTCGGTCTTTCAGAGAACGATGGACCAAATGGTGGACCAGTACGGTTTGCGGGCTACATACCCGTACTTGGACAATGTGACCATCTGCGGCCATGATCAGCAGGACCATGTCGCCAACCTTCAGAGGTTCCTCCAGGCCGCCCAATCCCTCAACCTTACATACAACAAAGAAAAGTGTGTCTTCCGTATAACCCGACTGGCCATCCTCGGCTATGGAGAATGGAGTATTAGGGCCCAACCCCGACCGTATGCGCCCCCTCACAGAACTCCCCCCTCCCCACAGCCTCAAGGCCCTTAAACGATGCCTGGGGCTGTTCTCATACTACACCTATTGGGTCCCCAACTACGCGGACAAAGCCCGCCCACTTATTCAAAACACCAGTTTTCCCCTGACGGATGAGGCCCGCTCGACCTTCAGCCGCATCAAGGCCGACATCACCAAGGCCGCGATGCACGCGGTGGATGAGTCCATCCCCTATCAGGTAGAGAGTGATGCGTCAGAGGTCGCCCTGGCTGGGTGACCCCCGGGTGACAGAGGTCCTTGTGGATCCTCCACCTCAGGATTTTGTCATTTTTGATTTTGCCACGTTGTGCGTTGTCAAACATGAAGGCGACCGACCGCTGGTCGGTGACGAGGGTGAACCTCCTACCGGCTAGGTAGTGCCTCCAGTGCCGCACGGGTTCCACTATGGCTTGTGCTTCCTTCTCGACCGAGGAGTGTCGGATTTCGGAAGCGTGGAGGGTCCTAGAGAAGATGCGTCAGAGGTCGCCCTGGCCGCCACCCTCAACCAGGCGGGCAGGCCAGTAGCATTCTTCTCTAGGACCCTCCACGCTTCCGAAATCCGACACTCCTCGGTCGAGAAGGAAGCACAAGCTTCGGTCCATCTCCCTTTGGAACACAGAGACCCCATTTGTGACGTCGAAGGGGACCCTAGGGAAGTGGTATCGGTGGCCGTCTGCCTCGAAGGCGGTGTACGGACGGTCCGATTTACGGATGGAGAGCTGGTGGAAGGTGGATTTCAGGTCTACTGTTGAGAAGACCCGGTATTGCGCAATCTGGTTAACCATGTCTGATATGCGTGGGAGGGGGTACGCGTCGAGCTGCGTGTACCGCTTGATGATCTGGCTGTCGTCCACGACCATTCGATGTTTCTCCCCAGTTTTAACTACTACCACTTGAGCTCTCCAGGGGCTGTTGCTGGCCTCGATGATGACTTCCCGAAGCAACCGCTGGACTTCGGACCTGATGAAGGTCTTGTCCTGGGTGCTGTACCGTCTGCTCCTGGTGGCGACGGGTTTGCAATCTGGCGTTAGATTGGCAAAGAGGGAAGGTGGGTCGACCTTTAGGGTCGCGAGGCTGCACACAGTAAGGGGTGGTAAGGGCCCGCCGAATTTCAGAGTTAGGCTCTGGAGGTTGCACTGGAAGTCCAGGCCGAGGATTAATGCAGCGCAGAGGTTAGGGAGGATGTAGAGGCGGAAGCCGCTGACTTCTACGCCCTGGACCGTGAGCATGACCGTACAGTACCCCCGGATCGCTACGCAATGGGATCCGGAGGCCAGGGAGATTTTTTGGTTGGCGGGGTATATAGTGAGGGAGCAGCACCTTACCGAATCCGGGTGTATGAAGCTTTTGGTGCTCCCGGAGTCTAGCAGGCAGGACGTTACATGTCCGTCGACTTTCACGCTGGTGGATGCGTTGGTCAGGTTATGCGGACGAGACTGGTCGATTGACATGGAGGCGAGCCTTGGTTGGTTGTCGGGTAATGGGGCGGCTGGTGAGCCCTGTTCCTGGAACGCTGGTGGTGCCCATGTGCTGAGGGGTAGACAAGATGGCGGCGCCCATGGAACACACGTTGCGAGGGTGGATCGAGATGGCGGCGCCCATGGAATGCACGTGTTGCGCGGAGGGGAAGATGGCGGTGCCCACTGGCCGCACGTAGTCTGAGGGGGGGATGGCGGCGCCCATTGTCCATGACCGAGGGGGTGGGGGCGATAGCGGCTACTGAGCGGGCCTGGCACACCGCGGTGAAGTGGCCCTTCTTCCCACAGGCTTTACAAAGGGCAGCGCGGGCCGGGCAGCGTTGGCGGGGGTGCTTCTGTTGGCCCCAAAAATAGCATCGGGGGCCCCGGGGTTCGCTGGCTGGTGTGCAGCGCAGGCGTATTGGGTGGGCAGCGCCCCCGCTGGGGCGGCTGTCTATGGGGTCCACGAAGCGTAGGAGGGGTGGGCCGCGCGGCTGGGGGTGTAGGACTGGACATTGCGCAGGGCAACCGTCATGGAGAGCACTAGCGTTTTAGTCTCTGCGAGGTCGCGCGTGGCCCCTTCTAGGAGTCGCTGGCGTATGAGATCTGACCCAATTCCAGTCACAAAAGCGTCCCGCATAAGGAGGTCTGAGTGTTCCGTGGCCGCAATGGCCTGACAGTCACAGTCCCGGACTAGTGGGATTAGGGCCCGCCAGAAGTCTTCTATGGACTCACCAGGGAGTTGAGAGCGAGTGGCGAGTGCGTGCCTGGCGAAGAGCATGTTTGTTTTCTGTGCGTAGTTGTCCTTGAGCAAAGTCATGGCTTCGGCGTAGTTCGGCGCGTCCTGGATTAACGGAAAGACTTTGGAGCTCAACTTGGAATATAAAATCTGAATCTTCTGAACCTCCGGAACAGGGGTTGGTGCCGTGTTGATATACGCATCGAAGCAAGCCAGCCAGTGCTGGAAGTCCTTTCTGGAGTCGCTTGAGTGAGGATCTAGTTGCAGGCCATCCGGTTTGATACGGAGGTCCATCCTTAGAAACTGATAGCAATAGATTGAGGCACGATCAATTGGACAAAGACGATAGTTGAATCCAACTGAGACTTTATTGCTATCAGATGTGTGGCCTCCCACAGCAGCTGACGAAATGGCTGCTGGCTGGAGAACATGCATATTTATACCTCGCCTCCTGGGCGGAGCCAGCAGGCAGGGACTACCGGCGAACCTGTCGTACAGGTCATACCGTACATCACCTAATACAGATGCAACAGTGGTTTACCACACTCTTCCTCCATGAACAGAGGCAGCTTGTACAGCCACAGAGCATCCCCCAGGGCTGCGGTGACTAGCAGGGAGGCCACCATTGCTGGTTGAATTCCAATACCAATTTTCAGAAGGGGGTGAAAGGCCGACATGTTAGCATGGTGCATAACCCCGTGCCCAACCAGATCCAACGGACTACACGATGGCACCGTTTGGCACTGAGGATTCTGCCCCGCATATTCCCTCCCCGTCCCCGCACGCCTGGCCCGGTCGATGCACGGCACTGGTGGGACCTCTGGCCCTGGCGCCTGTCCTTGATGCCAGGGGTGCCATTGGCTGGCACTGCCCTTGCCAGCGGTATGCTCCACGGCTTCCACCCAGCACCCCTTTAAGGGCTACCATGGTCTGGGGGTATGGTTTAAGGTTGGGTGAGGGATTGGGTACACCCATGCAGCTAGTGTCACTCTGTGGCCAAGCTGGGTGGTCAGTGGGTACGCAGCAAATTGGCTGTCTTGCAGGCCACGGCAATGGCGGTCAGTGACTCGACATCGCCGCAGTCCCGTGGGGGGAGGGGGGGTGGTCACCAGGGCCACTCAGCCCATTTCCCCATCACCCATCCCCCCCCTTCCCTAGCCCTGGCAGGCCCCCGCCTCCCCATCCCAGCCAGCCTGGCCAGTATCCGGTCCAGCAGCCCACAGTCGCTCCTCTCTATATCCTATCTGCTCTCTCTCTCCTTCATCAGCTACGGCACTGGTTTCTCCGCCTCCCCGATGGCCGAGTTCCCCACGGTGTGGTTCACTTGTGCTTTTAAAAGTCGTGAAACCGGCATGGCAGCTGCCGAGGGAGAGAGAAGAGGTACAGAAAGTGTCCGCCATGGCCATAGTTTGCTAACAATTGTGCCGCTGGCCGGGGGGGCTTCTGCCAGGGCTGGGGGGAGCAGTGGGGGGGCGGGGTGCTGGCCAGGAGGTGGGCTGTGGGGTCAGGGTGAATGGACACGATGCACCATTGCCGCAGCTGGCAAGGCAACCATGCAGCTGGGCACACCGCTAACAGCCCTGGTGCCACGGGTCATATAGGTGACCCCCAGGGCACCTCCCTGTGTGCCCACTGGCCATAACTGACCCAGCAGCTGCATGGGCGCGCTCCAGCACAACCAGTACCATCTTTTTGGTTGGGAAAAAGTGTGTGGAGGGAGTGTAATGTGTATGTGCGACTGCAGCTTGTCAGTCTCTCGAGTGTCGATCACGGACCGGGCGAATCCCGCACCATTTTTCAGTGGAATTGAGTGTGTTCCACATGGCAACGGTGCGGGCCCCTCAATGGTAGCGGAATCAGTCTAGGTGCGGTGCCAATTTTTCTGTCTTAAAAGTCCACGGATTCTGCATTGGCGTCAACACATTCTCAGAAGACTTCCGGTGGCGGCTATGAGGGAGTAGGTTGCACATTTGGTGGCTCCCGTTTCGGTCGGACTTTTGGACCTTTTCCCCGACTATTTTGCACTTTTGAACGGGGAACTGGAAAGCAATATTACTCAGGCACTGAATCCATACAGAGTTGTACGGACTTAAGAAGCCGGAGGGGCCGTAAACAGCAGAAGAAGTGGTCAAGCAAGGGCACAGTGGAGGCTGTGAGAGAGACCAATATGGCCGGTGTCCAGAGCAAGGTGCCGACAGCCAGCCGACAATGGAGCAGCTGCTACAGGCCATGCAGGAGGGCTTTTTAGCTCTTAAGCGTGATAATTTGGAGCCGCTCCAGAAGTCGATTGACCGAAAAAAGGCTGGATGATCAGGCTGAGAAGCTCCAGAAGCTGGAGAAGACGGTGGAGGAGCAGGCCGACTTTCAAACGGTGGCGGACGTGGAGATTCGGAGGTTGAGGGATCAGCAAAAGATGCTCCTGGAAAGGCTGGAGGACCTGGACAACAGATCTCGCCGGTAGAATGTTGGCCTCCCGGAGGGGGCTGAGGGGCTGGATGCTGCCGTGTATGTGGAGGATATGTCTCAAAGCTGTTGGGGAACGAGGTGTTCCCTCGCCCGCCGGTGGTGGACAGGGCACACAGAGTGCAGGTGAGGTAGCCGCGACGAGGGGGTCCCGCACGAGCAATGGTGGTCCGGTTCCACAGGTACCTGGACAAGGAGTGGGTTCTGCAATGGGCCAAGAGCACACAAAGCTGTACTATCATAGATTATCATAGAATTTACAGTGCAGAAGGTACTTGGGACAATAGTACCCTGTGTGTTTACCAAGACCTGAGTACTGAGGTGGCCAGGAGGAGGGGAGGCCACAGGCAGGTGAAGGAGATTTTGTATAAGAACAAGGTGAAGTTCGGGCTTCTTTTTCCGGCGCGACTGTGGGTTACGTATGAGAGCCAGCACCACTATTTCGAGGAACCCGAGGAGGCGATGGACTTTGTTAAGAAGCAAGGGCTGGCTCTGAGCTGAGGGCTCTTGGACTCATGGTAGAACGTTTAAGTCTATTTTGTTTCTCTCTCGCTGTGAGAGATGCCTGCACGCTTGGGTCTGTTCTTTTCGGCTTTTTTCGACCTATTTAGGTTGGTGTATTTTGTTGTGATGTGTTTTTCTTGTTCTTTTTGGGGGTTTCCTGGAATGTTTCCTTTATGGGTTTCTTGTTTGGTTGGAGGTTTGGTAGGGGGAGAATAAAAAAGAAAATAGCTAAAAAGGTGTGGTTATGATGGGGGTTTCGGGGGAATTTGTTTTGCAAACTTCTTCTGTGTGTGGAGGGGTAGGGCTGAGAGAGCCTGGTACTTCTTACCTCTATCTGTTTGATTTAAATTACACTATTGTTGGGGATGTGTCTGACTTGTATAGAGTGTGTGCTTAAGCAGGGCTGGTTTGGGGAAGTGGTATGGATGGGCCGGGGCGAGGGGAGCCAGGGAACAATGGGTGAGAGACTCGCTGGCGCCGAAGCTGGGAGCCACCAGGCTAGCTGGGTGGGCTAGTCAATGGAAGCCAGGTGGGGGGTTTTCATATAGTTAGATTAGAGCAGGGGTTAGGTGGTAGGATGGTGTTGCTAGGGGGGAGGGGAGGAGGGGGAGGGGGGGGGAGTTGATCTACTGACGAGGATGGAAATTGGACATGGCAACAGTGAGGAGGTCAAGGGTGGAGACGCCAGGGGGCGGGCCAGAGGATGCACGATACATGGCTGGGGGGCTGGCCAAGGAAAGGGGATGGCTGATCGGCAAAGGGAGGGCGACGTGCCCCCCAACCAGGCTGATCACCTGGAATGTTAGAGGGCTAAACGGGCCAGTGAAGAGGGCGCATGTGTTCGCGCATTTGCGGGTTCTGAAGGCGGACGTAGTCATGCTGCAGGAGACGCACCTGAAAGTGGCAGACCAGGTTAGGCTAAGCAAGGGCTGGGTTAGTCAGGTCTTTCATTCGGGGCTGGACACTAAGACTAGGGGGGGTTGCGATCCCGATTAATAAAAGTGTTCAATTTGAGGCGGAGGGTACAGTTGCGGATGGGGGTGGCAGATTTGTCATGGATAAGGGTAAGCTCGAAGGGGTGAGAGTAGTCTTGGTTAGTGTGTATGCCCCTAATTGGGACGATGCTGATTTTATTAGGAGGACGCTAGGGAAGATCCCCAACTTGGACTCGCGCAAACTGATCATGGGTGGGGACTTGAACACACTCCTGGACCCGAGCCTGGATCAGTCGTGTTCAAAAACAGGCAGGTTGCCAGCGATGGCAAAGGAACTGAGAGGGTTCATGGAGCAAATGGGGGGAGCAGATCCGTGGAGATTTAGCCGGCCGACGGCGAGGGAGTTCTCGTACTACTCCCACGTACACAAGGTGTATTCCCAAATTGATTTCTTTGTCATGAGTAGGGACTTGCTGGCTGGGATGGTGGGGGCAGAATATTCGGCAATTGCCATATCGGACCATGCTCCGCACTGGGTAGATCTACAGATTTGTAAGGATAGCTTTCAACGCCCACAATGGAGGCTGGAAGTTGGATTGCTAGCGGACGAGGCGATGTGTGAGAGACTCAGATGATGCATGCAGAATTACCTGCAGGTAAATGTACCAGAGAAGTGGGCAATGTGGATAGTACAATTGCTTCACAGCCCCAGGGTCCCAGGTTCGATTCCAGCTTGGGTCACTGTCTGTGCGTAGTCTGCACATCCTCCCCGTGTGTGCGTGGGTTTCCTCCGGGTGCTCCGGTTTCCTCCCACAGTCCAAAGATGTGCGGGTTAGGTGGATTGGCCATGCTAAATTGCCCTCAGTGTCCAAAATTGCCCTTAGTGTTGGGTGGGGTTGCTGGGTTATGGGGATAGGGTGGAGGTGTTGACCTTGGGTAGGGTGCTCTTTCCAGGAGCTGGTGCAGACTCGATGGGCCGAATGGCCTCCTTCTGCGCTGTAAATTCTATGACGTCTCAGCAGCGGTGCTCGGGAGGCGCTGAAGGCAGTGGTGAGAGGGGAGCTGATCTCAATCCGGGCTCATAGGGACAGGACAGATAGGGCAGAAACGGACCGACTGGTTAAGGAAATTTTACGGATGGACAGGAGCTACGCGGGGTCCCCGAGGTCAGAGTTACTCAGGAAACGACAGGCTGCAGGCCGAGTTCGGGGTGCTGACTACAGGCAAGGCCGCAGAGCAGCTTAGAAAGGCAAAAGGCGCGATATATGAGAGAGAAGGCCAGCAGAATGTTCGCGCAATAACTAAGGAAGAGAGAAGCGGCTAGGGAGATAGGAAGGATAGCGGACGGGGAGGGAAATCTAGTGGGGGACCCGGCAGGGCTGAACAAGGTGTTTAGGGACTTTTATAGTAAGCTGTACACTTCGGAACCTCCCAGGGGACCGGAGGGGATGAGGCGATTCCTGGATGGACTGACCTTCCCAAGAGTGGGCAGGGGGTTGGTAGATGGACTGGGGGCCCTGGTCAGGATGGAAGAGTATTGGGGGGCCTGAAGGTCATGCAGTTGGGTAAAGCCCTGGGGCCGAATGGGTATCCGTTGGAGTTTTATAAAAAGTTTGCCGAGATAGTGGGGCCAGTGCTGGTCAGGGTTTTTAACGAGGCAAGAGACAGAGGGGTTCTACCCCCGACGATGTCGCTGGCCACTATTTCGCTTATTCTGAAACGGGGTAAAGACCCGGAGGCTTGTGGGTCTTACAGGCCGATCTCCTTGATCAACGTGGGATAGCTTGATCTTGGTTTCGGACAATGCTCGGCACAACATCGAGGGCCGAAGGGCCTGTTCTGTGCTGTACTGTTCTATGCTCTATGCTCTAAACGTAGACGCTAAGATCTTGGCGACTAGAATTGAGGACAGTGTACCGGACGTAATTGCGGAGGACCAAACCGGGTTCGTAAAGGGTAGGCAACTGGTGGCCAATCTAAGAAGGCTGCTTAATGTGATTATGATGCCCCTGAGAGCAGGGAGGCAGAGATAGTGGTAGCTATGGATGCGGAAAAGGCTTTTGATTGGGTCGAGTGGGACTATATGTGGGAGGTGCTGAGACGGTTTGGGTTCGGGGAGGGGTTCATTGACTGTGTTAGGCTGTTATATCAGGCCCCAGAGGCTAGTGTAAGGACGAACAGGACGACATCAGATTACTTTAGACTGCACCATGGGACAAGACAGGGTTGCCCTCTCTCCCCACTGCTGTTCACACTGGCCATAGAGCCCCTGGCAATTGCTCTGAGAGCTTCAAGGGACTGGAAAGGAGTGGAACATAAAGTCTCGTTATACGCGGGTGACCTGCTGTTATACGTATCGGACCCAATGGCGGGGATGGACGGTATCATGGAAACCCTGAGGGAATTTGGCCGGTTTTCAGGATATAAATTGAACATGGCTAAGAGCGAGTTGTTCGTAATTCAGGCGAGGGGGCAGGAGAGTCGGCTGAAGGGGTTGCCGTTCAGGCTGGTAGGAGAAAGCTTCAGATACTTGGGGATACAGGTGGCACAGGACTGGGGCAAGTTGCATAAGCTCAACCTGTCCCGACTGGTGGAATGAGTGAGGGAGGAGGTTCGGAGCTGGGATGCGCTCCCGCTGTCACTAGCGGGGAGGGTGCAGACTGTTAAGATGACGATTCTCCCGAGGTTCTTGTTCATATTTCAGTGTCTCCCTATTTTCATCCTGAGGTCCTTCTTTAAGAGGCTGAATAAAATTATCCTGGGATTTGTCTGGGCGGGGATGTCCCTGCGGGTGAGGAACGTGATGCTCGAAAGGAACAGAGGGGAAGGGGAGCTGGCGTTGCCAAACTTCAGCAACTACTACTGGGCCACCAACATAGCTATGGTAAGGAAATGGATGGTGGGCACGGGGTCGGTTTGGGAGCAGATGGAGGCTGCTTCGTGCAGGGGCACCACTTTGGCAGCCCTGGTTACGGCACCTCTGCCACTCCCGCCGGCGCGGTACTCCACCAGCCCTATAGTGGTAGCGGCTCGTCGGATCTGGGGCCAGTGGAGGAGGCATACAGGGGAAGTGAGAGCATCAGTGTGGATCCCAATCTGCAGCAATCACCGAATTGCCCCGGGGAACATGGACAGCGGATATAGACTGTGGCGGAGGGCGGGGATTGCGAGGGTGGGTGATCTGTTCTTGGACGGGAGCTTCTCGAGTATGAGGGCGTTGGAGGAGAAGTTTGAGCTGGCAGGAGGGAATGACTTTAGATACTTACAGGTGCGGGATTTCGTGCGCAGACTGGTGCCGTCCTTCCCACGCCTCCCACCAAAGGGGAGGCAGGACAGGGTAGTATTGGGGGGACAGGTAGGTGAGGGTAGAGTCTCAGATATTTACAAAGAACTAACGGGAGCAGAGGATACACAGATTGAGGACCTGAACCTTGGCGCGATTCTCCGACCCCCACCGGGTCGGAGAATCGCCGGGGGCAGGCGTGAATCCCGCCTCCGCCGTGTCCCGAATTCTCTGCCACCAGAGATTCAGCGGGGGCGGGAATCGCGCCGCGCCGGTCGGCGGGAATCGCGCCGGTCGGCAGGGCGCAGGGCCACCCCTGGCGATTCTCCGGCCAGCGATGGGCCGAAGTCCCGCCGCTGTCAACCCTTGCCAGCCGGCGTGGATTAGACCTCCTTTTCAACGGCGGGACAAGGCAGCGCATGCAGGCTCCGGAGTCCTGGGGGGGGGCACGGGGCGGTCTGGCCCCACGGGGTGCCCCCACGGTGGCCTGGCCCGCGATCGGGGCCCACCGATCTGCGGGCGGGCCTGTGCCGTGGGGGCACTCTTTTTCTTCTGCCTTCACCATGGTCTTCACTATGGCGGAGGCAGAAGAAACCCCCTCCCCTCCGCATGCGCGGGGATGCCTTGAGCGTCCGCTGACGCTCCCGCGCATGCGTCGCCCGGCGAAGTCCTTTCGGCGCCGGCTGGTGTGGCGCCAAAGGCCTTTCCCGCCAGCCGGCGGAGCGGAAACCGCTCCGGCGCGGGCCTAGCCCCTCAAGGTGAGGGCTTGGCCCCTAAAGGTGCGGAGAATTCCGCACCTTCGGGGCGGCCCGACGCCAGACTGATACGCTCCATTTTTTGCGCCGTGTATCGGACATTGCGCCGTTTGCAGAGAATCCCGCCCCTTAAGTGGGAGGAGGAGCTCGGGGGGAGATGGAGGACGGTATTTGGGCAGAAGCTCTGAGCAGAGTAAACACGACCGCAACATGCGCCAGACTCAGCCTGATCCAGTTTAAGGTCGTACACAGGCCCACATGACGGTGACCTGGATGAGTAAATTCTTCGGGCTGGAGGACAAGTGTGCCAGATGCGCCGGTGGGCCGGCTAATCACGTGTACATGTTCTGGTCGTGCCCTAAACTCAGGGGGTACTGGCAGGGATTCGCGGACATCATGTCCCGGGTTTTGAAACCTGGGGTGGTAATGAGTCCTGAGGTGGCAATCTTTGGGGTGTCGGAGGACCCGGGAGTCAAGGAAGAGAAGGAGGCCGACGTCTTGGCCTTTGCTTCCCTGGTAGCCCGGCGACGAACACTGTTGGCTTGGAGGGACTCGAGGCCCCCGAAGACCGAAGTATGGCTATCGGACATGGCGAGCTTTCTCTGTCTAGAGAAAATTAAGTTTGCCTTGAGAGGTTCACTCTCGGGGTTCGCCCGGAGGTGGCAGCCATTCATTGACTTCTTCGCGGAAAATTAATCGTCGGGGGGGGGGGCTAGGGTAGAGTAGAGTGGGGGGTGGTTTAGGCAGGTGCTTGCGAGAATGAAGTTGTGGTTTGTACTATGCGTTATTTGCTTTTCGTTTTGTACAGTACTATACAATGTCATTGTTTTATATGCCAAAAATACCTCAATAAAATTGTTTATTAGAAAAAAACAGTCTCAGAAACGGAAAATTCAGCCCAACTTCTTAATGCTTAGACATTAAATGAACAACGGTAATTGTGGAGCTGCATTTGAATGGAGAATATAGGCATCAGTTGTAGTGTGTAGCACAGAATTCAATCATTAAACAAAATATAAATGCTGCATTTAGTTTAAGAAATTCCAACTAAATGGGATGGGAGCATTGACGGCCAAATTTAAAAATAGACTGGAAGGAACGATTTGATGTAGGGAAATTGGTTGTGTGTTCTTTATCTCCATCCTAATTGAATAAATCTTCCTCTCAGCTGACTCAGTGAGCTGATTGGTAATGAATGTTCTTATGTATGTACATGCACATGTTCAGTACATCTGACTCGCGTTATAACTTCTTCAGCTCGCTTCCTGTGGCCCACCACAAGTTAGCAACAATCAGGAACAAGGACACAAAGGTTTTTCCTTCAATAAAATGAATAATAAATGTACTTTTATTTGAGATCT
Source organism: Scyliorhinus torazame (assembly GCF_047496885.1). Taxonomy (NCBI): domain Eukaryota; kingdom Metazoa; phylum Chordata; class Chondrichthyes; order Carcharhiniformes; family Scyliorhinidae; genus Scyliorhinus; species Scyliorhinus torazame. The sequence goes on along the minus strand of NC_092725.1, from coordinate 85,142,653 downwards.
TCCAGCGATTATTATTCTTTATTTTAAAAATATTTTTATTCTCCTCCTTTTTCACATTTGCTCCCAAATTTACACCCACCAACAATAAACAATAATCAGTAACAAATATGTCAATCCTCATATCAATAACAACGATCCCATCCTCCAACCAAACCCCAAACATTAGTCCGCATGTTCACATAAACAAATGACAAAAAGGAATCAGGAATCACCCATGGTCACCATCAACACACACCGTCCCCCTTCCCCCACCCACCCATCCCCCCAACTAATGTTCAATGTTATCCAGTTCTTGAAAGTGCATAATGAATAATGCCCATGACTTGTAGAACCCCTCCATCCTTCCCCTCAGTTCAAACTTAACTTTCTCAAGAGTCAAGAATCCCAACAGGTCCCCCCGCCACGCCAGGGCACAGGGTGGAGAGGCTGCTCTCCATCCCATCAGGATCTGCCTTCGGGCGATCAACGAGGCGAAGGCTATGATATCTGCCTCCGCACCCGTTTCCAACCCTGGCTGGTCCGACACCCCGAATATGGCCTCCCGGGGGACCCGGGTCCAGTTTCACGTGCACCACCTTGGAAATTACCCGAAAAACCTCCTTCCAGTAATCCTCTAGCTTTGGACAGGACCAAAACATATGAACGTTATTAGCCCCCCCCCCCCCCCCCCCCCCCCCACCCCGCAACGCTCACACACATCTTCTACTCCTTCAAAGAATCGGCTCATCCTCGCCCTCACGAGGTGCACTCTATACACCTTCAGCTGTATCAGCCCCAACCTCGCACATGAGGTGGAGGCATTTACTCTCCGGAGCATCTCACACCAGACCCCCTCCTCTATGACTTCCCCCAACTCTTCCTCCCACTTTGCTTTGATCCCTTCCAGTGGAGCTTATCCTCTTCCAAAATAGCTCCGTACACCGCTGACACTGCCCCCTTCTCCAGCCCCCTAGTCGTCAGCACCTCCTCCAGCAATGTGGAGGACGGTTCCTCCAGGAAGCTCTGTATCTCCTTTCTGGCAAAATCTCGAACCTGCATGTATCTAAACATTTCTCACTGCTCCAGCCCATACTTCACTTCCAGCTCCTTCAATCCTGCAAACCGACCCCTAAGAAACAAATCTTTTAGCGTCTTAATCCCCTTCTCTTCCCATTTCCAGAAAATTTCCATCCCACCTCACTGGCTCAAATCTGTGGTTCCCCCGAATCGGCATTTCCCTTGACCCTGCCCCAACCCGAAGTGTTGGCGAAACTGCCTCCAGATTTTCAATGAAGCTATTATTACCGGACTCCCTGAGTATTTCCCCGGAGCTATCGGGAGCGGCGCTGTTGCTAGTGCCTTCAGCCCCGACCCCCTGCACAAACTCTCCTCCATTCTGACCCACTGGGAATCAACCCCTCTGACCCAGCTCCGCACCTTCTCCACATTCGCCGTCTAGTAGTAGTACAACAGGTTCGGGAGACCCAAACCCTTCCCCTCTGTAGCAGCACCTTTCTAACTCTGGCCACCTTCCCTCCCCATATGAATGAGGTAATCCTTCCCTCAATTTCCATGAAAAAAGCCTTTGGCAGGAAAATCGGTAGGCATTGAAAAATAAACAGAAATCGCGGCAACACATTCATTTTAACCGCCTGTACCCGACCCGCCAGTGACAGAGGAAGGTGGACTCACCTTGCCAGATCGGCTTTCACGCTCCCCACCAAACTAGAGATGTTGTACCTGCGAAGCCTCCCCCACTCCCGGGCAACCTGCACCTCCAGATACCTAAAGTGAGTCCCTGCTCTACGGAATGGCAGCCCCCCATCCCTGACCCCAGCCGAGACACCACAAAATACTCACTCTTGTCTCGGTTCAGCTTGTACCCCGAGAAAGACCCAAATGCCCGCAGTAGCTCCAATATTCCCCCTATCGACACATTCGATTCCGACACATATAACAGCAAGTCGTCGACATATAAGGACACCCTATGCTCTATCTCCCCCGCACTATTCGTTTCTATGCTCCCGAACTTCTTAATGCGATGGCCAACGGTTCAATCGCAAGTGCAAATAGCAGGGGGGACATAGGACATCCCTACCTTGTCCCACGGTGAAGAGAAAAGTATCTCGAGCTGATGTTGTTTGTGCGGACACTCACCCTCGGCTCCTTATATAGTAGCTTTACCCAGTTCACAAATCTTGGTCCAATCCCAAACCGCTCCAGAACTGCCATCAAGTTTCCCCATTCTACCCGATCAAACGCCTTCTCGGCGTCCAATGCCAGAACCACCTGTTTTCTTCCCTTCCACCGGTGCCATCACAACGTTCAAAACCCTCCTAATGTTCAAAAAGAGCTGCCTCCCTCTCACAAACCCCGTCTGATCTTCACCTATCACCTTTGGAAGGCACTCCTCCAGCCTACCCGCCAGTACCTTCGCCAATACTTTTGCGTCCACATTCAGAAGCGATATGGGTCTATACAACCCACACTCCGTCGGATCCTTATCTTTTTCTAGTAACAGGGAAATCGATGCCTGCCCCAAGGTTTGTGACAACACCCCGTTCCCTATCACCTCTTTAAACATCCCCACCATCAGGGGTGCCAGCTTATCCTTGAATTTTTTATAATATTCCAACGGAAACCCATCCGGCCCTGCCACCTTCCCCGACTGCATGTTCCCAATCGCATCCTTTATCTCCTGCTCCACTATTGCTCCTTCTAATGTAGCCCTGTCCCCCTCCCCTAGCCTTGGGTACTCCAACCCATCTAGAAATTCCTGCATCTCACGGTCTCCCCCAGGTGTCTCTGACCTGTACAACCTCTCATAAAACTCCTCAAAAACCTTGTTAATCAGCTCCGGAGCCACCACCAACCTCCCTGCCCTATGCCTCACTTGAAGAATTTCCCTTGCCGCTGCTTCCCTCCGGAGCTGACCTGCTAACGTACGTCCCACCTTATCTCCATGTTCATAAACTGCACCCCTTGCTCGTCTCAGTTGGCGCACCGCCCTCCCGGTAGACAGTCGGTCGAAGCTCGCCTGTAGTTCCTTCCTCTTGTCCAGCTTCGCCGGGTCCCCATCTTCTGCATAACTCCTATCTACCTCCAACATCTCATCTATTATCCTCTGCCGCTCCAACCTCTCCTCTTTGTCCACCCTGGCCTTAAACAAAATTACCTCACCCCTCACCACCGCCTTGAGAACCTCCCAGACAACTGCCTTCGAGACCTCACCCGTACAGTTGAAACCTATATATTCCTTAATTACCTTTTCAATTTTCTCACATAACACTTGGTTCCCCAAAAGCCCCATATCCAGTTTTCACCCCGGCCTTTGTGCTGCCCCCTTCTCCAGTACCATATCCACCCAATGCGAAGCATGATCTGATACTGCAATTGCAGAGTATTCCGACCCCTTAACCCCATGCAGCAAAGCCTTCCCCACCAAAAAGTCAATCCGCAGTATACGTTTTGGGCTGCTGAGAAAAACAAGTACTCCCGTTCCCTTGGGTGCCCAAGGGTCCACCCCTCCCATTTCAACCATTAGCCCAACCAACGCCTTCGCCCCCCCATGTAGGGACCAGCGAGCGCGGCCGTGATCTGTCCAACCTTGGCTCCTGCACCAAGTTCCAGTCCCTCCCCACAATCAGTTTGTGTGTGTCCAAGTCGGGGATGGCCCCAAACACCTTCTTTGCGAATCCCACATCGTCCCAATTGGGGCCATATACATTTAGCAGCGCCACTAACCTCCCTTCCAGCGACCCTGTCACAATCACATATATACCCCCCTGATCTGCCACCAGCTTCTCCATCTGGAACCGTACTCTTTTGCTGATCATTACCGCTACCCCTCGAGCCCTTCCGTCAAATCTGGAGTGAAACACTTGGCTAACCCAGCCCTTTTTAAGTCTCACTTGGTCTTTCGCCCTCAAGTGAGTCTCCTGCAGCATTGCCACATCGGCTTTCAAACGTTTAAGATGCGCAAACACCCTTGACCTCTTGACCGGACCTCCTAGCCCTCTCACGCTCCAGTGACTATCCTAACTGGGGGTCTCTCACCCCCCCCACCCTTCTTATCCACCATCATCATACCACCGGGCCCTGCCCCATAAGCCTGACCCGCCCCTGTCCATTGTTAGCGATTATTATTCTAATGCTCGTTTGATTCAGGGATTTTTGTACACTTTTTAACCTCTTGTGTATAATGCAAGGTATCAATGTACTGAATATATAAGGATAGATTTTAACTATACTCACCCAGCCGACACCAGGTGAGGAAGCAGCTATCTATTTTTGCCAGCATTTCTGCAAGTTCGGATAAATTGACAGGATTGTTATTTAAATATTCAGTGACATGTGAACATATAAATTAGGAACAGGAGTAGGTACCTCGAACCTGCTCCGCCATTCAATAAGATCATGGCTGATCTGACTGTAACCACAACTCTACACTTGGATATAATTTGAACCCCTAGCCTGACCAGGGGGCCAATGGGACTTTTCCACCAGGGAAGCCCTGTGATAGGATTGAAAGCATAAAAGGCCAATTGAGGTTTGTTTATTTGTGCCACCAGGAGATGCAGGGGTCTTCATTCAAGCCCCACTTGTAAAGTTTGGACCTTCACTTGTCCCAGCTCCTCACTCCTCCCAAATCATAAGATGCTGCAGCAATGCCAGGCCTCACACTTAACCCGACGACAGCCGGGCTGCTTAATTTCACTAGCTATCAGGGTTTTCCCACCTGTAATGATGCAAATTCACATACTTCATTAGAAGCACGAAATGTGACTTGCGGTGGTGGTCATGGAGTGAAAGGTCACACATTTAGCAGCTCCCATTCATGGTGTGGCTTTTACGCCGGATTGTTGCAGGGATTTTGTGAAGTAAGGGTGTAGAAGCGGGAACAGAAGGAGGGGACCCCTAGTTTATGGAGCTGCGCCCCAGGAAAAATCGGAAAATGAGGAAGTTGGTGGCGAGTGAGGACCAGATACCGAGTGTGGAAATGGCGGTTGCGCAGGGATTGGCCCCGCCAGCTTAGTGGTCGATGGACCAGCTGGTGAGCTTCCTAAATGAGAAGTTCTCCCAACAATGTAAGAGAGTGTGCGGAGGACTAGGTCCGGGCGGTGGACTTGATTAGGGCGGTGGTTGACCGCGTGGAGGTGAGACTGACAAACCAGGGACAGGCGATCCAGAGGTTGGAGGAGCAGGCAGGGGAGCAAGAGGAGTAGTCCACCTCGATAGCAGTGGAGATCGGGATGTTGCAGGACCAGTAGAAGTGACTATTGGAGAAAGTGGAGGACCTGGAGAACCGTTCTCGGAGGCAGAACATCCGGATCGTGGGTCTGCCGGAGGGAAGGATCGGATGCTGATGCGTATGTGGGGAAGATGCTGGAGAAGCTGATGGGGGAAGGTGCGTTCGACAAGCCATTGGAGGTGGACCGGGCCCACAGGGCACTTCTACGTAAGCCCCAGGGGCGTGACCCCCCCCCCCCCCCACCCCCGAGGGCGATGGTGGTATGACTACATTGGTTCCTAGACAAGGAACGTATTATGAGATGGGCCAGGCAGACAAAGCGATGTGTGTGGGAAGATGCCGAGATCAGGTATACCGGACGTGGGAGAAGAACTCGCAAAGTGGAGGGTGAGTTTCAACAAGTCAAGTTGGCCCTATAAGGGAAAGGAATAAAGTTTGGTCTGCTTTACCCAGCCCGTCTATGGGTAATCTGTGAGGGTCGGGAGCTGTACTTTGGTTCGCCGAAGGAAGTAGTGGACTTTATAACAGACAATAAACTGACGGGAGAATGAAAACCTTGAACTCTGACTGTGGGGAACTGAGCTATGAACTATGTTTTGTAAAAACTTTAAACCTTCAATGTTTAATTTGCGATGTTTGGAACGACGTTTGAGGCTCTGTATATATATTTTCTTTTTCTGTTTTTCATTTGGTTCTGTTTGAGGTTAGTTGACCAGATAATACTTTGTTAAGGGAGGAGGGGTGGCCAGGGGCGGGGGCTGCCAGACTAGCTGGAGGGCTAGTTCACGGAAGTATAGTGGAGGGTGAGCTGAAGACCAACGTAGGGTGGGATGGGAGGGGGAGGGGGGTGGGGGTGGGAGGGGTAGACTGCTGATGGGGAGGCACTTTTAGGGTGGTGCAGGAGAAGAGCTGATGGCGGTAGCTGCCAGAGGGCGGGCCAGTTGAGGTGCGGGGCATGGACCAAGGGCTGGCCTAGGGGAGGCTATGGCTGATCGACTAGGGGAGGGGGGTAGAGTGCCCCCCGACCATGTTGATCACGTGGAATGTTTGTGGACTGAATGGGCCGCTTGAAAGAGCCTGTGTGTCCACACACTTGAGGCAACAGAAGGCGGACGTGGCCATGCTGCAGGAGACACACTTAAAGTTGGGAGACCAGGTTAGATTGAGGAAGGGATGGGTCGGGCAGATATTTCACTCGGGATTGGACTTTAAAACAAAGAGGATGGCAATTCTGGTCAACAAAAAGGTGGCATTCGAGGTGGGGAAGATAGAGGCAGACACAGGGGTATAGATTCATCATGGTTAGCGGGAAGCTGGAGAGAATGACCGTAGTGCTGGTTATATATCGGCCCCAAACTGGGATGATTTGAGTTCGTTAGGAGGGTGCTAGGGAAGATTCCAGACCTGGACTCGCACCGACTCCCCTGGGGGGGATTTCAATGCAGTCCTGCATCCGAGACTGGACCGGTCGAGTCCCAGGTCTGGAAAGGTGTCAGCAATGGCGAAAGAGCTGTGGGAGTTTATGGAGTGCATGGGAGGGGTGGATCCGTGGAGATACGGGAGGCCAAGGAGTAAGAAGTAAGATTCAGGCTCGCTTAGAGAAGACTAAACGGGCGGAGTTGGACAGGCTGGTAGGTGAAATTTTACAGGTGGACAGGAGATATGCGGAGTCTTCGGATGAGGGGCTCCTGAAGGAGCGTCAGAGACTGCAAATGGAATTTGGATCCTGTCCACAGGTAAGGTGGAGGGACAGCTGAGGAGGGTGAAGGGGGCGGTGTATGAATAGGGAGAAAAAGCCAGCAGGATGTTGGCGCATCAGCTAAGGAAACAGGTGGCAGCGAGAGAAATTGGGAAAGTAAAGGATATAAGGGGGAAGGTGGTCGTGGACCCGGGGGGGTGGGGGGGTTGGGGGGGGGGGGGGGGTGAATGATGTGTTTTGGGAATTTTATAGCCGACTTTATAAATCGGAACCCCCAGCCGGGGAGGAGGGTATGAATAGATTCTTGGGGGGGGCTGGAGTTCCCAAGGGCAGACGAGGAGTTGGTGGAAGGCTTGGGAGGCCCAAACGGGCTTGGGGAGGTGATCGACGGACTGGGGGCAATGCAATCAGGTAAGACTCCGGGACCTGACGGATACCCGGTGGAGTTTTACAAAAAGTTTTCTGAGTTACTGGGGCCACTCTTAGTAAAGGCCTTTAATGAGTCCAAGGAGCTGAGAGTGCTCCCCCCAACGTTATCACAGGCATTGATTTCACTTATTTTGAAGCGGGGTAAGGATCCAGAGAGCTGTGGATCGTATAGGCCGATCTCTCTTTTGAATGTAGATGCAAAGTTGCTGGCAAAGATCCTGGCTACACGTTTGGAGGACTGTGTCCCAGAGTTAATAGGGGAGAACCAGACGGGGTTTGTGAAGGGACGGTACTTGACGCCCAACATTAAACGGCTCCTAAATATGATAATGGTGCCAGCAGAGGGGCGCGAGGTAGAGGTGGTAGTAGCCATGGATGCAGAAAAGGTCTTTGACCGGGTGGAGTGGAAGTACTTGTGGGATATCCTAGGAAGGTTTGGGTTCAGACAGGGATTTATGCACTGGTCCAGTTGCTGTACCAGGCACCGGTGGCGAATGTAAGGACCAACCGGGTCCGGTCAGAATACTTTAATTTGTGTAGGGGGACAAGACAGGGGTGTCCGCTCTCCCCACTACCGTTTGCTCTGGCTATAGAGCCGTTGGCAATGGCCCTTAGTGTCATAATATACACCAGTATATCATGATGCAGACAGACACACTGATGGACACACAGTGGGACCAATCAGCATACACAACACTGCAGCCAATCACCAGTGAGAGCACACGCACTGTAAAGACAGGGGGCATCAGAGTTCCCGTTTATTCGAGCTGCAGCTTCCTAGTAGGACAGAGCTCACAGCCTGCAGCACAGACATTCCCCATGTGCAGAGTGCATCGACTGGTTAGGACAAGGCAAAGGTCTTTAGTTAAAGCTAATATCGTGTTAACCCACAGTGAGAGTATGTTAAACTGTTAATGACTCAATAAAATAGCGTTGCACTATTCCAAGTGTTGGTGACCTGTATGGGTTCCACAGATCCAGAGCGCCCAACACAACATGATACCAGGAGTTGAGGGATATTAGCACTTCTTAGACCTACCTGCAAGTGATCTGCCTACCGCCAGCATTCCGTCATCCTGCAACATGGACAACATCTGCCCGCCGCCGCCGCTCCACAGCACCGGCAACCTAGGGGCCAACTGGAAGATATTCAAACAGCGCTTCCAGCTCTTCCTTGAGGCCACAGACAGGGAGGATGCCTCGGATACCAGGAAAATTGCTCTCCTCCTCTCCACGGCCGGAGACCATGCCATCCACATTTTCAATTCTCTCACCTTTGCGAATGATGAAGATAAAACAAAGTTCAAGACGGTCCTCCTCAAGTTTGACACTCACTGCAGCGTAGAGGTGAATGAAAGTTTCGAGCACTACGTGTTCCAACAGTGTTTGCAGGGTAAGGATGAACCTTTCCAATCCTTTCACTCACCTCCGCATTCTTGCGCAGTCTTGCAGCTACGGGCCCACCTCCAACTCCATGATACGCGACCAGATAGTTTTCGGTGTTCAGTCGGACCCCCTACGACAGCAGCTCCTCAAAGTAAAGCAGCTCACCCTAGCGACTGCCATTGAGACCTGTGTCATAGAATCATAGAATTTACAGTGCAGAAGGAGGCCATTTGGCCCATCAAGTCTGCACCGGCTCTTGGAAAGAGCACCCGGCCCAAGGTCAACACCTCCACCCTATCCCCATAACCCAGCAACCCCACCCAACACTAAGGCCAATTCTGGACACTAAGGGCAATTTATCATGGCCAATCCACCTAACCTGCACATCTTTGGACTGTGGGAGGAAACCGGAGCACCCGGAGGAAACCCACGCACACACGGGGAGGATATGCAGACTCCGCACAGACAGTGACCCAAGCCGGAATCGAACCTGGAACCCTGGAGCTGTGAAGCATTTGTGCTATCCACAATGCTACCGTGCTGCCCTACAATGCCACCGTCCTACACGAAAACGCCACGAGTTGGTATTCCCACATCCAAGCGGCTGAAATGGCGCGGCAAGGTCCCCACGAGGCGGAACGGGTCCAAGCAATTGAGCAACTCCAGGGCCTCAGCCTGGATGAGGGCGGCCATTTTGCGTGCTTTTCGCTTTGCTTGTGCGCACCAAACGAGGGGACGGCGCCGTCGAAGAACATAATGCGCAGGCACGCACCACGGTGGTGCAGCGAACGTGCTGACGCTACGAAGTGCGGCAACTATGGCTCTGCCCATTTAAAAGGGCAATGACCTGCCAAATCTTGACAATGCCTAAGATGTGGCAGACTTGGCCACTATGCTGCCTTATGCCGAGCAGCTCAGCCTGCCAACTCATATCGCTTCAGCCAGTCTCGCAGGAATGTCCGGGCAATTCAACCCACGGTCACCGAGTCCGATGCGGACCTCCCACACAGCAGTGACACCGAGGACCCGAAGGCGCCTTTTCGAGTCGGTATCGTGACAAAACACAGGGTGTCCCCGAAGCAAAGACACCAGCCGCTGTCGGTATACAGCATCGATCCAGACGATGAGTGGTGTGCCACCCTGACGGTCAACTGGTCCCAAATACGATTCCGCCTGGACACTGGTGCCTCCGCCAATCTCATTGCGCGGTCTGACTTCCAAAGCCTTCGTGTCAAACCAGCCATCCTTCCATCAGCCTGCCAGCTATTGGACTACAATGGCAATGCCATTGATGCCAACGGCTCGTGCCAACTTGAAGTGACGCATAGGTCACGCAAAGCCATCCTTCCTTTTGAAATCGTGGGCTCCTCGAAAGATTCCCTGCTTGATGCGTAGCCATGCAAGTTGTTGAACCGAGTTCAGAGAGTTCACTCTCTCTCTCCTGCTGACGCGTCTGCCTTTCAGGACACTGACTTCAGGGCGCAGCTTGACGCCATCATCAAACAGCACCACGACGTCTTTGAAGGCATGGGCACGCTCCCATACACCTACAAGATCTTATTGAAACAGAATGCCACGCCTGTGGTGCACGCACCTCGCAGGGTCCCAGCACCCCTCAAGGACCGCCTCAAGCAGCAGCTGCAGGACCTCCAGGACCAAGGAGTGATTTCCAGAGTCACGGAACCGACCGACTGGGTCAGTTCCATGGTATGTGTAAAAAAGCCTTCCGGCGAATTGAGAATTTGCATTGATCCCAAGGATCGAAATCGCAATATCATGAGGGAGCATTATCCAATTCACAAGTGCAAAGAGATCACATGCGAGATGGCTCGTTCCAAGCTCTTCACCAAACTCGACGCCTCAAAAGGATTCTGGCAAATCCAGCTCGACAAATCCAGCAGGAAACTGTGTACATTTAATACCCCCTTTGGCTGATATTGTTACAACAGGATGCCGTTTGGGATCATATCTGCTTCAGAAGTGTTCCATAGGATTATGGAACAAATGGTGGAAGGCATTGAAGGTGTTCGCGTCTATGTCGACGACATAATCATTTGGTTCACCACCCCGCAGGAGCATGTCAGTCGCCTCCAGCGTGTATTCAAACATATACGTGAGCAGGGCCTCCGCCTCAACAGGGCCAAATGCTCTTTTGGTCAGACGGAACTCAAGTTCCTCGGGGAACACATCTCCCAGTTGGGTGTGCGGCCGGATGCGGACAAGGTGGCTGCTATCACAGCCATGAAAACGCCAGAGGACAAGAAGGCGTTCCTCCGATTTCTGGGCATGGTCAACTTTTTAGGGAAGTTCATCCCTAACCTCATCTCTCATACCACGGCTCTCAGGAACCTGGTCAGGAAGACGACAGACTTCCAATGGCTCCCTGCCCATGAGCGCGAATGGAGAGAACTCAAAACCAAACTCACCACGGCCCCCGGTCTTAGCTTTCTTTGATCCAGCAAAAGAGACCAAAATTTCGACCGATGCCAGTCAATCCGGCACTGGGGCAGTGCTCCTGCAACGTGATGAGGCCTCATCATGGGCCCCCGTTGCATATGCGTCACGCGCCATGACCCCCACGGAGCAGCGCTACGCACAGATAGAAAAGGAGTGCCTGGGCCTTCTGACTGGTGTGGTTAAGTTTCACGATTATGTGTATGGACTTCCTCAATTCACCGTCGAGACCGACCATCGCCCGCTGGTCAATATAATACAGAAAGACTTGAACGACATGACGCCTCGCCTCCAGCGTATTCCTCTCAAGCTCCGGCGATATGACTTCCAGCTAGTATACACCCCAGGCAAAGACCTCAACCACGTTCCGGTCCTTCGACGGATGCAGCTGTCTCGTGCACAGCACAAGGCGGCTCATGACTCCCGTGCAGCTGATCTCCCTGCTCTGGCTCCAGATGGCAACGTCCGCATCCATCTTTCGGATGGTGCTGGTCTGCGACCGCTGTTGTCCTTCGGCAGGTGGCCCACCGCTCGTTCCTGGTTTGTCTACCGGATGGCTCCATTCTGCGCCGCATTCGACGCGCCCTTCATCTCGTTCCACGCTCACTACGTGATCCTCCACTGTCGCCTCGCCCTCCTGCTGACCCTGCCATGGACAAGCAGAGATCACTGTCACTCTGCATCCTCCTCACTCTGACGCAGTCCAGCCCGCTCCTCAGCCGGCGGCTCCCGACCCACCCTTGAGGCGGTCAACCAGAATTCGTCGCCCACCTCAGAGACTTAATTTGTGAACTTTGTGGACTTATAGACTTTCTGAATTGTTCTGTTCTTCCGTTTGATCGTTCAAGTGGTTTGTAGAAAGTGTTCATCTCGTTATTCTTGTTGCATACCGTTTTTCTGCACCAGGCACCTTCCCATGTAAATAGCTTAGTTCTGATGTACATAGTCCTGTAAATATGTATTTCGCACACACGTAGTTCGGGACATTCTCACCATACATTATTTATTGCCACACATGTACATTCTTCTATAAAAGGGGGGATGTCATAATATACACCAGTATATCATGGTGCAGACACACACACTGATGGACACACAGTGGGACCAATCAACACACACAACACACCGCAGCCAATCACCAGTTAGAGCACACGCACTATAAAGACAGGGGGCATCAGAGTTCCCGCTCATTCGAGCTGCAGCTTCCTAGTAGGACAGAGCTCACAGCCTGCAGTACAGACATTCACCATGTGCTGAGTGCATTGACTGGTTAGGACAAGGCAAAGGTCTTTAGTTAAAGCTAGTATCGTGTTTACCCACAGTGAGAGTATGTTAAACTGCTAATAACTCAATAAAATAGTGTTGCACTATTTCAAGTGTTGGTGACCTGTATGGGCTCCACGGATCCAGAGCATCCAACACAACACTTAGGTCATCAAATGTTTGGCGGGGGATAGTGAGAGAGGGGGTGAACATAGGGTCTTGCACTACGCAGACGATTTGCTCCTGTACATAACAAACCTGCTGGGGGGGTGGCCGGAATTATGGAGATACTGGAAGAAGTTGGTCAGGCTACAAGTTAAATATGGTTAAGAGCAAGGTGTTCGCGATCCAGGCACGGGGGCAGGAGAGGAGACTGAGGGAGTTACCGTTCAAAGTGGGGGGTAGGGGTTTTAGGTACCTGGGGATTCAGGTGGCTAGGGACTGGGTTCAGCTCTATAAGTTAATCTGGGCAGGGCAGTCGTGCTTATGAAAAGAGACTTCCACACATGGGACATGCTCCCGTTGTCATTGGCGGGGAGGGTACTGACTGTGAAGATGACAGTCCTCTTGAGGTTGCTGTTCGTTTTTCAATGTCTTCCAATTTTTATCCCGAAAGTTTTTTTCAGGAAGATGAATGCGGGTTTTGTTTGGGATGGTAAGACCCCGAGGGTGAAGAAAGTGCTTTTGGAACGGGGGCACGGATAGGGAGCTTAGCCCTTCCGAATTTTATGAACTATTACTGGGCGGCCAACATTTCGATGGTTAGGAAGTGGGTAGTGGGGGAGGGGTCGGTGTGGGAGCGAGTAGAGGCAGCATCTTTCAAGGGTACGAATTTGGAAGCTTTGCTAATGGCGCCCTTGCTGTTCTCGCCGGCTCGGTACTCCAGAAGCCCAGTGGGAGTGGCAGTCCTGAGGGTGTGGGGACAATGGAGACAGCACGTGAGATTGGAGGGGGCGTCAGTGTGGTCACCGATCTGTGACAATCACCATTTTGTTCCTGGATGGGGGCTTTAGGAGGTGGCAGCGGGCAGGGATTGAGAAATTTGGGGATCTCTTCATTCAGGAGGGTTTCCCGAGCCGAGACGCATTAGAGGAGGAGTTTGAGTTGTCGGCGGGGGGGGGGGATTTCGGTACCTACAGGTACGGGACTTTGTCCGGAGGCAGTTTCCAAGCTTTCCTCGCCACCCACCTGAGGGGACTACAGGATAAGGTAATGTCAAAAACGGGGGAGGGGAGGGGAGGGTCTCAGAGATATACAAGGAATTGATGGAGTGGGAAGGGGCCCCTATCAGTGAGGTGAAGAGGAAGTGGGAGGAAGAGTCGGGAGGGGAACCGGAAGTTGGACTATGAGAAAAGGCCTTGAAGAGCGTCGTGTGCCAGGCATAGCCTGATCCAGTTCAAGGTGGTTCACAGGGCCCACATGACGGCAGCCCGGATGAGCAGGTTTTCGAGGAGGACAGGTGTGGGTGGTGTGGGGGAAGCCCGGCGGATCATGTGCCTATGTTCTGGGCATGTCCGAAGTTGTGGGGATTCTGGCAGGGATTTACGGATATTGTGTCAGAGGTCCAGGAAGGGAGGGTGACTCCGAGTCCAGAAATGGCAATATTTGATGTATCGGACGATCCGGGGACCCAGGGGGGGTGGGAAGCTGATGTTCTGGCCTTCTCCTCCCTGGTGGCCCAGAGACGGATTTTGCTGGGACGGAGGGACTTGGAGTCTCCAAAGTCAGGAGTGTGGGTGAGTGACATGGCAGGGTCTCGCAGGCAGAAAAAGATTAAACTCGCCTTGAGAGGTTCAGGAGTTTGCTCGGAGGTGGTTGCCGTTCATCGCATCCTTCAAGGAAAACTGAACTTCAGCAGAAAATGGGGGGAGGGGAAAAGGGGGGGAGAAAGTGGGAGGCATGGTACTGTAAAATAAGGACAGGGATTCTAATATACGGGTCATTAGGAGCTAAGGCGGCAGGGTATTGGGTATGTTATTGTGATGTGGTTAGGAGCTAAGGCGGCAGGGTAGTTGGGTATGTTATTGTGAAGTGGTTAGGAACTAAGGCGGCAGGGTAGTTGGGTATGTTATTGTGATGCGGTTAGGAGCTAAGGCAGCAGGGTAGTTGGGTATGTTATTGTGATGTGGTTAGGAGCTAAGGCGGCAGGGTAGTTGGGTATGTTATTGTGATGTGGTTAGGAGCTAAGGCGGCAGGGTAGTTGGGTATGTTATTGTGATGCGGTTAGGAGCTAAGGCAGCAGGGTAGTTGGGTATGTTATTGTGATGTGGTTAGGAGCTAAGGCAGCAGGGTATTGGGTATGTTATTGTGATTTGGTTAGGAGCTAAGGCGGCAGGGTAGTTGGGGATGTTATTGTGATTTGGTTAGGAGCTAAGGCGGCAGGGTAGTTGGGTATGTTATTGTGATGTGGTTAGGAGCTAAGGCGGCAGGGTAGTTGGGTATGTTATTGTGATGTGGTTAGGAGCTAAGGCGGCACGGTAGTTGGGTATGTTATTGTGATGCGGTTAGGAGCTAAGGCGGCAGGGTAGTAGGGTATGTTATTGTGATGTGGTTAGGAGCTAAGGCGGCAGGGTAGTAGGGTATGTTATTGTGATGTGGTTAGGAGCTAAGGCGGCAGGGTAGTTGGGTATGTTATTGTGATGTGGTTAGGAGCTAAGGCGGCAGGGTAGTTGGGTATGTTATTGTGATGAGGTTAGGAGCTAAGGCGGCACGGTAGTTGGGTATGTTATTGTGATGTGGTTAGGAGCTAAGGCGGCAGGGTAGTTGGGTATGTTATTGTGAAGTGGTTAGGAGCTAAGGCGGCAGGGTAGTTGGGTATGTTATTGTGATGTGGTTAGGAGCTAAGGCGGCAGGGTAGTTGGGTATGTTATTGTGATTTGGTTAGGAGCTAAGGCGGCAGGGTAGTTGGGTATGTTATTGTGATGCGGTTAGGAGCTAAGGCGGCAGGGTAGTTGGGTATGTTATTGTGATGTGCTTAGGAGCTAAGGCGGCAGGGTATTGGGTATGTTATTGTGATGTGGTTAGGAGCTAAGGCGGCAGGGTAGTTGGGTATGTTATTGTGATGAGGTTAGGAGCTAAGGCGGCAGGGTAGTTGGGTATGTTATTGTGATGTGCTTAGGAGCTAAGGCGGCAGGGTAGTTGGGTATGTTATTGTGATTTGGTTAGGAGCTAAGGCAGCAGGGTAGTTGGGTATGTTATTGTGATGCGGTTAGGAGTTAAGGCGGCAGGGTATTCGGTATGTTATTGTGATGTGGTTAGGAGCTAAGGCGGCAGGGTAGTTGGGTATGTTATTGTGATGTGGTTAGGAGCTAAGGCGGCAGGGTAATTGGGTATGTTATTGTGATGTGGTTAGGAGCTAAGGCGGCAGGGTAGTTGGGTATGTTATTGTGATGTGGTTAGGAGCTAAGGCGGCAGGGTAGTTGGGTATGTTATTGTGATGTGGTTAGGAGCTAAGGCGGCAGGGTAGTTGGGTATGTTATTGTGATGCGGTTAGGAGTTAAGGCGGCAGGGTATTGGGTATGTTATTGTGATGCGGTTAGGAGCTAAGGCGGCAGGGTATTTGGGCATGTTATTGTGATGCGGTTAGGAGTTAAGGCGGCAGGGTATTGGGTATGTTATTGTGATGTGGTTAGGAGCTAAGGCGGCAGGGTAGTTGGGTATGTTATTGTGATGTGGTTAGGAGTTAAGGCGGCAGGGTATTGGGTATGTTATTGTGATGTGGTTAGGAGCTAAGGCGGCAGGGCAGTTGGGTATGTTATTGTGATGCGGCTAGGAGCTAAGGCGGCAGGGTAGTTGGGTATGTTATTGTGATGTGGTTAGGAGCTAAGGCGGCAGGGCAGTAGGGTATGTTATTGTGATGTGGTTAGGAGCTAAGGCGGCAGGGCAGTTGGGTATGTTATTGTGATGCGGTTAGGAGTTAAGGCGGCAGGGTAGTTGGGTATGTTATTGTGATGCGGTTAGGAGTTAAGGCGGCAGGGTATTGGGTATGTTATTGTGATGTGGTTAGGAGCTAAGGCGGCAGGGTAGTTGGGTATGTTATTGTGATGTGGTTAGGAGTTAAGGCGGCAGGGTATTGGGTATGTTATTGTGATGTGGTTAGGTGCTAAGGCGGCAGGGCAGTTGGGTATGTTATTGTGATGTGGTTAGGAGCTAAGGAGGCAGGGTAGTTGGGTATGTTATTGTGATGTGGTTAGGAGCTAAGGCGGCAGGGTAGTTGGGTATGTTATTGTGATGTGGTTAGGTGCTAAGGCGGCAGGGCAGTTGGGTATGTTATTGTGATGTGGTTAGGTGCTAAGGCGGCAGGGTAGTTGGGTATGTTATTGTGATGTGGTTAGGAGCTAAGGCGGCAGGGTAGTTGGGTATGTTATTCTGATGTGGTTAGGAGCTAAGGCGGCAGGGTAGTTGGGTATGTTATTCTGATGTGGTTAGGAGCTAAGGCGGCAGGGTATTGGGTATGTTATTGTGATGTGGTTAGGAGCTAAGGCGGCAGGGTAGTTGGGTATGTTATTCTGATGTGGTTAGGAGCTAAGGCGGCAGGGTAGTTGGGTATGTTATTCTGATGTGGTTAGGAGCTAAGGCGGCAGGGTAGTTGGGTAGGTTATTGTGATGTGGTTAGGAGCTAAGGCGGCAGGGTATTGGGTATGTTATTGTGAAGTGGTTAGGAGCTAAGGCGGCAGGGTAGTTGGGTATGTTATTCTGATGTGGTTAGGAGCTAAGGCGGCAGGGTAGTTGGGTATGTTATTCTGATGTGGTTAGGAGCTAAGGCGGCAGGGTATTGGGTATGTTATTGTGATGTGGTTAGGAGCTAAGGCGGCAGGGTAGTTGGGTATGTTATTGTGATGTGGTTAGTAGCTAAGGCGGCAGGGTATTGGGTATGTTATTGTGATGTGGTTAGGAGCTAAGGCGGCAGGGTATTGGGTATGTTATTGTGATGTGGTTAGGAGCTAAGGCGGCAGGGTAGTTGGGTATGTTATTGTGATGTGGTTAGGAGCTAAGGCGGCAGGGTAGTTGGGTATGTTATTGTGATGTGGTTAGGAGCTAAGGCGGCAGGGTATTGGGTATGTTATTGTGATGTGGTTAGGAGCTAAGGCGGCAGGGTAGTTGGGTATGTTATTCTGATGTGGTTAGGAGCGAAGGCGGCAGGGTATTGGGTATGTTATTGTGATGTGGTTAGGAGCTAAGGCGGCAGGGTAGTTGGGTATGTTATTGTGATGCGGTTAGGAGCTAAGGCGGCAGGGTAGTTGGGTATGTTATTCTGATGTGGTTAGGAGCTAAGGCGGCAGGGTAGTTGGGTATGTTATTGTGATGTGGTTAGGAGCTAAGGCGGCAGGGTAGTTGGGTATGTTATTCTGATGTGGTTAGGAGCTAAGGCGGCAGGGTATTGGGTATGTTATTGTGATGTGGTTAGGAGCTAAGGCGGCAGGGTAGTTGGGTATGTTATTCTGATGTGGTTAGGAGCGAAGGCGGCAGGGTATTGGGTATGTTATTGTGATGTGGTTAGGAGCTAAGGCGGCAGGGTAGTTGGGTATATTATTGTGATGTGGTTAGGAGCTAAGGCGGCAGGGTAGTTGGGTATGTTATTCTGATGTGGTTAGGAGCTAAGGCGGCAGGGTATTGGGTATGTTATTGTGATGTGGTTAGGAGCTAAGGCGGCAGGGTAGTTGGGTATGTTATTGTGATGTGGTTAGGAGCTAAGGCGGCAGGGTAGTTGGGTATGTTATTGTGATGTGGTTAGGAGCTAAGGCGGCAGGGCAGTTGGGTATGTTATTGTGATGTGGTTAGGAGCTAAGGCGGCAGGGTATTGGGTATGTTATTGTGATGTGGTTAGGAGCTAAGGCGGCAGGGTAGTTGGGTATGTTATTGTGATGTGGTTTGGAGCTAAGGCGGCAGGGTAGTTGGGTATGTTATTGTGATGTGGTTAGGAGCTAAGGCGGCAGGGTAGTTGGGTATGTTATTGTGATGTGGTTAGGAACTAAGGCGGCAGGGTAGTTGGGTATGTTATTGTGATGTGGTTAGGAGCTCAGGCGGCAGGGTAGTTGGGTATGTTATTGTGATGTGGTTAGTAGCTAAGGCGGCAGGGTAGTTGGGTATGTTATTGTGATGTGGTTAGGAGCTAAGGCGGCAGGGTATTGGGTATGTTATTGTGATGTGGTTTGGAGCTAAGGCGGCAGGGTAGTTGGGTATGTTATTGTGATGTGGTTAGGAGCTAAGGCGGCAGGGTAGTTGGGTATGTTATTGTGATGTGGTTAGGAGCTAAGGCGGCACGGTAGTTGGGTATGTTATTCTGATGTGGTTAGGAGCTAAGGCGGCAGGGCAGTTGGGTATGTTATTGTGATGTGGTGTGGAGCTAAGGCGGCAGGGCAGTTGGGTATGTTATTGTGATTTGGTTAGGAGCTAAGGCGGCAGGGTAGTTGGGTATGTTATTGTGATGTGGTTAGGAGCTAAGGCGGCAGGATAGTTGGGTAGGTTATTGTGATGTGGTTAGGTGCTAAGGCGGCAGGGTAGTTGGGTATGTTATTGTGATGCGGTTAGGAGCTAAGGCGGCAGGGTAGTTGGGTATGTTATTGTGATGTGGTTAGGAGCTAAGGCGGCAGGGTAGTTGGGTATGTTATTGTGATGTGGTTAGGAGCTAACGCGGCAGGGCAGTTGGGTATGTTATTGTGATGTGGTTAGGAGCTAAGGCGGCAGGGCAGTTGGGTATGTTATTGTGATGTGGTTAGGAGCTAAGGCGGCAGGGTAGTTGGGTATGTTATTCTGATGTGGTTAGGAGCTAAGGCGGCAGGGTAGTTGGGTATGTTATTCTGATGTGGTTAGGAGCTAAGGCGGCAGGGTATTGGGTATGTTATTGTGATGAGGTTAGGAGCTAAGGCGGCAGGGTAGTTGGGTACGTTATTGTGATGTGGTTAGGAGCTAAGGCGGCAGGGTAGTTGGGTATGTTATTCTGATGTGGTTAGGAGCTAAGGCGGCAGGGTATTGGGTATGTTATTGTGATGAGGTTAGGAGCTAAGGCGGCAGGGTAGTTGGGTACGTTATTGTGATGTGGTTAGGAGCTAAGGCGGCAGGGCAGTTGGGTATGTTATTCTGATGTGGTTAGGAGCTAAGGCGGCAGGGTATTGGGTATGTTATTGTGATGTGGTTAGGAGCTAAGGCGGCAGGGTAGTTGGGTATGTTATTCTGATGTGGTTAGGAGCTAAGGCGGCAGGGTATTGGGTATGTTATTGTGATGAGGTTAGGAGCTAAGGCGGCAGGGTAGTTGGGTACGTTATTGTGATGTGGTTAGGAGCTAAGGCGGCAGGGCATTGGGTATGTTATTGTGATGTGGTTTGGAGCTAAGGCGGCAGGGTAGTTGGGTATGTTATTCTGATGTGGTTAGGAGCTAAGGCGGCAGGGTAGTTGGGTATGTTATTGTGAAGTGGTTAGGAGCTAAGGCGGCAGGGTAGTTGGGTATGTTATTCTGATGTGGTTAGGAGCTAAGGCGGCAGGGTAGTTGGGTATGTTATTGTGATGTGGTTAGGAGCTAAGGCGGCAGGGTAGTTGGGTATATTATTGTGATGCGGTTAGGAGCTAAGGCAGCAGGGTATTGGGTATGTTATTGTCATGTGGTTAGGAGCTAAGGCGGCAGGGTAGTTGGGTATATTATTGTGATGTGGTTAGGAGCTAAGGCGGCAGGGTAGTTGGGTATGTTATTCTGATGTGGTTAGGAGCTAAGGCGGCAGGGTATTGGGTATGTTATTGTGATGTGGTTAGGAGCTAAGGCGGCAGGGTAGTTGGGTATGTTATTGTGATGTGGTTAGGAGCTAAGGCGGCAGGGTAGTTGGGTATGTTATTGTGATGTGGTTAGGAGCTAAGGCGGCAGGGTAGTTGGGTATGTTATTGTGATGTGGTTTGGAGCTAAGGCGGCAGGGTAGTTGGGTATGTTATTGTGATGTGGTTAGGAACTAAGGCGGCAGGGTAGTTGGGTACGTTATTGTGATGTGGTTAGGAGCTAAGGCGGCAGGGTAGTTGGGTATGTTATTGTGATGTGGTTAGTAGCTAAGGCGGCAGGGTAGATGGGTATGTTATTGTGATGTGGTTAGGAGCTAAGGCGGCAGGGTAGTTGGGTATGTTATTCTGATGTGGTTAGGAGCTAAGGCGGCAGGGTAGTTGGGTATGTTATTGTGATGTGGTTAGGAGCTAAGGCGACAGGGTATTGGGTATGTTATTGTGATGTGGTTTGGAGCTAAGGCGGCAGGGTAGATGGGTATGATATTGTGATGAGGTTAGGAGCTAAGGCGGCAGGGTAGTTGGGTATGTTATTGTGATGTGGTTAGGAGCTAAGGCGGCAGGGTAGTTGGGTATGTTATTGTGATGTGGTTAGGAGCTAAGGCGGCACGGTAGTTGGGTATGTTATTGTGATGTGGTTAGGAGCTAAGGCGGCAGGGCAGTTGGGTATGTTATTCTGATGTGGTTAGGAGCTAAGGCGGCAGGGTATTGGGTATGTTATTGTGATGTGGTTAGGAGCTAAGGCGGCAGGGTAGTTGGGTATGTTATTCTGATGTGGTTAGGAGCTAAGGCGGCAGGGTATTGGGTATGTTATTGTGATGCGGTTAGGAGCTAAGGCGGCAGGGTAGTTGGGTATGTTAATTTTAATGTGGTTAGGAGCTAAGGCGGCAGGATATTTGGGTAGGTTATTGTGATGTGGTTAGGAGCTAAGGCGGCAGGGTAGTTGGGTACGTTATTGTGATGTGGTTAGGAGCTAAGGCGGCAGGGTAGTTGGGTATGTTATTGTGATGTGGTTAGTAGCTAAGGCGGCAGGGTAGATGGGTATGTTATTGTGATGTGGTTAGGAGCTAAGGCGGCAGGGTAGTTGGGTATGTTATTCTGATGTGGTTAGGAGCTAAGGCGGCAGGGTAGTTGGGTATGTTATTGTGATGTGGTTAGGAGCTAAGGCGACAGGGTATTGGGTATGTTATTGTGATGTGGTTTGGAGCTAAGGCGGCAGGGTAGATGGGTATGATATTGTGATGAGGTTAGGAGCTAAGGCGGCAGGGTAGTTGGGTATGTTATTGTGATGTGGTTAGGAGCTAAGGCGGCAGGGTAGTTGGGTATGTTATTGTGATGTGGTTAGGAGCTAAGGCGGCACGGTAGTTGGGTATGTTATTGTGATGTGGTTAGGAGCTAAGGCGGCAGGGCAGTTGGGTATGTTATTCTGATGTGGTTAGGAGCTAAGGCGGCAGGGTATTGGGTATGTTATTGTGATGTGGTTAGGAGCTAAGGCGGCAGGGTAGTTGGGTATGTTATTCTGATGTGGTTAGGAGCTAAGGCGGCAGGGTATTGGGTATGTTATTGTGATGCGGTTAGGAGCTAAGGCGGCAGGGTAGTTGGGTATGTTAATTTTAATGTGGTTAGGAGCTAAGGCGGCAGGATATTTGGGTAGGTTATTGTGATGTGGTTAGGAGCTAAGGCGGCAGGGTAGTTGGGTATGTTATTGTGATGTGGTTAGGAGCTAAGGCGGCAGGGTAGTTGGGTATGTTATTGTGATGTGGTTAGGAGCTAAGGCGGCAGGGCAGTTTGGT
Organism: Scyliorhinus torazame; assembly: GCF_047496885.1. Lineage (NCBI taxonomy): Eukaryota > Metazoa > Chordata > Chondrichthyes > Carcharhiniformes > Scyliorhinidae > Scyliorhinus > Scyliorhinus torazame. The sequence continues at coordinate 85,120,638 of NC_092725.1, read as the reverse complement.
ATGTTATTCTGATGTGGTTAGGAGCTAAGGCGGCAGGGTATTGGGTATGTTATTGTGATGTGGTTTGGAGCTAAGGCGGCAGGGTAGTTGGGTATGTTATTGTGATGTGGTTAGGAGCTAAGGCGGCAGGGTAGTTGGGTATGTTATTGTGATGTGGTTAGGAGCTAAGGCGGCAGGGTATTGGGTATGTTATTGTGATGTGGTTAGGAGCTAAGGCGGCAGGGTAGTTGGGTATGCTATTGTGATGCGGTTAGGAGCTAAGGCGGCAGGGTATTGGGTATGTTATTGTGATGTGGTTAGGAGCTAAGGCGGCAGGGCAGTTGGGTATGTTATTGTGATGCGGTTAGGAGCTAAGGCGGCAGGGTAGTTGGGTATGTTATTGTGATGTGGTTAGGAGCTAAGGCGGCAGGGCAGTTGGGTATGTTATTGTGCTGTGGTTTGGAGCTAAGGCGGCAGGGCAGTTGGGTATGTTATTGTGATGCGGTTAGGAGCTAAGGCAGCAGGGCAGTTGGGTATGTTATTGTGAGGTGGTTAGGAGCTAAGGCGGCAGGGCAGTTGGGTATGTTATTGTGATGCGGTTAGGAGCTAAGGCGGCAGGGTATTGGGTATGTTATTGTGATGTGGTTTGGAGCTAAGGCGGCAGGGTATTGGGTATGTTATTGTGATGTGGTTAGGAGCTAAGGCGGCAGGGTAGTTGGGTATGTTATTGTGATGTGGTTAGGAGCTAAGGCGGCAGGGTAGTTGGGTATGTTATTGTGATGCGGTTAGGAGCTAAGGCGGCAGGGCATTGGGTATGTTATTGTGATGTGGTTAGGAGCTAAGGCGGCAGGGCATTGGGTATGTTATTGTGATGTGGTTAGGAGCTAAGGCGGCAGGGTAGTTGGGTATGTTATTGTGATGTGGTTAGGAGCTAAGGCGACAGGGTAGTTGGGCATGTTATTGTGATGCGGTTAGGAGCTAAGGCGGCAGGGCATTGGGTATGTTATTGTGATGTGGTTAGGAGCTAAGGCGGCAGGGCATTGGGTATGTTATTGTGATGTGGTTTGGAGCTAAGGCGGCAGGGTAGTTGGGTATGTTATTCTGATGTGGTTAGGAGCTAAGGCGGCAGGGTAGTTGGGTATGTTATTCTGATGTGGTTAGGAACTAAGGCGGCAGGGTAGTTGGGTATGTTATTGTGATGTGGTTAGGAGCTAAGGCGGCAGGGTCTTGGGTATGTTATTGTGATGTGGTTTGGAGCTAAGGCGGCAGGGTATTGGGTATGTTATTGTGATGTGGTTAGGAGCTAAGGTGGCAGGGCAGTTGGGTATGTTATTGTGATGTGGTTAGGAGCTAAGGCGGCAGGGTCTTGGGTATGTTATTGTGATGTGGTTTGGAGCTAAGGCGGCAGGGTAGTTGGGTATGTTATTGTGATGCGGTTAGGAGCTAAGGCGGCAGGGTAGTTGGGTATGTTATTCTGATGTGGTTAGGAGCTAAGGCGGCAGGGTAGTTGGGTATGTTATTGTGATGTGGTTAGGAGCTAAGGCGGCAGGGTAGTTGGGTATGTTATTGTGATGCGGTTAGGAGCTAAGGCGGCAGGGCAGTTGGGTATGTTATTGTGATGTGGTTAGGAGCTAAGGCGGCAGGGTATTGGGTATGTTATTGTGATGCGGTTAGGAGTTAAGGCGGCAGGGCAGTTGGGTATGTTATTGTGATGCGGTTAGGAGCTAAGGCGGCAGGGTAGTTGTGTATGTTATTGTGAAGTGGTTAGGAGCTAAGGCGGCAGGGTATTGGGTATGTTATTGTGATGCGGTTAGGAGTTAAGGCGGCAGGGTATTGGGTATGTTATTGTGATGTGGTTAGGAGCTAAGGTGGCAGGGCAGTTGGGTATGTTATTGTGATGTGGTTAGGAGCTAAGGCGGCAGGGTAGTTGGGTATGTTATTGTGATGTGGTTAGGAGCTAAGGCGGCAGGGTATTGGGTATGTTATTCTGATGTGGTTTGGAGCTAAGGCGGCAGGGCAGTTGGGTATGTTATTGTGATGTGGTTAGGAGCTGAGGCGGCAGGGTAGTTGGGTATGTTATTGTGATGTGGTTAGGAGCTAAGGCGGCAGGGTAGTTGGGTATGTTATTCTGATGTGGTTTGGAGCTAAGGCGGCAGGGTAGTTGGGTATGTTATTGTGATGTGGTTAGTAGCTAAGGCGGCAGGGTAGTTGGGTATGTTATTGTGATGTGGTTAGGAGCTAAGGCGGCAGGGTATTGGGTATGTTATTGTGATGTGGTTTGGAGCTAAGGCGGCAGGGTAGTTGGGTATGTTATTGTGAAGTGGTTAGGAGCTAAGGTGGCAGGGCAGTTGGATATGTTATTCTGATGTGGTTAGGAGCTAAGGTGGCAGGGCAGTTGGATATGTTATTCTGATGTGGTTAGGAGCTAAGGCAGCAGGGCAGTTGGGTATGTTATTGTGATGTGGTTAGTAGCTAAGGCGGGAGGCTAGTTGGGTATGTTATTGTGATGTGGTTGCGTGCGTCGGGCCACTAGGTTGTTTGGAATGTTAATTTGTTAAATTTGTTAAACTGAAAATGACAAATTCTTCAATAAAATATTTTCTAAAAAAAGAAGCACAAAATGAATTTATTAATAAGAAAAACTGTACGAAGGCCAGTCGCCCACCGGCTGCCCCAGTCCCTTACATTACTTCTGCATGTCTTCTGCACAAGAGAGGACTACCCCCTCCTGGAGTGATTACCCACTCTTGTTCCCAATTCGTACCCCAGGCCAGGTGACCCTCTTCTTCTGTGCTGCCCTTAAAAGGGCAATCACCACACCTTTTGCACGCACATGCAGACTTTCCACGTGGGTTGACAGAGCCCAGTGGTGAAAATCTTTCTGCCACATGCATTTGAGAAACCTTTGTTCCAGCCAGGTTTCCCACCAGATCCTCACTGTTGTTGTGTTAATCACCCTGGGGTAACACGGACTGCAACTGGATGCAGTTGTACTTGAAAGTAGACTCCAAACATTGATGCGAGTTCAATACGCTTTATTGAACTTGCTGAGCAGTGCACACAGTTCGCTGTGGGTTTGACACTCTACTAATCTAAGCGTGCTTACTATAACTAACTAGACCAGATTAGCTCAGCCACGTGTAGAAGGTGCTAACTGATATATACACCCTGACTGTCACTACAGTTGTCACCAGTGGAAAGAGGCAGAGTGTTGATGCCTTGTGTGTTTTATAGTGCGAGACCACCTTCTAGTATTCTGCCTGGTGATTGGTTGTGTTCTGTCCTGTGTGTTAATTGGCTGTACTGGGTGTCTGTCACCACCTGTCTGTATCATTATGTGCATGAGTGCATATCATGACATCTCCCTTTTTAAAAAAAATGTTGGTTGCTTGGAGCATATGCGACTGTATTAACATGTATAACTATTTACATTAAATGGCGGGTGGATGAATATATACATAAGAGGTGTCTAGCGTGCAAATGTCTACAAGTCCAATCTTTGGGGCTTGCGTCTGATTCTTGTCGACCGCCTGAGAGGTGGAGGTGGGGACGACGGCGCCTTGACAGGCGGGATTGCTGCCAGATTGGTGGCCTCGTGGTGCAAGGTGTCCGGAGGAGGCATAACAACATCTGGAAAAGTAAGATCTGGTGGTGGGCAGGCAACTTTGTGCAATACCCTTATGCTGCGCCTGACAATGGAGCTATCAGCCATACGAACTACAAACGATCTGGGAGCAGCCTGTCGAAAAACAACAGCTGGAGCTGACCAACCTCCATCAGGTAGCTTGATCTGAACAGCATCTTCTGGAGAGAGCACAGGCAAATCGGTAGCATGAACATCGTACGTCAGCTTTTGCCGGTTCCTGAGTTGCTGCACCTTTTGCAGCACTGGGAGGTGATCCAGGTCTGGTAAGTGTATGGCCGGAACAGTCATCCGCAGGTCTCTATTCATGAGGAATTGAGCCGGAGACATACCGGTGGACAGCGGGGTTGCTCTGTACGCCAACAGCGCAAGGTTGAAGTCAGAAGCAGAGTCTGCAGCCTTGCAGAGCAGTTGCTTCACTATATGGATCCCTTTCTCGACCTTCCCGTTGGACTGCGGGTAATGTGGGCTTGAGGTAATGTGGTTGAATTGGTATGACTTGGCGAAATTGGACCACTCTTGGCTGTGGAAGCAGGGTCCATTGTCACTCATGACAGTGAGTGGAATACCAAGCCTGGCAAATGTCTCCTTGCAGGCCTTGATGACTGCCCTTGATGTGAGGTCTGACAACTTCACAACCTCCGGGTAATTTGAGAAGTAATCTATGATGAGCACATAGTCGCGCCCATTAGTGTGAAAAGGTCGATTCCCACCTTGGACCACGGAGAGGTCACGATCTCGTGTTGCTGGAGTGTTTCTTTTGTTTGAGCAGGCTGGAAACACTGGCAGGTCGCACAATTTGGATATGTTGGATATGTCCTGGCTGATTCCAGGCCAATAGACAGCCTGCCGGGCCCTGCGCCTATACTTTTCGACACCTAGGTGTCCCTCGTTGATTTGTTTGAGCACTAAGCTCTGCAGATTGTGAGGGATAACGATACGATCTAGCTTGAGGAGGTCCCCTCGACGACTGTCATAGAACATAGAACAATACAGCAGAGAACAGGCCCTTCGGCCCACGATGTTGTGCCGAACCTTTGTCCTAGATTAATCATAGATTATCATAGAATTTACAGTGCAGAAGGACGCCATTCGGCCCATCGAGTCTGCACCGGCTCTTGGAAAGAGCACCCCACCCAAGGTCAACACCTCCACCCAACACTAAGGGCAATTTTGGACACTAAGGGCAATTTAACATGGCCAATCCACATAACCTGCACATCTTTGGACTGTGGGAGGAAACCGGAGCACCCGGAGGAAACCCACGCAGACACGGGGAGAATGTGCAGACTCCGCACAGACAGTGACCCAAGCCGGAATCGAACCTGGGACCCTATCCACAATGCTACCATGCTGCCCTTAAGAACAAATTAATCTACACTATAGCATTCTACCGTAATCCATGTGCCTATCCAATAGCTGCTTGAAGGTCCCTAATGTTTCCGACTCAACTACTTCCACAGGCAGTGCATTCCATGCCCCCACTACTCTCTGGGTAAAGAACCTACCTCTGACATCCCCCCCCTATATCTTCTACCATTCACCTTAAATTTATGTCCCCTTGTAACGTGTGGCCCATGGACGCCGCCCTTTTGTCCCCCGCAGAATTTTCAGGCTCCACCATCTTGTCTCCCCCACGGGACATGGACATCGACCACAACGCGCCTCAGTGACGATCGACCAGTCTCGTCCGCACAACCTGGCCACCTCATTGACCAGCGTGAAAATCAACGGCCACGTGACCTCTTGCCTGCTGGACTCCGGGAGCACCAAAAGCTTCATACACCCGGATACGGTAAGGCGCTGCTCCCTTGTACACCCTGCCAACCAAAGAATCACCCTGGCCTCCGGATCCCATTCCGTCGCGATCCGGGGATACTGTACTGTCACACTCACGGTCCAGGGCGTAGAATTCAGCGGCTTACGCCTCCACGTCCTCCCTAACCTCTGCGCTGCCCTACTACTAGGCCTGGACTTCCAGTGCAATCTCCAGAGCCTAAACCACAAATTCGGCGGGCCCCTACCACCCCTCACTGTGTGCGGCCTCGTGACCCTAATGGTCAATCCACCTTCTCTCATCGCAAATCTAACCCCGGATTGCAAACCCGTCGCCACCAGGAGCAGACGATACAGCACCCAGGACAGGACTTTCATCAGGTCCGAGGTCCAGTGGCTGCTTCGGGAAGGCATCATCGAGGCCAGCAACAGCCCCTGGAGAGCCCAAGTGGTAGTCGTTAAAACTGGGGAGAAACACAGAATGGTCGTGGACTACAGCCAGACCATCAAAGAACAAACAAGAACAAGGAACAAAGAAATGTACAGCACAGGAACAGGCCCTTCGGCCCTCCAAGCCCGTGCCGACCATGCTGCCCGACTAAACTACAATCTTCTACACTCCCTGGGTCCGTATCCCTCTATTCCCATCCTATTCATGTATTTGTCAAGATGCCCCTTAAATGTCACTATCGTCCCTGCTTCCACCAACTCCTCCGGTAGCGAGTTCCAGGCACCCACTACCCTCTGCGTAAAAAACTTGCCTCGTACATTTACTCTAAACCTTGCCCCTCTCACCTTAAACCTATGCCCCCTAGTAATTGACCCCTCTACCCTGGGGAAAAGCCTCTGACTATCCACTCTGTCTATGCCCCTCATAATTTTGTATACCTCCATCAGGCCTCCCCTCAACCTCCTTCGTTCCAGTGAGAACAAACCGAGTTTATTCAACCGCTCCTCATAGCTTATGCCCTCCATACCAGGCAACATTCTGGTAAATCTCTTCTGCACCCTCTCTAAAGCCTCCACATCCTTCTGGTAGTGTGGCGACCAGAATTGAACACTATACTCCAAGTGTGGCCTAACTAAGGTTCTATACAGCTGCAACATGACTTGCCAATTCTTATACTCAGTGCCCCGGCCAATGAAGGCAAGCATGCCGTATGCCTTCTTGACTACCTTCTCCACCTGTGTTGCCCCTTTCAATGACCTGTGGACCTGTACTCCTAGATCTCATTGACTTTCAATACTCTTGAGGGTTCTACCATTCACTGTATATTCTCTACCTGCATTAGACCTTCCAAAATGCATTACCTCACATTTGTCCGGATTAAACTCCATCTGCCATCTCTCCGCCCAAGTCTCCAAACAATCTAAATCCTGCTGTATCCTCCGACAGTCCTCATCGCTATCCGCAATTCCACCAATCTTTGTGTCGTCTGCAAACTTACTAATCAGACCAGTTACATTTTCCTCCAAATCATTTATATATACTACAAAGAGCAAAGGTCCCAGCACTGATCCCTGTGGAACACCACTGGTCACAGCCCTCCAATGAGAAAAGCATCCTTCCATTGCTACTCTCTGCCTTCTATGGCCTAGCCAGTTCTGTATCCACCTTGCCAGCTCACCCCTGATCCCGTGTGACTTCACCTTTTGTACTAGTCTACCATGAGGGACCTTGTCAAAGGCCTTACTGAAGTCCATATAGACAACATCCACTGCCCTACCTGCATCAATCATCTTAGTGACCTCCTCGAAAAACTCTATCAAGTTAGTGAGACACGACCTCCCCTTCACAAAACCGTGCTGCCTCTCACTAATACGTCCATTTGCTTCCAAATGGGAGTAGATCCTGTCTCGAAGAATTCTCTCCAGTAATTTCCCTACCACTGAAGTAAGGCTCACCGGCCTGTAGTTCCCAGGGTTATCCTTGCTACCCTTCTTAAACAGAGGAACAACATTGGCTATTCTCCAGTCCTCCGGGACATCCCCGAAGACAGCGAGGATCCAAAGATTTCTGTCAAGGCCTCAGCAATTTCCTCTCCAGCCTCCTTCAGTATTCTGGGGTAGATCCCATCAGGCCCTGGGGACTTATCTACCTTAATGTTTTTTAAGACACCCAACACCTCGTCTTTTTGGATCTCAATGTGACCCAGGCTATCTACACACCCTTCTCCAGACTCAACATCTACCAATTTCTTCTCTTTGGTGAATACTGATGCAAAGTATTCATTTAGTACCTCGCCCATTTCCTCTGGCTCCACACATAGATTCCCTTGCCTATCCTTCAGTGGGCCAACCCTTTCCCTGGCTACCCTCTTGCTTTTTATGTACGTGTAAAAAGCCTTGGGATTTTCCTTAACCCTATTTGCCAATGACTTTTCGTGACCCCTTCTAGCCCTCCTGACTCCTTGCTTAAGTTCCTTCCTACTTTCCTTATATTCCTCGCAGGCTTCGTCTGTTCCCAGCCTTTTAGCCCTGACAAATGCCTCCTTTTTCTTTTTGACGAGGCCTACAATATCTCTCGTCATCCAAGGTTCCTGAAAATTGCCGTTTTTATCCTTCTTCCTCACAGGAACATGCCGGTCCTGAATTCCTTTCAACTGCCACTTGAAAGCCTCCCACATGTCAGATGTTGATTTGCCCTCAAACATCCGCCCCCAATCTATGTTCTTCAGTTCCCACCTAATATTGTTATAATTAGCCTTCCCCCAATTTAGCACATTCATCCTAGGACCACTCTTATCCTTGTCCACCAGTACTTTAAAACTTACTGAATTGTGGTCACTGTTACCGAAATGCTCCCCTACTGAAACATCTACCACCTGGCCGGGCTCATTCCCCAATACCAGGTCCAGTACCGCCCCTTCCCTAGTTGGACTGTCTACATATTGTTTTAAGAAGCCCTCCTAGATGCTCCTTACAAACTCCGCCCCGTCTAAGCCCCTGGCACTAAGTGAGTCCCAGTCAATATTGGGGAAGTTGAAGTCTCCCATCACCACAACCCTGTTGTTTTTACTCTTTTCCAAAATCTGTCTACCTATCTGCTCCTCTATCTCCCGCTGGCTGTTGGGAGGCCTGTAGTAAACCCCCAACATTGTGACTGCACCCTTCTTATTCCTGATCTCTACCCATATAGCCTCACTGCCCTCTGAGGTGTCCTCTCGCAGTACAGCTGTGATATTCTCCCGAACCAGTAGCGCAACTCCGCCTCCCCTTTTACATCCCCCTCTATCCCGCCTGAAACATCTAAATCTTGGAACATTTAGCTGCCAATCCTGCCCTTCCCTCAACCAGGTCTCTGTAATGGCAACAACATCATAGTTCCAAGTACTAATCCAAGCTCTAAGTTCATCTGCCTTAACCGTAATACTTCTTGCATTAAAACATATGCACTTCAGGCCACCAGACCCGCTGTGTTCAGCAACTTCTCCCTGTCTGCTCTGCCTCAGAGCCACACTGTCCCTATTCCCTAGTTCTCCCTCAATGCTCTCACCTTCTGACCTATTGCTCCCGTGCCCACCCCCCTGCCATACTAGTTTAAACCCTCCCGTGTGACACGAGCAAACCTCGCGGCCAGGATATTTATGCCTCTCCGGTTTAGATGCAACCCGTCCTTCTTATACAGGTCACACCTGCCCCGGAAGAGCTCCCAATGGTCCAGATAATGGAAACCCTCCCTCCTACACCAGCTGTTTAGCCACGTGTTTAGCTGCTCTATCTTCCTATTTCTAGCCTCACTGGCACGTGGCACAGGGAGTAATCCCGAGATTACAACCCTCGAGGTCCTGTCTTTTAACTTTCTGCCTAGCTCCCTGAACTCCTGCTGCAGGACCTCATGCCCCTTCCTGCCTATGTCGTTAGTACCAATATGTACAATGACCTCTGCCTGTTTGCCCTCCCCCTTCAGGATGCCCTCTACCCGTTCGGAGACATCCTGGACCCTGGCACCAGGGAGGCAACATACCATCCTGGAGTCTCTTTCACGTCCACAGAAGCGCCTATCTGTGCCCCTGACTATAGAGTCCCCTATTACTATTACTCTTCTGCGCTTTGACCCTCCCTTCTGAACATCAGAGCCAGCCGTGGTGCCACTGCTCTGGCTACTGCTGTTTTCCCCTGATAGGCTATCCCCCCCGACAGTATCCAAAGGGGTATATCTGTTCGAGAGGGGGACAACCACAGGGGATTCCTGCCCTTTCTGGTGGTCACCCATTTCTCTGCCTGCACCTTGGGTGTGACCACATTTACATAACTGCGATCTATGACGCTTTCCGCCAACTGCATGCTCCTAAGTGCATCCAATTGCTGCTCCAACCAAACCATGCGGTCTGTGAGGAGCTCCAGTTGGGTGCACTTTCTGCAGATGAAGCCATCCGGGACGCTGGAAGCCTCCCGGACCTGCCACATCTCACAGTCAGAGCACAGCACCCCTCTAACTGACATTGCGTCAATTAATTAAAATTAAAATTAAAATTATTTTTATTTTTTTTGAATGTTTTTTTTTTAAATTTCAAAGTTACTGTTGACTATCTGTTTCCTAGCACTAGATTTCTAATAGAAATGCGAAAGCTAAATATAGTACTCTCCGATCTCTGGCTTAGATATCCCTCTAAATTATAATTAAGTAATTATGTTTAATTAGTTACCAATGCTCAATTTTTTAAAATTTAGAGTAGAATCCCAACCAGCCACTCAGGCCACAGCTTTTCTGTGATGTCACTTCAGTTTCCCCCCGACACACACACAATTTGAAAAAGGTACAAAAGTAAAAATGAGTAAAAATCACTTACTTACCTTCTTAGTGTTAATAATAAATCAATCGGTACACGCACAAAACCCCGTTAGTGACGCCGAACGGAACCCTGAGGAAGTGATAGAGACGACCGTCCGCCTCGAAAGCAATGTATGGACGGTCCGATTTACGAATGGGGAGCACACAGCCAGACCATCAATCGGTACACGCACGCAGCTCGACGCGTACCCCCTCCCATGCATATCTGATATGGTCAATCAGATTGCACAGTACAGGGTCTTCTCAACGGTAGACCTCAAATCCGCCTACCACCAGCTCCCCATTCGTAAATCGGACCGTCCATACACTGCCTTCGAGGCAGACAGTCGTCTCTATCGCTTCCTCAGGGTTCCCTTCGGCGTCACTAACAGGGTTTTGGTCTTCCAAAAGGAGAATGACCGAATGGTCGACCGTCACCATCTGCGGCCATGACCAGCAGGACCACGATGCCAACCTTGCCAAATTTCTCCACACCGCCACTCTCCTCAACCTCACCTACAACAAGGAGAAGTGCGTGTTTAGCACGACCCGCTTAGCCATACTTGGCTATGTGGTCCAGAACGGAGTTCTGGGGCACGATTCCGACCGCATGCGCCCTCTCATGGAGCTCCCCCTTCCCCACTGCCCCATGGCCCTCAAACACTGCCTGGGGTTCTTCTCATACTACGCCCAGTGGGTCCCAAACTATGCGCACAAGGCCCGCCCACTCATACAGTCCACACACCTTCCCCTGGCGGCTGAGGCTAACAGGCCTTCACCCGTATCAGAGCCGATATCGTCAAGGCCGGGATGCACACAGTCGAGGAGACACTGCCCTTTCAAGTAGAAAGCGACGCATCGGACGTCACCCTAGCCGCCACCCTCAATCAGGCAGGCAGACCCGTGGCATTCTTCTCCCGCACATTTCATGCCTCAGAAATACGGCACTCATCCGTCGAAAAAGAGGCCCAAGCTATCGTTGAGGCTGTGCGGCATTCGAGGCATTACCTGGCCAGCAGGAGATTCACCCTCCTCACTGACCAACGGTCGGTAGCCTTCATGTTCAATAACACACAGTGGGGCAAGATCAAAAACGATAAAACCTTGAGGTGGAGAATCGAGCTCGCCACCTATAATTACGAGATTTTGTATCGCCCCGGCAAACTCAACGAGCCCCCAGACGCCCTATCCCGAGGTATATGTGCCAGTGCACAAGTAGACCGACTCCGGGCCCTGCACGACAGCCTTTGCCACCCGGGAGTCATACGGTTGTACCATTTTGTCAAGGCTCGCAATCTGCTCTACTCCGTTGAGGATTAATGGACAATCACCAGGGACTGCCAGGTCTGTGCAGAGTGCAAGCCGCACTTCTACCGGCCGGACCGTGCGCTCCTGGTGAAGGCCTCCCGCCCGTTTAAATGCCTCAGCGTGGATTTCAAAGGGCCCCCTCCCCTCCACCGACCGAAACACGTATATTCTCAGTGTGGTCGATGAGTACTCCAGATTCCCCTTCGCCATCCCATACCCCGATATGACGTCTGCCACCGTCATCAAAGCCCTAAACACTATCTTCGTTCTGTTCGGTTTCCCCGCCTACATCCACAGTGACAGGGGATCCTCATTCATGAGTGATGAGCTGCGTCAGTTCCTGCTCAGCAGGGGTATCGCCTCCAGCAGGATGACCAGCTATAACCCTCCCGGGGAAATGGGCAGGTAGAGAGGGAGAACGGGACGGTATGGAGGGCCGTCCAACTGACCCTAGGGTCCAGGAACCTCCCAGCCTCTCGCTGGCAGGAGGTCCTCCCTGTTGCACTCCACTCCATTCAGTCACTGAGTGCACCGCCACTAACAACACACCCCATGAACGTCTTTTTGCCTTCCCCAGGAAGTCCACATCGGGGGTGTCGCTCCTGACTTGGCTCGCGGCTCCAGGACTAGTCCTGCTCCGTAGGCACGTCCGACTCCACAAGGCGGACCCGTTGGTGGAAAGGGTGCAATTGCTCCATGCAAACCCCCAGTATGCCTACGTGGCATACCCCGACGGCCGCCAGGATACTGTCTCCCTCAGGGACCTGGCACCAGCAGGTCACACACACACACACCCCTCCGACCCGGCGCCACCCTACCCTCCCCCGGCGCTCCCAGCAGGAACCCCCCTGGGACCATCCGTCCTTCCCCTGCCCACGCCCGAGGATGAAGAGGATTTTGGCATGCTCCCGGAGTCACCGAACATCGGGCCAGCATCGACATCGCCGTCACCACGACGTCGCTCCCAGTGGAACATCAAGGCACCAGACCGGTTAAACATCTAACTGGTCCGCCGGACTTCAAAAGACATTTTTGTCTGCTCAAATACTGTAAATATAGATTCATTGCTGTATATAGTTCTCCACCACCCCTGCCGGACTCAATTTTGACAGGGGGTGAATGTGGTAAACCACTGTTGCACCTATATTAGGTGATATAAGGTAGGACCTGTACTACAGGTTCGCCGGTAGTCCCTGCCTGCTGGCTCCACCCAGTAGGCGGAGTATAAATATGCGTGTCCTCCATTCAGCAGCCATTTCGCCAGCTGCTGTGGGAGGCCACACATCTTAGAGCAATAAAGCCTCAGTTGTATACAACTCTAGTCTTTGTTCAATTGATCGTGCATCACGGAGTCGAAGGAGAATGCGCTGAAGCCTGGGCGTCATGTCATTCAAGTCCTTATGAATGATATGGACCAAGGTATGTGGTCAGTCTCCACTGTGAATGTTGGTAGACCATAGACGTAGTCATGGAACTTTACAATGCCGGTTAGGAGGCCCAGGCACTCTTTTTCTATTTGGGCATACCTCTGTTCAATAGAAGTCATGGCCCTTGACGCATAAGAAACTGGAGCCCAGGATGAGGAGTCATCCCTCTGGAGGAGCACCGCACCAATGTCATCCTGGCTTGCGTCCGTGGATATTTTTGTTTCCCTCTCCGGGTCAAAAAGCGCTAGTATCGCAGCAGTGGTGAGCTTTGATTTGAGCTCGAGCCACTCTGCTTGATGTGTGGGTAGCCACTGGAATGCAGTGGACTTCTTCACCAGATGCCTGAGAGCCATGGTGTGTGAGACCATGTTGGGAATGAATTTTCCCAAGAAGTTCACCATTCCGAGGAAGCATAGTACCACCTTTTTGTCTTCCGGGGTCTTCATGGCGTTAATGGCCTTGAGCTTGTCCGAATCTGGTCGCACACACTGCTGGGATAGTTGGTCGTCCAAGAACTTGATGGATGACATGCCAAAGGAGCCTTGGCTTTGTTCAGCTTGACGCCGTTTGCATGGACACGTCGAAAGACTTGTTTGAGATGAGATATGTGTTCCTCGGGGCTCGTGGACCATATGATTACATCATCTGCGTAGACACGTACACCCTCAATGCCCTCACTCATCTGCTCCATGATCCTGTGGAAGATTTCAGAGGCTGAGACAATGCCGAACGGCATCCGGTTATAACAATACCTGCCAAATGGTGTGTTGAACGTGCAGAGCTTCCTGCTGGACTCGTCCAGTTGTATCTGCCAGAAACCACGCGATGCATCTAGCTTCATGAAGAATTTGGCGTGTGCCATCTCACTGGTTAGTTCCTCCCGCTTCGGGATCGGGTAGTGTTCCTGCATTATGTTCTGGTTAAGATCTTTGGATCTATGCATATCCACAACTCTCCTGAGGGCTTCTTCACACAGACCATCGAGCTGACCCAGTCAGTTGGTTCTGTCACTTTGGAGATGATGCCCTGGTCTTGGAGCTCCTGTAGCTGTGTCTTTAAATGTTCCTTCAGAGGAGCTGGCACCCGGCATGGTGCATGGATTACAGGCATGGCATCAGGCCTGAGTAGGATCTTGTAGCAGTATGGCAGAGTGCCAATTCCATCAAACACATCCAGATATTGAGCAAGAATGTCATCAATGTCAGCCTGAAGATCCACATTGGAAGAAGACATGGCATGGACTCGCTGTACGAGGTTGAGTAGCTGGTATGCATGGGCACCGAGCAGGGATGCCTTATCAGGCTTGGCGATTTCAAATCGTAGTGTGACATTGATGGTCTTGTTGGAGACGAATAGATGACAAGATCCTAGAACATAGAACATTACAGCGCAGTACAGGCCCTTCGGCCCTCGATGTTGCGCCGACCTGTGAAACCACTCTAAAGCCCATCTACACTATTCCCTTATCGTCCATATGTCTATCCAATGACTAGTGCAGTTATGGCATTGCCATTATAATCGAGGAGCTGGCAGGCTAGCGGAAGAATTTTGGGTTGCTTTTTAATGCGGTCAAAATCAGCTTGAGAGATGAGATTGGCAGAAGCACCAGTGTCCAGCTTGAACTGGATACTGCATTGATTAACTTGTATGACAGCACGCCATTCGTCCGCGGAATCCACATTGAGGATAGATAGGCGTCTTGCTGAATCTGAGGAGGCATACTCACATGTAGTGATGATGCCCACACGATAGGGGGACTCCAGGCAGTCGTCCTCTGGATCCGTAGTGCTACCAGGATCAGAATCCAGTAAACCTTGCTGTACACATCGAACGTGCTTGCGTTGGAGTTGGGATCGCTGGCCCTTGACTGGTGGTGCAGACCTGCACAAGGCTGTCTAATGTCCAGGCTTCCCACAATTTAAACATCAGCTGTCTTTTGCAGGGCATTGCCGCTTTAAGTGGGTGGTGCCGCAGTTCGGGCACGTCATGACGTTGACGTCGTTACGCTCCGTGCGTCGTCGCACATGTGCAGTGCGGTCAGCCGACGTTTGCACCTGCGCAGTTTGGTTTTCGGCCGCTTCGTTCTCCCGTTCGTGTTGCGCATGCGTGGGGCCCCAGGAAAAGCGCACAAAATGGCCGCTTTCATCGCTACTGAGGCGCTACATCCCGGCGATGGCCTGTACACTCTCTGCCTCGTGGGAGGCAAGTTTTCCGTATTCTGCAGACTTGAAACGGGTGTACCGTTTTCTCACATGCTCATGAACTATATACGTCTCGATTGCGACTGGCAGGATCATGTTTTGAGGAGTTGCTCCCGCAAGGAATCGGAGTGCACCCCAAACACGATCTGATCCCTGATGATGGAATCAGCGGTGTCACCATAATTGCAGCACTGCGCTAATATACGGAGATGAGTTAGAAAGGATTGGAAAGGTTCATCCTTACCCTGAAGGCGTTGCTGGAAGATATAGCGCTCAAAGCTCTCGTTTGTTTCGACTTCACAGTGACTGTCGAACTTCTCCAAAACAGTCTTGTATTTGGTCTTGTCCTGGCCGTCGGTAAAATTAAGCGAGTTGAAAATCTGGATGGCTTGGTTCCCCCGCAGTTGATAGGAGCAGCGCAATTTTTCTGGCATTGGACACATCCTCGAGGTCTGACGCCTCAATGTAGAGAAGGAACCTTTGCTTGAAGACCCGCCAGTTGGCGCCGAGATTGCCGGAGATCCATAGCTGTGGAGGGGCCTGGATCTTCTCCATGCCGCTGGAAGGCACTTACTGGTCGTCATGGAATCACTCGAGGTAAACCACTGAGAGAAAGTAGATTACTGGTACCATGTCGTGTTAATCACCCTGGGGTAACACGGACTGCAACTGGGTGCAGTTGTACTTGAAAGTAGACTCCAAACGTTGATGTTAGTTCAATACGCTTTATTGAATTAGTTAAGGCAGTGCACACAGTTCGCTGTGGGTTTGACACTCTACTAATCTAAGTGTGCTTACTATAACTAACTAGACCAGACTAGCTCTGAGCCACGTGTAGAAGGTGCTAACTGATATATACACCCTGACTGTCACTACAGTTGTCACCAGTGAAAAGAGGCAGAGTGTTGAGGCCTTGTGTGTTTTATAGTGGGAGACCACCTTCTAGTGTACTGCCTGGTGATTGGTTGTGTTCTGTCCTGTGTGCTGATTGGCTGTACTGGGTGTCTGTCACTGCCTGTCTGTATCTCATTATGTGCATGAGTGCATATCCTGACAACTGTGAGGGACGTTTATATCACCTATCATTGTCGACATCTGAGCAAACATCACATGAAGAATAAAAGTTTGAATAGTGTAGATGAATAAAATAGGGGGTGAAGAGGAAAGAAGTACCTGGATCAACAACAACAACTTACATTTTCAGCCCATTACTTAACAGTTTATTTAATTGTCTGCACAGGCATGAAATCACAATGATGAACCAAATCAAAAGTGAGGACCATTTTAGCCAATATCATTAGCCAACATGGTAGTTCAGCTGAGATCTTTGTCCACAACAGCCTCTGACGCACATTCACAATTTTATTTCAGTTCTGACACTTGAATAAACTTGAAATGAAAATCACTTATTGTCACAAGTAGGCTTCAAAACGAAGTTAATGTGAAAAGCCCCTAGTGGCCACATTCCGGCACCTGTTTGGGGAGGCTGGTACAGGAATTGACCCCGCACTGCTGGCTTGGTCTGCTTTACAAGCCAGCTGTTTAGCGCACTGTGCTAAACCAGCCTCCTCAGCATCATACGTCCAGGAAAAGAAACAAAGATCAGTTTTGGTGTGAAATGGGCTGCTGATTTCCGATAGGTCCATATTGTACTGTCATTCACCGTTTCATTCTGCTGTCCCACAAATGCTGCACTTACACCAAAATTACCACTGAGTTAAGTCCTGCTTGTGGAAGAGAGGAGGGAGTTACCGCCACCACCTATCAATTCATCATTTGGGTGAGTTCACAACTTTGACTGTCCGCACACTTTGCCTGATGTAATTAGAAAAACCTCAGCACTGCAACGTCAGGAAATGAGTCTACAAGTTACATTTCAGGCAGGGAAATATTTTGTGTCCTGCCTTCTGTTGTGGAGCTTTTAGCATGAGTTCATTTGGGACAATCCCGTAAGTATCCTTAAGGTAGTTGCAGAACATGAACAGGAGGAAGGGGAATCCAGAGGATAAGATTGCACTGAAGGAGAGGGAGGCCACCAAGAAGGTACCTTTCCCCCAGACCACCCAGATCTCACTGCTTCCCGGTGATGTAACAGAAGAAGGTCTGCATGTCAGGGCAGGGGTTCAGTAAAGAAGTGCAGCAGGAACTTTGTTCCCCGTTGCAAATTCACTCCAAAAAAAGGAACAGACTTTCTTCATAACACTGGATTTCAAAAATGGTCCTTCTATCTACTCCAGTACCTTTCTATACTGTTCTTAACGTTAACCTAAAGCTGCCCTAGAGTGTCAGGGGCACCAGTGGTCTGTACTGTGGTATCACAGGGCTTGTAAGTCCAGAGAGAACTCCTTGACAGGCTCTAACACCACAGAAGATGCGTGAGCAGTCAGGTCCTGCCACCAAGATGGCGACCAAGATGGCTGTCTTTTTGGGCAGCACGGTAGCATTGTGGATAGCACAATTGCTTCACAGCTCCAGGGTCCCAGGTTCGATTCCCCGCTGGGTCACTGTCTGTGCGGAGTCTGCACATCCTCCCCGTGTGTGCGTGGGTTTTCTCCGGGTGCTCCAGTTTCCTCCCACAGTCCAAAGATGTGCAGGTTAGGTGGATTGGCCATGATAAATCGCCCTTAGTGTCCAAAATTGCCCTTAGTGTTGGGTGGGGTTACTGGGTTATGGGGATAGGGTGGAGGTGTTGACCTTGGGTAGGGTGCTCTTTCCAAGAGCCGGTGCAGACTCAATGGGCCGAATGGCCTCCTTCTGCACTGTAAATTCTATGAAACATCAGGCATCTGGAGAGACTGGTTCCAAAGGTAGCACAAGGTTCCAACCAGGAGAGAGGACGTCTTCATGAAAGTGGATCCGTACTTGTGCTGACTCCTGGATCTGAGTGTGGTGAGCCACGTATGGCTATTGTATTTACTCACTGTTATTCTATTATTACTATTGTCATCGACATCCACTATTGTATATACTTACTGTTGTTGCTGTTACTGTTGCTGTTGAATTGTTGTGTTGATGCTGCTGTTGGCTCCGCCTGTAGTCCGCCCCTCTGAGGAGGTATATAACCGGCCGATCTGAGACAGGCTCTCAGTGCGGGAGAAGCTACAGGTTGGCACACATCTAGTTGATTAAAGCCACTGTTCTTTGGTAGAAACTATCTCGACTGAATTGATGGTCATCACTGAGTACCGATTGATCAATGGAAAACTGATCAACATACATGGTAGCACCGCATGTATTAGGTACTTCACACCTTGAAGCACCAACACAGAAACAAAACTTAACCTCGCTAAAATAAGATGCTACACATTTTTCACAGCTCTGCGTAGGGAACAATTTAGACAAAAATAACCATCTGGTTTCGCAATTGGTCTCTTGAGATTAATGTTATTTGATAGGAACACGATATTTGCAAGACAAAGTAAATTGTTAGGAGGTCCGGTCAAGAGGTCAAGGATGCTTGCACATCTTAAAAGTTTGAAAGCCGATGTAGCAATGCTGCAGGAGACTCACATGATGGTGAAGGACCAGGTGAGACTTAAAAAGTGCTGGGTTAGTCAGGTGTTTCACTCTGGATTTGACGGAAGGGCTCGAGGGGTAGCGGTGTTGGTCAGCAAAAGGGTACGCTTCCAGATGGAGAAGGTGGTGGCAGATCAGGGAGTAGACATGTGATTGTGACAGGGGCGCTGGAGGGGAGGTTAGTGGCGCTCTTAAGTGTATAGGGTCCCAATTGGGACGATGTGGGATTCACAAAGAAGGTGGTTGAGGCCATCCCTGACTTGGACACACACAAACTGATAGTGGGGGGGGACTGGAACTTGGTGCAGGAGCCAAAGTTTGACAGGTCACGGCCACGCTCGCTGGTCCCATCAGGGGGCGCAAAGGCGTTGGCTGGGCTAATGGTGGAAATGGGAGGGGTGGACCCTTGGAGGTTTCTGCACCCGAGGGAACGGGAATATTCGTTTTTCTCAGCAGTCCATAAGGTATACTCGCGGATCGACTTTTTCGTGGTGGGGAAGGCTTTGCTGCATGGGGTTAAGGGGTCGGAATACTCAGCAAGTGTAGTGTCAGATCATGCTCCGCATTGGGTGGATATGGTATGGGAGAAGGGGGTAGCACAGAGGCTGGGGTGGAAATTAGATGTGGGACTTTTGGGGAACCAAGTGTTCTGTGTCAAAATTGAAAAGGTAATTAAGGAATATGTAGGTTTCAACTGTACGGGTGAGGTCTCGACGGCAGTTGACTGGGAGGCTCTAAAGGTGGTGGTGAGGGGTGAGGTGATTTTGTTTAAGGCCAGGGTGGACAAAGAGGAGAGGTTGGAGTAGTAGAGAGTAATAGATGAGATGTTGGAGGTAGATAGGAGTTATTCTGAAGATGGGGACCCAGTGAAGCTGGAAAAGAGGAAGGAACTACAGGAGAGCTTTGACCGACTATCTACCAGGAAGGCGGTGCGCCAACTGAGACGAGCAAGGGGTGCAGTTCACGAACATGGAGATAAGGTGGAGTATGTTAGCAGGTCAGCTCCGGAGGGAAGCAGCAGCAAGGGAAATTGTTCAGGTGAGGGATAGGGTGGGGAAGCTGGCGGTGGCATTCGGTTCTGATTAACAAGGTTTTTGAGGGCTTCCGGTGGGGTGGGTGAGCAGGGCAGCCGCAAAAAAAAGCTCCCGCCGCTGGCCGCGATTTGCAGCGATTTCAGGGAAATCCCCGAGACCCCACGCACCCCCCGACTATCATCGGCCTTTGAGGCCGCCACGAGCAGCCAGGTTTAAAAGCTGGCGAAGAACCCCGCGCGGGTGTCGGGCGGCGGAGGCTGAGGCGCCGGGCCCCGCAGGTCGGAGCAGCGGGGGCGGAGCTACAAAGAGGTCAAGGCAGCAGGCCCGAGCGCCATGTAGGGAGGGTGCTCCACGTCGGATGGCTCCCACCTAGGAAGAAGAAGGTTTGAAGCCTGGTCCCAGGTGAATGTAGAGGAGAAAGAAAGAAGATTCATGGAAGTTTGGTAAAAGTTTTTTTTTCTCAAAAAAGAAGAATGTCAGATTGATGAAGGGCAGGAGGGTGAAGGGGGAAGAGAGGAAAAAGGAAAGAAAATAAAATACAATAAGCCGCTAAAAGATGCGAAAAGCAGCGTCAAAGAAAGGAGGAAACGCGGGTTCCCCGCCGAAGGAGAAGACGAGCAAAAGCAAAAGCGTTGACAGGATGGCGGAAGCCGAACTGCAAGGCGGGGCCGCACTACGTACGGTGGAGAAGATGACCGAGGTGATGGTGGTGGAGCTGGAAAAACGTTTGGTGAGGCACATGGAGATCCTGAGGAAAGAGATGGCGGTCGTGGTGAGGTCATTGTTGGAGGAGGCAATCGGCCCGATCAGGGTGGAGGTGGCAAAGGCATTGGCCGAGGTGAGAGAGCAGGGCGAGAAGATGAAGGAGGTGGAGGAGGCCGTGACACGGCACAGCGACCAGGTCACCTCGATGGGGGACGAGCTGCGGAGGGTGGTGGAGGTTAACAGAGGGCTCCGAGCAAAGCTGGAAGACTTGGAAAACCGCTCAAGGCGGCACAATTTGAGAATTGTGGGCTTGCCCGAAGGGACAGAGGGCCCAAGGCCAACGCAATACTTCGCTAAGAAGTTGGCGGAGCTGATGGGGGAGGGTGAGAGCCCCACCCTGTACGAGCTAGACCGAGCTCATCGGTCATTAAGGCCGAAGCCCAAAGTGAACGAGCCGCCAAGGGCAGTAATTATCTGCTTCCATAAGTTTTGCATGAAGGAGAAAGTATTAAGCTGGGCGAAGCAGGAGCGTGAGGTGCTGTGGGATGGTACTGCGGTTCGGATCTACCAGGACTGGACGGTGGAGATGGCAAAAAGACGAGCGGCGTTTGGGCGAGTGAAGGCGGCTTTGTACAAGAAGGGGGTGCAATTTGGTGTGGTGTACCCGGCGAAGTTGAGAGTAACATATAAAGCCAAAGACTTTTATTTTGAGACAGCGGAGGCGGCTGGGGCGTTCGTGAGGGCAGAAGGCTTGGGACAGACGTGAAGAGCGGAAGGGGAAGAAAGACTGTGGACTGTGTTTGAGCGGCTGGAAAATGTACAAATGTACAAATGTTACAACTTTCTTTTTACTGATTTGTATTGAAATTTGAAATTTACTTCTCTTTGCGTTGTTGCAGAGTTCAAGTTAATGGCGTTCTGTGTTGCGACGGTTAAATGTTATGTTAGTGATTGTAGGGGTTGGATTGTTGGGTTTGTTTTGGTGTTTCTTTCTCTGGGACTGGGCGGAAGGGGGTGAGAGGTATTGGCGGGGGGGAGCCACCCGCGCTAGCTAGCTAGAGACAGTTAGTGAACGGGGGTGAGGTGAGAGGAGGACTGCGGACGTTGGAGCCTGGATAGCAGGCTTCAATGGGCCTACGAGGCGAGCAAGAGGGGGTGGAGGGAGGGATGTTGGGGGATGTTTTTGTAGGGGGGGTTCTTGGGAGGGGGGAAGGGGTTCGATGTTAACAATGGACAGGGGCGGACTTCCGGGTGCGGCGATGACCAGCTGAGTCGCACGTTTCGGCAGCTCCCGGTGGAACGGACTTTTGGGCTCGTAATAGGAGCCCCATCGGCAATTTTAACGGCAAATAACACTGTGCGGTAATCCAGAAGGGAATCTCCCCTGGACACGGATGGAAAAAAGAGAGGAAAGTAGCCGGATTGCGGTGGATCCTCTAGAGCAGCGGCCAGGAAGGCAGGCACAAAGCAAGATGGCGTCGGAAGGAGGCAGTTTAATATGGGGCCCTGACCAACAAGAGTTCCTGCGGCGTTGCGTAGATGAACTCAAAAAGGAGATGAAGAAGGAGCTGTTGGCCCCGATATTACAAGCGATTGAGGGGCTAAAGGAGGAGCAAAAGACCTAGGAACAGGAGCTTCGGGTTGTGAAGGCAAAGGCTGCTGAGAATGAGGACGACATACAGGGCCTGGTGGTGAAAACGGAGATCCACGAGGCACAACACAAAAGATGTGTGGAAAGGCTGGAGGTGCTGGAGAATAATGCGAGGAGGAAGAAGCTAAGGATTCTTGGTCTTCCCGAAGGTGCAGAAGGGGCGGACGTCGGGGCATATGTGAGCACGATGCTGCACTCGTTAATGGGATCGGAGGCCCCGACGGGTCCGCTGGAGGTGGAGGGAGCCTATCGGGTTATGGCGCGAAGACCGAGGGCTGGAGAAATTCCTCGAGCAATAGTGGTGAGATTTCTCCGATATAAGAACAGAGAGATGGTCCTCAGATGGGCAAAGAAAACTCGGAGCAGTAGGTGGGAGAATGCGGTGATCCGCGTATATCAAGATTGGAGTGCGGAGGTGGCGAGGAGGGGGGCAAGCTTTAATCGGTCCAAGGCGGTGTTGCATAAAAGGAAGGTCAAATTCGGAATGCTGCAACCGGCAAGACTGTGGGTCACACATCTAGGGAAACACCACTACTTCGAAACGGCAGATGAGGCGTGGACATTTATTGTCGAGGAGAAGCTGGAGTGAGTGGGCCAGAAAAAGAACGTTTGGGACAAAAGTGGGGGGGTGAATTTGTGGGATGAAGGGGGGAAAAGGGGGAAGAGAGGACTTCCCAAGTTGTTAAACCTGCGACCCTGTAACTTCTCTCTCTTCCCCATGTCGTGGGGGAGGGAGTGAGGGAGGATGAGGAGCTGAGGGCGCCGCCCATTGGGGGCGGGGCCAAAAGGGAAGCGCGGGCTTTGTTCCCGCGCTATGGTAATCATGGCGGGAACAGGGAAGCAGGAAAGAGGGGGCCTCGCACAGTGTGAGCCGAGGTCACGGGGGGAAGCCGAGGTCGGCCAGAGTTTGCTGACTTCTGGGAGCAACATGGGGGGTGCAATTACGCTAGCTTGGGATCTAGCGGGGGGGGGGGTGTTAACTGGATTGCTGCTGCTGGGGAGAAGGGGGAGCTGGTATGGGAGGGGGGGGGTTGGGGCGGGGGGGCGCCGCCTGGGGGGGATACAGCTACGTGGGAACCGGGTGAGGAGCCGGATTGAAAAAGGAAATGGCTAGTCGTCAAGGGGGGGGGGGGGGGGGGGGGGGGGTAAAGAGCCCCCCAACCCGGTTGATCACGTGGAATGTGAGAGGGCTGAACGGGCCGATTAAGAGGGCACGGGTACTCGCACACCTAAAGAAACTTAAGGCAGATGTGGTTATGCTTCAGGAGACGCATCTGAAGCTGATAGATCAGGTTAGACTTCGCAAAGGATGGGTGGGGCAGGTGTTTCATTCGGGGCTAGATGCAAAAAACAGGGGGGTGGCCATACTAGTGGGGAAGCGAGTAATGTTTGAGGCAAAGGCTATAGTGGCGGATAGTGGGGGCAGATACGTGATGGTGAGTGGCAAACTGCAAGGGGAGGCGGTGGTATTAGTGAACGTGTATGCCCCGAACTGGGATGATGCCAATTTTATGAGGCGTATGTTAGGACGAATCCCGGACCTAGAAGTGGGGAAGTTGGTAATGGGTGGAGACTTTAATACGGTGCTGGACCCGGGGCTGGACAGATCGAGGTCCAGGACCGGAAGGAGGCCGGCTGCAGCTAGGGTGCTTAAGGATTTTATGGAGCAGATGGGAGGAGTAGATACCTGGAGATTTAGTAGACCTAGGAGTAAGGAGTTTTCGTTTTTCTCCTATGTACACAAAGTATTTTCACGAATAGATTTTTTTGTTTTGGGAAGGGCACTGATCCCAAAGGTGACGGGGACGGAGTACACAGCTATAGCCATTTCGGATCATGCTCCACACTGGGTGGACCTGGAGATAGGGGAAGAAAAACAACAGCTTCCACCCTGGAGAATGGACATGGGATTATTGGCAGATGAGGGGGTGTGTTTAAGGGTGAGGGGGTGTATTGAAGGTACTTGGAACTTAATGATAATGGGGAGGTACAGGTGGGAGTGGTCTGGGAGGCACTGAAGGCAGTGGTTAGAGGAGAGCTGATATCTATTAGGGCACACAAAGGAAAGCAGGAGGGTAGGGAAAGGGAACGGTTGTTGAAAGAACTTCTGAGGGTGGACAGACAATACGCGGAGGCACCGGAAGAGGGACTGTACAGGGAAAGGCAAAGGCTACATGTAGAATTTGACTTGTTGACTACGGGTAATGCAGAGGCACAATGGAGGAAGGCACAGGGTGTACAGTACGAATATGGGGAGAAGGCGAGTAGGTTGTTGGCCCACCAACTGAGGAAAAGGGGAGCAGCGAGGGAGATGGGGGGGGGGGGTGAGAGATGAGGAGGGAGAGATGGAGCGGGGAGCGGAGAGAGTGAATGGAGTGTTCAAGGCATTTTATGAAAGATTATATGAAGCGCAGCCCCCGGACGGGAAGGAGAGAATGATGTGCTTTCTGGATCAGCTGGAATTTCCTAAGGTGGAGGAGCAGGAGAGAGTGGGGCTGGGAGCATAGATTGAGACGGAGGAAGTAGTGAAAGAGATTGGGAGCATGGAGGCGGGGAAGGCCCCGGGACCAGACGGATTCCCAGTTGAATTCTATAAGAAATATTTGGACTTGCTGGCCCCGCTACTGATGAGAACCTTTAATGAGGCGAGGGAAAGGGGGCAGCTGCCCCCGACTATGTCAGAGGCAACGATATCGCTCCTCCTAAAGAAGGAAAAAGACCCGCTGCAATGCGGGTCCTACAGGCCCATTTCCCTCCTGAATGTGGACGCTAAGATTCTGGCCAAGGTAATGGCAATGAGGATAGAGGATTGTGTCCCGGGGGTGGTTCATGAGGACCAAACTGGGTTTGTGAAGGGGAGACAGCTAAATACAAATATACGGAGGCTGCTAGGGGTAATGATGATGCCCCCACCAGAGGGGGAAGCGGAGATAGTGGTGGCGATGGATGCCGAGAAAGCATTTGATAGAGTGGAGTGGGATTATTTGTGGGAGGTGTTGAGGAGATTTGGCTTTGGGGACGGGTATATCAGGTGGGTACAGTTGCTGTATAGGGCCCCGATGGCGAGCGTGGTCACGAATGGATGGGGGTCTGACTATTTTCGGCTCCATAGAGGGACGAGGCAGGGATGTCCTCTGTCCCCGTTATTGTTTGCATTGGCGATTGAACCCCTGGCCATAGCACTGAGGGGTTCCAGGAAGTGGAGGGGAGTACTTAGGGGGGGAGAAGAACACCGGGTATCTCTGTATGCGGATGATTTGTTGCTATATGTGGCGGACCCGGCGGAGGGGATGCCAGAGATAATGCGGATACTAGGGGAGTTTGGGGATTTTTCAGGGTATAAACTGAACATGGGGAAAAGTGAGTTATTTGTGGTGCATCCGGGGGAGCAGAGCAGAGAGATAGAGGATTTACCGTTGAGGAAGGTAACAAGGGACTTCCGGTACCTGGGGATCCAGATAGCCAAGAATTGGGGTACATTACATAGGCTTAATTTAACACGGTTGGTGGAACAGATGGAGGAGGATTTCAAGAGATGGGACATGGTGTCCCTGTCATTGGCAGGTAGGGTGCAGGCGGTTAAAATGGTGGTCCTCCCGAGATTCCCTTTTGTGTTCCAGTGCCTCCCGGTGGTGATCACGAAGGCTTTTTTAAAAAGAATTGAGAAGAGCATTATGAGTTTTGTGTGGGCTGGGAAGACCCCGAGAGTGAGGCGGGGATTCTTGCAGCGTAGTAGGGACAGGGGGGGGCTGGCACTACCGAGCCTAAGTGAGTACTACTGGGCCGCCAATGTTTCAATGGTGTGTAAGTGGATGGGAGAAGGGGAGGGAACGGCGTGGAAGAGATTGGAGAGGGCGTCCTGCAGGGGGACTAGCCTGCAAGCAATGGTGACGGCGCCGTTGCCGTTCTCACCAAAGAAATACACCACAAGCCCGGTGGTGGTGGCTACATTGAAAATTTGGGGGCAGTGGAGACGGCATAGGGGAGGGACGGGAGCTTCGGTGCGGTCCCCGATAAGAAACAATTATAGGTTCGTTCCGGGGTGAATGGATGGGGGATTTGGAGCATGGCAAAGAGCTGGGGTAGTACAACTAAGAGATCTATTTGTAGATGGGACGTTTGCGAGTTTGGGAGCGCTGACGGAGAAATATGGGTTGCCCCAAGGGAATGCATTTTGGTATATGCAATTGAGGGCTTTTGCGAGGCAACAGGTGAGGGAATTCCCGCAGCTCCCGACGCAGGAAGTGCAGGATCGAGTGATCTCAGAGACATGGGTGGGGGACGGTAAGGTGGCGGACATATATAGGGAGATGAGGGACGAGGGGGAGATCATGGTAGATGAGCTGAAATGGAAATGGGAAGAAGAGCTGGGGGAGGAGATTGAGGAGGGGCTGTGGGCGGATGCCCTACGTAGGGTAAACTCATCGTCCTCGTGTGCCAGGCTAAGCCTGATACAATTTAAGTTGCTACACAGGGCGCATATGACTGGAGCACGGCTTAGTAAATTTTTTTGGGTAGAGGATAGGTGTGCGAGATGCTCGAGAGGCCCAGCGAATCACGCCCACATGTTCTGGTCATGCCCGGCATGACAGGGGTTCTGGGTGGGGGTGGCAAAGGTGCTTTCGAAGGTGGTGGGGGTCCGGGTCGAACCAAGCTGGGGGTTGGCTATATTTGGGTTGCAGAAGAGCCGGGAGTGCAGGAGGCGAAAGAGGCTGACGTTGTGGTCTTTGCGTCCCTTGTAGCCCGGCGCAGGATATTGTTAATGTGGAAGGAAGCCAAACCCCCGGGTGTGGAGACCTGGATAAACGATATGGCAGGGTTTATAAAGTCAGAACGGATTAAGTTCGTGTTAAGGGGTTCGGCTCAGGGGTTCACCAGGCGATGGCAACCGTTCGTCGACTTCCTCACAGAAAGATAGAGGGAATGGAAAAGAAGTAGACAACAGCAGCAACCCAGGGTGGGGGGGGGGGGGGGGGGGGTGGGGGGGGTGGGGGGGGGGGGAGGGCGGGGGGGGGAGGAATCGGACGGACTCTCAGGGATGTTATTGTATATGTATAGGTATTTGGTATATGTATCTGTATACTGGATTGTTGGATTGTGTTTTTGGAGAGTATTTATTTTGGACAAGGCAGTTGCCATTTAGTTTTGTTGTTTTTAGTTTTTGTTTATGTATTACTTATTTATTTGTTTAAAACTGGCCATGGTTATTTATATTGCTTTATTGTTGTGTAAAAGACGTATTGTTATGTTTGGCCAAAAAACTTGAATAAAATATATATTTTTTCAAAAAAACAATGGACAGGGGCGGGTCAGGCTTATGGGGCAGGGCCCGGTGGTATGTTGAAGGTGGATAAGAAAGGGGGGGGGGTGAGAGACCCCCAGTAAGGATAGTCACGTGGAACGTGAGAGGACTAGGAGGTCCGGTCAAGAGGTCAAGGGCGCTTGCACATCTTAAAAGTTTGAAAGCCGATGTAGCAATGCTGCAGGAGACTCACTTGAGGGTGAAGGACCAGGTGAGACTTAAAAAGGGCTGGGTTAGCCAAGTGTTTCACTCCGGATTTGATGGAAGGGCTCAAGGGGTAGCGATGCTGGTCAGCAAAAGGGTACGCTTCCAGATGGAGAAGGTGGTGGCAGATCAGGGGGGTAGATATGTGATTGTGACAGGGGCACTGGAGGGGAGATTAGTGGCGCTGTTAAGTGTATACAGTCCCAATTGGGACGATGTGGGATTCGCGAGGAAGGTGGTTGGGGCTATTCCCGACTTAGACACGCATGAGCTGATTGTGGGGGGGGACTGGAACTTGGTGCAGGAGCGAAGGTTGGACAGATCACGGCCGCGCTCGCTGGTCCCATCAGGGGGGTCGAAGGCGCTGGCTGGGCTAATGGTGGAAATGGGAGGGGTGGACCCTTGGAGGTTCCTGCACCCAAGGGAACGGGAATATTCGCTTTTCTCAGCGGTCCATAAGGTATACTCGCGGATCGACTTTTTTGTGGTGGGGAAGGCTTTGCTGGCTGGAGTCAAGGGGTCGGAATACTCTGCAATTGCAGTGTCAGATCACGCTCCACATTGGGTGGATATGGTGCTAGAGAAGGGGGCAGCGCAGAGACCGGGGTGGAAGCTGGATGTGGGGCTTTTGGGGAACCAAGTATTCTGTGAGAAAATTGAAAAGGTAATTAAGGAATATGTAGGTTTCAATTGTACGGGTGAGGTGTTGAAGGCAGCCGTCTGGGAGGCTCTAAAGGCGGTGGTGAGGTAATTTTGTTTAAGGCTAGGGTGGATAAGGAGGAGAGGTTGGAGCGGCAGAGGGTAATAGATGAGATGTTGGAGGTAGATAGGAGGTATGCAGAGGATGGGGACCCGGCAAAGCTGGAAAAGAGGAAGGAGCTACAGGCGAGCTTCGACCGACTGTCCACCAGGAAGGCGGTGCGCCAACTGAGACGAGCAAGGGGTGCAGTTTATGAACATGGAGATAACATGGTATGTTAGCAGGTCAGCTCCGGAGGGAGGCAGCGGCAAGGGAAATTCTTCAGGTGAAGGATAGGGCAGGGAAGTTGGTGGTGGCCCCAGTGTTGATTAACAAGGTTTTTGAGGAGTTTTATGAGAGGTTGTACAAGTCAGAGCCACTCGGAGGAGACCGTGAGATGCAGGAATTTCTCGATGGGTTTGAGTACCTGAGGCTAGGGGAGGGGGACAGGGCTACATTAGAAGGCGCAATAGTGGAGCAGGCGATAAAGGATGCGATTGGGAGGATGCAGTCGGGGAAGGTGGTAGGGCCGGGTGGGTTTCCGGTGGAATATTATAAAAAATTTAAGGATAGGTTGGCACCCCTGATGGTGGGGATGTTTGAGGAGGCGATAGGGAAGGGGGTGTTGCCGCAAACCTTGGGCAGGCATCGATTTCCCTGTTACTAAAAAAAGATAAGGATCCAATGGAGTGTGGGTCGTATCGGCCCATATCACTTCTGAATGTGGACGCAAAAGTATCGGCGAAGGTACTGGCGGGTAGGCTGGAGGAGTGCCTTCCGAAGGTAATAGGGGAGGATCAGACGGGGTTCGTGAAAGGGAGACAGCTGTTTTCGAACATTAGGACGGTTTTGAACGTTGTTATGGCACCGGCAGAAAGAAAGGAAACAGAGGTAGTTGTGGCATTGGACGCCGAGAAGGCATTTGATCGGGTCGAATGGGGGTACCTGATGGCAGTGCTGGAACGGTTTGGGATTGGACCAAGGTTTGTGAACTGGGTAAAGCTATTATATAAGGAACCGAAGGCGAGTGTCCACACAAATAATATCAGTTCGAGATATTTCTCTCTCCACCGTGGGACTAGACAGGGATGTCCTATGTCCCCCCTGCTGTTTGCACTTACGGTTGAGCCGTTGGCCATCGCATTGAGAAGTTCGGGAGCATGGAAAGGAATAATGCGGGGGGGGGGGGGGGGGGCGGGGGGGCGGGGGGGTGGGTGGGTGGGGGGTGGTGGTGGGGGGGATAGAGCATAGGGTGTCCTTATATGCCGACGACTTGCTGCTGTATGTGTCGGAGCCGAGTGCGTTGATAGGAGGAATATTGGGGCTACTGCGGGTATTTGGGTCTTTCTCGGGGTACAAGTTGAACCTGGACAAGAGTGAGTATTTTGTGGTGTCTCGGCCAGGGGTGGGGGCAGGGGTGGCTGGGGGGGGCTGCCATTCCGTAGAGCAGGGACTCATTTTAGGTCTCTGGGGGTGCAGGTTGCCCGGGAGTGGGGGAGGCTTCGTAGGTACAACATCACTAGTTTGGTGGGGAGAGTGAAAGCCGATCTGGCAAGGTGGGATGGCCTTCCTCCGTCACTGGCGGGTCGGGTACAGGCGGTTAAATATGAATGTGTTGCCGCGATTCCTGTTTATCTTTCAATGCCTACCGATTTTCCTGCCAAATACTTTTTTCAGGGAGATTGAGGGAAGGATTACCTCATTCATATGGGGAGGGAAGGTGGCCAGTGTGAGAAAGGTGCTGCTACTGAGGGGAAGGTAGGCAGGGGGTTTGGGTCTCCCGAACCTGTTGTACTACTACTGGGCGGCGAACGTGGAGAAAGTGCGGAGCTGGGTCAGAGGGGTTGATTCTCAATGGGTCAGAATGGAGGAGAGTTTGTGCAGGGGGTCGGGGCTGAAGGCACTTGCAACAGCGCCGCTCCCGATAGCTCCGGGGAAATATTCCGGGAGTCCAGTAATAATAGCTTCATTGAAAACCTGGAGGCAGTTTCGCCAACACTTCGGGTTGGGTTTAGGGTCAAGGGAAATGCCGATTCGGGGGAACCACAGATTTGAGCCAGGGAGGTGGGATGGAAGTTTTCGGAAATGGGAAGAGAAGGGGATTAAGACGCTAAAAGATTTATTTCTTCGGGGTTGGTTTGCAGGATTGAGGGAGCTGGAAGCGAAGTATGGGCTAGAGCAGGGAGAAGGGTTTAGGTACATGCAGGTTCGGGATTTTGCCAGGCAGGAGATACAGAGCTTCCCAGAGGAACCGGCCTTCACATTGCAGGAGGAGGTGTTGACGACAAGGGGACTGGAGAAGGGGGCAGTGTCAGCGGTGTACGGAGCTATTCTGGGAGAGGATAAGGCACCACTGGAAGGGATCAAAGCAAAGTGGGAGGAAGAGCTGTGAGAGGTTATAGAGGAGGGGGTCTGGTGTGAGGTGCTCCGGAGAGTGAATGCCTCCACCTCATGTGCGAGGTTGGGGCTGATACAGCTGAAGGTGGTATATAGAGCGCACCTCGCGAGGGCGAGGATGAGCCGATTTTTTGAAGGAGTAGAGGATGTGTGTGAGCGTTGCGGGGGGGGGAGGGCCTGCGAATCACGTTCATATGTTTTGGTCCTGTCCAAAGCTAGGGGAGTACTGGAAGGAGGTGTTTCAGGTCATTTCCAAGGTGCTGCGTGTGAAACTGGACCCGGGTCCCCAGGAGGCCATATTCGGGGTGTCGGACCAGCCAGGGTTGGAAACGGGAGCGGAGGCAGATATCATAGCCTTCGCCTCGTTGATCGCCCGAAGGAGGATCCTGCTGGGATGGAGAGCAGCCTCTCCACCCAGTGCCCTGGCGTGGCGGGGGGACCTGTTGGAATATTTGACCCTTGAGAAGGTTAAGTTCGAACTGAGGGGAAGCTCGGAGGGGTTCTATAAGTTATGGGCACTATTTTTTATGCACTTTCAAGAACTGGATAACATCGAACATTAGTTGGGGGGGTGGGTGTGGGGTGGGGGGTGGGGGGGAGGGGGGGCTGTGTAGATTAAGGGTGACTATGGGTAATCCCTGATTCCTTTTTGTCATTTGTTTATGTAAACATGTGGGCTGAGGTTTGGGGGTTGGTGGGCGGATGGGATCGTTGTTATTATGGGGATTGACAATCTTGCTGATTATTGTTTATTGTTGATGGGTGTAAATGTGGGAGAAAATGTGAAAAAGGAGGAGAATAAAAATATTTTTTTTTAAAAAAAAGGTTTTTGAGGAATTTTATGAGAGGTTGTACAGGTCAGAGCCACCTGGGGGAGACCGTGAGATGCAGGAATTTCTAGATGGGTTGGAGTACCCGACGTTAGGGGAGGGGGACAGGGCTACATTAGAAGGAGCGATAGTGGAGTAGGAGATAAAGGAAGCGATTGGGAGGATGCAGTCGGGGAAGGTGGCAGGACCAGATGGGTTTCCGGTGGAATATTATAAAAAATTCAAGGATAAGCTGGTACCCCTGCTGGTGGGGATGTTTGACGAGGCGATCGGGAAGGGGGTGTTGCCACAAACTTTGGGGCAGGCATCGATTTCCCTGCTGCTAAAAAAAGATAAGGATCCGGCGGAATGCGGGTCGTATAGGCCCATATCACTTCTGAATGTGGACGCAAATGTATTGGCGAAGGTCCTGGCGGTTAGGCTGGAGGAGGGCCTCCTGAAAGTGATAGGTGAAGATCAGACGGGGTCCGTGAGAGGGAGGCAGCTGTTATGGCGCCGGCAGAGGCGAAGGAAACAGAGGTGGTTGTGGCATTGGACGCTGAGAAGGCGTTTGACCGGGTAGAATGGGGGTACTTGATGGCAGTTCTGGAGGGGTTTGGGATTGGACCAAGATTTGTGAACTGGGTAAAGCTACTATATAAGGAGCCGAGGGTGAGTGTCCGCACAAACAATATCAGCTCAAGATACCTTTCTCTCCACCGTGGGACTAGGCAGGGATGTCCTATATCCCCCCTGCTGTTTGCACTCGCGATTGAGTTGTTGGCCATCGCATTAAGAAGTTCGGGGGTATGGAAAGGAATAGTGCAGGGGGGACAGGTCATAGGGCGTCCTTATATGCCGATGACTTGCTGTTATACGTGTCGGAACCGAGTGTGTCGATAGGGGGAATATGGGAGCTGCTTCGAGTGTTTGGGTCTTTTGCGGGGTACAAACTAAATCTAGATAAGAGTGAGTATTTTGTGGTGTTGTAGGCATCTGGGATGGCCACTTACAACCTGGGACAGAGAAACTCTCAAAGCCTAGCGGGTAAAATGGACAAAGCAAGACTCAGGCAGGCGCAGAGCCTGAAATGTTTATTTGCAAACAAGGAGTCCAGACGGTATCGAAACTCCAATCAATTAGCATTTTGATGGACCGATTAGCATTTGATGGCCCATCTCCACCAAAACAAAGGACTGGTACTCGAGCGACCGGTACAGTCCCAGACATTTCAGCGCCAATCCATGTTCTAGGGAAGCGTAAACAACAGGGTTAGTGACCGCTTGGGACACGCCCAGCCATCCACGCCCAGCCATCCACGCCCAGCCATCCACGCTCAGCCATCCACGCCCATTTATTGGTTAGAAATCGAACATAGTGATCAGGGATCACCCAATCAGTGGGGTCCAAACTGAAGGACCGCCCGAAAGAGCGCGAAAACCCCCAAGCGTAAGAAGAGAGTCCACCATGTGTTCGCCCTCTTTTGGACCTGGCGCCCCGGCAACGACCATCTCCAATCGCAGCAACACCAAAAGCAAGTCCAAGTTCAACGCCCACTACCAGACGGATGAGCCCAGCTGAGCAGCAGTTACTTCTCCAGACCCGATAGATCCAGAATCGAACAGCGGCCACTGTTCCTCTGACCTAAGCCGGGTGCCTGAAGTTAAGTGCAGGTTGTCTTAGTCGATAGGTGCAGTTTAACTAGCAGTGTTTATGTTGCATGGCTAATTGTGTGTAAATAATGTACCCTTGACCTTGAACTAACTAACTGGTGTTTGGCTTTTTGATCGATAGCCGGTTGAACCTCGTGGTTGTATCATTTGATACCTGGCGACTCTGAGCATTAGAACATAGATATCAAAAAAAATGAGAGCAAACTCACTGATTGCCATAGTTGGAACAGAGCCACAGGAAAAGGGAAAAAGGCAACAGTTATTGGCGACATCTGACGGGACTCAACCCAGAAGTGACTCCAAATTGGCAAAGTAAAAGAAACCACAAGCGAAACCAATATTGATCAAACCTCCAGAATTCGGAAGTGTGTAATTTGCATGCGTACTAACAAAGGGATACAAGGTAACCTCGATAGATTTTGTTGCGTAAAACTTTCAGGAGTTGCGTAAACCGGAAAATAGCTTGAGCCGTACCCGTGTTTGCACCACCGCTTTATTCCCCCTTGTTCCAAATTTCTGGTAAAGACAGAAATAATTGTAGGGATGGCCATGAAGGCAATGGAACGCCTTATGCATCCACAAGAGCCCGAGGTCGCAGCGACCAACAGTTCAGAACAGTGTTCCATATGGGAAGAAGAGCTTAGGAGATACCTAAAGGGGAAAGGATGGCCCCCTGGTCGGAATTTTGGGCAAATGAGGAAACAGGTCCTGGCAGCATAGGACAGACTTGGTGGGACAGCCTGACCGAGATCCACAAGAAAAGTTCAAGTAAGGTTCGTAAGCCGATGGCAATCGTGTCCTGTCTGGCACAATTGCGAGGCACAGAGGAGGTTGTGAGGACGCTTCGTAGACAGCTTGAGGAGAAGGAGAGAAGTAGAGAGGGAGATGTTAGTGAAAGTGAGAGATTAAATGTGCAGCTCCGGGAGCAGTTAGCAGTGAGGGATAAGGAAATGGATGATGTCAAGAGGGCACATCAATCTTGTCTCGCCCACCTTAGCAGCTTCTAGATTCAGTTTGATAAGGCCTATCAGGACACGCAACGTGCTATAATGGTAAGAGAAGAAACAGAGAACCAAGTAGGACAGTTAAGGAAACAATACGATGATTTGAAGGCAGCCCTCCGGGCACTCCACAGTTCCACCACGGAACAGAGGCAGAGTTTTGTGGATCATTGCAATCTCTGCTATCTGTTCAAAATGGGTTTAGAGACACCTTTGGCCCACAGCTAGATCAGGAAGATGGCCCCAATTGGCAGGAACTCAGTGAAATGGCCCAACGGTACGTAAGTGAGACCGAGAATCAAAATATAGCCCCCCAGGCCCCGAAAAGAAACGCACCCGCACCACCGACTGCACAGGCAGCATCCAACCCAATGAACCCCCTCACTACGCAGCGCAGGGTTACCACGGAAGGCCAACCCGATTTTGTGTACACCACCCCATTAACTATCACCCAGTTAAGAGATGCCCGCGATAAGTTAGAGACTTTCCACCCCACATCAGACCCACACCACTTTTTCGAACTACTGAAGCAATAGACCCTCATGTACGGTTTAGACGAACAGGAAGAGGTAAAGCTCATAGTTATATGCCTTGACCCGTCAGTTAGTTCAGCCCTTCCCGACCCACAAAATGTAGGAGGAGGTAGCCTCCAAGAGATGAAAACAGCCATTTTAGACGCCATTGGCTATAATAGATGAGATCCGGTAGGACTCAACCGGTGCCGACAGAAAAAGGGAGAGCATCCAACAGCATTCGCTGGACGCCTTTGGATCCATTTTACTGATGTATTTGGTGAATTAGCCCGCACCCGTTTATCAGCAGACAATACGGCCAAATGGACCCATACACTAGTATCTCATGCCACCGAGGCAGGACAGAAGGCATGCGCCAGTTACGACCCCTCAGACCCGGCACACAATGAAATGTGGGTACTGAAACGCTTGTCGAGAGCTTGGGAACAGTCCATACATAGAAAGACAGAGCAGGAGAGAGTAGATGCCACAATGAATCCAGTAAGGGCACACCAAGACCCCGCATGGATAAATTAAGGCAGAAGTACAGCACAGCACCCTAAAGCACAGGAATGTTATAATTGCGAACAGAAAGGACATTACGCACGAGAATGTCAAGCCCCCCAAAACAGCAATGGAATCAGCACACAAATGCCCCCCCCCCCTAGAAACAATGCCAGACCCATCCACAGTGTTAGTGCTCGAGCAGATAATTTGGCCATGAACGGCACCAATTGACGGTGTTCGGGCTCCCCAACTTGGGTCTGCGATACCCTTTGGGATAAGTCCGGAAGACCGGTAGTTGCAAGCACAGTCCGGGGACACCCAGTAGAGTTCCTTTGGGACACTGGCGGGTCCCGAACCACGTTATACTCCTCCATCATGTGCCAGAGAGAATATGGCCCACTACGGACACCATTACCCTTAGTGGCTTTACAGGTCACCTCCAGCAGGGACACATCACAGCCCCTGTGGATGTACAGATTGGCAATATTCAAACAAAACACTCAGTCGTTTTAGTAGATTTACCCCAGGCAGCAGAACACATCCTAGGCATAGATTTCATGAGTGCATACAACCTTTCGTTCGACCCAGTGAATGGATGTATATGGAGAATGGCTAGAGCAGCATGAGCCCCCGCCACGCTCACAGTAGGAGATTATGCACACAGAATCAGCTCAGTAGGAGAGGACTGGTTTGATCCACAAACCATTACCATAGACAAAGCGGTAAGAGAGGTCTTGAAAAGACATAAAGCATCGTTGGTCCCAGCACAGGCACGACTGTGGCAAAATCCCGGGAGTGGTTAACATTACAGGTCCCGATCCTAAGCCCCAGAAACAATACGGCTTCCCCCAGCAAGCCGAGGGAGAGATAGCCAAAGTAATCCAAAGTTTATTGAATCAAGGAGTGATTCGACCCATAGCACCGATGAATAATGCCCCGATTTGGCCAGTAAGAAAACCAGATGGTTCATGGCGACTGACCATCAACTACAGGGAATTGAACAAAGTGACTCCACTAGCAGCCCCCACCATTGCCATGAGTCCCGAGACCATGTTAAAACAGGGACTCCAGTCGAAACTTTTCACGGTACTGAACATCAGCAATGGCTTTTGGTCCATACCACTGGACAAAGCATGCCAGTATAAATTTGCGTTCACTTTCCAGGGACAGCGGTACACATGGACGTGCCTTCCACAAGGCTTCCACAACTCCCCCTCCATCTTTCACAGACAATTGGCAAACGGCTTATTTAAATTTTCCCACCCTGAATGCCTTGTTCAGTCTGTGGACGACTTGCTCCTACAGACTGACACCAAGGAAGAGCACATTTCACTTCTTTCGGAATTATTAAAACTACTCACAACAATTGGATGCAAAATTAACCCCAAGAAAGCCCAAATCCTCCAGGAAAAAGTCACATATTTAGATACGGTCATCACGCATGGGAAGCGTGAAATAGGACATAGACGCAAAGATTCCATTGTAAAATTGCCCTTGCCCCAAAACGTTACAGCACTCTGGTCATTTTTAGGACTGGTTGGATATTGTAGAAACCACATAGACGGTTTCGCCGCAAAAGCAGCCCCACTTTCCGAGCTCCTAAAGAAACAGGCCCCATGGAAATCGTTTCCACAGCACACGGATGCTGTGGATGCATTGAAATGCGCCCTGAGCACAGCCCCCGCTTTGCAGGCCACAGATCCACACTCCCCATACACGATAGACGTAGCGACCACTGACCGAACCCTTTCGGCCGTACTCCTGCAGGAAAGGCACGATCGTTTAGGACCCCTAGCCTATGCCTCACGAGTTTTAGATCCAGTCGAGCAGGGATTTTCAGCCTGCGAAAGGCACCTGCTAGCAGTTTTCGTACATTCTCGTACATAACCGGACTCAACCCAGGAACCATTTTGACTGAGCACACCCCGACACAGCTTTTATTGGACGGCAGACTAAAAGGCGACACAGTAAGCCAAATTCGAGCAGCGCGATGGAACCTACTCCTACAAGGACGCAACATTACCGTAAAACGGACAAAAACACACGCGTTTCTGGCCGACAATTTGCACTATGCAGGAACCCCACATGAGTGCGAGATCATAGCCCCCAAGCACAGCACAGGCCCCTTTGATCCTAAGTCGGGACCGAAAAAGACAGGCATCTGACCACAGGCGACCCAGCCCACAGACAAAGCTTTGAGAATTTATGTAGATGTCTCCTCCACAGTCCTTGATGGAAAAAGGATCACAGGATGTGTAATTTATGTAGTGGACGCACAGGGACATGCTTTGGAAGGGGTAGCTTTAAAGTTGCCTGGACACTTAGGTTCTCAGGCAGCCGAGTTAGCAGCCATCGCTTACATTTTCCAGCACCCCGATTCATTCCCGACCCCAGCAGACATATATTCAGACAGTTTGTTTGCAACAACCTGACAGAATTCCTACCCCTGTGGGAATCTAGAGGATTTATTTTCGCCGACGGAAAACCCCTACCCTCAGCCCCATTACTCAAACATATTCTCCAGACAGCGAAAGGCAGAAAATATGGCATAGTTAAAGTAAGAAGTTACTCCCCACCCAGTAACATGAAAACTGACGTCCTAGCGAAGGCAGGCTCACGATATGGCCACTTTTGGCAACCTGCCGAGAGTGCCCCAGTACACGCAGTTCAGGTCTCACAAACCAACATCCAAGACTTAGCCCAGGCACAGGAGGAAGACGGGATTTTGAAGGAAATTTTAAAAGGAATCTTCCCAGCTCCCTACAAAAAGTTTAGGAATTCTTTAACGAGTCATGAGGGAATCATTTTTAAAAATGGCATTTATGTAGTCCCCACCCAGGACAGGAATGAAATCATTTGTAAATTCCATGACGGACATGGACACCAAGGGATTGAATCCACCCTTGCCCACCTCAGACCTCTCTGCTGGTGGCCTGATTTGAAAACCGACGTATCCCATTACGTCGAAAATTGCTTGATTTGTGCACAGAACAACCCGGACAGATATGCGAAAAAAGCCCAGCTACGACATACCCGCCCTGTAAATGGCCCGTGGACAAACCTTCAGTTAGGTTATATTGGTCCCCTCCCCCCTGCAGAAGTGGATACAAATATGTGTTGGTGGTAATCGACACATTTACAAAATGGGTCAAAGCTTTCCCCTCAAGGACAAATACAGCCAGGGCCACGGCAAAGATCTTAACCGAGCAAATTTTTACTAGATGGGGGCATAGTTGGAACAGAGCCACAGGAAAAGGGAAAAAGACAACAATGTCTCGGCCAGGGGGTGGGGAGGGGGCGGGGGGGGGGGGGGCTGCCATTCCGTAGGGCAGGGACTCACTTTAGGTACCTGGGGGTGCAGATTGCCTGGGAGTGGCGGGGGGCGGGGGGGGCGGTGCTCCGCAGGTACAACATTTCTAGTTTGGTGGGGAGAGTGAAAGCTGATCTGGCAAGGTGGGATGGTCTCCCTCTGTCACTGGCGGGTCGGGTACAGGCGGTTAAAATGAACGTGTTGCCGCGATTTCTGTTTATTTTTCAATGCCTGACGATTTTCCTGCCAAAGGCTTTTTTCAGAGAGATTGAGGGAAGGATTACTTTGTTCATATGGGGAGGGAAGGTGGCCAGAGTTAGAAAGGTGCTGCTACAGAGGGGAAGGCAGGCAGGGGGGCTCAGTCTTCCGAATCTGATGTATTACTACTGGGCGGCGAATGTGGAGAAAGTGCGGAGCTGGGTCAGAGGGGTTGATTCCAAGTGGGTCAGAATGGAGGAGAGTTTGTGCAGTGGGTCGGGATTGAAAGCACGAGCAACAGCGCCGCTCCCGATAGCCCCGGGGAAATACTCCGGGAGTCCGGTAATAATAGCTTCATTGAGAATTTGGAGGCAGTTTTGCCAACACTTCGGGTTGGGGGCAGGGTCAAGGGAAATGCCGATTCAGGGGAACCACAGATTTGAGCCAGGGCGGTGGGTGGAAATTTTCGGAAATGGGAGGAGAAGGGGATTAAGACACTAAAAGACTTGTTTCTTAGGGGTCGGTTTGCAGGTCTGAAGGAGCTGGAAGCGAAGTATAGGCTGGAACAGGGGGAAATGTTTAGATACATGCAGGTTCGAGATTGTGCCAGGAAGGAGATACAGGGCTTCCCGATGGAGCCGGCCTCCACATTGCTGGAGGAGGTGCTGACGACAGGGGGACTGGAGAAGGGGGTAGTGTCAGCGGTTTACGGAGCTATTTTGGAAGAGGAGAAGGCACCACTGGAAGGGATCAACGCAAAGTGGGAGGAAGAGTTGGGAGAGGATATGGAGGAGGGGTTCTGGTGTGAGGTGCTCCGGAGAGTGAACGCCTCCACCACGAGGTTGGGGCTGATACAACTGAAGGTGGTATACAGAGCACACCTCACGAGGGTGAGGATGAGCCCATTCTTTGAAAGAGTAGAAGATGAGTGTGAGCCTTGCCGGGGGGGGGGGGGGGGGGGGGCGCTAATCACGTTCATATATTTTGGTCCTGTCCAAAGCTAGAGGATTACTGACAGGAGGTCTTTAGGGTAATTTCTAAAGTGGTGCACGTGAAACTGGACCCGGGTCCCTGGGAGGCCATATTCGGGGTGTCGGACCAGCCAGGGTTGGAAACGGGTGCGGAGGCAGATGTTGTAGCCTTCGCCTTGTTGATCACCCGAAGGCGGATCCTGATGGGTTGGAGAGCAACCTCCCCACCCTGTGCCCTGGCGTGGTGGGGGGACCTGCTGGAATTCTTGACTCTTGAGAAGGTTAAGTTTGAACTGAGGGGAAGGATGGAGGGGTTCTACAATTCATGGGCATTATTCATCATGCACTTTCAAGAACTGGATAACATCGAACATTAGTTGGGGTGGGGTGGGTGTGAGGGTTTGGGGGAGAGGGTGGTGTGTGTTAATGGTGACTATGGGCAATTCCTGATTCCTTTTTGTCATTTGTTTATGTGAACATGCGGGTTAATGTTTGGGGTTTGGTGGGAGGATGGGATCGTTGTTATTGATATGGGGATCAACTTTACATTCGTTACTGATTATTGTTTATTATTGGGTGTAAATTTGGGAGAAAATGTGAAAAAGGAGGAGAATAAAAAAATATTTTTTAAAAAGAGGAAATTAGAGATGAATGCGATAAAGGAACATCTGTAATTATGGGTGATTTTAATCTGCATGTAGATTAAAATCAAATTAGTTACAATACCGCAGAGGAGGAATTCCTGGAGTATATACGGGATAGTTTTCCTGACCAATATTTTGAGGAACCAACTACAGAGCAGGCCATCCTAGACTCTGTAATGAGAACGGAATCATTGGCAATCTAGTGGAGAATTCAAAATATATATATTTTTTTAAAGACTCAAAGTAAATCACTCTTTTGCTGCTCCTGAACCTTTTATGCCAAGCAACTATTACGTTATGATTTTCCTGTTTGAATGTAATAACTGTTTACTGAGAGAAAACATCATTGAGCCAACTTCTCCCTGACTTGGCACAGAATCATTTTGCAGTGAAATATTAATGCTTCACTCAGAATGACTAGTGATTCAAAGTCTAAGGTCCCAGGTTAACAAAGTAATATATGATTGTCCATGCATTCATATGTACGGACCTTTACTCCAGGAGCAGATACGGATTCTGAGCACAATTTTATCATACTTTGTCCGGTGATATAGTTAAACTGCTTGTTGAGATTCTTGAGTTTCATAGATGCACAGCCAGGAGGGGGGTTAGCAAGGGCATTAACAGGAACTGGAGTACAGAGAGAGTTTTGTACAAATGCCATGCCTGAACCTATGCCGCTGGTATACTGGGGTAGGTTTTCAACCAAGGTTTTCTCAGGTATAGAATTGGAGTTGTGAGTTCGCTTCCAACTAAAAAAGCAGGAAAACTTTCATTTCCACTAGCGTTGAAAATCCTCCCTGTTTTCTCTGATCCTTATAACGATCCCAGTTGATGTTATAACAGGACGGGAAAATCCCAGAATGACAGTCCAGGAGTACCAACCTGGAGGAACAGAGTCACAGGACGGCTAATTAGAACATAGAACATACAGTGCAGACGGACATTCGGCCCATTGAGTCTGCACCGACCCATTTAAGCCCTCATTTCCACCCTATCCCCGTAACCCCACCTAACCTTTCTGGTCGCTCAGGGCAGTTTATCATGGCTAATCCACCGAGCCTGCACTTCTTTGGACTGTGGGAGGAAACCGGAGCACCGGGAGGAAACCCACGCAGACACGGTGAGAACGTGCACACTCCGCACAGACAGTGACCCGGCGGGGAATCGAACCTGGGACCCTGGCGCTGTGAAGCCACAGTGCCAGCCACTTGTGCCACCGTGCTGCCCTAGTGTTAACAAGGAGGAAATAACATTTATTAAACATGAAATAATTGGATTATGACACAATATTTCTTTACTCGCCCCTTTCATTAACAATTACAGACAGGTTTCAGGAATAACACGGATTATAAAGTACATTTTAAGCTACAATGGTCTCATTAACACAAAGGCCGGGATTCTCTGCTCATCGGGATTCTCATTTCCTGCTGGCAGTGCCGCCCCCCCGCCCCCCACCCCCCCCCCCCCCCCCCCGCCCCCCCCGCCCCACAGGCCAGGGGTTTCCTTGTGGCGTGGAAATGCGGCGAGATGCGAGAATCCTGTCGCCAGTGAATGGGGTGCGGCTGAGAAACCCACGGCTGGCAGCCTAAAGAACCCCGCCCAAAGTCCCTTTTTTAAACACGAAAGATGACTGTGGGCAAATAAACTCTCCAC
The DNA here is from genome assembly GCF_047496885.1 of Scyliorhinus torazame. Classification (NCBI taxonomy): domain Eukaryota; kingdom Metazoa; phylum Chordata; class Chondrichthyes; order Carcharhiniformes; family Scyliorhinidae; genus Scyliorhinus; species Scyliorhinus torazame. The sequence goes on along the minus strand of NC_092725.1, from coordinate 85,078,701 downwards.
TCTGAACCCCAAGTGAAGGTGTGTGGATGCCTCCTCAGAATTCCCCCAGTTGACTGTCCACCCGATGGCGGGCTACCCCCCTGAGTACTGTGCCAGCAACTCCAGTGCCCCCGGGCTGGTAGCCTGACGGCAATGGCTACTCACCTCCTCGGATCCCCACAGCAGCTACACCCCCAGCTTCATGTTTTTAAAAAGATGTACTAATCGGTGCCTGCATGACCACTTGCTGGGGTGCGGTTAGACCACGGGACGTCATTTGATAGGGGGTCGTTCCCATTAATGGTATGGCGATTGGCATTAATTGGTGATATTGGTTTCTCGCCACACCACGGCAGGATCCTAATTTTGTCAACAGGGGCGGGCTGGTGAGATCGCAAGCCGATTGGTGCACGCCGTGGTTTCCAATTTTGGACTCTCCTGTGATCTAACAAAATGTTTTGGGTGAATCGCTCCACAGGGATTGGATTCTCCGTTTCGGAGACCAAGTCCCCATGCTGGCATTAAAACGGTGGTGTTTTACCACCGGAAAACCAGCGCAAAACGGCCACCGATTACCTGCTCCCAGGGGGGGGACGAGCAGCCAGGCAGCTTAGAGCTTCCAGCTCTAGCTGCCGATACGGCCCGGAGCATTGCCGGGTCCGTGGCCATGCGTGCGCGTGGCGGTGGCCTGTGCCATGCTTCATGGCGGAGGCAGCACCGTAAAATTATTCTCCCCCTTTCAGCTGGCTCATGCGCCCCGGACCGCCCCCCGCCCCCCCCCCCCCCCCCCCACAGTGCCCCCACCCCCGAATAATGCCCTCCCTGCTCACAGATCGGCTCTCCCCCAACTGTGGCGGCGCTGGAATAAGTCCGCAGCCATTGGGCTGAGTTTCCGACGGATGAGACCAGTTGTGGCCCAGCCGTCAGGAACTCGGCTGGTCGGGGACGGAGCATCGCAGGGCTGACCTCAGGAAATGGCCTGAGGCCGTGGATACGGCGTGCGGCGTATTCCTAGAGTACGCAGCTTTTCAGGGGGCGGAGCATCAGCAAAGCGGCGCCGCCCCCGATTTCATCATCATCGGGGATTCTCCGCCCCGTCGCTACTTTGGCGTCGCGGATTGGAGAATCCAGCCCCTTATTTCTAATATTTACCAAATCAAAGATAAATCCTTTGAAACTCCCTTTGTTTTCCTAACAACCTCTCGATTAGAATTTCTGCTAAGCTTCACGCTCGATGGGTGGGATTCTCCGTCGTCCGACGCCGAAATCGGTTAACTCAATTGGGCGAAAAGTCTGTTCCAACGTGGAAATTGCAGAGGGCGCTGATTTGACGCGAAATCGCAATTCTCCGTCGCCTCGACAGTGGCGCCAATGTATTACAGAATGCAAGTACAGTATACGTTTGCATATCATTAACGGGTCTGGCCCGGTATCCTCCGGGGTCGCCGTGATTTGCTGTCTCCGATGGGCTGAGTTCCCGACGGCGCTGTTAACTTGTGCTTTTAAAATTTGTGAAACTGGTGTTGTGGCTGCTGAGGGTGGGAGAGGAGGTAGACATGGAGAGGTCCCCTGGTTCTGCAGAGTGGCAACGCCCTCCCATCCCCAACCCGCACCCCAGACCCCACCCTCACACCCCACCCCACGCTACACCCCCCCACCACCCAACCGCCTGCCCCCCACCGACGAGGCATCAGGCGGCCCACTCAAGGGCAACTCCCACAGTAGCCCCTATGGGGGTGCCAGGTGGGGCCGCGGAGCCTACTGCTGGCAAGGCAGCGGCATCTGATGGTACCCCTGACATCAGGGATGGACAGCAGGACCAGAAGCCCTGAAGGTGCAGGCCACCGATGGAGCCAGGGTTGCGGGGATGGTGGGGGTGAGGGTTGGGGAGAGGCATGAGGGGGCAGGTTCTGCAGTGCCAACCAGGTCACCGTGTAGCCCGTTGGACCTGGTTGGACACGGGGGTTTGTACCATGCTAACATGTCATCCTTTCCCACCCTGCACACAATGGATATTGGAATTCAACCAACAATTCCTAATCGCCGCAGCCCTGGGGGATGCACTGAGGCTGTACGAGCTGGAGCTGCTCGAGGAACAGGAATCTGCAGCAGTGGAGCCTGCCCCAGAGGAACAGGAGGCAGCTGTTGAGGATGGAGAGCAAGCCGCCCAACAGGCTGAGCAGGAGGAGACGTGCCAAGGAAGTGTTGTATGAGGCATCGAGTGTACCGGCAGCGCCTGACATTCGAGGACCTGCAGGAGTGGGCATGCCGTCAAAGACTCCAGCTGAGCAGGGAAACAGTGCAACATATCTGCCAGAACATGGTGTATCTGGCACCGCGGGGGAATAGGGGAGAACACCCGCTCTCGGTGGCCGTCAAGGTGATGGTCGCCCGAACTTCTATGCCACATGGTCCTTCCAGGCGCCGAGTGGACAGAACTCAGTGCACAGGTACATCTGCGCTGTCACAGACGCCCTGCATGCCCAGTCGACACAATACATCCATTTAATTGTGGACCAAGCCCACCAGGATGGCCGGGCAGCAGGGTCCACTGCCATTGACGGGATGCCTCAGGTCCAGGGGTGATCAACGGGATGCATGTCGCTCTATGAGCACCTGCAGATGACAAACCAAAAGGGGCTCCACTCTATAGAATCCTTAGAATTCCTGTAGTGCAGAAGGAGGCCGTTCGGCCCATCGAATCTGCACTAACCCTGTGTCCTGCATCCGTGCCAACTTAACTGGTGTCTAACTTCCTGATCTTAAGGGCCCTTACGCTACGTCTAGGTGGTCCCCAGACGGTACATCAGGAGTGGAGGTGGCCTGTTGTGATTCCCGCCCTGCAACAGGTGGGCATCTTCTGGGGCGACGGGCCCTGGATGGGCCTGGTTGCTGCTCGGGTGCCCCAGGTGGCTTGATGCCGCTCTGTTCTGCCCGCTCTTCACCAGATGCACCAGGGTCAGGAGGGGGCGTCCGAGGTGCTGCGGTGTTTCAACACCACCCCTGTGGGGATCACCGGCATGGGCCCCATCACCACCTCCTCCCTTGGGGTGCCCGTTGGTCTCCGGACTACTCATGGGATGGGGGTGCAAGCGGAGCTATCCCCTGAGGCTCCCCCACTACCTGAATCTGCCAGTCCTGGAGGCCCACTCTGGTCTCGACCAGGGTCTGCATGTTCACAGCCACGGAGCACAGGGAGTGGACCATCCCCATCTGGGACTCCACCACACCACACCACCCACTGACTCTGCCACCATCTTCTGTATCTGTGTCACATCAGCCAGTCACTGCGCCATCTCCCTCTGGGACAGAGCCACCTCCCTTGTGTCTGCGCCACATTGGCCAGCGCTTGGGCAATGCTGCTGACGTTCTCGCCATGGCCTCCATGGCCTGCTGTGGCTGGGCCATGCTCAGGGGCGCCGCTGCAATTCCCAGGTGGCTCTGGGACATGGTCGCCTGTGAGTTGGCAACCCTGTCCTGGGCCTCACCCTGCACAGAATGCCCCAAGCCCCAGACATGCTGCTCCACAGCCAGAACCGTCGCCCCCAGTACCTCCATCGCGGACAATATCCGTGCGGTGTTGGCCTGAGTGGTACGCATGGTCAGTACCATCTCCTGCTGCTGCACGTGGTTGGACTCCTCCAACTGCACCTGCAGGTACTCAATGCTTGCTGACAATCCCTCACGTAGTCCATGCATCTCCACGATCGATAGGACTGTTTGTTCCAGAAGCCCGAAATTTCTCTGCCCGCCGACCGTCCGCCCGCTCGGGTGTTCCTACCTCCACCAGCTGTCACCAGATCAGCTGTGTGGCGTGCACCAGAGAGTGTCCCAGGAGACTCTACACTAACATGCCCAACCAAGGTGAGTGTCTCTGGGATGCTGGAGGTTTTGGAGATAGCTGTGACGGGAAGTTAGTGTCACCCTCCGACCCCAACTCCGGGGTCTCCTGATTCTCAGGAGGAGGGCTGCTGTGCTAGCTGCTCTCCTCCCACTGCCCAGCTCACTGGGGGGGCTCCGGCTGTGGCACTGGCTGGAGGCAGCGGCTGCCATTTGGACCCACCCCATTCCCAGCAGGTCCTGCAAGACACAAGACAAGATGCATAATTAGACCGCGTGTCGGGGGGGGGGGGTTGGGTGTCAGTGGTGGGGGGGTGGGAAGGGCGTGAATATGGTGGTATGAGTGGGGGGGTTGACACAGGTGTCATGGGGAACCGCAACTAAGCGGGATCTGACTTCCCCACCAGAGGCCAACCTCCACCTCGGTGACCTCCCTTTCCTCCGGACCGCAGACCACACCCAGGGCCCTCTGCTCACCCACGGTGAGGGGCTGCAGGTCCGCCGGTCCCCCTCCAATCTTCTCCTGCTCCCGGAGGTTATGGGCGCCCTTCTCCTGGACGGGCGGAGGGGTGGTGGGGAACAGAAAACAATGGGGTTAGACAGTCCGATGCAAGCAGCCCAGGGGGTGGATAGCTGGTGGCCCCAGTGACCAGGGCACCCAGCCTTGGCAGCCAGTATGGGTGCCGACATGTCTTGCAGGCTGGGATTTCGGCCGCCATCCAAGTGGTGGGGTGGAATAGCAGGCATGTGGGACAAGGGTTAGTGTTGCCTACTCACCCTCGCTGCCTGAGGAGGTTGTGCAGTTTCTTTCTGCACTGTAGGCCATTCCGGATGGTGTTGTCCATGGCACTGACCGCCTCTGCCACCTGCGCCCAGGCATGGCGAACGGCGCCGGCTGGTAGCTTCCTTCCGGGTCGCCCACCTCTCCTCCCTGGAGTCCAGGAAGGTCTCCAGCTCGGCGTCTGTAAATCATGCAGTTGCTTTCCTTGCTGTCATCTTGTTGGCTGGGATGTTGTGTGTGGGAGTGCAGTGTGTATACGCGACTGCAACTTGTCAACCTACTGAGGGTCAATCGCAAATCCGGCGAATCCGGGTCCGTCTCTCATTGGAATCGATTGTGTTCCATGTGGTGCCAGTGCTAGCCCCTCCACAGTCACTGAATCTGTCCAGGTGGGGTGCCAGTTTTGCTGTTGTGGAACTCCATGAATCCTGCGCATGTGTCAGCACCTAGTCTCAGGAATTTCGCTTGCGATTGGAATGTTATCACTAAACTGTCCTGTGCAATTCGCTTTTCATTTTTGTTTTGTAATATGAAAAATGGGAGTGGCTGCATGTTGTTGCTTAGCAGGTTTAATCTATTACAGTGAGCTGGGTACTTATGAGCTGCAGCTCTGTTCAAATCAGTGAGATTCAATGTTTCATCAGACTGTATAGTCAGGATTTGTTTGCTGTTTTTGGGCTGTGCTTTTTCAGCAAATACTGTAAATTCTAGGCAGTCCTCTCACTATTCTGCACTCTCACAGCAATGATGGTATTTACTTGGAGAACTATAGAGAGTAACCTTATTGTGAGCAGGTAACTCTTGATGTGGAACAATTTTTATAAAAAAGAAGCTTTAGCACAGAAACTTTAGTCCATTTTGCTATGACTCCGTGAGATTACCTAGGATTAACTATGTGCTGCCTGTCCTCTTGAATGGGCATATTCGATTGCAGCTGAATTGCTCTGTCGCCAGAGAAAGAAGTCTCGATAATTATGGATACTGTAAGTATCAATTATTTTCTGAGATAACTAGTTAGTTTTTGATATTGCTAATGCAAAAAGTAACAAAAATTTGTGTACTAACCGATGCGATATGTATAATCATGGCTCATTCATGCTGAAACGTAATTTCAATGCTCGTTGTTAGGGTTATTCATTCAACTCTCCTTTGCTGTTAGTGTGAGAATCCATACATTCGAAAGTCTGTCCTCCTCGTCTCTTTCTCAATGAGCCTGACCCAAATGTGCTCAGCATGGTTAAGAAAGCAGGAAGATTTCCTAGTATGTACCAATCCTTTCATCCATCTTAATCCTAATCAATTTATGAAATAAATGAGTGGATATTCGTAGCTAAATCCAGCCACGAGGACATCATTCACATACCAGCAGTCAAGTCGTCTTGCAACTACAGGCACACAAGAGGAGATTGTTTTCCCTCTTTAGCTAAATGTCTGGCAAAAGTTTACCTATCACAGGCCTTTTGTTTTGAAATAGTGGAAATGATCAAAGAGGTTATTGTTCCGGAGATCTGGACTCAAGTTTCTGTTCACAAAGCTCTTTCGGTGCCATGTCCTACATTTATCAGATGGCAGTTCCTATGTTGTTCAAAGGTATAGTCTTTGGCCACAATGTTAAGGGCCCTTTCGCGTGGGCGTAAATCCCAATATGGCCCCTAACCCTCGCGAGAGGACCATAACGGGGTTTGCAGCAGCGAGATCGCCCCTGCCCCCACCGCTGGTGACAGGCGTGAACTTGATTACCATGAATTTAAATGTATTTAAATCTCAGTTAATGTGCTAACGCTGTATCTTCCAGGATTATTAGATCCCCCCCCACCCCGCACACCAGATGTAACGCCAACGGGAATCACTACTGGTTTCCAAAAAAGGAAACCAGTCGTGGTGACCATCCCAGGGGTCTGACGATGCCTGGAGGCCCAGGGGTTTGAGGGCTGAGGCTGAGCATTGTCCCCACGCACCCAGGCCCTGCCAGCCTGACACTGCCAGGTTAGCATCATCAAGTTGGCACTGCCAGATTGGTGGGACAGTGCCAACCGTAGGGATTCTAGGGAACCCCAGCGGGGATGTGCCCATTATGTGCGGGGAGGGGGGGTTGCAAAGGATGCAGGAGGGTTGTGCCTGCATGGACGTGTGGGGGCGTTAAGTAAGAATGGGAGTTTCCTCGATGCTGCCGAAGATGGGGGAAAATGGTTCAGGTCACCCTGATGCCTGTGTGGTGTGGGGGGGGGGGGGATGACCATTGAGTGGCGCAGGGGAGGTGTGGCCCTCTGTGTCGAGTTGTGGGGGGTGTTACCTTGTCTGTAGGGGGCCCCAATGTCTGGGAGAGTGCGTGGGCGGCCTTTGCGATTGGGGCACATTTTAGAAATGGGGCCTGGGGGGTCACCTCTGTGGTGATAGGCATCACTGTAAATACACAAGGGGTTAATGTACATACACTACACCCAGCTAGACACTAGAGGGTCTAGAGACATCAAGACACCCAGACGTGACACTACCACAGGGGGGCATTACACGAACCCATATAAAAGGACACAGCACACATGCTCAGTCTCTTTCCAGTAGAGACGCTTAGTGAGTACAGACAGGGTTGATTGAAACAATCACACCCACCACGTGGATTGTAGCAGACTGGTTAGTTAGTCTGAGTAGCTATAGCAGGATTAACAGGAGAGTCAAATCCAAGTAGGAGAATCATTAACAGTTTAATAAATGTGTTAAAGCTATCTCCAAGTCTGAACCTTCCTTTGTCAGAGTGCACATCAAGGAAGCAGCTTATGCTACGTCAAGAGCATAGCAAAACATGGTACCAGTCAGTGACTGTTAAAATCCATATAGTTTCTACTCAACAAACCGTGACAACCAGCAACAGCACCCAGGCAAGATGATGTTCGAGATTCCGGTTCCACAGCAGCTCAGGTACCACGGCAATCTCAGTGAAAACTGGCGTGCATTCAGGCAGAGATTCAAGATCTACCTGGTAGCATCCAACATAGATGGCGTGGCGGATGCAGAGAAAATAAAGCTTCTACTTACCATCGTGGGTAAAAAAGCAGCAGAAATCTTCGAGACCTTCAAATACTCAAAGGGGCAAAACAAGAGTGACTTCCAGGTAGTCCTGGACAAATTCCAAGAATTCTGCGAGGAACATACAAGAAAAAGCAGTAAAAGAGGTGCCAGTACTGACCACGAGGCGAAGGTAGGCTTTCCATTACAGAAAACGGCAGTTTTGATTGGCGGTCATCTTGGAAAAGGTGCCGCACATGCGCAGTTGAGAGAATGGCGCAAAGTAAAGGACCAGCGATCTGCGCATGCGCAGTCCATTCCTATGCTCTACATCACAGGCGTCATGTCGTCAGAGGCCCCCAGACCACGCCCACTTAAAGGGGAAATGTCCCAAAACACGAAAAAAAGGTTTTAAAGCCGTAAAACCCGATTCTTTCACCTGGAACGACAGCACAATGCCTGAAATTCGACCAGTAGCTGAAAGTAACTTCCACAGAACCCTGCAACATGCAGTAAGCACCGCCCTAGAAGATGATATGGTCTTGGAAGACAACGACTCAGATGAAGATTTCATCTTGGGAGGTGGCTACCCCAGGACCAAATCCGAACCGCAACTAGAGGTGTTGTACATTGAAGACCCCGACGACGAGTTCTTCGGATTGGGGAATACTCAGCCCAGCATATATGACATCCCGACTCGTGAGTGCAGGACTATGCTGCGGCCTGACGCCAAGAGACAGAGAGCGGTAGAAGCCCACAGAGAGTGGTCCACGCACCGCAAAGGGTCCCAGCCTCCACACAGAAAGTGACTCCAGTGACACAAGCCTCCACAGCGAGCTCGTGGACAGCCTCCATGTTAGAAGCAAGACTCCAGAGCGCAGTCCTTGCATGAACAAGAAGTGATGATAGTCTCCACAGCGAGACCAATGCACAATTCCACACAGGGAATGCTGCAAGACTCCACAGAGGGAGTGGCACAAGCCTCCACTGCAGACTCCACGTTGGAAGGAACGCAAGACTCCAGAGCGCAGTCCTTGCATGAACAAGAAGTGATGATAGTCTCCACAGCGAGACCAATGCACAATTCCACACAGGGAATGCTGCAAGACTCCACAGAGGGAGTGGCACAAGCCTCCACTGCAGACTCCACGTTGGAAGGAACGCAAGACTCCAGAGCGCAGTCCTTGCATAAACAAGACCATGAGGGTGTAGCAACCTCCTCTGAGCAACCAGCAGCAGACAATGCAAGTCTGCCACACTTAAGTGAACAACAGAAAGACTATGACAGTCTGCCACGCTCAAGTGCACAGCAAGAAGATAATGACAGTCTACCACGCTCACGTGAACAACAAAGCGACGATGACAGTCCACCCAGATAAATTGAGCCACCAGAAGAAGACTCTGACAGTCTACCCAGCTCAAGTGAACGACAAGAAGACACTGAGGCTCTACCCACGGTATGTGCAACAAGTGACGACAGCATCCCACTTCCCATACCAGATGTGCAACGTGACAGACCTCAGCTAGAATGTACAGAGCCACTCGACAATCACAGTGAGACTACTGGTGACTCCGGTGACACCACGTTACTTCAAACCTCATCCGCTCGAGCCTCTCCACAACCAAATGCATTCCTGACTGTTTTGACTCTGGACGGGGATCATCACGAAACCTCAGAAGATTCAAGTGAGCCTGAAATGACTCCGGACGGGGAGCATCAAGAAACCTCAGCTGACTCAAGTGAACCTGCAGTGACTCCAGATAGGGAGCGTCAAGAAACCAAAGCTGATTCAGGTGAACCAGAAAGGGCTCCAGACGGGGAGCATCGACAGACCTAAACTGACTCAGGTGAAACAGCCCAGACTCCAGACGGGGAGCATCGACAAGCCAAAGCTGATTCAAGTAAGCCGGACATGACTCCAGACGGGGAGCACCGCAAACTCAGTGACGGCACGCTCAAGGAAACAGCAGATGCCACAAAGGAAGCTGACACGACTAACTGTGTGAAGGAGTCGTATTATCCACAGAGTGTGGTCCTTGAGCGCAGCAAACACGGCAACAAAACCAACCACAACAACAACATCAAAGACAACAACAAGAAGCATACCAGCGGCAACAACATCAACAACAAGCACGACAAAAACAACAACAATGGGACTACGACTGGTACGACATGGTACAACTCTGCAAATGAGGGACACTGTTACTGCCCAGCTCACTACAATGACATACCATGGCAGGATGATGCATCTTACCAATTCACGGTTGCTGCACTACCAACAGGCAACCTGGCTTTCAGGACAGATGCCATCAAGAATTGCTACCATAAGCATCGAAAAAAAGAAAAGAAACAGACTCCAAATCAGTCAATGAAGTGATTTGAACACTTGAACACCTCCTGATGACCAAACATCAAGACACTGACGGCGTTCACAAGGGAATGACAACGTCACCATTGACACTTTCATGCCAGACCATATAAATACATGAACTTTGGACTCATAACTTTTATTTTGTATTGTCTTATCCTCAAAGTCCTCACAACTATTATTTGGTCTTGTATACTATTGTATAGTCATCACAGTCATCATAACTTGTACATTGCATCACTTATCTACGTGTTTTTGTTCAATTTTGTTTAACACAGTACAGAAAATATGTAACATGAAAAAAGGGGGGATGTGGTGATATGCATCACTGTAAATACACACGGGGTTAATGTACATTTACTACACCCAGCTAGACAATAGAGGGAGCACCAGAGACATCAAGACACCCAGACGTTACACTACCACAAGGGGGCATTACACGAACCCATATAAAAGGACACAGCACACATGCTCAGTCTCTTTCCAGTGGAGACGCTTAGTGAGTACAGACAGGGTTGATTGAAACACATCACACCCACCACGTGGATTGTGGCAGACTGGTTAGTTAGTCTGAGTAGCTAAAGCAGGATTAACAGGAGAGTCGAATCCAAGTAAGAGAATTGTTCATAGTTTAATAAACGTGTTGAAGCTATCTCCAAGTCTGAACCTTCCTTTGTCAGAGTGCACATCAAGGAAGCAGCTTATGCTACGTCAAGAGCATAACAAAACAACCTCTACTCATCTTTTAACCCTTTTCATCTTTTCATACTTGTGCACATTGCCTTTTGGGCTTTCCTTGGTGTACGTGATTGATACCATGTCCCAAGAATTCTTGGCTGATATTTCTGCATGTTGGAGTGAGACAGAATGCTTGGATTCTCACTTGTTTGTGGTGGATGAAAGGAGTGGGATCTGGAGCAGATGGAGGCATACGAGGAGGTTCTTGCAGTGGAGACAGCACTGTCACTGGTGGGAGCCCACTGGATTTAGAAGCAGCACATTTAATTTTGTCTTCGAGGCTTGGGGTGAGTTTGGCCTTCCGACCACTGGTCTTGTGTTGTCCTGCTCCAGATGTTGGTCGTGACGGGCTGGAGGTGGCCAATACTGTCAAGTCATCCCCTAACCAAAGCCTGGGGTCTCTCTTCTGGGGGTCTTCCAGGCAGTGGGCTCTCTTCTGGAGTCTTCCAGACAGGAGCCTCTTTTATGGGTGGGTTCTCTGGTACGAGTCTCTCTAATTAGCAAGTCTCTGGTGGGGGTCCCTTTAATTAGGGTGTCTCTGGTGGGGGTACCTTTAATTAGGAGGTCTTTGATGGGGGGAGCAGTGGTGGGGGAGCGATGGGGGACAGGAATTGCATTGTAGGGAGGAGGGTGGCCCTCCAATGGACTTTGGGGGTAACTCCTTTAAAAAGTTATCCCCTTGGCCTACCTTGAGATCCACCTCATCAGGGCCACATTTGTCAATACCTGAGGAGATTGTGGAGGCATTGGTGGTGACCTTCCAGGAATCACTGGAGACAGGGAGGGTACCAGAGGACTGGAAAGTGGCTAATGTAACACTGCTGTTTAAGAAGGGAGGGAGGCAGAAGACGGGAAATTATAGGCTGGTTAGCCTGACTTTGGTCATTGGTAAGGTTTTAGAGTCCATTATTAAAGATGAGATCGCGGAGTACATGGAAGTGCATGATAAAATAGGACTGAGTCAGCACAGCTTCATCAAGGGGAGGTCATGTCTGACAAATCTGTTGGAGTTCTTTGAGGAGGTAACAAGGAAGTTAGACAAAGGAGAACCAGTGAATGTGATTTATTTAGATTTGACAAGGTGCCACATAGGAGACTGTTAAATATGTTAACAGCCCAGATACTGGCATGAATAAAGGATTGGCTGATTGGCAGAAGAGTGGGGATAAAGGTGTTTTTTTTCAGGATGGCAGCTGGTGACTGGTGACTAACCCTAACCCTAACCCTAATTTGGTGCGCCTCAGGGGTCGGTGCTGGGACCACAACTTTACACAACATACATTAATGATCTGGAGGAAGGAACTGAAGGTGCTGTTGCTAAGTTTGCAGGTGATACAAAGATCTGTAGAGGGATATGTTGATGAAGCAGCGGAGCTGCAGAAGGACTTGGACAGACTAGGAGAGTTGGGCAAAGAAGTGGCAGATGGAATACAATGTGGAAAAGTGTGAGGTAATGCACTTTGGAAGGAGGAATGGAGTCTTAGACTATTTTTTAAATGGGGAAATGCTTAAGAAATCAGAAGCACAAAGGAACTTGGGAGTTCTTGTTCTAGATTCTCTTAAGATTAATGTGCAGGTTCAGTCGGCAGTTAGGAAGGCAAATGTTAGCATTGATGTCGAGAGGGCCAGAATACAAGAGCAGGAATGTACTTCTGAGACTGTATAAGGCTCTGGTCAGACCCCATTTGGAGTAATGTGAGCAGTTTTGGGCCCCGTATCTAAGGAAGGATGTGATGGCATTGAAAATGGTCCAGAGGAGGTTCACAAGAATGATCCATGGAATGAAGAGTTTGTCATATAAGGAATGATTGAGGATTCTGGGTCTGTACTCGTTGGAGTTTAGAAGAATGAGGAGGGATCTTATTGAAACTTACAGGATTTGTGAGGCCTGGATAGAGTGGATGTGGAGAGGATGTTTCCACTTGTAGGAAAAACTAGAACCGGAGGACACAATCTCAGATTGAAGGGACGATCCTTTAAAACGGAGATGAGGAGGAATTTCTTCAGCCAGAGGGTGGTGAATCTGTGGAACTCTTTGCCGCAGAAGGCTGTGGAGGCCAAATCACTGAGTGCCTTTAAGACAGAGATAGATAGGTTCTTGATTGATAAGGCATTATGGGGAGAAGGCAGGAGAATGGCGATGAGAAAAACATCTGCCATGATTCAATGGGGGAGCAGACTCGATGGCTGAGTGGCCTAATTCCGCTCCTCTGTCTTTTGTCTTATGATGGTCTTATGCACCAATTCTCACCTATGTGATTCCGGCCTAGAGGACTGGAGAATCACGAGGGCCTGGAGAATATGATGCCCAGCTGTTAATAGGATGTAAATGGGTCTTAATGACCTATTTGCATCCTCCCACTGGCTCAGGGCATGAACCTCAATCATCGGGCCTAGATTGTCGCATGGCGCTGGATTCTCTGCCGGTAGTAGCGAAGTTCCCAATGCAGCGGAGAATCCAGCCAAGTGTAATTCCCCCTTAGCACTGGGCCTCTTGTGGGTTTTGTTCTCCTCAGTTTTTTTAAGTGATGGGTATGATGTAACTTGCTGGAGGTGTTTGGTGGAGGTGGGTCTTGTATCCGTGAAAGGAACATGTTTAGGATGTCTGTAATGAGTCCTACTATTTGCTGTACCTGTTTTGCATTGGTACCTCTGTCTTTTTGCTCTTTTTTCTTGTTTTGTTGCAATATTTGTGAAGATTTTGAAAATTTCAACAAAAAATATGTTTTAAAAATATGGTGCTCCAATCTCTATAAAGCTGAGCTTGCTTGCTGGTTCTATCAGGCCCCATGCCACAAAGAGTAATGGTGCAAAGCACGCCCCACCTCCCCTACTCTTTTTTGACAAAATGTCAGAAGACAGGAGTGAAAATCTGGTTGTGTTTCAGGGGAGAAACAGGCCGGTTTTCAATCAGAACCAGGGGCGAGATTCTCCGACCCCCCGCCGGGTTGGAGAATCACCGGGGGCTGGCGTGAATC